>NC_054409.1:9356343-9997176 GCF_017976425.1 Toxotes jaculatrix | reverse complement strand
TGTGAAGAAAATAGGAAAAGCTTATACAGTTACTACCTTCTGCAGCAGGAAGGCACCCAGCTTGCTGTTCATGGCACCCAAGGTGTCCAGATCACAACCAGTGAAAGTAATAACAGAGGTCATGGTGAATGTAAACAGTCCAGCCGGGATGGAGGAACTAATCTGGGTCATTGCAAGGTTAAGAAAATGTTAGAAAAAAGGAACTAATATGGTTTGCAAGATGGAAAACAACTTAAGATAAAAGATTAAATGAACAATGAATAATTCTGATTTATTGCAACTTGGCTTATTTTCAGTTTTCCCCATCCCTCCCTCTATTAATGAGAACACTGTCCTCACCAAAGCAATTGCTGAACACCAGGAACACAGCAACAGTGCAACAGTGAAGTCAAATCAGGCAAGAAACCAGCAGTGAGACAATCAGACAAGCTGTAAATAAGCAAACAGTTTTGCCAGTTATCTAATGACCCTTTTTACTTGGAGGTGAAAGTTAAAGGAAATTAACCCAAAACGAAGGTAAGTCAAAGCTGACCCAGAAAATTACTCTGCAAGCTGCTCCAGATATTTATCAGCACCCATGTCAGAGTATGATGTCTCTGTGAATGATCTTCCTGTGCAGTTGGATATCTTTCTGCAACTTGCTGAGCACAGTGTTATTATTATCAACAGGAACGATAGCCACAACTATGAAACTAAGACCAAGTCGAAATAAACCAAAATGGTATCTTGAGGGGGGAAACAAAATCAGATTGGAAAAAGAAAGATGGAGAGTTTGGAGGATGGGTGGAGGGAAGAGGAAAGAGCAGGAGTGGAGGAGGAGTGGGTAGAGAGAAATGTTATAACTCAGACCTGCTCTCTGGGGTAAGGTCTCTAAATTACAGTGAGATGTGGACAGCTTGTCAATGCCAAGGCCTGAGCCAGAGCTGTGGAGCAACACCACACACACCACACTCTTTTCATAAGCCCACTGCTTTCAGTCAGATCCTCCATCTATCCATCTATCCATCCATCTATCTATCTATCTATCTATCTATCTATCTATCTATCTATCTATCTATCTATCTATCTATCTATCTATCTATCTATCTAGTCTTTTAGTTATGCAGTTATTTGTTTTCTTTGCACACTCCAATCTGCAACCCACATGTGTTACCACCAAAGCCTGGCCCTCCATACGTACAGCTAACACCCACAGACACCTACTGAAGCAGATAATTGGATGGCCCATCCAAATTCCTTGCTGGCCACTTTCTCTTTCTGCTAAGAAGTGTTCTCGGTGCATTAGCAAAGGTCGTCCTGCCTCTCAACTTGATAGTTACAGTGACAAGTGGCTTGCATAAGAGTTGACTAGGATGTTTCTATGGTTCCTCAAGCCTTCAAGTTAATGATTCATCATCCACAGCTGTAGTTAAATGTATTAGTTTGTCTTGAAGATCCCACAGTTGGACTGAACAGAAACATTGCAAAGACTTGTGTCTTCTTTCAAAATCAATTTCAAATGCAGCCCTCTGTGTTTGGGTTCAATGAATGCCATTTTTCCCATTGAGGCGGCTTACATTAAATCAATAGGATGACCTCAGTATAGACATTGTGTATCTACCGCAAATTAAAATGGATATTAACTTTGGATCAGATATTGTTTATCAGCATTACTCAAGGGGATATTTAAAACTTATTGAAACTGTGCTGTTGCTATTATCCTCTGGCTCAGAAAGTTTGCTTTAGAGTTCTGCCTAAAGAACAGAAAGCAGACAGTCGCAAAGTAAGATCAGAAAACAAATTCTTGAAATGTTAATATTACTACCACACCACACCACACTTCTATTCAATTAACAAAAACTGGCTTGCAGTAGCTGGGAACTGAGAAGAGATGACAGCAAAAGAAAATATAAAATATGTTACTCAGTTGTCGTGTTCCTCTCTTAATCATTTCAGATCATATGCCAAAGCAAGATTTTATATTTGGTGGATGAAATGGTTTTCCAATTTATTTCAAGTGCAATAAATCACCCATGACAATGCACTTTTTTTTTTCCTTTCTGGCACCACAGCAGCCAACTACAGCAGACTTTGCAGTAACTGTCTCTCCTATCTTGTTAGTTTCTCCTAGGATTCTGTCGTCACTTCCAGTGCATGCATATGCTCTGTGTGCAATATCCATTATTTACTAATCATGGGATTGTTGAAAAAAATCTCTCAGTCCAGTGTAGTAGGCTGGAGCAAATAATTGGAACACATAATTTAATACATGACTGATTCTGCTGCTGTGTTCAAAAAGACCATCAGGCCCTGCTGTTTTGCTGCAGGTATACATCTCTATTTGTTCAATAATTCAACTACTGAAATGCTTTATTTAGTAGAGCCCCTCAGCTCCATCTAATTCTAATTTCTGCCTTTGGAGCGTGGAGACAGTATTTATAATGGCAAAGAAAACTCTCCACATCCAGGATGGTGGTGGCGGTGACTCACAACATCCACACCCACATGTTTATGGAAAAGACAAAGTGGAAATCGACTAGCCGAGTCCATGTATCTCTGCCAAAACATTCCAGCAGGATTCATCATTTCCAGGCTATCTAAGGAGAAAAATGTCGGTGGGCTGCGGGCCTGCCGTTTCTTCCGAAGCCAGCCATCAACCAGCTGGAAGACAGTCAATTAGCCTGGCGCCCTCCTCCTCTCAGCAGGCTGCTGGTTCCCTAAGTGTCAATCAATGCAGATAGCTGTCAATCACAAAGAGAGTCAATGAGGGGAAAAAATATCCCAAAGAATTCCATAATACCCCGCTGTGGCTCAAGGCAGTGTGAATGATTGGAGATGTTGAATCGGCGCGTCTGGTCTGAGGCCTGTTGGCTCCTTGCCTCACCCAGCCGTTGCCATTCTGTGCCCCCCCTTCAACTCCCCGCTGTCTGTTCTCATGCTCATTTACAGTCAGCTTGTGTTGTTTTTATGTGATCCATTTTCTCCAGCCCTGCCACAGGCGTCTGCACTTTCTGTCTGCCCGGTGTCCAGCCCCCTCTGAGAGGAGGAGTTGGAGACGGATACCTGCTGAGTCGAGCAAAGCTCCTCCATCACCAGCCTGATGCACCATAAAGAACCACAAAGGACGCCCAGATCCTATAGCAGTCTCTCAGGTATCAGACACTGTTGTTTTGACTAACAAGAAAGGACAGGATGGAAAAATTCAAAGTGGGAACAGTTGGAAAAAGTCTTGCTTTGTAAGGCTTTTGTTTGAAGAAGTTTTGAGGTTTAGGAAAAAGGATGAGGCAGATGAAAAGTGTTTGATCCTTCTCAGGGTGCAAACTAGGTTTCGTCATGTCAGACTCTAATGGAGAAAGTTATGAAACTGTCTTTTAGCTGTACTGGAAAAATGTATACACTATGTGTGCACTTTGACAAAAGCTAACAGGAATGAGGAAAAAAAATTGAATGAACATGCTTGTTCTTTGCCTTTGGAGCTGCTTCACAGTTAAAGTACATTGTTGAACCTCCCTACTTCAGTGCTGCCCAGTTTAACCACTATCTTCCATTTCTGGTAACGGAATAGCTCTAAAAGTAGCGATACTCCTGTACAAGTATACACAGTGAATACTATAGGTTTCTGGAAAGGTGAAGCTGCTATCCATTCACTTCTGCCGCCTACAGTTTCCAAGAAACAAAAACAGTGTGTTGAATATTTCTGTGTTGAGTAAAACATCCCCAAATCATCTAAGACACGTCAACTGAACCATGATTCGTTAGCATGTACATAAATTGCACATAAATCTGAACACTATGTGTATCTTCGTTTTTGTAGCTTATTTCCTGCTGTGCATTCATAAATGTCTATATTTAGACCCCTGTGGTGTAATGATTTAGTGTACACAATGCTATTCTGACTGCATAGACATTTTCATGCCTCCGTGCCTGCGAGAACTGTAGGTGGAGGCATTATGTTTTCGGATTGTCCGTACGTTTGTTAAATTCCTTCAAAGTCTGGAGAGACATGGATAAAAAACTGCAATTTGTGAGGCAATTTGCAACTGTGAGGCAGTAATTCTGGTTACATTTATATCTACCTAATATCCAAATTCAGATTAGGTTTTTGAAGTTGAATATGGTGATGCATGTGCACATTCCAATACCAAGTCTGGGTTTACTTTAAAAATTAATAACTGAAAGTAGAAGCAAGAAAGCGACAAAAAAACATAGTTACTGTAGGTGTAAACCCTTCTGGTAACTCTTGTCTCTGTTGGACAGGTGTGTAACTGGGTTCCAATTCAAATGGCCAGTAAAACTGGAAAATGTGTCACACAAAACCTGATAAAGCTGAAAAAGAAGAACAGCAGCATGCATGTGGGACAGTAATGTCCACGCTCTTGCTTGGACTTGTAGCATTTCACTTCATGGCTGTCCCAGACTTAGTGAGATGTACCCTATTAATAATACATCTTTTCACCCAGTATGTGGCAGGTAGAAGAGGAGCATTCACAGAGGAGAGGTGCTTCCCAATTTGAGTGAGTTATTCTGTCATTAAGGCCACATGAACAAGGCGTACACAAAGTGTCAGTAGTAGACACATGTTTCAGGTATTTTCGGTTTACAGGGTTGTAGCAGACAACAAGAGGTAGACAGACACTAAGTGCAGGAGAAGGTACTTTAAACACAAAACCTCCTTTAAGTTACAGTGTATAAATAAAAACACATATTCTTATGCCAATGCTCCTTTAGATCCAACTATAAATCTGTTTCCCTCTCCTCCCACAACAACTCTTTTTAAAAGAAATGAAACCCAAATTTCCCAGCCCAACTTCCATCAGGCAATTTTTTTTGGAAAATATGCAGGGATTTGTTCAGCTTAGCCACGATGGAACGTGACAAGTAATCTCAACAAGCTTAGAGAGTAACATGGGAGACAGAGGGAGGTGAGGAGAGGGGAGGGACATGAGACAGACCGCAGACGATAGAGGGAGCAGCAAACTCACCCCAAATCCCCTGAAGCATCTGAGCACCCACTCCCCTGGAGAGGGGCTTAGCACCTCCCATACCGTTACACAGAATGCACCTGGGGAATAAGAGCACCGCTGAGACCACGAGTGAGCTGAGTGGCACACTGAGACTCTCCTCGCACAGCAGATGATATGAGGGAAGAGGGAGTGATGCAAGGAGAGGGAAGCTTGTGAAGAAGGGTCATTAAAAATATTCAGCTTGTTGTTCTAAAAGTTCCCAAAACTAGATTTTGTATATTTCTCTGCAGAATCCAACATTTATGTAACCAACCCTATTATTCTTGAGTTTCTGTATCATCTATCCATAAAAAAATAAAGTCCATTTTGCAACTTTCACGGTGCAGTAAACTGCCTTGCATTGCTAAGCCTTTCTATTTACTCTTGCTAATGGAAACTGATCTTTTTTTTCCAGTTTACAGGTAGTTAGGAAAGGTCAAGTACTTTTTGTGAAATTTAATTTAAATTGATTCAAAAGTGCCTAAAAGTATGTGAGTTAGATGGGAATCTGAGAGTGAAGGATTACTGTGAATCTTGTAGAAGTGCTTATCCCACTCAAAACCCAAACTCTGATTGAGAGGCTTGAGTACAGTGACAAATTCAATTTGTAATTGGTCCGAAGCCAGAGGATCAGTTTCAAAATGTAGTCTTGATGTTTCAGGTTAGTCAACGATGCCAGAAATGTAGAATCTGCCTGCAGCGGCCGCGTTGTTAGAATTTTCTCCGGCAGGTGAGGAGGGGGAGACAAGCACAATTTACCAGGGGGCTCGTTAGATGTGCATCAAGTCTGAGCCTGTCATAACCGAGCAGTGTACACCTCTGTGGCGCTAGGGGCCTGGGGGGCCTACGCTGTTCACCTCACACCCCACTAATGGCCATCTGTGGTCATTATAGCCCACCAATGAGTCATACCCACGCTTCTGAATGCAGCCTCTGCTCCTCCAGGGCCACCGCTGTGGGTTTCTCTGCAACACTACCGCCACCGCCGCCGCTACCGCTTGTTGTTGTTCCTTACTGTGGCTGTTGTTATTGATGTTTATTCTCTCATTCTACCCCCTCAAACACATCACACTGACCCACCAGTATGCCTGCAGTCATGCAAGGCGTTGTTTATCTGCCAGCAAGATGGGTGAGATATACACACACACACACGTGCACATGCCAAATATGGACTCTCTAATGGAGGATCCTCTCATGCTGTTTCTCCTCACAGAGTATATCCTTTTCATTCTGGTTCAATCCCCCGCTCTTACTCCGCATCCCTTCTATTCAGCTCCTTCAGTCTCTTTCTGTCTCTCTGCCCTCTCACCAGTATATCAGCCAGTGTCTGGGCCCAGCTGTGGATTAGATCACTGTGGGTAAACCCATAGTGGTGTTCCATCAGGCATGAGAATGGTGGGCCGTTTCATCAAAAAACTCATTCCTCATGTGAGAACTAATGCACTGTAGGCGAAGTCCCGACTGTGCTAGGGCCAGGATGTGTGGATTCAGCTACTGCTGCCCCCAGATAAAACCCCAGCAGCAAAATAAAAAGTACAACCCATAAAGGGATGTGGGGGGAAATTCATCGGTCGTCAGCCCTGGCCAATGGCGACTTTATCTGTTTGTGTGCAGGGGCGGACAGCTACATTTCCACAATGTGTGTCTACATGGCCTGCTGTGTGAGCACGCATTTATATGAGTGTTTTTCAGTGTGTGTTGTGTGCATGGATGATAGCGTCCAATCGTGTCTCAATATCAGCACGTGTGCGTGCATTTTTTTTTCATCACAGTTTGGGTTTTATCGGCTGTTGCACACTGGTTGATGAGGTTACACAGAAGGGTGGCGTGTATTTCTCTTCCTCCCCACTAGTGGGCAGCTCCCAGCAGGCTTTCGACAAACTAAAAAATCTAGCTGCCTCCCTGTGGCTTCAGTAATTACACCACCCATCAGGACAAAGAGCGAAGAGGAATACCAATGAGTGAAGAGAGCGAGGACAACAAAGCTGCCACAACAGCATGGACACTGCTTTATACGTACGTGGACAAAGCCTCATCATGAGCGAGGAGTCATTTCCAAAGGATGAAACCACTCATGCCCAATGGAATATAGCAGCTATTCCATTCAAATACAATTACACACTATTCAGCCGTGGGAGGTGGCCAAGGCAAAAGACCCCCGCGAGGAGCAAACTGCATGTCAAATTAAATTTGACAGACAGGACTATTTTTTTAAAATCTCATTTACTGTGCACAGATTTCTCATTCCCGCTCCCAAACCGATAATTGTGGCATGTGGCCAGTTTTTGGCAGTTGAAGATATGGACCGACTTTGCATGCAGGGTGACTGTGAGGATATATTCTGTCACTCATTTTGCTTCAGAGGGGAACTATCTTCTGTTTCGGCGAGAGGAGCGGAAGAAGCCATAGGAGAATGATGAGGCAGCAATCATACCGAACATCCACCGGGCTCTGCCAACTTCAAGCGCCAAGGCCTTTTGGGAGAGTGAAAGACTCAGCTGAAGTCCTCTTAGACAGGCCATTATCTGGACCAGATTCCCTAACCTTCAGGGCAGAGCAGTGATAGCTCCGCCCCAAGGGGAGATAGGAAGATAGAAAGAAACAGAGACATATAAAACTCGGAGAGAAATGAGAAATCTGCATTCCTCCTTGGCAGAGGCTGTATGGAGAACAAGTCCTGTGTTTTCATTGATAAATGGCTGCAGAGAGAGTGAGTGGGCATTGTGCCTCACTCTATCATCCAAACAACAGTATCTCTCTCAGGGAGTCCTTCCGCTTCCAAACCACCCCTGCTGGCTTTGGCTATGAACAGATCTGCCAAGCCTTCTTGCCTGTAGCCGCCAAACACAGAATTATCCATTGCTTGCTTGCTCTCTCCCTCATTTCCTTCCCTACTTCCCCTTTCCCTATCTCTCTCCTTCAATGGAATGAAGCCACTGACAGGCAGATGGGCAGATGGGGATCGACAGTGTTCCCCAGGCCGAAAGCTAATTGGGAGAGACTGGAAAAGGATTTGGCGCTGCTGAATGGTCCTGACATGATGGGAAAATCAATGCACACTTCCAGTGTATTTGCATCATGCTGAACCGAGAGACCACAGCATAATGTTGTCTCTGCTGGGAGTCATTAAGAGTTTTGTTTCAACTTTGACCCCACAGTCTGACAACTCAGCTCCAGAATGATTGAATTGAGCATGTCTGGTCGTGTAGGAATCGGAGAGGTGATATACCCAGTGTGTTTATGCACTTCTTGTGACAACCAAGTGCCTGCACGTCCTATACACACTGTCAGTTTAACTGTGGGCCACATCCATACCAGCCCTGAAAAAAAGAATGTGACTAGAAATACTATCAATCATATTTACCATAAACGAACCACACTTTAGACACCCCTGCAGGCTGCATCTAACTTACCGGTAGTCCTTAGAGTGTTAAGAGTTAAACTATTTACATAAGTTAAAATATTTTACCAGCAGCTTTGACAGTCCAAGTAAACTGTTGCATGCACTACCTCTACCTCTGTTGTTTTCATTCACATTTAGTATTGTTGTCCTGGTTTCTAATTGATTCATGTTAGAGAGAAACCAGGTACAAAAATTATTGATGTGGAGAAGATAAAGTGTGGGGAACAGTAAAAGCTGCTTCAAACATATCCATCTCCATCCAGCTTGTTCTTCCAGTTCAGGCTGAGCTTATCTACCCTACATTAAGGACAGCACATAGCATAAATGTTTGACTCAGCAGACACAACAGTGTCCTATGGACTGCACGTCTGGATATCAAGGAACACTAGTCCCTTGATTTGCATTAGGCGCCAATGTACTCAATAAAATGTACATAGTTTGAGTTAAAAATCAGTGCATGTAATGATGGTAGTAAAAGAAACAGATTAGCATGGACATCTGAAGCCCATATAATCAATGAAGAAACATCCTTTCAAATTGAAGTCCATGCATGTATTGATTAAAAGAGAAAGTGATCACGAAAGCAGCAACAGGGGAAAAAAAAAGACAAAATTAACTGATTGATTTTGGGAATGGTCTACTTTCAGCCCAGACTTGATTTCTGTAGAAAAACTAAGATCTAAAGTTTCTTGGCAGAGAATACCAGAGATCTCGGCTTTTAATTAAAAATACAGTTTTATCAACAAAAGTTCTGCAGTGTAAGACAAACAGTCTTCTTCTCTTTGTGTGGTTTTGCAGACCAGTAGCTTGATGTCTTGATATGAATAAATCATATTTGTGGGACTAGAGTTTAGAGACACTTAAAAGAAGCTTGAGATTTGCATAATTGTAAAATAGCACTTTGTCAGAATATTAATGAAGCTCTGTGGTCAAGATTTGGATCACAGATGAATAATTACATGCAGCTCAGATGGGAATCAATATGTAGTATATACGTGCTTAGCCTCACTTCTCCGTTTGTTCCAGCCATTTTGTTTTCCACACTGACTGCACCACAAACTCAAATGTCTCTGGGGAGGCAGAACCACGAGACGTCAGTCATCACTGGATTCATAGCATTAAATTCACCGTGATCTGACATTTAGAAATGTTATTTACTATCGAAAATAAATATATATCTGATTTCCAGGAAATTATTGTGAAACCAAAACACAATATATTGACAAACCACCTAATAATCTGCTTCACTGAAGGCGAAATGCACATAGATTACGACAGTTGCCAAAAGTAAATGCATCTTGAAAACAGTGCATGTTACTGTAGGTCTGTCAGTACCTTGGGAACTGACTCAGTGCCAGGAGGGGATGGGGGAGTTAGAATCTGTGCTCCAGAAAAAAGCCCACCTGCAGCTCCAAAAATGAGAGATGGTGGAACATAACATAAACGTACTACCTTAAAATCAGTAAGCCTACAGGGGACTGTCTCTCCCTGCATGGAACAGATTGGCCTCATCATTTTCCAACTGTGTGACAATAGAAAAGTGGCCTCTGATTCTGCTAGAACTCCTTTCTTCTTTCTACACCAGGTCTGGTTGTGCACAAAGCCAACAATGCCTCAGCAACACAAACCATGGAACACTTTGTGCTGTGTTTTATGTTAGATCTTATCTGAATCAGTGCCATCACTTACAGCTTCCTCCTAATAGAAAAGCCTCACACAAATGTTGACTTCACCTTAAGTGTTGATTCGCCCAAATCACAAAAGAAAAATTTTCTGTAAGCTCCACAGTTCTTACCTGTTGTGGTGTCTAGGCTTGCAGATAATTTTTTTTTGTTGTTGTTTTTATCTGCTGTGGTTTTGAGATGAATCTGAAATTTCTCCAAAACTCAACGGGGTGTACATAGACTTCTTCTTCTTCTGTGTATTTCCATAAACAATATCAAAGTTGCTCTGGATAATCCACAGATATCGCTGAAGAGTTTTGGGACACTGGGACTGGGACAGAATCATCTTCATTGTATTTGGGTGGCAGCATAAATCTCAGAGATAGATATCTCAAAACATGGGAAAATGAAGGTAATACTATCTGCATGGCCAGATACCACATAAAGGTGAGAACTTACTTTTTGTGTGATATGGGTGAATTAGCCCTTTACACACATACTCACTGTAATAATAACTGTGACCAGAGGTTTAGGATGTTCCCTTTTTCTCTGCAACACTTATTAAACCACTCAGATTAACTGAATCACTGCTGTGTGTCAGTATGCAGCAGCGCCTTATCCTGGATCACAACACGGATACATTTCATCCTGGGGATTTCATGGATAGCACAGAAAACACCCTAAACCCGATGGGTTGTTGTTATCTCTATAGACTGCCTTGGGACCCTAACCTGTGCACTTTTTGTTCTGTTAAACAAAGTGGAATCTCCAGCGCCTCTTTTCCCAGCTCTTACAAAAACACACTTGGCAAAACTCGAAGCGTCTGATAATGTGAGAATGACAACTTGATTGTTTTGTCTTTAGCCAAGATGTTAAACACAGATGTAAGACATTAGTGGCACCGCGGCACGACAGACTATAAATTTACTCTCACTGCCAGTGTTTGATGTAGAACAAGCAGAGTGACGATCAAAAGGCACAGCTTGATTTGAGCAGAATTAAAGAGCAGCACAGAGAAAAGAGATCTGAAGAGCAAAGGGACAATGAAAAGAGAGAAAGATACAACATTGTTCTCACAGCATGGACAGAAAAAAATTGGATGGGTAGCATATCCTTGCTTAAAGACCTTATCCCATGCAACAGCTCACCACAAATCAGAAAGGGGGGGGGGGGGGGGGGGAATTCCTAGTTGTCATGGAAACATTGTCTGTCCTGGTGACATTGCCCTCATTGTGACAGGCGCTTCTTTTACAACGACAGGTGAAATGAAAAACAGCCAATTCTCATTCTCTACCAGTCAGCCATTATATATGAACCGTGCTCTCCCCTCTCTATCTCTCATCCATTTCCCATCTTTTATTTGCCGCTCCCATCTTAGGAAGACAAACCTCCATGTCTAGCCCCTGTTCTCTAAAAGAAACCCCAACACAAACTCGGAGAAGTTGTTTATAGTCCACAGACAGCTTCCTCCTGGGGTTCTGGTGTCCCAAAAAGCTTTGCAAATGCGGTGGGAGATTAGCTTTCTGAGATCTTTCTTCTCCGCCCCCATGCAACTGTGTGAATGCTGCCGATCATTTGCAATGAACTCATGCATTTCCATATGGATTTATTTTCTTTACCATCTCTCTGCGGGGAACATTTTCAGGAGAAATACTGGAATGCCCCAGAGGTATATGAAGAATAACCCTCAGGTTGACAGGTGAAGCCTATGACAGATGTGTGGGTTTTTACATATCCTGATGTTTATACAGTATCTATACTGTTTTAGTTATACAGTATATGTGTATGTGTGTCTACATATACTACCTTGTGTGTGTGCGCATGAATGTTTCCATAAGAGGAGAAAGCTCAGAACACTGAATCCATTAAAAAAACGAATACAGAAGGAATATAAAGTTAGAAAGTCCGTGTAACAGGATAAAACTGCAAATCATTTCGCACTCAAATACTCTGAATATGTTTTGAGGAATGTTAACTTCATAATAAGCACAGAGGAAAACAAATCTTGGATTTGCAAGCGGGGACACAGATTCCTCTCAAGTGAAAGAGGCACAGCTGTCTGTTCTCGAATAGATTCAGCTGTTGCACATCTGAAACTCAATTTGAAAGGGACTGTGACAGGTGGAAATAATCGCATCACACTTTATGGTAGGGACTGTTCCACGACATTCGGGAACACGGACAAACTCAGAATAAAGTGCGTGCTCTGCTGAAAAACTGTTGGGTAGGATCAATAACTTTAATTAGTGGCAGATGCCTTGGAGGTATTTTCTTCCCTTTTCCCCAAGGAATATTTTGATATTTTGAAATATCTTTGCTGTGTCTGTCATGTAGTACTTATTGGTTCACTCCCCACCCCTCTGAAACAATTCCTATTGCCACAAAGGGCAGGTTTTCATTATTCTCTGATAAGGTAACTCAGATTTCACACAGGACTCAGACGTTTGACTTCTTACTCATGGCACGAGTGAAGCATTAAAATTAGTATCACTAGCAGTGATATAGGAGGAGGAGTATGGTAATTATAGAGTACTAAGTTGATATAATTATTGTATTAAGTGTCTCTCTTTTCGAAAGAAGTGAATTCTTTTGACCCTGCAGAGGTGTGTGATTGCTTGGTCAACATCCTGAAGGGAAGTATGGTCCTGAATGGTATAACAAGCATTATACAGATCAAGCCTTAAGTGGATCAGTTCATTCAGGAAAGCCCACTGGTAGTCACGGCAAGGGAAGTGTTTACTGCTCAAGTGTCTGCTTGTGGGTATTAACCAAACCCCATACAAAAAGTAGGCCATGCAAATGATGCCGAGGAGGCCCTGAGAAAGAGAGCGCTATAGAAATAAAGACATAGAGAGAACCAAAAACCCACACAGACAAAAAATGGGCCATACTGAACAGGCCAAAAAAATTTTTGCACCAAAAAGATATTCTCAAAAAGGAGATTCAAAGCCAGTGAATCACACCGTCAAAGAAACAAGAAATGTGGGAGAAAGAAACAGTAAACTGGAGCAGACTAAATAGATTTATGCTTGGTACCCGGGGACTGTGATGGGTAAGTCTGCAGTGTAGTGGTGAGTCACTATATACACCAGTTAGAGTGCAGAACCTTGAAAGCTCCCAGATCTCAGACCCACACAACCCAGGGGTAACCTGGGAATACAGACAGGGGTAAAGAGTTAGAGATAAACTCACCAAGCAGTTACACAGAACGTTAACAACTCGCTTGTTTTTTGGCCACGTTGTTTCTTAGAGGAAGCACTGTAGCGCTCTACTTTACACACATTTATATGTACACTGCTAAAAATGTTCACATCTCAGTCGTAAACCTTTAAGTTTCCACCTGAAACCTAAAGAAATACCGTGCCAACTGAAATAACCTGCAGGATTTTTATCTCATCTGGAAGCAAGTTCAGTGCGAAATGCCACCAAAGACTCATATAATATGGTGAAGGCAATCACGGCTTAGGTTTGACATTTGAAGCATTATTACAGAGGGGAGCATGGAGAAAAAGGGATTTTTAGCTTCTGGAGTGTAAAAGACAACTTCACCTCGACCCGCTCCTGGTCTCTATTTCAGACTGTTTCCTCCCCCATGGAAATGGGAGGTCAGAAATGAAAAAAAAAAAAAAAAAAGAAAAAAAGAGTGAGGGTGAAAGAGAAAGAAAAAACTGGCAAGTGTTCTGTGAAATGCAGCAGGGATACAAGTTGACCTTGATACACAAATAGCCCATCTTTACAGGCAAAAAAAAAAAAGGAAAAAGATGAAAAATTGTCCCTTAAGATATTTATCACATTATGGTCCATTGGCAGTAAGGCAGATCTCTTTCAGGTAATTATCACCCTCTATTCTGTCCTATTTTTCATCAACTTTTTTTTATCTGTCTGATGGACTGCAGGTGGGGTAGGATCTGACTGCTAAGATATGAACACCATTAAAGTCCATCAAACTTTACTCCATTAACTTTTTCCTAATATGCTGTATTTGAGACTAGCTTATTTGGTATTTCAACTTTTTCTTTAAATTCTAGCGATACTTTCAATGAAAACTTACATGAAAGCATGTTAAACTGTTAGCCAGATGAGCATTTAGCCAGTGTTAGTGTATAGTTAATAATGTGCATTGCTTAAAGGAATAAGTTTGACAATTTGGGAAAGAAGGTCATTGACATAAGCGCCAAGAGTTAGATGAGAAGACTGACAACAGTCCCACGCATGTATGGTAAGTATGTAGGTGCAGCTAGCAGCTAACCTATGTAGGTAAACATTCTTCACTGGCTTGATGCTAACTTAGCATCTGCTACAGCAGGCAGCTATTTTCATTTTAAACATTTCCTATCGTAATTTTCATTCAGCAATAAACCGGGTAAATTTTGCTTCGCTACAATATTAATCTCAGCAATTGAAGAAGAGTATATTACCTTTCCCGCAAGAAAGACAAGCAAACCCTGATGAGTTAATCATGCAGCTCATTATAAAGCCAGCATGGTGCATAAGAATGTCAACAGTTAGTCTTGATCAGTATTCACAGTGCAGTCATTTTGAATGGCCATGGCCACTGGTGGAATAACTGCCTCATTATTCTGGGCACAGAGCGAGTGGGCTGGGCCTCGGCGTTGCACAGTGTCATTAAAGTCAGCATCTTTGAGCATAACAGGCTTGGCCCTGGTTACAGCTACTGCCATGGTCTGTTATCCCACCATGCTGGCAGGGTGCATCCAGTGTTTTCTTGTGCCAGTGTTTGCAGATTACTGCCATGATCTGCACGCAGGAGGTGCAGTGCTCGGGGCATTGTGCCATCCAGCTGCACACTGACCACCTGCATTGTGAGACACACCGTATATCTCTAAAGACAATGTGGTGCAGGCACTCTCTGCCGCCTACAGCTGAGCTTTTGTCTGGTCCTCTAGTGGCAACACAGACAACCGCACAGACAACCATAGCTTTGCCTAAGCTGCCCTCTGCAGCAGCATGTGCTTGTTTATCACCTCGGAACATATTGTCACCATTCGGTCAAGCCTGGAAAGATGGCAAACCAGACAGAACAGGAGAGAAAGGGAGAAAGTCACAGACAAATATACATGGAGGGAAAGGAGAGGGAGCATATGAGTAAGACAGGGGTAGGAGAGGCGGGAAAGGGAGCATCAGAAGATTGGCGAGTGAGTCATGGACGGGAGAAAGACTAATTAAGGAAGGCTGGATTAATTAGGCTTCCAGTCTGCCTGCCTCTCATACTCCCACTGAGCTTCATGCCAGTGCAGGCCCCAAACCAACTCCCAAAAGCCACCCCATCTATTGTTACACAGATTTTCCATTCTTTCATTGGAATGTGTGTTTTCAGTATCAGTGCAGGCCACCACGGGGTTTAAAGCTACGCTGTAAGTTTAGTAAATTACAGTAAACACCTGAAAAGGACATACATAACCTTGCACAGATAGACTGTGCTTGCCTGCGTGCAGGAAATTTACTGTAAGCCACATTTGGTTAATGATGCTTAAATGTGCAATGAGATGAAATGTTCTCTAGTTGAGAACAGCCCTTTACTTTGCAAGTCTACCAACTCAGGTTGTTTTGTGCGTGTGCACTGCAAAAAAAAAAAAAAAAAGCTCTTCAAAACATATTTTGGACTATAATTGATTCGTAAAAAGGAGGCAATCTGCAAATTCAGTAAAATTAATTGATAAATGATTGTTTAATATTTAAATAATTAAATAATTTTCAAGAAATGAGTATCTGCAACTTGTAACAACTTTTTAAAAGAAAATTAAAACTATGAGTCAATTGCTGAAAAAAATAGCTGAGGTTTTTGCAGTCTGCATGAATGAAATGCAAAAGGCGCTAGTTATCTTTACCCAGACTTCTCAAGTTACATCGCCACCTTTGTTTCTCCTCCCACTCACCCATTTGTTGCCCTGAGTAAATTAATTCAGCACCAGTCCATCATGACGCACAAGCTAAAGTAGGTTAAGAGGGTTCTTAATCTTGGACAAATACAATGCAACTTCACCACCACATTCAAGACGATCCTTTCAATAGCTCTTTCCTTCTTCTGTGTGATCAAAATGGAGTGAAAAGGCTTAGCAGATGATGGGAGATCAGTGTCTTCATTTCAGTCGCAACAAAAACAGCCGGAGACAAATTCCCCCTTTACCCAGTGTTCAAATTAAGCAGGGAGCTCAGCTGCCACAAAAGAGACCGGAGACCCCCAGAAATCAATATGAGAACTGTATGGTCACGGAGAACCGGGGTGAAGTTGCGGAAGTGATAATTAATTAACTAACACAATAATGGCAATAATTCTACAAATGTAATGTTGGATATTAAGAGATAGAAATAAATTTCAGGAGCACAAGTTGCTATTCTTTAGTAAATTAGTGTGTTGTATTGTTGTTGTCATTTTTATAAACACCATATATATAGCTTGCATAGAGGAAGAACACAGGAACTGCCTGTGTAGTGTTGGATGTACTAATAAGTCCTAAAAAGTGCCCCCACCCCTGCTGTCCATGACACAGATGCCCCCTTTGAGTCAGAATGTAATTCAAACCTGCCTGTAGCTCTCCGTCATCTAATATCCTTGGCCCCGTATGGGATGGAATATGACGGGATGAATATTTATTGTGGGTCCTGGCTGTGATGGCCCGCATTGAAAGGTTGTAGAAAAACAAAGTGGGAAAAAGCTGGTATCGCCATTTCTGCCTTGACTGACGCTCCAGCTTGCAGCAAGTAATTCATTCTGAGAGGAGGCACAAGTGCCTCTGCTCCTTCTCCCAGCACAAGTTTATGATAATCCTAATAAATTATGATGCGCTGCACAGACATTAAAAACTCTGATTGGCACTAAATCAAACAGGCTGTGCCTCTCAGGTCAGTAAGAGCCGAGAGTGACTGTGTGTGCTCTTCCCTGCTCTCCCTTCCAACTATCAATTTCTCTCTGCCCCCAAATCCAGCACCATTGCAGGTCCACCTACCCGTTTCTCTCTCTCCTTTTGTCTACTGGCTCAACTTGTAATTTTCCATTCCCTTTCTGTGCCCTTTCTGTACCACACTTTCCTTTGCAACTGACTTGATAAATTTAGGTGACAGTCTAAAGTGTCCCCACCCCCCAAAAAAAGAGTCTGAGATATGGAGTATATGGAGTATATGGAGTTAGGTCCTCAGTACCCTGGGAGTATGTGTCATTGTACCTTCCCCATATTTGTCATGATTCCCTGCATTGTTCTGTATGTATTTGTATCCTATTTGCAGGTGATTTAATTCACAGTTGAATGGATAACCAGATTGACACCCACCACTTTAATCGTACACAGGCACTCATGTGCACTGTGCAGATTATTCCACATTCATCAACTCTAGCGGTCATAGGTCCAAAACATCAATTTGTTAACCAAAATCTGGTTAGCTTGATGTTGATTACTGCCCTGGACTGGCTCTTATTACGAGGAAATCGAAAAAAAAAACTCCACCTGCCTTGATTAAAAAGAGTGGAGAAAAAAAAAAATCTGCTTAACTGTTTAAGTTCTGGGCAGTTGATCTCTTTAGAAAAATATGGGAATGCAGAATTTCATTATCACGGGTTGAGTACACATCTACTTCGTTAATGGTGCTCTGCTCCGAAAATAACCCACTGTTGCAGGTTGGTATCTTTCTTTGGTCACATGAAGGCTTGGTTATGTCACAGGAGAGAGGCTACATTCTCAAATCAGGCACGCATTTTCCGCAAAAATGGTGTAATCGATCAGAATAGAGGTGAAGGAGAACGACTGAGATGATTAAAATTTTCTATTTGCATTGATTGTGATGCACTTTGGAATACGTCCCATTTTAAATGTCCATGTTACAAAGAGTGAGTCCTCCCGCTTGGTGAGAGCGCCCAGTAAATCATATTCCCTGATGAATGTTTTAACGTTGAGGGTCGTGACCCCATCCATTCACAGACAGACTGCTTGTTAATGGTTATAATCAGTGGCAAAATAGAAATGGGGATCGTATCTCAAAGGCTGCACATCAGGTACGATGGATGGATGAAATATCAGACACACTGCAAGATGAAAGAGGCAGCCTGTTGAGGGTTTCACCTATCGAATCCATCTTAAAAATTAGATGAAGGCGAGATATGGTGAAGAGGAACAGTTGTGACATGGAAAATGTGAAACTGGGTGCAATTAGGGATACAGCAAATCATTATTTTAATTTCATGCAGCAAATCCTCACATTTGAGAAGCTGAAACAGTGGTGTGGTGTAACATAAAGCATAATAGATGCATGTGAATGATTTTCAGTTTTTTTTTTTCTTTTTTTCAAATGAACAATGAGAAGTGGTAGAACATCAGAGTAGCACAAAGAAGATTTCTAACTGGCCTTTAAGACCCTGGAGAACACAGCCAATCTTTCACTGTATGAGTCATTACAAGGGTAACAGAAGGCAACACGTAGTTCAATATCTATCTTGGAATTTAAACGTTCTATTCTTTTGTATTTGTTCTAAACTGTATAAACCAGTCTAAGATTCACTGGTAGTTACTGCATAAAATACATTAATTTTTTTTTTTTTGTGAAACCAAAGAAATACTTTC
This sequence comes from Toxotes jaculatrix, assembly GCF_017976425.1. Lineage (NCBI taxonomy): Eukaryota > Metazoa > Chordata > Actinopteri > Toxotidae > Toxotes > Toxotes jaculatrix. Next base: position 9,978,554 of record NC_054409.1, on the reverse strand, counting down.
TGCAACATCACCAAATATCACAGGCACCACAGCGTTTTATGACCAACTAGGCATAGAGGAGTGCTCTTGGATCCAGACCCCTAACTTCTCTAGGTTCACAATGGACAACTGAACAAAAAAAAAGTAAAAAGAAAATCGATGCAGCTGAACCAAAGATAACTTTTTTTAATTCCGCTCATTCTTCTTCCTTTACAAAACCTGACACCTATGTTATCCACAATTTATCAGACGTCGCACAGCTACCTCTTGACAAAAGGCTTCATCCAACTTTTTTCACATGCGCAGTAGTCCTTCCCAAGACCTGTACCCACAACCTGTGCACACCCCATTTATTTGCAAATTAGATAGATAGATAGATAGATAGATAGATAGATAGATAGATAGATAGATAGATAGATAGATAGATAGAATACATCACAGAGCCAGTCAATCACTTTTTATCTGATCTTGAGTCCCTGTCTTGTATCGGGGCACTGTGCCAAAATCTAAATTTAATACCTGGTCCCTTACCTGCCTGGTACATATTCATAAATTAACGTGTGTTCAATCAAATTACTAAAAACTAATTAAGACACATTAAACCTGGGACAGGTGGTATTCCATCTCAGGAGCAGGGCGGTTTAATATATTCTAATCTGTTACGTGCAATGCTCTTGATGAGCAATTTAAGACACATATGCCCAATGTTTTTTTGTTTTTTGTTTTTTTTTTGCACTGTTAACACATTTTTTGAACACTGTATAATCTGTCACTATTATAGATGTTGGCACATGGCAGCAACTAAATTACATTTTTGGGGTCCAACACTGTAGTTAGACGCCCTTTCCCAGGATATAAATTGAACCACTGCTGCATAGCTGGAAGATGTCATATTGGAAATATTGACGTAGCCTGACCTCAGGGGTCCTCAAGGTTGGTCCAACTGTCTGTGACATTCTCCAGAGTTTGAGCCTTAGCCTTGTACACAACCACTGTCCATGACACCCCAAATACCAGTTTGATTGATTAAGATTAGTACAAGTTGAAATAACAATTCAAATTGAAATAATTATTCTTTAAAGAGAAACAGGATTTACAATGCACTGAATATGAATTTAAAAAAAAAAAAAAAGGGGTGCACAGGAGTCCACAGTCAAAGAAAGTCCAAACAGTCAAAATTCTGAGCTTGACATCAATTTGCACTCCTGTGAATGTGATCATTTCAAAGTAATATTGTCAGCATTTTTGTTTTTAAATTAAATGCCCATGGATTTTAAAATCTGAAGTGTAAAGATTCATAACAGACACAAGGCTCAGGTGGGTTTGCAGTTGCCTCATTTTATCATTTTATGATCATCATTATCTGAGATATTTTTCCCGTTTGGAGAGACAGGCGATGAATACAGAGAGGGGTCCTGGTCCCTAAGTAGCCTCACTAGCTTCATGGCACAATCAATCCCAAACGTATCCATTGTCAGTTTTGTCAATACACAGCTTTTATTACCTAGCTAATCCAATCGATAAGAGGGACCATTATATTTTACTGTGAAAGATGGCCTCCAAATATATGACATTTGCTACATGGAGCGTGTTGCATCTTAGGGAAGATATTGCTTGAGTATGTGTTTTGAAGAACAATAACAGTGTAGCCACTTGTTCCCTCCTTCTCTTTCACAAATATCTTGGGATGCCGTTCTGCTTGTGCTGAAACACCACACATGAAAAAAAGTGGACTTATTCTAAAAACATGTGTTATATACTGTGTTATTTGTTTATTTATTTATTTTGCAGTTTGTACATGTGAGGCTGGAACACTAAAGAGAAGCTGTGGGGACGACAGAAGTCATCAATCATGAAGAGTGCACATTTTTCTGCGGTGGAAGACAACCTGCATCAGGCTGATGCAGTCAGGCCACAGAGTGGGATGCTGGAGGCTGACAGAGACAGGTAATTAACTAAAAATAATATGTGCTTGACACAGCAGAGAAAAGGGCTTTAAAAGGAACAGGAGACACAACGGAATGAAACCTCTGAGAATAGCCTGGCTGGGGAGATGAAGGTTATTTGGTATGCCGGCATGAGTGGATGCAGCACATGCCTCCAGCCTGCTCCGACACCTACACGCTGTAGAATGATCAAACTTGAAGGCATGGGAAATTTCATTGGATTTTCAACATCAATATATTTCACTCACCCACATGCCTTCATGTGAGTTCTTTATGTTACAGTATACAGCATAAAAGACTGGCAGTACATCACAGCAGCGTCGGAAATTTGATGTCTGATTGCTTTTGCTACCGCGCTTTGATTCTTGTTGGACTGGTGTGACATGTAGAAGTGTTAGGAACAGCACCTTCACGTAGTGTGCGTGCCCTTTGATTTAAATAATGTATGTAATGTGATTTGTTTGAACTGAATCTGAAACTGAGAGAAGCTAAATCATGTGAGTAATCTGAATTTCTGAAACCCATGAAAATCCCACCAAAAGCTGAAGAAACAAAGCGAAAAGACCTACAAGTTACTGTCACTAACAAACCCTGTAACAAATAATTGTCTCAGTACTACAACAACCTTAAATAGAACAGTATGTGCCCTTTACTGAAAATGAACCATGTGTTTATTTGGCCCTGCAGAGAAGATTCTGTCATATTAACTGGAGCAGCTTCAGTGTGATTTACCTCAGTTAGTCTAGCAGTAAATGCAACTGTCCACTTGTCATCTCGTCTGTAATTTTTCAAACCAAGTCATTTGATTTACCAGTCAAATTGGACACAGTTTTGATCAAAAGTGCCCTTTACGTCTGAGGACATGCAGACCATCCTCGGTGCACAGCAGTTTTGATCTGACCACTGAGGAAAACATGCCAATCTGCTGGGCCTTGCCTCAGACTTATTATCTTACTTCAAAAAGGCTTTGAGCCATCACCGATCAGAGAATGGACAGCTGTCCGTGGACAAAGGCCTGTGTGTCTTTGTGGACGGACTCCTGCCAATCTAGCTGTCGAGTGTGGATGACTGCCTGATTTCTCTGGCTTTCTAACTGCGTCTCCTGTCCGCCTGTCGACTCCTCCGTCCTGTTGAACGCTCTTCTCTGCCAGGTTCACTTGCCTACCTGTCTTACTCCACTACATCCCCTGGTGCCAGTCTATCTTTTCTGCCTGTTGAATCCACTGAGCAGGATGTCAGTACCAATAAAATCCCAAACACCCCCTCAGCTCAGGGGAATGGGGAGGTTGGGTATTTGCTTGTACTTAAAAAGATTACATAATGGATTGAAAATATACGCAATTCAATACTATGCATGTTTTTTTGTTTTTGTTTTTGTTTTTTTTTTAAGTTAGACCAGATTTGACTAAGAAATTTACATTTTAATCACTTAAAAATGTTGAATTTTATTTACAGTAAGACCAGTTGGTTCATCCTTATTAATGTATTCACATTTGTTGAAGGTGAAATATGAATTTGAATTTGTATGGTTGGCCAACAGAAACACTGATGCACTTTGCAGAAGTCATTGTACTGAAGACGTGCTACCACCTTGTTTTGTATAATATAACGCTACCAGACTCCAAACTGCATTGTTGTTGTCATATGCTGTTTAAAGCTTGTGATTGATCTGCTAAATATGAATATGAAAGAAAAAGATTTATTCGCATCCTAACAGGTGCAAAATCTATCAGTAATCTGTCAGTCAGGCACAGTACTGAGAAGTGTTCAAATCAATTAAGTAAAAATACCTGAGTGAGTGTGCCAAGGGTGTAATCCAGCAGAGACCAGGGGCTCAAGACTGCTAGAAGGCGCCAAGATGATTTCTGGGTTAGGAAGTAAGAAAAAAAATTTCTGCTGCACAAAATCATGTTTTTATTATCCCCAATTTGCTTCTTTCTTAGTGAAATACTGACTATTTTCCAAGATAGATTTGAAAGCACTACTTTAAGAGACATAGTGGAAAGATCACATACTTTGTTCCTTAGCTAGGAGCAAAAAAACAGGCCAGACACCTGAAGAAACAGCTTTTTTTTTCTTTCTCTTAATACTCTGTCCACCCACAGGAAACGTCAGAGACAAGGCATCTACCCTCTCTTTTTGTAGAATATTCCTCTTAATTACAGTAGTTAGTTAATTAGGACGGGCTATAGAATCAGATAACAACTCTCCCTAGAAGTAATGAATTGAGAGTTTAGTTCCTTGAAAGAAGCAGTCTTTAATTCTAAGTAAGTTTCTTGACACTAGGCCCCATGAAACCTATTAAATAGAAATACAAAATTGACTTTGGAAAGCTAAAATATTTGACAGTGGCGTTATGCAAGGATGACAGGCTAATTATACTTGACTCATTGTCAATTCATTAAATAGCACATCATTTTCTGCAAAGAGTGAACTAGTCTGCACAACTTCAGCAGAAGTGCTTCATTCAACAGTGAATGTTCCGAGGATAAAAAAAAAATGCCTATCACAGGGATGGCATAGTCTCCTTTTACTTCTTCATTTTATAGCCCTTTAGGCCTGAACAGATGTACTGCTGCAGGTGCTTAGTTGCAGGTCCATAAATGACTCATCTTCATCTTCCATCATGCCTACTGATTTACAAGTATTTGAATTTTGTGACTAATGGGGAAGGTGATAGTAAGGCTGTCCAGCTTTAGTGAAAATGATCATACAGTTAATGAGAAAAAGTGAGAGCTTCATTGGGATTCTAATGTCCTCTATCCCTCCTTTGAGTCCACGTGACGGCCATGCAAGACACCAGCAACCAACTATGCAAAAAGTACAGTACAAGTAGAGTACATGTTTTTGTGAAATGCCAGGAGCTTGTTCCTTAAATATGCTAAAATCATAAAAGAGATACACAGTGTATTATAAAATCAGGAATATGAATAAGCCCACAGGTCATCTGCTTTACAACCTATAGTTACATTTTCTTGTTAGGTAACCTCTGGCAGCCATGGTAATTATGGCGGGAGTAAAGGAGGAAATCAGATGGCGTAGCATAAAGATGAACAAAGCCCGTGTTAGGGGAAAGCAGGGGTGGATGGGTGAGTCGACCAAATACAGGACTGTCACACAGCTTTGTTTCTTTTATCCATGACCACTCCAAGATCTTTTCCTAAACCTAATCAAACTGTGACCTTTCCAAAACCTTAGCAATATATCTATTATTGTTACCATGACAACGAAGGTCCGGTACGCCTGCTGCTCATACGCTTCTATACGTTGTATCCGAGTGTACGGATAAGTGACCTATAAGGTCGTTTAGGTTGGAGGACTTATTGTGAAAACTTTACTGCCCTGACAGGTTGTTTCACAGGTTTTATATGGTTTTTGTATAGGGTTTTTAGGACATTTTGAAAAGAGCTAACCTGATACGATGTTTGCTATGTGTTTGTTGCACCATGGCTGCACAGTTTCTCTAACCGGGCCTTATATTACATCATGTAATAATTGTAGCTGTAGGATACATGCTAGTTTAGCAGTTTGGGAACATTTTTGCTTGTGACAGCTTGCTTCAAGTGACAGCTCTAATGTGACATTACCCTTCCAGTATTTGTTCTGTCAGTAATCTGGGCTTTTTTTTCCTCTTTTTATTATATCCAGTTTCTAAAAACAGGCTGTTTTTTTTTTTTTGCTTTGTCCAGTTACACACAGTTACAATATGTCATTGAAGTCCTCTCATCCATGTGGGGGGCTGAATAGAACAAGCTGTGTGGAGTAGCAATACTTGCATCAGTAGGTAGTGAAGCAAATAAGAGGTAGTAAAAGAGACAAGGAACCTCTGTAAAACAAATGATGCACAGCTTTGAAAAATGGCTTTGTGAACAGACCAGTTGGGGAAAATAATAATGATTGCAGAGCAAGTAGGTACAAAGCAAGAACATCAGATGCAAATTGTAAAAAGATTTTAAGATGAGTATCACATAAGAGAAGAAAAGATAACAGAGGCAGTGCATCAGGAAGCTTAGCATTAATGATGCACTTGGGTTACATTGTGGAAACTGGGAGAAAAAGAAAAGACTCCTGCCTCTTTTCCAGGTAATGTAATTGCTATATTGGTGATCTAACACCCTCATTAAGCATGGATCAAATGGGGGTGCAGAAAGCAGCGGCATGGAACCAGAGTGTGAAACAGACAGGATTAGCAGATGACAGAGCTGTTCTCTCACGCGCAGTGCATGTTTGAAGTCTCCTACATAGCTAATTGTCGACTGTCGACACTAGCATAGAGAAGTTCAGCCTCCCCACTGAATTACAGATAGCTTACTTGCCCTTGGCTAGCCTCCCAGTGTTTGTGTTGATTTTTTTTCTGAGCAATTAACAATCTGACACTATGACCTTGGACTGTAGGTAGAGAGAGAGAGAGAGAGAGAGAGGGATGGAGGGAAGAAAACTGCCTCATACCTTTAAAAAAAATAGCTACTGCTGTACAGTGGTGCAGGGTAAATTAGCAACGATACTTTTTTTTTTACCTTTAAATTCTGGCACCTTACAAAAATGTGTGTACTAGCAAGGCCAACAATAAAATGATAAAACAAAATGCTTTCTCAAATAATAAATCTAGGACAAAACTGCAAAAAACAGACAAAGTCCAAACAGACATAGGTTGGATTCACACTGTGGATATGAATCCAGCAAGCACGTACAGCCTGCAAACAGTGGAGCATGCCTCAGTTTGACACTGTCTTCCCTGTAAAACCTCCTCTGGTTCTGTGCTCAGCTGCTTAAAATCATCTGTGTTTACATTTTCCTAGCAAGCAACCTGTTGTGGTGGTGCAAATAATTACTTCCCTCTCCAAGTATGAAAGATTGAATGAGGAGCTTGATGTTACACTGCTGCCAAAGGAGATGGGTGTGGTTGGTTGGGCGGACAAAGCATGTGATACTTTGATACTAACCCTAATCCTACAACAAATGTAATGTTGTTGCTTTTCTATCCATGGTTGCAATCTTTCCTTTGACTAAGGTTTTTTGCAAGACATTTTGTAACAGGAAGGAATTTAACGGAAGAGCTGAGTTTCATTAATTTAACAAAAACTGAAAAACCAAGATATTTTGTAATGAGAACTGTTGGTCCAATGCACATGATTAGGGCTACAACTAGCAATTATTTTAATTATTAATTAGAAATTTTTCACAGTTTTACAGAGCCTGAGGTGATATCTTCAAGTTGTTTGTTTCGTCTAACAGTTCAAATCAGAGATTTTAAATCTATGTTAATATAAAGTTGAAGAGCAGCAAATCCTCTAGCAGCTAGAAGCTTTTCATTTTCCGTTTTTTTTTTTTATTTCAGCTCGAAATGACTTTATCAATTTTTAGAATTCTTATTGCTTAATTTTCTGTCAATCAACAAATTTACAACTAGATAAACTGACAGAAAAATATCTGTCTTAACAAAATTTGATGAATTTCTGTATTGAAGCTGGCAGATGGGTGGGGAAAAAAGAAAAGAAAAAAAGGGAAATTTCTCTCTACACCACAGTGAGTGACAGCACTGAAAACAACCTCAGGATGTTGCTCTGTAATTCCTAAACATGACTAAAGGGTAGTACATTCAAGAGAAGCTGGTGACATATAATTGTCTAGTTTTTAGCATCAGATGAGTCAGGGGTTCTTAAAAACAGGAACAACATAATTAATTCAAAGACAGCCATATGCAGTGTGGCATTATATTAAGTGGCTGATTGTAGTGTGGAAAAGGTCAGAGGCAGTATCAGAGGAAGAGATGAGTCTACGTCAAAAGGGCACGTAGCAGACCTGCTGGCAGAAAAGAGTTTCAGGACTTCCTAAGAAAAGGAAGACACGGAGCATGTTGAGGAAGATGAGGTGGAAGTGAGAGTGAATTATGTGTGGCCCTACTGGCAGAGCAACCCTGGCATACAATCAAAACCCTTATCAAAGAAGAAGATTTGAGCCTCTTTGTGTCAGCAGCAAAGAACAATGTTTCAATAGTTCACTCGGCTTCAGATCACCAAGGATCAGGATACAGCAAATGAGCAGTTCTGTACGGAAGGTAGAGCAGGTCAAAGGATGGTGATAGAGTTCCTATACATGTGGAAATTGTATAAATTGAAAGAAGATGAGAGGAGAAAAAGGAGGATTCATGGGAAAAAAATCACAAATGTTACTGTATAGTATGGCCAGGTTACAAGATGGGTTAGGAAAAAACAAACGGATGTTCTGATATATGAAAAGGTGACAGAGGCCAGATCAGGTCAAGTCCACTGCCCACATCAGAAATGCAGCTATAAAGGGAAAGATCAAAGGAAGATAGAAATGAAATGATAGAAATAATCCTCTCTGTGGGAAGGCTGAAGTGACGTAGGGAAATGAGGATTGCACCATCTTCAGGCAATTCACTAAAAAGGCTGCCAAACTCACATTCGCATCAAGTGGACCGGGGGGCTGATAGAGGACAATCATGTGAAGAGGTCCAGGGTGAGTTATAGTGATGGCACAGAATCCAAATGAAAGAAATGGTAAGAGTGACACAGGAGGAATAAGCAATTCCCACTCAGGAGAGATGAACAGACCTGAGCAGCTATGGCCTCGTGTCTGAGGAGAGACAGCGAGGCTGAGAGGTGGGGAGAGTGCAGCAGGTGCTGCCGCGTACTGCAGAGTGATTTATGTCTACGCGAGAACAACAAAATGTAGAAACAAGATCGGAGCACATTCTGAGATGAACTCAGGACTTTGTGGACTGCTGACTGATAGTACCTGTCTCCCCTCTGTAATGCTTTAAGATGAGACAGAAGGACAGATAAGGCCAGAGAGAATGTATTTTCAAGGATATCTCGAGAGACAAAATGGAGGAGAGCGCAGGAAAAAAAAAAAAAAGAAGTACATGAAAACAGAACCGCTAATGTGACAGGAATTAGCACAATGCTCGGACTTCACTCGGTTTTCCTCCGCACAAATAGTTTAAACAATTTTCCTGCATTATGCCACAAAATATAGCTACAGCTTTACTGGTTGAGAGGCCAAAATATAATACGGTTGAAAATTACAAACCACTACAGGTGTGAGCCTTAAATGAAAACAAATCAGCCCATGGACACTAACCAAAAGGTGCACAACTAAAAGTCTATACTGCGGCTGCACTTCTCATGTATGCCCTCGTCCTCCTTGCATAGGAATTTCAACAGGCTGATATGTCTATCTCAAAATGAAATATATGATAAATTTAAGATATTCTAGTCTAGAACACCAATTTTAGTTAGTTAAGAATTTCCAGCACATGATATAGCACTCTGTGGCTGGGTGCTTAACAGAAAAATGGAGAAAAGATGATCCCAATTAAAGTATAACCTCAATCATGCCCTCATGGAATAATATATTATTTTGTGTAATTTGATGCATCAATTAGCTTCGTTCAAATGCACTTTGAACACACACACACATATAAACCTATACATATATACATATATACATATATATATACACACACACACACAGAGTATATAAACCTTTGTTAACTTACATAAGAAAGTACAGAGCATCAGAAATGGTAAAACCTGCTGAAAACCAAGGGATCAAAATTCTTCTTAATGAGATCTGTATAGATTCCTACTTTTTACTGGGAGCCCTGTAGTTGTGCAGGTATCTTTCATTTATTTTTTACTGTGTAATGTTTGCCCTTGTTAAGGAGCAACTTATTATACTCTATCCTTATTCATTTTGCACTGGCTTTGCCCTGAATTCAAAAAGAGCAAAACCTCCTTGCTTTCTTCTAACCCCTACACCTTTGGCTACAGTTCCTTCTTATGCTTGTTTGTTGATGAATCACAAATATTCCTAGTACCTCCACATTATTACACTCTACTGGCTCTGAAATGTTGGTTTAGCCCTCGCCCCTCTTGGCATGGGTTAATTCCTGCTTTATTTGGCTCACAGGATAAAAGAGTCAGCTAAATTGCCAAGTTCAGTCAAGTCAAGATAAAAAGGCTAATGATAGACGCAATGATTTCGGGCCCGCTTCTAACTTACACTGATGGAGAGGCTATGAGGTGTTTTATGTGTGGTCCCTTTAAGTGGAGGTGGAGGGCACCTTTCATAGATAGTCTCTCGTAGGGCCACCCTAGACCGTTCATTATGAGTCTGATAATAGTCCGATCCCACTGGCATCGGGCATCAGGAATAAAAACGAGTGCTGAGAATGACAATCAGCAATTTCATCCCTCATAATGTGAAATACTGGAATGGAACCAATGCGTTTTTTTGTTTTTTCTGTTTGCCTTCACCTAGTGTGACAGTATCCCCTCCTCCCCAGTACTGTTAATTCCTCCTGATCCTCAGTGCAATAGCCTTTCATTGTTTACCTAATATTATATTAGTGTTGACATCAACAATTCTCTAACAACCACTCATAACATATGGTATTAGATTATTCAGTTCTCTGATTTAAAATGTTGTGTGTGTAACACACACACACACAGGTGATTTAACCCTAAATCATCTGAGACAACTTTGTAAAGGGATGTATATAAAAATGGCTCAACTGCTGATAACCAATTTTCATAAATAATCTGAAATGAACACAATTATACACTCTACTGACCAACACAGAGAAAGACATTGAGGGAAAGTTCATCTTTAGTGCAACTATCATTATGCCATTTTCATATTGATATGTTTCCTGAGGGCAGCAGTCTCCTGCCGTGTACTTTGCAAATTAACTACCTAATTATTTAAATTATAGGGGATGGCCACAAGAACACGAACACCTGCACAACAAATACTACCTCTGGGGAAGCATATTTTAATTTTTAGCTGGGACTGCAGAATATTTTTGAGGAATTTTTGTATTGTTTTTGTACTGGTTCATATAGCATTTCACACTTCCCGTTTTCATTTTCAGCCTCTGTAAATGGTAAATGGACTGCATTTATGAAATGAGTTCATTGCATGGTCATGATCAAATACGTGATCTGAAAATAAGATGCCACTGCACGCGTAAAGCATGGCATGTTGGGTTGAAGCCACAAAAGATGTGTCAAAATGAGGTCATGTGAACATCGCATAATTCACTGGAAGTTTTTCTGGCATCATAAAGAATGAAATGCAGCTGCTGAAAATCATAACCTGCAGCATCTTCTATTTTCATTCCCCTCCAGAACATCACTTTCACTGGAGAATCACTTTTAAAAATTCGCAGTACGCATAAAGCAGCACTGTAGGCCCCATATGAGGGAGGGCAAGGCAAACAAAGTGGCAGCTGTGACTTGTGTTCCCTCTTTGCAATCAAACCAGTGTGAGCAACCTGCAAGTATTACATGTTACCTGGTGACCTGCCTTGAGGAAAGCCAGACGGTCAGTAACAGAAATGGAAAAGAATGTGGAGGATCAAGCCCTCCTCCACCTCCTCCTCTTGCTGTTTAAACCTCTGCATTTATAGTCATTCCTCCAGAGAGAACCTGCTAGAAATTCCTGCCATGAAAGTCTAGGAACTAGACTGAGTATGAGTGGGCTGGTAATGTGAAAATATATAGAGAGCTTAACCAAAATATGTCTTACGCCTCTTGGGTTACTGCTTAGGAGGGTGGGCTACCTGATCATCCGTAACCCCCCCACAACTAGGCAAGTTAATCTGTGATAAGAAATACTGCTTTATAGAAGCCTTGCTTCTTGTAGCTTGGAAAACCTGGGGAAACTCTGCAGCAGAATAAAAGGTTTAACCAGGAAAAGTACAGTATGTTAGGTACACAAGAGTGTAGCAGCTGAAAGCAAGAGGAGAAAAAGAGTTGTATTCCCACATTGCTATAGTCTGTAAATACTGTTTTGAAGAAATTCACTTGCCTGTGTACAAAACATTTCAAAGGATTCCCACTCCTTTCGGGACTATCAAACACTACTTCAGTGTGAGAGTGTGTGTGTGTTTGTGTGCCACAAAGTGCGTACTTTTTCCTTTCCTTTGTGTGAGTTAAAGTGTGGATGGCCAGTGAAAGTGTCCATTTCAGTTTATGCGTGACTAATCAATTACACTAGCGAGTAAACAAGCGGGTAAGTTCAGCAAGACAGTGTGCAAAGGAGGGGAAAAAAATCAGAAAGTGAGTGCTGCTGGGAGACCATGAGCATTAAGTATTTTCCAACAACTATCTTGAGTCATAGCTATGTTAAGAAAAGTGTGAAGTCATCAGCTCTGTTCAGCGACAAGAATCTCTATTAGCATTCACATCCAGTGTCCAGAAGTGAATCTTCCTACCATTCAGCTATTCTCCCCACACAATACTGCTCATCAAAAACTGAAAAGCAGTAGAGCAAACACAAAGCACAAAGCCTGTGATATGCAAGCGAAAAAAAAAGCAAATGAGTACCTAAACAAGCACAAATGTCTTATCACAGCATAGCTTAAGCTCAAGATTATGCAGAATAGGAAATGTAATCAGTCTCATTTATCTGTATTTCTGCACAATTCCGTGGCAAAACAAACTTTTGCATCTCAGCAGAGATTAGGGTTTAAGCGAATATACAAACACCCATCTGAAAACAAGACATATCTTGTTATACACAAAGTGATCCTAAAACCACCTCTGCTTTGTTCAACAAAAAATCCATGGGTACACCATGTATTTGTCTAACCTGCTGTGTAAAGGTAAGTAATCAAGTGGCAGACATAATCATCTATCAGAGCAGTGTAAATAATTACCTCTGGTCGAGTTTTGTTTAGGAGGAATGGCGGTGATGTGGGTCATACCTCGCATTCGCGGGAGCCTGAGATGGTATAGGTGCAGGGTCCGGTCCCATTGACAAGCACATCCATGGCCTCAGAATTGGTGGGCTTGTAGTCCACATAGTACTCCTGCAGTGGAGAGCTCAGGGTGCGCTCCGTCTCTCTAGCTTTCTTGCGGCGTTTGCGGGCTGCTGCCGAATGCTCCTGCAGCTGCTTGACACTGCTAGGGTAGCGCTTCCAAGACACGTAGATTACCAAGAGGATCATCGCAACAGATAGAAAAAGGGCAACGCTTCCAGCAACAATCTTATGGAAAGACACAGGCTCCAAGTCTTGCTCTGGGGGAAGTGCCACAGGTGGGGTAACAGCTGATGACGTGGGGCCTTTAACAGATCCCTCTCCTTTCTTTCCAGAACCAGTAGGTGAAGCCAGAATGGCTGGGCGATGCTCTGTCTGCACAGGGATATTGGATGGGGTTGGAGGAATACTCACAGTGAGCGTTGTCACTGGGTTTGATTGACAAACACCAAAAGCTTCCACAGCATCCATCACTTTCTCTCCCTGGGCTTTCTTGGGGGAGGCGCAGATCATGGTGGTTTCTTTTGCTCCTCTGAAGCTTCTCAGCCAGGCCACCAGAGGGCAGATGGCAGGGCCACAGTCCCATACATTCCCAGCTAAGCTAATCGTAGTCAAAGAGATCCAGGCATCAACCACCTCCTGGGAAACGTTGGTCAGCTTGTTGGAGTCCAGGTTGAGCGTCTGCAGGTTGGGTAAGCATTGGTAAACTACAGCATCCACTTCTGTCAGATCATTCCCAGACAGATCCAGTTTCTGAATGGAGGCCCAGGTCCACGTCAGGCCTTGGTTCATCGAGCGAATGCGATTCCACTGCAGATAAAGTGCCCGCAGATTGTAGAGGCGAGGAAAGTGAGAGAAATTGATCTTTGAGAACTGGTTATGCTCGAGATGCAGCTCAGTGAGCTTGACCAGGCCTGAAAATGCATTCCGAGTGATACTGCGCAGGCGGTTGTAACCCAGATCCAGGAACTCAAGATTTCTGCAATCTTGGAACAGACGCACTGGGATGATTTTTAGAGAGTTTGACCGTATGTGAAGGCTGAGAAGCTTCCGTAGGCCCTGGAACTGCCCAGGCTGCAAGGCTTGCAGTTTGTTATATGACAGGTCCAGATTACGCAAATTAGGGACAGGGTGGAATGTGGTGTTGTGGAGTGATGTGATCTTGTTGGAGCTCAGGATCAGCTCTTTGAGCCTGCGGACCCCCTGGAATGCCATTCCATCCACAGAGGCAATGTAATTGTGGTCCAAGTAAAGCCAGATGAGGTGGTTAAGTCCTACAAACTGGCCAGCGCGAAGACTGGCAAGGCTGTTGTACCGTAAAGACAGGCCTTCACAGCCTCCAGAGAGGTTCTTGGGAACATCACGAAAGGCGCTTGACTCACAGTAGACAATTTTTCCATCACAGCGACAGCTTTTGGGGCATGGTCGCTCACTCAGAGATGGGTTTGCCGCCAGCCACACCTGCATCAGGAGTTGGACCACGAGCCAGCGACACCGCAGAGCAGAGCCTATAGGGAGGGGGACAGGAAAAAGAGAAAGGAGAAAAATGTTAAGCAGATGAGCTTATGACAAACTCCCAATCCCCTGATTCACAACTTACAATTTCCCTTTGGTAAACAGATGCACGCACTTAGTAGCTTATTTTTACAGGTGTATGTTCAGTTTTGGAAATCATAGTTCTCAACAACATACCTGCCCTATTTTTATTTATTTGTTTATTCAGTTTTTTGGGAGGATATATCCATATACACCCACATCTGACTTATTGCCCAAGAGAAGATGAGGCCCTGCAATCTTGGCAGTTTTGCTTACAACCTCTGAAGAACTATCCTCAGGCCAGCATCAAGTATCTCTGCTTCTACATTTAGATGGTTCTCTTTTTATTATCAAGTAATGCTGCAAAAAGTGAACTCTTTTGTGTTTTTAGCTCACATTTGATGTAATGATTTATGTGTGTGCATCTGAATGGGAAGGACACTAGCCCCTTTGCAAAAAAAAAAAGAAGAAAAAAAAGTTTCAAAGTAAAAAAAAAAAATGGTAGAGTAGGGGTGGGCAATATGGCAAAAAATATCACATCACGATTTTTTTAATGGTAAAATCATGATCACGATTTTATCACAGTTCATTTTTACAGTGGTTAATTTAGAACCAAACTATTCTCTATGTAAAAACTTAGCCCTAAAGACAAAAAAGTCACCTCTTTCCAGCGTTTGCTACTTCTCTCATATGGCGTGCTTTTATCAAAGGCTTGTGTTATAGTTGTTTGTTTCCGTGTAATGTCTTTAGCCGTTACCACTGGCTGATGCGTGGTTGGCCTCGCTGCTTGGCTCTCACCAAATTGCTCCGGATGCTGCCTCTTCAGGTGGTTAAAGAAGTTCGTTGTGTTGCCATCCGAAGCTCGAACCATTACAGTTACAGTTTAAATAGATAGTATTCACAATACAGTTACATTGTTAAAATCAATGGATTACGTAACGATACTTCTCTGTTTCACGAGTTTATTTTTATTCTCTAAATGAACGAAGGCAACTCGATGCATTTCCCAGAAGCCCCAGCTCCACGAAAACAAACGAAAATAAACGATCAGTCGGTCAGAATGGAGTCGGACGAGGAGCAGCACGGGCGAGAGCTTGAGCCGCAGCCGGCAAATCAGAGCCGGGACAGGAATGCGTTGGTCAAGACAGAAACGCCGTTACATGTATTCCGTTACTCCCCAACACTGTCCATACGACTGAAGTGGTTCTTTTTGGGGACCAACTCCAAGCTTTCACTTTCGTTGTCGGCCATGGCTACCCGCTACACCTTGACATAAACAGCGAGGCTTGTAAAAAAAAAATAATAATAAAATAAAATAAAATATATACATATACACATATATATATATATATATATATATATATATATATATATATATATATATATATATATATATATATCAGCACCGCTCGTACTTCGCCATGATTGGTTTGCCATGGTCACGTGACACGGGCTGTTAGTTGCCCAAGGAAAAAAAAAAAAACTTTTCGTGCGTCAGTGCGCAAGCATAGAGCTGCAATTAATAAAATGTGCCCTATAGACAATAATACGATCTCTCTCATCTGGCAGATTGTCAACACTTTCTAATCCTTCACGATCTAATATCGTCATATCGTACACCCCTATGGTAGAGCTTCCTCTCTCCTCATTTTGAGATGTTTCCTACTAGAGCAGTAGTAATTGCTCCTCCTACCACCATTCAGGTTCTGACTTATATTCAAGTGCAATTTCCAGAGCTCACGTCTTTCCTATAATTTCCCCGCTGCCTATATCCAAGCTGTTCGATTCATCAAGTCTCCAGATATATACAGTATGTGTCCTGTGACAGTTCCAAATTTCCAGGTTCCTTTTTCCATATCTTGGAAACTCCCTACATCCACTCAACTGTCACAGCAATGATGCAATTCATCCCTTTCATTTTCACTCTCCAAGGTTGTCACATTCGCTGTTAACTTCCCCCTTACACTGACCCACCCTCACCCTCCCTATAACACACCTATTTACACATTTGTCAATTCATATTACATCCTACAGTTTCTGAAAAGACTGTGCTTGACAGTCTCCAGTATCTGCATCTATAGATCCATAGGACACAGATGGACAGTTCCTTGCTGAAATTTAAATGGATAAATAAAGATTAAATAAAATTAAATAAAAGCAGTGATTTAAAGCTTTTCTTGATTACTTTTGATGTAATAAATGACCAGGCCCTCTTATATACTAATTAAGATAGGTTGTTTTGATGAACTGATGTGGTAGAAATCACAGCTTTATTTTAATCACAAAAAAACCTACTTTATATCCACATGTAAAGCAAAGTTCCCATTGTGTGGGCTTGTGACTTCAAATAGGTCTTAGTTGTTTGGACTGATGTCATTTGTGATGCATGTTTACAACAAATATACACTGATAATCAATTTTGAAGCAAACTAGCTTGCAATTTACTCAATTATATCTTTATCTCTATTTATATTCAGTCATCCCATAAGCCATCATCACACCAATGGCAAGTCATAAAAGGCAGCCCATACAGAGCAAATTAACATTCAAGAGCTGATGGTTGTGTATACAATCCCGGAGGCGTTTCAATTTAGACTCCAGCCATTTCATGTTTAACCAAACCAAAGCAGGACAGGTTCAGCAGGAATCATCGCTTCTTCTTTCCACAGGTTCAAATAAAAAAAAAAATCACTGTAACCCCTATGGAATTACACAACTCATCTCTGCTACAGAAACCAGCTACACATTTATGATGTTAGATTTCTTAATTTTCAGGGACTAGATATCTCTGTTCCAAATGCGATTTAAAAAAGTGAAGCAAACTGGTCAGTAGCTTCCTGATATCGCTCCTTGTTCTGAGGTGAGACAGAGTTGTTTCCATTAAAATCGTTCCACCTTACAGAGCCACTAATGATCTGTCATTAAGATACATTGATTTCCCCTTGAGGAGGTGGTATGGGGGTGGGGGGTGGTTAGGGGGATTCACTACTTATGAGTGTTTCTCAAGGCAGTATCATCAAGTTTGGACTTTATTACTATTATCAGAGTGAGATAAGATGAATATGTCAGGATAGAAGTAGCCCAGACTTTAATTAGCTTATATAATGTGTTGGCAGGCGCTGTGCTCACCAAGTTCATTAAAATGAATATGTTATATGTAGATGTGTTACTTTTATGGTAAACTTGAGCTAAAACGTGTAATCTCCAGTTCACAGATACTTGTGGCAAATTTGAGGCAGTAAACATGATTTTTCTGTAATCTTTGCAGGATTTGTCAGAAATAATTCCATGACACAGAGTGCCTGAGAGGCATCATACAGCATATGCTATCTAACATAGCCATTTCACTGTTTGCCAAGCATCTGCTGATCCCATATGGACATTGTATGTGTGTATGTGTGTGTGTATTTGTGTGCATGTGTAAGAGTGTGATGGAGAGAGATACACTAACTGTTTGTTTTCAGAGGAATCTTTCATCATTCCTTACAGATGGAGGGAACCATGGAACTGTACGGATAATTTGTGCTGACTATTGATTATACCAACAGATACATCAATCACATTTCTTCATCTTGGATCCCACATTTGTGGTACTTTGGCTTGAACGTTGCAGAGAGAGAGAGAAAAAAAAAGGTGATCACGAGATGCGAGTATTTCTGAGCGCAGCCAATTTGTTTGTCTTACGTTTTTGAATGTAACTAATTCAGCAACAGCTCTGTGCCTCAAAGGCTTAAGAAAATAAAATAAAATAAATAAAGACAGAAGAAGAATACTGATATAGAACAATGCCCATGTGTAATGTTCCATGTGAAAGGAATTTTAATAGACAACACTGTTGTGTGTGGAACATAATGTGTGGGCTGTTAAACACGAATGCATGTTTTCTAAATTTTCTGTTTGACTCGTATCCCAATAGGGGGTTTGTGGAAACAACCCCCTATTGCTTCTATTTCCCATGTGCATAATAAGCTTGCTTTATTAGAAGTGACTCCGCCATCTCTTTCAGATTGAGCCTGCCTCACAAGACACCTCTCTCCCCTTACTGACACTGTACGTGGTTTAATGAGCGCTCCGTGTGCTAATGCCTCTGTAAGCCATTTCCTTCCTTACTACTCCTCTAATCTTATTCACAAAGGAGCACAAGTCACTCTCTGAGGTGTCACTCATGGGGTTTGTGTCTCTATTACCTCTTACCTGATGTACCTCTCACCATTACTGTTCTTTCTGCTGTATCTACTTAGATGAACGATTTCTCCTCCATTTCATTCTCCATCCTGCTGAAAATACGCCTGTTTTGGATGTCCTTGAACCCTGCAGCCAACAGGATGTTTTTATAATGTGAAGTCTATTTTTATGCATGTGGTCAAAGCCGTCTCCTCAGCCCTTTCTCTTCCCCTGTTGATTTCCATTTTCACTCCTTGGCCGTTTTCCTTTCTCCCAACTTTTGAATATATTTGGTGCTTTCTTTTTAGTGTTCAGCATGATAACACGTAGATGTTTGCCTCTCATTTTTCATTGTCACCCGCTGAAGTTATCTGTCTCAATCTAACATGGATGGATAAGTCAAAGCCAAAGTTTGTCTAAAGGCATGTGCGTAATGCTTAGTTATGTAGCAGACAGCCCTGCTGTCCTCAGCACGAGAAGATAGCTATTTCTGCCTCTCAACCCTAACACATAGAGAGAGTAAGTGCACTTTACTGCTGACCTAAAATAAAACCAAATGTAGCTTAATAACTTGGCAAATGGACTCGCTAACTGGTGCACTTTGAGTGCATACAAGTGGCTCATTGCTATTTGCTGCCTGTCATTGACAAAACTGCTACCAGCCTCAGCCTTGACTGCACATAGAGGCTGGACAGCAGCCTAACACATAAGGAAGGACGTCCCCAGACCAGCCTAAGCCATCCTATTAGTCTCCAATTATCTTTGAGATGATAGTGAGGCCTGCCAAGTTAGACCCATTTCAACAGTGGTCAGAAAACACTGTGTCCTGGAGTGGCTGGTATTTGTAGCACTGATTAGGATGAATGTAGAAAATCCCTCCAACAGAGTATGGGTGAATACAAGTGTGCGCATACACACACACACACAGACACACACACACAACCAAACAAGATTTAGGATAACACAATACCCTTTATATCGATATAGTTTGATGTTGATAAAGCCGTGCCAGTGTTAGCAACCTTCCTCTCTCACACTCTTCGCACAACCCCGCCCCCACACTCCCTCTGCGAATGGATGCAAACCTGGCCCACTTGTTTTCACAAGTTCTCCTGCAACATGGAGGGAGACACAGCGCCTGTCCACACCATATTTTTTTTCATTTACATGTTGATATATTGTGCAGCTGTATATTTTCAAACAGCGTAGGTATGTTGTTATTTCTGTTCTATTAACATTTTTATTGTTATATGCACAGCTGTGTGTTTTGTCAGGGAGAAGATGGGCTTTTTTTTTCTTCACTCACGTTTTGCAGATGTATATTTTTAGGAAATCCTGTCTTTGCATTTTAATTTGATCACAGCCTGTTTTAACAAAAGTACTTGTGACATCTTACATTTGTCTTAAACTTACAACTGAACATTTAGCCCATGTATTGGCCATTAGGCTCTGCTCTGAGCTCATAACTGTAAACAAATGAAGCATCCTGATCAGGCTGACCCAATGATTCCACACTGATGTGATTGTGTTCCTCAATGGGCAGCAGCCAGAACAGTGCAGAAACACCAAAAACACACAATAGTTCTTAAAAGTAAAAAGAAATCAAATTCAGACTGAGAGGCAGAGGAAATGCATCAAGTCAGTAAGCGTACAAGTATAGATGTACAACCAGAAATTGGAAATTCCAGAGTGGCACTCTATTATCAATAACACATTTTTTTTTCCAATTGAAGCTTTGTACATTTGTGCCATCCTCTTAACCTATCAGACTGAACTACACCAAGCTCACCTATGGTCTGTAACTTCCTCCTTTTCCACACTAAATCTCACTTTGTGCAGAAATTGAAAAGAATATTTCTATGTCTTTCTTTGACTGAAGAATTGTCTAACATTGCTGAATTCTTTTAGCACACATACCAAGATTCACAGGGTGAACCTTTCCAGTGTGTACTCAGCTCGTTGCTTAATACATCCAAGCCCTGCAAGCCTGAAGAGGATAAGAAGGCATGCTGTAGATAATGGATGTTGGAACCCTAGTGCTTCACAAGCCATCAATTTTTTTTCTTTGAAAATAAGCAAATGTAAATAACAAATGCCCAGATATTGCCCTCAAAGGGGGGCCTGCTGATCACCTCTCTTCACCTGCTTCACCTGACATTTCAAGAAGGCTGCCTGTTGGATGCTGTAGGGCCAGCAGAAGGTCATCTGTTGTGATACTCTGATGTGTTCTCAGACGAGCCAATATAAATGGTATGACACTGATTTTACTTTTAACAAATTAACTCTGCATCTTTTTTTTTTTTTTATATACTTTTTTCACGCAAAAATATGTTTCAGATGTAAGAAGGAGCGTGAAATGTCATTTGGGTCTCTAAATTTATCTTAAAGCTCTGCAGCTGCATCTCTGGCTGTGGCTTTTTACTGCCCCTACCCTACTGCTCTCTTTCTCCAAAGCAGATCTCTAATGATATGGTCCATGAAACATAAGTGCATTGCACGCTGTTAATGAAGAGCATCACAGTCAGCTACACTGGTGGATAACTGAGACTACAGTGCTATGTAATCATCAAATAATTGTGGGCAACAGCATGAAGCTATATGGTTGACGAAAGTTGCGACTTTTGGGCTGGTTTGTGCACCTGGACACAAATGTGTTTGCAGGCACGTGTGTGCACCTGCATGTGAGTCTCAGTCAGAGTCACTGCACCTCAAGCATGCAGGGATTTCTGACACGCTCTGATATTGAATTAAGAAACAGCCCATAAAACAGACTTCTATGATTAACCATATATGGTTGCTTTGCAGTACTACACATAAATTGCGTCTGAGCTCCCACAGTCTGTACTGTAGGGCTTTGTGTGCTGTTGAAGCCTATATTGATGTGGTGCAGTAACCCACTGTGGGTCGATATATCATGCGGCCTTACAATTAATGGCACAGCACCACCAGTGAACTTGGCCATCTGTATACTAGTTAAGAATGGCTGAGGAGATTAGACCACCATAGACATTAATATCACATCAAGAGACTACAAAGGGAAGAAGGAGCCCAGATTATTTAGAATTTTGGAAGAAAATGTGGCGAAATAATACCAAAACACAACAAACAGTTAAATACCAAGAGAGGGACAGAGTGAAAGAGGGGGCAAGAAGGTGGTGGGGGGGTGGTAGTGTTGTTGGCGGGGGTTTATAAGTGTGCATCTGGACGCACGCTTAGGGTGAAACTGAACGGGACAAAATGGCAAATTGTAATGATACAGAACTGAGAATAAGATGAGATAAACACGTGAACGAGCGCACACACACTAATATGATCACGCGTTACTGAAGGAGAGAGATACTGGCGACACACACGCACACACACACACAGATACATGGATGCACAGTTTTATGCTACATTTGGAGAGTCCCTCTTGATAGCAGGTGCAGAACACGACGGCTTACTTGAATGAGAATCAGTCTGCTAAACAAAATCTACACGACCGGTGCCTTCAGACCACAAGAGTTTTGGTGAGGCGTTAGCACTGGGCTGAAACTGCACAATAGCCATCGTGCGCACAGATTAAGGGCAATCAATGATTATGCAGGGCCACGCTTTATAAAGTTGACTGGCTTCCAACATTTACTGTGATTAGCATGCCAGTCCATGTCGGTGAGCCAGCCACTCTAACTAGTCAAGAAAAAAAAAAAGGATAGTCCTCACTTAGACAAACAGGCTTGGTTTGATTTGCTCCTGATTTCTGGATCAAATCTTTAAGTGCGCTGTCTTGGAAAATACAATATAAGTATCCTCAGTGTCTAATAATCCATACCGCCAGGAAATGGAGGAGAAAAATATGTTGCAGCTCTGCGACTAAGAAGCCACAGCACAGGCTTCAGCCACATTCCTCAAGCTTCCCGAACCACTTAACAAAAGACGCCAAAACCGTTATTAGATGTTACAACAGCGCATTTGAGAAGACGACCATTTTTAGATGCAAACATCTAATTCACACCAGATTCTGCTCCTCGGAGTCAAGGCATTTTGGGGTGCATTATGATTATATTTTGCAACAACCCCCGATATATATATATATAAAAAAAAAAAGATGGTAACCTAGACAGAACTTACCCATATCCGCGTATCTGTCAGCTCCAGCCTACAGGTTTTAATGGCTTCTAGTGCGCGACATCCGAGTCCGCATGACGCGCTATCCACAGGCAGGTACCGTCCTAATCCACTAGCCCGGGCTCTCCGCGCAGCCGCCGACTCCAAAGCGCACCTGCCCTTTACTCTCCCGGACCTGGGTGTGCTATCCGGTTTAGTTCTGCATCTATAACCGTACAACTGAACCGGGGCGAATGTCATTTACTTCCAAATCCAGATTTAAAAGGGAGGAAAATCCGGTTCAGTGCTCCCTATCCATGTCCTCGCAGCAAAAGAACCGTTCTCTCTCTTTTTTTTTTTCAAGTTACAGCCAAAAAGAGCACTGCAGTAGGCGCAGACAATAACGGAGCCACATCCAAGTAATTCATGTCAGTCTTACATAAAGATTCCGCGAAAATCCCGTCACAAAACTTCACATATACAGTGGCGAGATGCACAAAAAAAAAAAAAAAAAACAAGACGTAATTTTCCACAGGAGTCAAGCAGCCCTTAGATTCCTCTTCAAAGTAAAACCCGGTGTCTCTGTTTTACAGGATGCTCAGTGTGATCCGCGCATGGCGCACAGAGGAAAGTAACGGTAGGTTATCCACAAGTCTGCGTGAAACGCTGTCAGCGAGTCTCGCCAAATATCGTCACAAATCCAGATATTCCATATATTCACCTTTCTGTCCAAATGCACCTTTCATTCTCGTAGCAGCGCGGTTTGAAATACAGCATGACGCTGTTGTTAATCACGTCGGCTTGTCAAAGCAACTTTGTCAGGCAGAATCGGAATGCCCTCTTCTGGTGAGACTGCGACCCATGAGCTTGTCCAAGGGTGCATCGTGAGTTAAATGTTACGGTGGCACGATTTGAAGGAAGGTTGCCAGGTCTTATGAACGAGCCCTGCATTTTAACCGCTTCATTAAGGCTATTTGCTTGAGCGAAAGGAAATCATGTTTATTGATGAAATATTATCACGGTGCAGTGTCAAGTATTTATGAGAGCAACATTAGCATTCGTAGAAGATAAGAAATTAGTTATCGTTTTCCTGACACTGAAACAGTATTTTTTTGCCCTTTGTTTGAATGTGGGTGTGTGTATGAGAGAGAGAGAAAGAGAAGTCCTGTATCTTTGTGAGGACCATTTTTGAGTGTTAGACCCTCAGTGTGAGGACATTTTGGATAGTTTAGACTTAGCCTTAGGTTTAAAGTAAGACTGAGTTCGGGGTTACGGTTAGAACAGAGGGTCTGATCTGGCCTGCAGTTTTTGTGCTGAGGTTTGTGGTTAGAAGATAAGGAACGCATCTTGTTATGAATGGCCTTCACAAGTCGCCTATACACACATACACAAACCTGTGTGTGTGTGTGTGTGTGTGTGTGTGTGTGTGTGTGTGTGTGTGTGTGTGTGTGTGTGTGTGTGTGTGTGTGTGTTTTTGTCAGAACGGGGGCCATTGTGAAGGCAGCTTTTACCACACACTGTGAACCAATAGGAACTGCTGCAGGACGCTGTCCATGGTGCTGAAGTCGTACATTTCAGTCACTGAATACTGAGCGAACCGGATTCCTGGAACTGTCCAGGGATTCCCTTTTGTGGAAACGGGTTATGAAAAATATATTTTTTCAAAAAACGACTGGACCAGAAGTCATAAACAGGACTCTACTTAACATTCTGCACTAACACATATTGGAAATGCAATGGTACTTAATCGACAGCGGCCTCCCTGTGCGTCACCCCAGCTGCCTTTTAAACCTTAGGTGTATTTAAGGATGAAATGCGCGGCTGAATTTTTAATGTGCATTGTATCTGCACTGGGTTACTAATCCATGTTGCCTCCCCTTTCTTTCAAACTTAACCATAACCGTCCTCACACTGACATCCTCGGTGTGAGGACGGTTCATCAGTCAAGTATAGGAAGTTACAACTTATGAAGAAAGTTTAATATTTGTTTGTGAAACGCCTTACTGGCAGAAGTCCTTATATTTTATTGAGTATTTCCATTTTTTATACTTTAACGCAGCTACATTTCAGAGTGATATATCACCACCATATCTGCATAATGTTTTGTCCATTCAAATCGTACAAGGATACCAGAAATATTATCCATTGTTACTCAGTAGTAAAACATGGCTACATTTAGCACCAGCTGGGCCAACTACAAAATTAAAATGCTACAAAATGTGATATTTCCTTACATTGTTGTTTCTCTCCATTGTGAAAAGTAGGACTATTTAAATGCAAATCTCACCCAGAAGCTTTTTCATGCAGCCCAGGGGTTTATTCCCTGCATCACCTCTTGCACTCATGCTCAGCTAATCACTGGTATC
This sequence comes from Toxotes jaculatrix, assembly GCF_017976425.1. NCBI lineage: Eukaryota > Metazoa > Chordata > Actinopteri > Toxotidae > Toxotes > Toxotes jaculatrix. Next base: position 9,953,685 of record NC_054409.1, on the reverse strand, counting down.
TAACCGCCACCAAATGCCCTTCTTCACTTGATCTTATGGTTTAACATATTCACGAATACTAAGCATTATTGTAGACCAGTGCTGATAAGAGCGTCCGTCACATAAATGTCAATGATGGCTGCACCTTTGACGACTCTGTCATGTCTTCTTTACAGTAATCCTGTCCTGACAAATTAGTTATTTGTCACATACCAACCCAGTGAGTATTTAGTATTCCACCCTTTCATCTGCCCAGTGTTTGTTACCCTTTTCAAAATGGAGCTAGACATTCTCCAACACCATCTTGAAATTCAGCATCTTGAACTGTAGCTCAGCCTCAGTATCTGCTCCCATGCAATTTGGTTGATGACTTTACTTCTGGATTTGGTTCAACAAGCAGAGGCCATTCTGCTGACGGCGCTGAAACAATTAATACCCTGTGAAGTTATGGAGATACAGACAGTGCCAACCCACAGGCTACAGCTGTGATTTCTCTTCTCAAGAAATATAGCTGTAGAGTTTACCCTCACCTTTTTACATGACCAATGAACTGCATGTGCATGTTGGTTTAGGTGTATTAGGAGGGAAGTAGTCATCATTTGCAAGGAAAGAAAAAAAAGTTAGGGGCCTTGAACAGAAAAGTCTCTTATGAACAAATTCTAGTTTTAACGGTAATATTCACAAAAAACTTTCTTTTCTGGTTGGATCTGTGTTTTCTTTTTCCTGGCAATGTTCACATGCTGAACAATCTGTCAGGTCGCAAATGCTGAGGCCTTGAGTGATTTCAATAGCACTGCTTTTTGAGCTCTCTCAGAGCCTATTCATAGATCAAATGGAACAAACATACTTCAAATGCTTATTGTTGGATTATTTTTATTTATTTATTTTTCAAACTGACATTATACACATTAAAGTCTGCACATAGAGCATGATGTGAAGACTGTGAATGCATAATGAAATAGAAATAATTCTGAAATAGCACTCGCATGGAATATTCAGACATTAGTAGACATATTCAGACATTAATGTGCCTATATACTGTTTACATTCTCGTGGGAATTAACACAGTAAATAACTCGCATTATAAATCTAATAAATGTCTGAATCCATGCCTCAGTGACTGAAAATGAAGGTTACCTCTACTGCCTGAAAGTAATTTGAAAACTTATTAGTAAAACTACCAGGAACCAAACAATAAAAAAGGGTGTAAGGGCACATCTGTCCTGCTTACTTTCCCCAACAAAGCACCATTGTGATAAATTAAAATTCCATGATAAATAAATAAATAAATAATAAAATAGTTAAAGCATTATTTTGTTGAGAGAAGAATTGAGGTACTGTATAAAAGAATAATATGGATATAACATCCATCCAAAGATGGATGAACAGGCTGTGGATGGTTCAAAGTCTGCACTGTAAGGGTAAACGTATGGCCCTCTCTGGTGTACGTGTTCAGTCTTAGCGATTCTGACAACAGAAGATATTTTCGGGCTATCTCCAGGGTGAGAGACAGCTCTGTTCTGTCCTTCCCATGTTCACATTAGACTGGGACTTGTTCTCTCAAGTGTTCTTTTCTTTTTCCATTTCCTCTGATCTTAAGCCTGGCAGAATAATGCTAACCTGCCTCAAGGCAATTTTCAACCTGACACTGAGTTTCTCGAGTTCACCTATGAATGTGAATCACTGAGCAAATATCCAGGGACAGCTTATACAGTAAACACAGAGCCAAAACTTTTTCTTGTTCCTCTTTTTTTCTTTTCCTCAAAATAAAGATGTTTTTGGTATAAACAGTGTGATGATGCCAAGGTTGCTGCAGCAGATGTGGTAGTTGTAAATCTCTGTTTTGCAGGTAGCTTCCATTAACCTTTACCCCAAGCTGGGTTCCAATCTGGAGGGCTCTGTTCCACACACTGCAGCTCAGGCTGGGGCTGAGGGGTTTGGGCTTGGATGTACATGACTCTAGACACATGTTAAGTGCTTGAATCATGTTAAACAAGCATGCTAATGCACACTATTTGCATTGCTAGCACAAGGTAAGAGTAGAATTATAATATAACATTGTTTTCATTTTTTCTCAAAGGACTCTCCCAGTGATTTTGTATGTTTCCCCCCTTTACTTTACACCTAGCCAACTATTTTGCAAACCATAGTGCTGTGTTTTAGAAATGTGAGTGTGTCCTGTTTCATTTTCAGATATCCATTCTTTTCCATTAAATTCTGTACAAAAGGAAAATCTATTAGCAGACTCTGGAAACGTGCTCGGGTTGTTTAATCCATCACAGTGAACATCAAGTCCATATTCAAGCACAACGGATTTGGTTGGTGGTGAAGGAGATGTGCCCCCCCCCCCCCCCCCTCCCTCTGCAACCATGGCTGTGGTGCCCCTGAGCTAAGGCACCAGTCCACCCCTGCTCCCCGGGTGCTTTACTAGGCAGCCCTCTGCCCCAGCGTCTCTAATGCTTGTGTGTGTGTTTTGTTCACTTGGTGTGGGTAAAAACGCAGAGAGTCATTTCCCTAGCTTGAGGGATCAATAAAGTTATAAACTTAAACTTAATATACAATGAGTAACTGATTACGTTCTTTACGTAAGATTTCCAACACCAGCTGTTAATCCAGAATTTGCAAACCAATCAGAAGTCTCAGCACTAAATAATCATGCAATGACTATTGTTCTATTATTGTCATACATTGTGCCTCCTTTAGTACTGATATTAGTCCAGAGAGGCAAACCACAGTTGTCCCTGGTCATAGACACCAAATCCCAAATATACTTAGATTCTTCCTAATTACAGTGTGTACATCATCCAGTTGGGTGATTACTCATTTTAAGAAATGATTGATTCAGTACTGGAGACAGGTAATGATGGTTTGCTACTCTGGAGTAAAGTTACTCCACAGTGGCTGATTCTTTTTGAGCATTATCAGGAGCAGGCACAGCTAACAAGGAAACAACAGCAGATAAATACCAGGTGTTCCAGCTAATTTCCCAGTTACACCAGTGAGGCTGATGATGTCACAGGCCTACACAACTTGTGAGACAACACAAATTAACCCTCGCCTCTCACCCAATGATGCCTGGGATTGGCTCCAAACAGTGGCTCCAACCTGTTAGGATATATGGAACCACTGGGTCCTTTTGAGTGTTCACATAATCTGGAAATCAGGCAGTGCTCAGCTTTGTCTTTCTAATCAGTGTTAAGAAACTATATGACATGCATTGAAACATGCTGTAATCAAGGAACTAAAAACTGAAAACACACATATGGTGTTTTAAACTCCACATTTCCTTAATCAGACGCACATAAAGACAAACACAAGTTAGCTCTGCACCTCCATGTTAATGATATTTAAGAAATCTAATTTGTGGTTCTCAGTCCTTTGTAGCTCTATGACCATTTGCATGAACAGGATAGTCCTGAACACAGAAAATTAGTTTCTGTACCAGACATGACAACAATGAAGATAGAAAATTTTGCTGATTTGACATGCTGTATCTTTGTAGCATAAGAGTGCGCCTTTCTTCCCTCAGCGTTTCCCCCCCAGATTTTGTTCCCAACTGCTTGATTCCATGCCTGCTTCATGTGTTTTGTCTTGGCAAAGATGTGAGAGATAAGAGGTGGGCATCTGTGTATGGTAGTGCCTTGCCATCTGTCAACTGCCCATGGGGTCTCTGTGGACATAAGCTCACATGGGTGGAACATGGGTTGGCAGTGAGTTTTCAGTTTAGTTCAAGGGAAATTTGACACAAATTATTTTGATTTTATTCAGGAATTCAAGTAAAATATAAGAGAAGCAATGACTAGAAAGACAAAAAGAGAGCAAGGGAGTGCTCAAACCACCCAAGTGGAGTTGTGTTTTCTTGGAGAAATACAAAGGGCAAACATCCATAGCTGTGATGTGATTTCATGCTGGCAATACCAGGAATAAATACAGTCTTGCATTATGCATTTCATCGCAACTATGTCTTTTAAACAGGGAACCTTTTACAACCATACAGGTCAAAAGTAAAGTCACAAGGGATGTCTGCTAATGCTCTTGTGAGATGGAAGAATTTACATAATGTGAGATGATAAGAATCTATAAACCCAGCAGATCAATGAGGTCCAATTACAGGCCACTGGAGTTTCTTATCTGCCTCAGTTTAACTTTGTGCTGCCTGTGGTCCTGCACTTTCATTAAATCCCCAATGTGATTAGGCTGGCTGATTGGCACAAGTTGAAGATTATCACCAAACGCAATCGCTGTTTGCCTGCTTACTTTTGTGTTCAAAGACACAAGAAAAGCATCCTCAAGGACACTTTTTATGTGGTTAGTGACAAATAGCATTTTGTGTTTCTGTGGAGGCAATATCATTTAGCCATTATCATATTGTATCTCATTATTTTCCATGATTCGAGCAATGATAATGAGTCTTTTACTTGTGACCTCTGCTAAATGAACACCATGCCATAACCATAAAAAAACAGGGTCACTGTTACGTTTTTGGTTTCTCCCCATCTTGCAGTTTTCGGGGGCCTTTGGGAGAGCTGTGAGCTGTGGGGCTGCACCTTTGTTAAAGAGCATTCACCTGTGAGAGAGTCAGAGCCATCCAAGGTTATAGCCAAGAGGTGTAGTAGGGGGAAAACAGACTGTTTTACAAACATATACAGACACACACAGAGAGAAATACACACCTCCACACATTTTCCTGAAAAGTCCAAAACATATTTTTTCACACCTCTCTTTCATCTACATTTGTTATTCTAAGGCTTATGTACAATAGATTTATTTGTTTGTTTGATGTTTCCCATTTCTGTCTGTCATCTGAGATGAATGCATCGTATTTGACAGTTGGCTTTTCATCCTTTCTACCAACTTCATTGTTGACTTGTGGATCACAGACTCAGTGCGAGCATCTCTTTCAAGTGCTGTGGGTGGGGTGGGGTGTGGGGGGGGATTCCTACACATAGTGTTTATAGTGTCATGGTGACACACTGGAGGCATGCAGATTAGCAAGGCTCTGAAGAGCACTTCCATGTGAATCAGCATGTTTGGCCAATTACTCAGCATGCTACCCGCTCCCTTTCGCTCGACACACCCACTTTGTGCCACATTCCAACAGTAGTGGTGGTTCGTCTGACTCCGTTCCCTCATCCTACTCGCTCCCCTTCATTCCTCTATTTTTGGCATCTGAAATTCTGGGCACGTAGGCCTCAGCACAATGTAAATTATTCAGCCTGGCTTGGCAGAGGCTGGGAGCGAATCATAAATCGCAGATGGTCTCGGGCTATTTCATACGGGTGACCGTGGTTAAACACCAATGCACAGAATCATTTTCAAACCCACACAAATATAAGGTTTCATTACTTGTAGCAGGGCTAGAGAGTATTTGATTTTGAAGTTGTGTGATATGGCCTTTTGTTGCATTCAAATGTGTAACCGTGTGCTTGTAGCATGTGACATGAACAGCACCTCTGATTTCTGGCTCAGCTTCAAAGACAATTCCTGTAGAGGTTAATTAACCATCAATGAATGCAGAATATCTCAGCTTTTTCTAAATGGCTTTGATATTGTCTTCTTTTCAAGAGAGAAAGCACCTGAACAAGGGTGCTTACCAAAATTGAATCCATCTGTCTATCCTTCTTTCTATCTATTTAGCAATCTATCTCTCTATTGACTGCTTTAAAGAATATTATATCACCTGCCAAATGGTAAACAAGTAGATTCCCAGCACTCAGACCCAAGTGCTTATAAGATGTTTTTTTTTTGCAAGCTGTTAATAATGAGGTCAGCACCAGCAGGTAAAATACAATCAAACAAAAGCAGCTAACTCTGTGGGACCTCTGATATAGGAAAACAGACTAGGTCCTGATACTTGCACTTAAATTTGTGGTGTAAATAATGTGTGTGTGAAATGTGTTTATTTCTCTCCAGATTTTAAGATATCAAACACATGCTGGCATTTAGCTCTGATACCGTAAAGTAAAGGAGCTAAGAGAACTGAGAGAAAATTACTCCCTCTTTCAGTGCTGTTGTCTTTGACATTTCATGGCATTTTTCCTAAAGAATATATAAACCTCATCTTCAAAGTGTGCTCTTTGCTGCTATCTATTAAGTGGCACTTCTGTGTTCTGGGAGCTTCGGTATAATGAGGCACTTTGAGATTTGTTACTTCAGGTGAAACAAACTTTCCTTTGTGTCTTCCAGAGTTTCTGACTTATAACCTGCGATGCTGATCGCACGGCGCAGCTGTTTTCCCCTCGTTTGCTTGTTGACTTCTTTGACAGTGTGAGGTGCGCCGTGAAAAATGGGCGAAGGAAGCCGGCCTGGTGTCGGGCACAGATGCCAGAGCGAGGAGGCGCTCAGTAGGGCAGCGTCCATGTTTAGTGAGGCAGTTTGCTGTTTAATTACACACTGTGGGAGTCACCTTCCTCAGACCTCTAAGTTCACATGCTCAGGCCAAGGGCACAACGTACTGGCTTCTGTGACCTATATTTGGGTGGTACGGGAACACACAAAACTGATGTGCACATGGCACAAACAAATGTCAATGACAGTACTTTAGAGGACGATTTGTTGACTGACATTGATCCCCTGGAGGCTACTTTAACCTTTACCCATGCCATAACTAACATCACCTTTACCTTAAACCTGCAACCTTTTCAAACAAGCTGTAAACACAACACTAACATATCATCACCTTTTAAACTGATATGATGAACTTTACACTCAGTAGACACAAAGCAACATTGGCATTCATTTGGACTTGTGCTCCTGACTATGCTGTGAATCTACGTCCAATATTATCTCTCCTTTTAGCTCTGTTTTAGTCTCCACCTACTCGTGACGGTGATGTCTTGCTCTTCAGATAGAAATGTTCCACTATGTGGATTAGGTAGTGAAACTTTTTCTATCAGTTTTTATCACAACTAAATTGCAAAAGTAAATACATCCTGAAGGAAACGTCATTGCGACCAGATTACACTTTCTTTTACCATAATGAGGATAAATTGTTTAGTTACATATGTGGCAGCTTGCAAATATGTTGATACTGAACATGATCTTGCAATATCATATCCACTTATAGTGAATGCAGCATTATTAAAGAACTCTGGTTAGTTTTGGGGAAAGATCATAGTCTGGTTTAGGTTCACAGTCACTTCAGATACGTTTATTTACATGTAAATAAAACTGCAGTCTTTCCTTAACCGCAACCACAGTGCTTTTGTTGCCTGAACCTACACAGATGGGGACCCTGGATGCGAACCCTGGTCTCTGGTGTGACAGTTGTGCACTTTGTATGCCTGCCAGCCACCCCAACCACCTCCTGGCGACTCCACTGCTGTTGATAAATGTAGCGCTTCATTCATTCATTCAGTGCCTCTGAACATAATCCAGCCAGGGATTTGCAGTTGCAGTTTAGCTGTACAGAAACATAATTTCTAGGAGATGAGGTTGATTTTGACACAGCCAATTACAGTGTTAGTCAGAAAAAAAAAGAAAACAATTGACTTGAGGCCTACAAAGATGCTTCAGGTTCGTTGTGTTAGATTGACAAGAGGTCGACCATTGAAAAAATGCACCTGACATGCAAAACCTGTCTAGTTTCTAGGTACTGTGGGAAAAGCTTTTTCCATTCAAAACTTTGTCCTTGAACAAGGCCACAGACAGAAATACACACACACAGACAAAGACAACAGATAGATGCAGACTAGACAACACAACACATAATGAAAATCATTTTCAAATTGCAGCTAATGAGTTTGTCTGTATTAGGGAAATGTTTCCCTCCTTACTCATTGGGTTGACTTGTCCTTGGCCTGTCATGGTCATATGTGGCTCATTTGTCTTGACCACATACTTTGTAAGCACCATTCACTTTTAGTAGTTTTTCTTCTCGCGGCATCCACACTCACTCCATCCCTGTCCACGCTAATTTCCACTAATGATTAGTCAAGGATGAAGAAACGATGGGGCTTTTCACACGTTGCTAACAAGTCGAAGGCTCTCACCCCACAAAGATTAAAGGCAGGCTCTTTTATACACTGTGGAGTGAAAACCAATAAATCCCCATTGATGCTCTAGCAGTGTAATTATCACAGGACCCAGAGGCAGAGATCAAATCGCTGCATGCTATTGACAATGTAGCTTGATACAAACAGGTATGTTAGATCTGGCCACCGGAGAAACCACTGTGGGGTTTATCAGTTTGACTTATCAGTCCTTGATAGCTTTAAAATCTCACACCCCTCTTCATCTGTCTCCACAGGGTTTTGGCATGTTCAGCTGGGCCAATGGGGGGGTGGACGGGATTAGCTGATAGGCCAAAAAGCCAAATTGCTGGTATTACTGACACAAAATGTGACAAAGCAGGTGAAAGCATTATTAACAAAAAATGTGTCTATTAAACTGAAACTGAAACATTTCACTCATTATAAATAATAAAAGGATGCCATACACATATGGACTCTTCCAGATGCTTCCAGAAACACTCAGCTCTGCATAAGCTGCCTCACATGCTGCCATTGTTTGAATAATATCTTCAATCATTATAATAGTTTTCTCCAAAAACATTTTCTTTAAATAGTACGCGTCACTAGTGCTAAGCAGTATGCACATAATAATCTGAGCTTGTTTTCTTTAATGTTATAGATTATTTGCAAAAACACGGCTGAAGGGTTTTGAATGACAGCTTTCAACAAAGATCCCAGCTCGATGGGGTTTGCAGCTGTCGAAGAAGAGGAAAACAAGATAATCTCTGAATGGCATGAAGTATTGAGGGGTGGGAGAGGCAGGGAAAAAAAATAAACAGACAGAGAAAAAAGAGAAAGAGAGGCAGAGAGAAACACAGAGACAGAGGGAGAGAGAGAGATTTAATTCTTCCCTCCTCTCATACTCGGGGTGTGTGGTGTGTCTGCTCTGTATGCGTTTCCGTCCCTCCAGAAGGACTGGTGTTTGTGTGCACACCCTGATGATTTTGACAGCCGGGCTGTATCAGCAGAAACAAGGCCTATAAATTGCAATGGTTTCAGACGCGGCGCACAAGTATTGACTGTTAATATCTCGGCTCGAATTGCACAAGAACAAACCAGACACACAGAAATATCTGTCACCTCGGAAAGACCCTGTAATTCTACCGGCAGACGCATGTGTGAACTCAGCCAACCACAATATACATACATACAATTTAAGGCACACAAGCATGCTCAGCTTTACATCTTACAGATACGACAATGCTGTCTATGTACAGTATGTGTTCATGCATGTGTATACTGTATGCCCTTGTGCTTGCATCTACTGTATATGAATGAAAGTCTGTCTTGCTGAATGTGACACATTTTTTTTCTGCACTTGAACTAAATATTCACCGATTCTGCACATTCGCCAAGGCTCCTCTGACGCTGCAAAACCAGAACACTTAGGGGAATACTTAATGATATGCATGTTTGGTAGATTTGTTAAAGCACTTATGCAGTCTTTTAAATGCACAACGCAAATAGCAATCATAATTAAAAGATCAAGACAACAGTTGCTAAAGTAAAAGCGTGTGTTATAGCGGTCGATAGACTGGAGATCATGGACTATGAAGAATGTATTCAAAAATCGAATAATGGTAATCGTGTTTGCCTCTGGGCCAATCTGTAACAAGCATGTTTGGCCCTTTAAATAAACTGCCTTAAGGAGTACTGCTTTAAACCTGCCGGGACACGTTGGTGAGATGAATCATTCCTCCACAAGTCATCAACATCTAATCAGGTGTGTATAGAAGGGAAACATGGACAAATCAGCGATGTTGTGCCCCTCTTGAGCTGATCAGTGTGATATTTTTAATCCAGAAAAATCTCCAACAGAGAAATGAGATGTATCATTCCCACTTTTATCAAAGTCACATTAAGCTGGGGGTCTTATGTTCAAAGACACACCCCACACCAACAACATGCATTTTTAACCATTTATCCACCAACATACACACATAATTTTGTCAGTCTTGACAGTTAGGTGAAACATTAAATAGTTGTTGTGTCATACAAGTGCCCAGCACAAATCGACTTATAAGATGCCAAAAAAAGTACTGTCTCAGTGGTGAGACATTTGTCAAATTGGCAAATAAAATCAGCTGCACAAAATGTTCCCTCAGTGTAACTGTGCACACAGAGATCTTTGACCTTCGGCTAACTTCTGCTTCGCTTAAGGCTCCACACTACTGTTGTTTTTAATCAGATAACATATTCATAACTTAGGTTTGTACCAAATATCAATAGACCATCTTTCTTTGTAGGTCAAGAACAATTTGTGCTGAGCATCATGAATATTACACTGTAATTAACCAGCCATACAAAATAAAGATTTCACCTCACTAATCCAGGGTTGTCCATGCAAAATGTCCCAAGATATTTTTAGGTTTCTAGCTGTTGCCCAGACGTGTCGACAAGTTTGTTCCAAAGTTGAATCATCTCACATTAATGTCTGACATTTGGAGGTTCCCAACCCACACAGCCACCAAGGTAAGCTCTCAAAAATGATCTAATTGCTCTGTCGGTATGCCAGAAGCATAATCTGAAAAAGGACACAGACAATAGAGTTAAGTGTAGGTACAAAATCCCAGATCTTTACATAGTTTGACTTTGCTCAGCACTGATCCCAGCACTCTAGCAGCTGAATTAACTGAAACATTAACAAGCTCCTAAAAAAAACTGAGATGTTCATCCAAAATAAAACCAAAATGCTGTGGACAACAATCTGAACAGCAGGTGGACAATTATCTTGATGCTAGGAAACCATCGAAATTCCACAAAAGCATGAACTTTACAAAATAACAAACCCAGATATCCATTAACTGTTGAAACTCATGCAGGAAAAGGCAGAGACACTGTGTAAAAAGGCACTTTGTAAGAGCAAGGCAACCTCTGCACTGAAACCTGGATGAACTCAGCACACAGTGTTGTGCAACGTTTCCATTTTCAATACATTTTTCCTCCTATTTTTCTTTGGCTGACACATGTGATGTCAACAGCCCTGATTAGGGACTTTATCAGAGTCAGTGAGAGCAGTAAGAGCAGCACGCTGTAGGACAATTTTCTACTGACCGAGACAGTAACTGACTCGTCCAAATTGGTATCAGCTGCATGGATGAGACCTGTGTCTGGTAAATGCAGTGAAGTTTCAAAGACAGTGAGTAAAATGTATCTACCTATAAATCCAGTAAGACCTAATCTCTGAGACTGAGTCGGGTTAAGAGGATGTGGATCCAATCCATGTTGCAGGGATCATGGCATTCCAAGACATCCATTAATACTCATTAATGGGATTCTCACAGGCTTAAGGCTGAGGCTGATCTCTTCTAGTGGGTGTTGCTTTCTCTCCGCAGCCAGCTGGGCCGACCAATGAGTGGATGATGAAGCAAGAATACTGCCAAGGTAGTTCATCAGGGGCTTGGCCAGGATCTGAAATTTGTTATTATTAGACAGAAATACATCCTGGAGTTCATTTCATCAAGTAAATTTGGTGTATTACCGCAGGGCGGCTTGATTTATTTTTGAATGTTTATTCTGCATAGGGACCCACTGGCACAGACTACAAACTCATTTATAAGATTTTGTAAACTCCTTGCACCCGCAACCCCCTCCCTATTTACAGTATCTGTATCTACCTGTCTGTCTAAATTCATTCTGTGGTTGGGTTCTGAAAACGGGACCTTAAAGCACGGAAAATACTGTTGCTGCCCTATTTGTGTGCACGGCGTCCCAAAGCTGGTCATTAATTTTCATTAAGTGCCGTCAGTAAGGACCATTAACCAGGCTAGAGAATAATCAGCTCCCCAGAGCTGTGACCCGTTTATGGCACAGGTAAGGGTTAACAGAAACAGCCCACCTTGGATGTACCAACACAATACTCACAGCGCATAACACAGTAAGCATTCTGCAACGAACCTTTTTGTATCAGTGACACAGTGGTAAAATACTTCTCAGAAAAGGGTAAAAAGGGAAAAGATTAAGCCTGTATTTTTTTTTTAAAGGCCCTTTTGACATATGGCAAGGTTTAAAAGTTCAGCGAAGATTTATCCTTATCAAACAAATGACAGGATCATAGACTTAAATCCCACTTATCAGTTATGATTTTTAGTAACAATATTTGTATTAGATAAATGTGTCACTTTTGGAAGATCCACTTTAGCATGTTAGCACATGTTAACGCCTATAGTCTGACCTTAATCTACTGGCTAAGAGCATTATCGCCTGTATGTCACACTACAGCTGTGATCCTTGGGATTACAGTGAGCATTATGTGAGCATTTTTATCACATACATCTTTCAAGATTAAACGTGTGTTCAGTGATGGTTTAGAGGGGGTGATGGTGTCTTTTATTTTTATCAGCATCATATTGTAAAGTTGGATAAATCCTCCAGAATACGAGAACAGCAGCAGCCGTGTTATCCTGCATTGTTTTTCAGCCGCAGCTGTGTTTTCCTGCATTGATTTTCTTTCTAAAAAGTGATGAGACGTTCTGTGATTTAGATTATGTCAGAACCGTGGGCAGTGTCAGGAGGAAAGGGAGAGAAAGAGGCAACCACTTCCTTTTATCAAATAATAGAAGGGGTAATGTTTTAACCTTTTTTTTTGGCACAGTGAATCTGTCACACATTGGAGAGAGTTTTTGTCTTGTCTAAATGGTAAAAAAGGTGGTGGTGGGCAAGAGTGGTTATCAGACATGTCCATTCTTGTTTGATAACGTGTTTGTGGACTGGAAACCAACGGTGCATGGACCAGAACTGGTTTGCAGCCTGTCTCTGAGAATCACTGGTGTTTCTGACATCAAATCCACACACAATTTACACATAGGTGCACAAAACAAAAGATAAATGTCAGCCACAAGACGGATTTTGATTAGTTCCTAAAAGCTGTCATCCATCGCAACAGTAGAACTGCTTTGAAATAATGTTTGATTTTTTTTTTTTTCAAGATCTCTTTCCATACTCAGACTTTTGTTGTTTTCTGGGGATCTCTTTAAGGGGTTCTAAGTCCCCCTGGCTGCTCTGTAATTCAAACACTGGCTGAGGCTGACAAGGTACAACCAAGGCTGACAAACTGCAAAGCTGACAAAGTGCAAGTGAGGAAGTGCTGCTGAAGCTGAGGTTCGGGAAGTACGGGTTACCCTAAAATAAAGTAAAATAAAATAAAAATAAGAGGTAAAGGTGAAAAATTAAATGGGAGGCTGATGAAGTATAGCTGAGGCTGACAAAGCACAGCTGAAAATTATGAAGTGTAGTTGAAACTGATAAGATGATGAGGTACAGCTGAGGCTGATAAAGCAGAGTTGAAAGATATCAAGTGAAGCTGAAGCTGACAAGGTATAGCTGAAGATGACAATGGCCGTCTCAGGCTGACGGTGTTGAGACAAATTGCAGCTTGATGAAAGTGTGACAATTTGAAGCTAAGCTTGACAATCTGAGCCTGAGGAGTTTTGAAGTGGCCCAGATACTTGTGTAACACTCAAAACTGAATGCTCTGTACTGTACATAGATGCAATAGGTATAAAGTAATGAAAACAAATCATGCACGTTATCCCAAGCAAATAGTAATCTTTGTTTCCAGACAATGGCAGGGATAATATTAGCCTGCATCATGTCAGCTGTGGTGGTTTCTATTTTATGACAACACAATACAACTTTGCAGCAACCTCTGGAAACAGAGGTGTGTTCAGCTGCGACCTCTCTGTTTGGAGTGGGTGTGCTAACTGTGGAAATATTTATCTTGTGGGTTTGAAACGCTGGTAATCTCCAGCTGAGGTAATAGAAAACTCAGGGTAGAGACTCTGAGGCTCGGAGCGGAAAAGGTCAGGTCTCAGTGAGAGAAGAGAGTGACATTTCCTAGTCACAGTCCTGGAAAAACATGAAAAGTGAATCGGAAACTTCCACCTTTCAACATCTCTGGGGTTTCCTTGATCTAAGACACTGGAAATGATCACAGGCCCCACTTACACCTGGTATCAACATATGATCTGTGTCTGAAATAGTTGATTGTGGCATCCATTAAGATTGGATCTCAACATAAAAATTAGTTAGGTGATGCTGGCTGACTTTTCTAGCTAACGTTACCGCTTCTACCTGCAGCTTTTGCCAGGCTTTCTTAGCAGATTAGCAGGAAGAAGTGGAGTCAGATGACCTTTCAACTTGCTGGGCGGCTTTTGTTCTTAGGAATATGATCACGCTGGCTGAGACCTGATAACAATACAATCCCAGCCACCTCTAAATGTGGTCTAGCTAATCTAATCGTGTTCATGCGTTAACATGCATTTTTCCAGATAACAGCTACGGATGTTTCTGTTTCCTTGCTGCTGTTTCTTTTTTCTTTTCTTTTTTTTTTTTTTTTAATCATTCAGTCCATCTAGTCAGTCATTGTTTGATATTGTGGCCATAATACGTGTTAAGGCTGCAACTATGGTTACAGGCTTTAAAAAGAAACTTTATCATAAACATATCTGTGTGAAAACATGTTTGAGAGATGTGAATCATAGGATTTCATGTCATATTCCTTTGTTCCCTACAACATGTACTAACAAATCTTTGAGCTTTGACACAAATACAAGTCTCCCAACGTCAGTGTAGATTACTAGACATGAAAACCATCTAGTATAGATACGAAAATCTCCTCCTAAGACTGCACTCTGGTATAAGCAGTTGCTTTTCAGTTGTTAGCGTGGCACTGCATTGAATCCCCTGGGTGTATCAGTAATTATAGGCTTTTTAAAATCACTCCAAATCCGACAGCCCCCAGAACAGCAAATTTAACAAGACGGAAAAAAAAAATGTGTGAGATCAAGAAATTTTTACAGACGCTTTTAAATGTTCAGAAATACAACTTATATTTTAATGTTTTGTAAAAGACTTTTTTTTTTTAATTTATTGAGTATAAAGGCTCCGTGGACCTCAGAGAGTGTTCAGCAACAAATCTATGACACATAATAGACGCACTAAAGAAACACTGAATGCAAAGCACAGATTTCAGCACAAAATATAATGTACTATAGGGTGACTAGCAGCATCCCTCACTGATGAATACAGGAAATGAATACACCGAAGCCACTCATTCCTATTGCACATTATGAGCAATCGGCCATTTCCACACCCTGCCTGAACCGCGACAAGCTTCTTCATAAGGCATTTGAAAAAAAAAAAAAAAGCCAGGGAGAGAGGGAGAGAGCAAGGAAAGCTCAAGAAACCAGTGGGAGCTAGCAGCAGATGTTTCACACCCAAGAGGGTAAACAGCATTTGTAGGGCATGAAATTGATTCAAGGCTTTTTGATGGGGAAAGAGAGGAAAGGAAGAGGAAAAAAACATTTAGGTAAAACGGAATCAACTGTAAGTTCATTTCAGGGTAATTGAAAAGAAAATGGGAGAGCTACAGAAAACACACGTCTTTATTTACATCAGAAAAGATTTTACTTTGACGATTTGGCTCACTGAAGTGTGAGCGAGCGCAGTGATGTAAGGTGACCCCAGCAGGCATCTCACCTGTCAGTCCAAAGACCGGAGGCAAGCTGTGTGACACACATATTGTGCAATTTTTCGTATAATGCCTTTGGTTTGAGGGGAGGTGACATCTTCTTAAAGCACAGTGAGCTGTCAAGCCCGAGGCTGTGTGAGAATGGGTGCTACATCCGTTTCAGTGCTTTTTTCCCCCCAGAATCCTTTAATGGAGCTAAAAACATGGCCATTTATTAGAGGGAACAGATTTTTTTCCCCCCACCTTTTTATTTAATACTGGATTTAAATTTTAAAATAATCATTAGATTATAATAGATTATAATAAAAACTGTGGGGGGGGGGGGGGGGGGGGGGGGCAGTGTAACATCCATTTGAGGTGAAGTAAGACAGTCCTGAAGGGAAGAGTATTATTCTTTAAACTGTCAATCATCAACTGCTGTAGCCTATATATATATATTTTTTTTTTTTTTTCAACAATAGCAAAGAAAAAAATAAATGATTCTGTGCTTTCTTAATCATTCTGTTTCTAAATAATATTTTTCACTCAATCAAACACTTTAAAAATGTCTGTGTTCCTGATAATTCAAACCACTCTCAATCAAACCCAGAGTATAAAACAGTTTTCTGAATATTTTGTGCACTTAGATTTGATGTTTTTCAATCTTTTCGGCAGATTCAGCAGCAGCACTGACTTCAGAGGCCTGGACCACCTCGGGCTGCACCATGAGCTCTCCCAGGCCAAACATTTAGTTTTCTCCTCAGCAGTCCCGTGTAATCCCAGATCAAAGGTCTCCGAAAATCAGGACAGATTTTCTTGGGAAACAGCCACATGAGTGATCTGAAGCTGCATTTTTATCTTACTACCGCAGGTTAGCTTGTGGTAGGCTCGCAATTTGCTATTGTAAATTTTTTTCATTATTTATTATTCCCAAGTCTTTTAGTGTATAGAGAAATGTATTAAAACTTGAACAAAGAGACCCTTGACCACAAAGTAGGTATCAAAGAGACATAAGCAAACCTACACATTCACTGTGTCTTAGAGACTGACTAATACCACCAAATAAAGACATTAGATAACAGATGAGAGACGTCTGACCGACGCTGCTGACGCACTGTTTGGCAAAATGGGTAAAATTCCTATCTCTTTGTGTTTGGAGCCTTTTGCAGATGAATCGCAGCCTATCCAGGCGATCCATGAAACTGTAGTGTCAGTTTCATTTGGATTTGCTGTCAGGTTTTAAGGTGTGGATTAGACGGTAAAAAACAGTGAGCAGTTTGTAGACAGCTGAAAGTTGGAAATGTGTGAGTGGGTGGAGAGCGGTGGCTGAGCAGACAGCTTCATTTGGTTTCTCACCGGGTCCTTCTGTGGCTCTGAGCAGATGTGCCGTGCATGAGCGGTATTTCTTAACACGGGAAAAGTAATGTGACGTGCCACACAGGAAAATCCTGAGCTTGCCAAACACAGACACACACCAATCACACACACACACACGTACATAGAACCAACCTACCACCATAGCTTGCTGTGTTGTAAATCATTGCCCTCTCGCTGGTCTATTAAGATATGGAAAGCTCCACATGGGATTTATACAGTCAATCTATTTTACTGGTCTTTGGTCTCAATGCTGCCATCAGGTTTGTTCCTTAAGTGCCTTATCAGTTAAATGCAGCTGTGACGGACCATGTGTTCAGCTGCAAATGTGAATGTAACTTTAGTATGAATAGAAAGCTAAAGTATATTTATTGCATATTTTTATTGCATATTCTATATGTGTGCATAGATAGAATAAATATCCCCAAATCATGTGTCTTGACTAACTTGCATTGTTTATGTGCCTGTTTGTTTTTTAACTATTAACAGAACAGAGTTGGGATTTATCTGATTTACTCTGAGATCTTTGATTAACGTCACAACACCTGTGGTAACATGATCTTCTAGACTAGGCATCTTCATTATCTCATCTACAGCAGCATTATCTTCATTAAAACACCTTCATAACTGCACAACTTCTGGACTTCAGACTCTTCGGAGAGCAGGTTAACTATCAGGGAAGGAAAGATCTTCATTTCTGAGGTGACAAAGAACAACAACCATTATCCCAGACACTGAATTTCCTTTCATTCACACTGATACATTTCCTTCTCTGACCAAATCTGATGTCCAGATAGTCAACATTAATGTTAAAATAATGAAAAATGTAAAGCATCACCAGAAATACAGCAAAAAAAAAAAAAATCTTCTTATGGAACGCTGATATTTTCCATGCTGCATCACACTGCTGCAGTAATAAAGATTATGCCATGGCCTTGGCAAAAAGCCTATTGCACTCTGCTGTGTATTAGTGAAATATACAATGAAAATTAAGAGGAAGGCAAAAGGGTGTTGCACCACAGGATTGTGTATTTGCAGCTCCTGTAGGTTCCCAGATGAATAGAATAAATCCAATAGAGCATAAGTGAGAGAAGTTAGAATTCAAGGTTACTTTAAATAAACACCTGGGCATTAATATATAACATCTATATAACAGGGTCAAAGTAGTTGACTTCACAGAATTATAAGCCTTTGTGTTTTTAACAGCAACTAAGGAGGTGGAAATCGTTCCATCCATTTTACCCTCTGGATGAATCAACACACTAAAAATGTTGCAACGTAATGGGTCAGGGAGGGAACCTTGATGAATGGAACTTTGTAGTTCCATTTTCCATTTAGTTTGTCTTATTTCTTTCACATTAGAAACTTAAATCACTTTATTATTTTATTCAGTTTGGGATAAAATTGTAGTCCTAAAGCACCCTGGACATTTTGAGGCATGTCTGGGTGCAGTCTGAATGTGAATATTTCACCAAAATCTTGCAGACATCAATGATTCAACAAATAATGTCACCAGCGCTGCTTTTCTCTTCTTGTCCTCTGCTGACTGCTCTGACCACAACGGCTTTACTGAAGCATGACATTACAGTCTGTTGGCTAACCACTCTCCCCCACACCCACAGCAGCTCTGGTATTGTTCACTGCTTTTTGGACATCTTTCTCATTTTTAACACATTTTTAACACGACTTGAAGTAAGCAGCTGATGTGCGTTTGAGAGATTTCTTTTTTTTTTTTTTTCCTGTCTTTCTCGTTTAGTGGTAGTGCACAAAAGAGGTTGCCAGGAGAACCTAAGCACTTACCTTTATTGCTGTATGTTATGTAAAGATATTAAATATGCTGTGAAGGCTTACGTAAACTCAGCTCGAAAAAAATATCCACATGAATATGAAAATATAGGTATGAATAGATACATGCTTTGGTCCTCAGTCAATTATTTGCTCAAAAGAAGGACTGTTTGTAAAGATAACCCAGGTACAGTGCAATTTAGAGCGCACAAATTATAAAAATATACGATTTGCAGCAGGGAGGATGTTAAAGGGTCAACTGACTGTCTTTGGTATGAGTGATTAACTCACAGGCATTCAGAAGACACAGGAAGCATCCTGCTAAACATGGTCTAACAGCTTAATAACTGTAGACCAACAAAATATCCTTGATGTGTTCACATTGCAATACATAAAAAGCTCATAGGCACAAGACCATGAAGTCAAGTGTCAGTCCAAGCTGGCATTCCTACTGTGTCGGTCACAGTACAGGGTTGTGTTGTAAATCAGGACAGGTCACACGGAAGAAAAGGACACGCAACAGATGAAACAGACAGTGCATGATATAAGGAACAAAGAAGAGGGCAAAGGTCATGCTGGATGAAGACAGTGGGTTGAGGACAGGTGGGACAGGAAGAAAAAAAAAAAAAAAGGAGCAGCAGTCAGTGAAGGATCTAAGTAAACAGGACTATGGGCACACAGGCCCTGAATAGTGGTCAGTATGTAAGTTATTCCTAATGGCTAATAAATTCTGAGAGATACATAAGTCCACACAGATTGTGTTATTCACAGTTTTTTAGATTAATATTTGCTGGAAGTGTTATGGTGTGGTGTGATGTCTAACAGTGAAAAGTTGCAGCTGAATCTAACGATTGATCAAATGATCAAAACCAGTTGGCATGCTGGGAACCAGGGACTGGTAATCCATCCTTGGAAGTGTGGACGACCTGGGGGACTGCTTGAAGTCAGTGATGACTTTTTAGCTAGCGGATGAGGTAGACAGAAAACATAAGGATGACATGCTGTCCCCAACTGCCATTAATTTAAGCACCGTTTCCTCCAAAATAAGCTTTATGTGAACATAATTCACGGTTGGCACAATACAGAACAGTCAGGGTCTGATATACTAATATTTTTGCACAGCAGTGGCAAGGGGTGCTTATTCCATTTGCATTCAGTGGAAGATTGTGCAAATAACCAGTGAAGACATGTCAGCAGAGGTTGAGAATGTACAGTATGCTGGTGGATTTACTAAAGCTGCTTACATATAACTGTCATTAGAGGCTTCTGCTTATGTGTGTATATATATATATATTCAGGTAACAAACAGTGAACGTGCAGCTGCATTCCTCTGACAGGTGACAGGACATTTACATCAAGTGTTGACTGGATCTGAAACTATTTTAGTAAGTTTTTTTTTTTCTTCTTCTCTCTATGAGTGAACTACAGACTTCAACTACTAAGTGTGTAGGCAGATAATTAAATCTAATCAGAGCCACAGATCCCTCTGCCACTAGCATCTGAATGAAACAACAGGATGGAAATGTATTTGATTGTGGAGAGCTATAAGGGAAAGAAATTAATTCATTTCAAAACAGTGAATCCAGAGAGTAGAGTGGAATTCAAATCAACTCACAAATGAGTAACAAACATCCACCAGAAAACAGCATGTCATGCTGGAGCTATTGATCACATTCCCCCATGCTATGAAGTCAAACTTGCACAAGTTTCCGTGCCTGTTTTCTCCTCAGATGATGAACTGAGCTGAGGACAAACAGAACAGAGCCTGAATCGATACCTCCATTTACAACATGAAAATTACCTGTGTGGAGAGAAGGAGAGGAAAAACAAACCCATAATCTTCCGACTGTCATTCCCCTTGTGCAAGGGGAAATCAATCACCGGTTGAATTTCATACAATGTGCACAGTCATACATCACAATAGGTTCATCCTGGATGTGAAGCATGATGGTAAACATACAAACAACAAAAGCGCACACATAGGACTTTCTCTTAGTTGTGTTTGTTGTTTTCTTTTCTTTTTTTCTTTTTTTGTTCGTGTTGTTTCTGAAATGTGACTTTTCAGCAAGCACAGAAACCAAACCAAGAAACACATATGTCTTTCTCTGTGTGACAGAAAAGGAAAGACGTTGCTTTGGACGAAAAAAAAAAAAATGTAACAGTGGGAATTTATTTGAGCTCATTTTAAATAATAGAACAAAAATCTGTGAAAAAAAACGTGTACTGGAAATGAGGAACATGAAAACAAGAACATTCAAAACTATAAATGTCCAGTGGAACTTACAAAAAAAATCTAACCAGACACATTATTGTATGCAATTGTAGCCTTTAGTCCTTTGCCATATTTAAATTCACATAATTTAAGAAGACAGTTTAGAGAAGCTGGCACAGACACTGCATGTTTCAAATTATCATTTAACTACCTCGACAGATTTGAATCTTTAACCTTTCTGCGTGGTCAGAACCTGCAGCTTTTAAGCTCACGCTGTCATGACCTGGCTGCTCACGCTGTCATGACCTGGCTGCTCACACTGAACACGAGCACAGAACCTCATGTTTGTTTTGCTGACTGACAATTATGCACAATTCTACAGAAATGTAAGAAATGTTCCACAGCCGTGTGGGAAATTGGGTTGTGGGCTGTCATATTCAGCTGCAAAATTTCTGACATGCCAGGAATCCAACCATTCAGCCAAACTGATAATTCATCAAGAGTTGTGACCCTCCTTTACTCTGAACACCAGACAACAATTGACCTGGCAGAAATGCAGCACAGTGCTAAGCTCTGTCACAGGCTTAATCCATATAGTGTCTGACTGAATTTAAGTGTTTGACAAGAAAATATAGATATATTTTACTAAGCTGGCACTTATTACCTGTGGGTTACATATATTTGAATCTGTTGCATGCATTCTTCACCTCAGACTCCTAATTCACTTCTAAACCTCAGTATTTCTTTGCTGCATGATGGGAAGTATATGTATGTGTAACAGTGAGGAAGCAGAGAACTCATCTCACTGTGGCCCTCTGCCCTGTGACTCAGAGATGCCCAGTGTCAAGACTTTGCCTTCAGGGTCCATGTCATCTGTAGAGCTCGAAGAATAGATGTGGCACGCCAGCATCATACACCTCCCACTCATCATGCTTCACTGCTATCTCATCCTAGCTTCCCTACAGATAATGACCATGCTCCTCTCTGGTCCATGTATATGGATACACATGTGTACGTGCCCACACACACAGAATGAGACAGAGAGAAGGAGAGAAAGCCCTTAAAACATATGCTGTTCCTTTAAGCAGAAAGACAGACGTGAGAGAAATGGAAGAAAGAGCAGCAAGTGAAAGGTTTGAACATCTGAAGTCCGCAAACATTACAGCGCTAAATATTCTCCAAGTCAAAATTCATTTGTATTATACTTCATCATATCATCATACACATACAACACACACAACACACACACAGAGACAGATATAGATATAGATATAGACAAGATGGAGAAGATGTCCATTTTTTTTGTTGTCAGTTGCTTAGCAATGATGTTCACATGACATGAACCACTTGAATGGCGAGCACATCATGTGCTTCCATTTGAAGGATATATAGTCATGATTATATGCATCTAATTCAAGCCCATTTTACATTTTGCACAGCACTGCAGAGGGTTACACTTGTTGCTCTCAACATCGAATTTGCAAAAAAAAAAAAGTATGCTGGCCACACCGACGTGTGTGTACATTCTGTTTGTCCATCTGTGTCTTTTTCCTCACCCTTTCTTCTGTTTCACATACTGTCAGTGTCTCCTCTACACAAACATGAATTTCTTACTGATGTTGTTTGCTGATCAAACCCAGTGGCTCTGACACTCAGCCTCTCTGCGGCCTCCCTTTTATTTTATATCCCCTCCCTGTTGCGCCTGGGACGCCGGTCTGAGGAAGCGGTTCACAGAGGCTGAAGACGATAAGATGACATGCGGGCTGGCAAAATAGATCACAATGGAGACAGCATGTTGCGTGACAATGAATAATTACATACAGAGAGATGTCAGAGCCTCTGTTTCAGTCATGGCCATGAGTTTATCAACAAGGGCAAATTTACTACTCTATTACATTTTTCTTTTCTTTTTTCCAGCTCTGTACAATGTGGCCCACAAATTTCAGAGTATTTAGTTATGAGTCAGGTACCATTAAAACAGTTATTGGTTTTTACTCTATGTAATTCTGTGAATACAGCGTAATGTACTCTGCAACAAAACCGGTGTTAAAAGTTTGGTTCTCACTGTGTAATTATTGAGCAAAAAGGGAAGAACAGACGCACCATTATATTGTAGCTTACATACCTGGTTCTTACTGTGTAATGTAAAATACATGATGAAGTTTCACAGTTGGAGAGGTGCTCCATTTTATAGGTGTGCCTTCTGCTTGCAAGCTACAGCTGCGCCATAGGGTTTCATTTTTACTTGAGTGTGTGTTTTAATATCATAAGGGCATATGGTATATAATAATAATAAGAAGTAGCATAGAAATGGTTCTATAAATGGCTTCATGGGTTGCTGCTAACAGGCATGTTTGTCCAGCACTGCAGCACTCACAGGCTGGAGTAGAAATAGGAGTACAAATGTACCTTTCTCAGATGTACAGCTAATGGAATATGACTTGCAGATGCACATGGATTAAACATAACTCTCTCTCTCTCTCTCTCTCTCTCTCTCTCTCTCTCTCTCTCTCTCTCTCTCTCTCTCTCTCTCTCTCTCTCTCTCTCTATATATATATATATATATATATATATATATATATATATATATATATATATATATATATAATATCAATGTTCATTAGTATTTGCATTTTTTTTTAAATCACACCATAAGTAAGGTTCATAGGCTGTAAAATGATGTAACAGATACCTTTAATAATAATAAACTTTCTCCATGAAAATGAAGAAAGCTTTGACAGTGAGAGTAGACAAAGCTTTTAGAAAGTGAGAGAAGCTAAATGTCATAATGAATATATAAACACAGACTGACTGCTTTCATCAGTCCATCAAACTCCTGCTCCTCTGACTTTCATCAAACAGCTCTTGTCAAAACAATAAACCTTTAATATTTGTTCACTTCATTACGGTGCCATATGCAGCTTGTCATATTAGCTTTGCTCACTTTTTTTTTCATTGTATTATGCAAATACATGTAAAGGAAAAGCATAAATGTAAATACTTTTAATGAAAAGAAGTCAACCCAGGAATCGTCATGTGGGACAAATCAGTTATTCATAGAAAGGGTTCTTGCATTCATCAGCACAGTTAAATTAACACACTTTTACTTTCAGGTGTGATTTTCTCACTTTGTCATATGCTAATTACCGTGCATCTAAATGCAGTAATTTTTTTTAGCTCTTAAGAATGATCCTTACACACTCTCCTCGCTTTAATACTCAGACTACAGGACTACAGGATTTTCCCTTCTGATCAAAAAACATTAAACTTAAATTCAGCTTTATGCCTTGTCCATTATCTCGTTGGCTTCTGCAAGCAGCGCTCGACAGTGGACATGGCTGAAGGCTGAAACAAATGAGCTTTACAGCCCCCTGTAAGTCATCTGAGTTTGCAGCATGCCAGGTGGCAGTGTAAGAGATGTTTGGTGCAATACACAAAAATTTGAATTACAAATATGCTTGCTTGCACTTATGCTTCAATTTATAATGTCATATTCAGCCAAACTGCTGCCCCCGCTGTTGTACTTAGACCATCTGAAGACTTTTAAAGCCCTAAATGGAGAGGAATAGGAGAGTTGATCATGTTTATTAAGTCTGCTTGGCTTCATGTGCAGAATCGTGCTCTGCAGCAGCCGACAGGAATAGTGTGGCATGAAGCTGAGTAGATGTGAAATGTGGGCACAAGCTGTGGGCGAGATCCACTTCCTCTGTCTCCATAGAGATGACAGGGAGACAGGAAGGCCCTCTACACATTAGGCCGTCACTAATTCAAGATGGCAGCCACAGTCAGAAGAGCTGGCATCTAATGATAATGTGTCTGAGGAGGTCACTGCTGGTGACAACAGTGCAAAACATCTGTTGTTAGCGACTATGTGAAATACCTTGTATCATTTTCTGCTTGATGGAACTTTACCCGCCGCCATCTGCCCATAATGTAACATTTATCAGTGACACGAATTTGCAAAAAATGGACCATCTGCATTTAAGCAGGGGTTAAAGTGCGCCAGAATGATCCGGAACAGCATTCCAGCGCCGTCAGTTTCTAAGATAATACATCTGAATGGCAGTTTCATACATAATAATGGGAGTGGTGGTGGCCATCTGGCATACAGGGACAAATCCCAGTGAGCCGCCTCCTTTACAAACCATTAGTTCCCCGCTTCTTGAATATGAACTTTCCATAACCGCAACCAAGTAACGGCATTTTCACATGCCTGTGGTCCAGAAAACCAGTCTTCGGTCTACCACCGAGCAGCGGTCTGGGGTTCACTTCTAGCAGACTGCAGAACTCGCATGCTCAAACTGTGAAGTAGGTGACACACAGTGTTGTCATGGATACGTGCCACACAGTCGATCCATTTTTCAGGATACTTTTATGTGAAAAGTGAAACCACAGTAAGTTAAGTGTGGAAACATCATTAGTAACCCAAACTTATACTTTAAAGGGGAACTGTGCTAATTTTACACACCAAATTCTGTTTACGGGTCCTGGGGAGCACCACTGCACTTGTGAAAATAAATCAATAAATAAAATAAAAATTAGAAAGAAGTGAGCTACCAACCGTTGTAGCCTCATCTCTGCTTAAGACTGGAGGCTTGAAGTTATATTAGCTGCTATTAGAATGATACACCTGAATCTGCAACCAAATCTGGTGTCTAGCAAGGAAGAAGAATGAGTGGAATAAAAAGCTCTGACTATGTTATGAGACTGAAATGCTAAATCAGTGCAATAATCTAAAGCCTCCTTGTGTAGTATCTCACAATGCAGCACTCCGCTACCTCCCATAGATCCCACATGGAGAAACAGAGAATACCACAGAAATCAGACTGCACTGATTTTCACTGGGATTTTCTGATTTATCGTGAATCATTGTTTTTTGGTTGTCATATAGGCCATAAACCATTCCAAACACACACGCGCACATATACTGTACTAAAATTGGGATGCAGCTGAATCAACAGGGAGTTTACACAATTTACATTTTCTGAACTGCAGTGTTTAGCAGGTCTGTGAATATCAAGCAGATACTGACTAGCGCCGGAGCTAATTCAGGACTTATGGGAGTAAGATTCAGTCACATAACCATAAGAGCAGCTTCTTGACTCGAAGTGCAGCATTCGGTGTCGTGCACCCTGCAGGGAAGCTGGCTCATCATGTACCTGTGTTCAGTGATAGGCTGTCTACTTTTATAAATTGGCTTTTCCACTCTCACTTGTGCACTGCCAACTGTTCTCCCTGATCTCTGTTCTTCTTTGTCTCCTGACATCAAAAGGCTGCAGTTTTCTCAATAAGGCACGATCAGTCAGTGTATGAGTTGCTTTAATCTCAATGTGATTCCAGTGGGGAATAAAGCCTGGCCCTCACACTGCCTATCACCATGTCAGAGAAGTGTATATTTATGTGCTTGACCTTAATAGCTGTGATTGGCTAACCTCCATTTAGCCCTCTTCCAGCATCCTGTCAATAAGTCAAGAGTGAAAAGATAATGGTTTGACTGTTCTCGTCCAAAGAGGCCCACCACCGGGAATAGAGGAATGGAAACGCTCTGTGAGTGACACATCTTTTACAAATCCTTTTAGTCAAAAAGCGCTTTAACGTGAGTCATCAGAGTGCGTGACAGGCTCAGTCAATACTGAGCCAACATCATTCCCCTCTAACTGGTGGAGCCCTGTTTTGTGATGCCACTCTTGCTATCAGTCCAGAGCAAATAGGGAGGCGCGCAGGAGGGAAGAGATCATGGGAGAGTTGGAACAGAGGAGAAAGGGGAGGAGAAGGGGAAGAAAAGGGAGAGAAGCAGAGAAGAAAGTAAGGTAGAGAAGCAAAGCGCTGATGATGTTTGTTATGAAGCCATGTCTATTTTCCTCTATTCATCTAATAAAATGAAGGACAAATTAGAACAGACTGATTTAATCAGACCTTCATCTATATCACAAACCAAATCAAGGCTGAGGGTCTCTTATTCCCTTTCATCCAAAGATAAACTCAACATCGTGGATTTAATTAACTTCTCAGTTGTGCTGGTGGTCTTCCCATCATATCCAAGAAATAACATTAACTGCTGTTCAGGTGCTACTGTGCTGCTCCTTCACTTCATCTTTATTTTCCAGTTCAGATGCTTGGCACTGAACTACTAATAATTGTCACAAACGGAGAGGGTTTCCAAATATGGAGTAACCTGGGCATCATCTTTGATGTGTGAGTGACAGGCTCACAAACTAGCTAGGTAACGCAAAGTGGGTCTCCTTCCTCACTGATGTTTGTCACATCCACTCAGGCTCATACTTCAGTACACAAAGTTACCTTTTAGCTCAAGGTGAGTTTGTTCTGTGTTTTCAGAACTGCATGCTCCTCCAGACTGTTCAGCCTGGTGCCTCTGGCCTAATCATACAGTTCATGTTCTTTTTTTTTTTTTTTTGTTACCTATATGCCAGGGTTAAACTTGTCGGTTGCCTGTTGCCATGGCAATTTAGCAACTTGGATCTGTTCTCCTGTGTCTTCCTGAAGTCATTTACATTATTTATGTGGCCTTTTATGATTTATTTTCCGTAGAAACACTTCTGACACCCTGGCATTTAGACAACACTAAATTTATATTAATTTTTAGCAGTGTTTTTTGTGGTTGTTGTTGTTTTTTTACTCAAGTACTCAAGAACCTCAAATTTGAGGTTCTCATGCTTGAGTATTTCCATCTATGCTACTTCATACTTCTACTCCACTACAGTTCATTGAGAAATATTGTACCTTTTGCTCTACTACATTTATTTGATAGATCAAGCAACTAGTTACTTTTCAGATTAACTTTGACTTTGTATTAAAAACATCTGATAAGCTTAAAATGCTTAAAATATGTTACTCAATAAAAATGATTAAACCAGAGGTTCCCAGCGTTTGTGGCTTAAGTTCTTTTCCACAAAAGCAGTGTGTTAGTTTAGATATCTATGAGTTATTAGCTGTTTCACCAAAGAGGCGTTTTTTAAAATTCTAAAGTGGTTTAAAAAAAAAAAACAAAACAAAACTGTGAGAGGCCCAAAAAGGCTAATTTTTCTCTTATTTCATGAAAAAGCCAAGACTGGAGAGTAATTAAAAAATAAATAAATAAATAAATAAATAGAAATATTTGTAGCAGAATTTAGGTTTTCATTTGGGAAAGCAGCTTATTATGACCCATGGTGATGTTTGCTAAGTGAAATTTTGCCTGGTCTTCTGAGACAGCAAGAGTCTCTTTAGCAAATGCCCCAAAACATGTTTACATTCAAATGACAGTGACCCATTATTAAGATCAACAGTTCAATCCAAATGCAGGTCATGGGTTCAGGGTTGAAAAAGAATAAAAGAAGGTTTATTGCTTGGTTGCAGGGAGGTGAAAGTGAGTGTGGGATGAGGATTTCAGCAGGTGAATGTAGAAGGCAGGGGGAAGCTGGTGACTGGCGAGCCAGGGCTTAGTGAGGGTGAAAGCAGGAGCTGTGGAGGGGGGGGGGGTTGGATGGCTGACCAGCAGGCAGGGAGATGAACAGGGGGAAGCAGGTAGGCAATGTGTGGGGTTGAGGGAAGCTAAAGACCAGTGGAGCAGAGCTGGTCTGAATTGAATTCAATGTTGCAAGCATAACAGAGTAGCAGGAAAGCAGAGAGACGAGAGGCTAGCTGGCAGGCATGTGGGATCCTTGAGCACAAGGAGACAAAGGTTAGGGCTGAGATTACACTAGTCTGAGGAGCCTGGATGTATGACACCCAGCTGGCTGAAACAACAAAACTCGCAACGAGCCCAGAAACCAGGTAGATATACTGCTGGACTGATGAGTAGATGGATTGCAGGTGTGCTGGCAGATTGGACAGCACACCTGCTGGCAGAAGCCGGAAGAGAGTGGGGAAAGCCACGCCCACAGCAAAAACACACACGCACGCACGCACACGCACACACACACACACACACACACACACACACACACACAGAAAGAAACTAGGCAGAACAGGAAACACAGAGGAAAGGGAAAAAAACACCAGAAACACAAAGAATAAACTAGAGTCATGGCTGTGACACTTACAGCAACAAAGGGAGTCCACATAGGGAGGAAGTCAGGGTGGATACATGAGCCAACAAAACAACTCTGGACTATAGCATGGGAGACCACTGGTCCCTTCCTTCCAAACAGAGTTAACATTTGTCTCTTTAAACCATGACCATGCCTGCTCTGACATCTTAATCACACGCATATGTATTGACAACAAATGTCCTCTAACTTTAACAAGAACTCATGTCAGGCCAAACCGTGATGTTTCCTTGAACATAATCAAGTAGTTTTTGTGCCCAGAACTAACCAAACAATTACTATAGCATTGTCCCATTATAAAAGGATTAGTTATTAATCTTTCAGCTGTGATTTTTAACAGTTTATCTGTGACATATCTCCTATTGCCAGCAGGGGCAGTAATTCAGTAGGGGATACTCCTATGGGTGATATCAGAGGGTAGGGAAAAACAACGTGTATGGTTATTTAGGTTGGAGGACTTGTTGGTTGTTTCGTATTTTGGACAGAGGTTATCTAGCTAGTTGTCCGATCTGAACTTTGTTGCCCTATTTACTACATCACCCACATCGCCAAACAATAAAGTGTAGCTAGGTGCCATCATAAGCTGCTTCCACAAACGAACTGTGGACTTCTGAGCACTTCTTCCACCACTGCATGTACCTATTCAAAATCTATTCAGTACCAAGTTTCATATGGCTTTGATAATTTCTTACAGCTCTGTATGTATTTTTTTTTTCAGACAACTGCATCCGACTGGCCTCATATCATCTGAAAAACAAAGGAGAATCAATAGTGCACTCATAACAGATGTCTTCAATCCCATGAAATTGGATACAACAGATAGAAGTCAGATATGGTCGAGTATGACAATATTTTGGGAGGTTGCATTTTATAATCCTGCAGTTCACCAGTTAATTAAGCACAAAATCTCCCTGTTTAAACCATTAATCTCAATATGGGAAAACTGTAGAGCTTTCTTTTTTTTTTCTCACTCTAGTATCTCTCCATGGTCTTGTCAGAACTCTGCTTTATCAAATGTTTTAAACATCCCAAGCATGTTTCCGGATGGAGCACAATAAAAGAACTCTCACCAAACAGCTTTTGTGAACGGAATGAGATCATCTGACAAAATGAAATGTTGCTCATTTTGAGACCTTTGAATTCCCAAGTGCATCCGAAGAACTATAAGGTTCGCTGTCATTTAAATTCCATTACTGCTGCATGCTGTGACCAACGTTTGTTGAAAATATTGTTAAAGAAAATTTGAAATGCAATTTAGTGTCAGGACCCAGAATCACAGATGTGATTCTCCATATTGATGAGCAACAGGAGCTGCAAGAGAGAGAGAGGAAGAGAGACAGAGACATAGACAGAATGAAAGAGTCCCACAAGGATAGCCTTTCTGTTCTTTCTTACTTTGTCTTTGTCTTTTATTTCTGCACTCTCTCTCTTTCTTTCAAACGCACCCTCTCCTTTGCTCCACGAAGAATGAAAAAGCAAAGCACAGAGAGGAGGCCACACAGCGACATTTTTATCTGTGTTGTGCTGACTCGGCTGAACTCTCCCTCTGAGAGGCTGATGAGGAGGAATGGCCTTGTGGAGGAACCAACCGGGTGCATCCATAGCTGTCATCATCATCTGAATCCAGGACTGCTGAATCCGCAGCTTTGGCCCCCTGCATGGATGGGAAATGACCTGTCTGCGCTCGTCTGACACTCTCTCTGTCTACAGCGAAACCGCTCATCCTCCGTCCACAACAACTCAGCCCAGCTGAACACTGTCAGCACGGGTCGATGGGTTCCTTTTAATGTAAGGACTGACGTGGGTCCTGTCTTAAACCTGCAACTTCATTTTTCATCCGTGCCTGTGCTTATGACAGAGCCCATGTTCCTACAGGAGGAAGGAACACGTGTTCAAAGAAGAGAAAAAATAGCCAGTGAAATACATAAAAAAAAAAAAAAATACCCAGTGGCTCTGTTCTGAGGTCCAGGTTTTGAGTCTTTTTTCAAAATGGAGACTGATGTTTAATTCAAATGCTGAAAGCCAGAGAGCCAGCGTTACACACAGAACAGAAGCCTTTTGTAGGCATACACACCGTAAAAGATAGACGGGAAAGAAAAGGAACATTGTGCCACTAATACTGTACAACCAGTCCACACTGCTGGTCTGTGCAGTACAATAAAACTATAACCACTTAGGCGCCACTCATACCAGTGGAGAAAGTGGACACCCTGCCATACAGCTGCAAGCAACAGTTGCCTTTGCCTTTCTTTGTGACAAAACCTCTAACCAGCTTAGAGGTTAAGCCTTTTCACCTGGCTGTTAGCCAAACTCTTTCTAATGATCCTCAACACGACTGACTGACATACCTGACATCAAAACACAGCTATAATTTGTATCTAACTGCTCCCTGTCTGTTGACTTTTTATCAATTCATCCTTTGGAAAACTTATTTTATCATATAGTGATTTGGTTTTGGAAAGTGTGGCAGGCAGACTGCAGCACAGCTGCATTATGAGTTAGATTTGTCAGCTTCCAGCAACTCTAGCTGTCACCACCCAATGGGAAACTGTGCTGCAACTGCAGGCCACACTGGACACAACAGGGATCCTCATCCCAGTCTGCAGTTCTGTGTTAAAGTCACAATCATTTCACAGCCAGACATGGCTTGAGTACAGGTTCTGGAAACTGTGGAGCGGGTGAGATGAGTCTGCAGAATCAGAGACATGGGCCAGAAGCATTGGAACCCAAAACCAGTGTCCTGTTTTCTTTTTGTTTTGTTTTGCCAATAACTTTTTGAAGGAAATGCATGGATTATGTTCACTGGCAACATTTCTTTTTTCTTTTTTTTTCCAGTACAGGAAAAGCTACATATTTTACTACATAATTTGATGGGAGGCGGACGGTGGGAAATGCAGGGAAACTGTCTGTGTTTACTTGATCCTTTGCACTGTAAGATCTTATAACAAGTCATATTAATCAGTATTTGCTTTACTTATTCATTTACTTTTTTCTTTAGAAAAAATAGTTAGTAAATAGTTATGGAGAGTTTGTTGGGGGTCATATAGAGGAATGTTGTACCTGGTACTGTTAGCAGTAGAACAAAATAAATTAAATTGTGTAACTAAAGATTTCACTTCTTTCAAGTTTGAGTTTGAGCTTCACAGGGCGGATTAAATGTCACTTCATTTCTCTGATGTGTTTTTATTTAGGCATTTTAAATTGTCCACAGAATACTCACTGACATTTCTTACACCTGTCAAATTAAGATCGAAGCTATTTCATTTGTTTCATTCTCACAGAGTGAAATGCATTGTTCAGTGTGGTGACACAAACACGCTATATCAAGCTGTATTTTCTAACTACATATTCATCTTGCACTTGTCAGCACCTCCAGCTTGGAAGTATATGCTGTGCACAAACTCTTTTCCAATTATCATTCAGACATTTAGCACACTGTTTATCTGCCCTTAACGCTCTTCACTCCAGTGCTGCAAAGCTTGAAGGTTACAGACAGGTGAAATCATTGTTTTCGCCTCTTTACTAATGCATCTTTCATAACCATGTTCAAGGATCATAGTTGTGTTTTTGCATCTTTTTCTTGTCTACCACATTTGATTTGAAAAGTTTGCTGCAGGCTGCTTTGTGACTGTGTAGCTGACACTGCTGATGTGCTGGGGTGCTTTCATTTTCTGTGGGAACATTGGGTTTGTAAGACTTGAGGGTTGGCAGCAACATTTTTGTTATTGAGGAGGCAACATACCTCATGAAGACGATGCTGTTCAGAAGCCGACACTTAAGTTTCAGATACGTGAAAACAATCACAGTTGCTCAGGCTTTGCATCTGGTTTGGGATCCAAATCTGAGTACGACATGCTGAGCTCAGGCCTGCACTTGTTGTATTCTCTACTTTTTTAAAATACTTTTTCTTTGCCTGCTCTTGCACAGGTATCTTCCAGACTTTTGATCCATGGTGCTTTCATAAACCCAGTTGGACTGAGCCTGTGGAAGCCTTAGCTTCCATCTGCTGTGGACCGCCAAGCTGGCTGCTACCTGAGATCTGTGGGGAAGCAGGGGGTGGAGAAGACAGGTGGCTGCTTACTCACCTTTATGAATGTCTGTGTCTGTGCAAGTGTGCATTCAAAAGAGAGGATATGTGCATGTACTGATGATCTACGAATGTCTGTGTGTGTGTTTCTGTGCCAGTTCCGTGCCTTTCGATTTGATGTTTGGGCACTGATATAACAGCTCATTCTGTGAAAAATGAAAAGCATTGAACTAAAGTCTAGACTCATGGGAAGGTTAAACTAGTTCAGACACCCAGGAAAGTGCTTATGAAGAGTGTGTGTAAACGCTGCCTGGCCTATTTACCGTACATATTGTTTGCAACTGAAAACATGCTCTTTTTAAAACGCAGAATAAAAGCTACAGAGGAAAGCACAGCACATTTCAGCTGGGCCCTGTCTGAAAAATGTAGATAACTAAAAGTCCATGAGAGGTCTCACACACATGTAGTGTGCACACATGTATTGACAGCAGCAAAACAAAAATCTATGATTTGTGGATCTTTTGATTACAGTTTGAGTACCCTATCCATATTTATGGGTAGCTGTCAACACTCCTTCCTTTCAGTATTTTCTGCAGAACTGTAAATCAACTCCTGTTATGTTGCAGCAGTTTGACAGAATGCAAAGTAAGTGAAAGGCTCTACATTTCACTGAACTGTGCTTCAATGATGGCAGATATTCTAAATATGAAACAGTTGCATACATTCTCACAGACAGGGTATTGTCACATGATAAAAATAGTAAATTATATTATAGCTGCATGGTTTAAAAAAACAAAAACTGCCTAGTTTTTAATTATGAGTCTTTACCAGATGTTAGAGACATATGTTAAATGCCCATCTGCGGTTGAAGAACAGTTTTAATAATTTTCATGATTTTTTTCTCTGTTAAAATGAAATAAAAAGACATTTTTAGTTACACACATTTCCTTTTATGGACAAGCTCAATATGTAAAAGTCAAGGAATAAAACATTTTACAATGAAAACATGAAACTTTTTCTTTTTTTTTTTCCAAAAAGACAAAGATAAAACCATAATAGTCAAATGAAAACAACAAAGAATCATACAATCTGCTGTTCAATCTTTGCAGAACCAGATCAGACCAGATCCTAATCATCTGCGTAGTGGGACACTGGCAAAACAGTTTTTGATAGATTGTATTTTTGTAGTTTTCCCATAAGTATTTCCTCTCCACTTCAATCTAGGCACACGCTTTGGTCAGGAGATGTACTGTCCCAGTGATTAGAGTGAGATTTTTCAATGCTGACAACTGTTGCTGTGCTTAGCTTTGGTTTTATTGAATCATTTTTTGCTAATGCTATTAGTATCACCCTGATAACTTAAATTCCCATTAAAAACATACAGAGAAGATCTTTACTGCCTCCACCCCACCAGCTTACTAGTTCTAGTTTCATTTTGTACGCGTTTTATTAAAACAAAGTGCACTTTAAGTCTATTGGTCATCATACAGTACAAACTGTTCTCTGTGCATCTGGCAGTAAAGCTTTGAATTTTTAATATAAAGCTGTTTATAGCTATTTGGCACGAGAAGACACCATCCATGAACTCAGAGCAAGAAAGAGTCTGTAACTGAGTAACTGAGAAATTGTGAGTTTCCTAAACCCAAAATTACCAAGGATTTCCTGTCATCATGAAGTTTTATTCCCTTCCCTTACAATAGATCAATTGACAATTAAGATAAATTATTCAGAGCTTTACTTTAAGGAATAATTGCGCTGCTGGAAATGAGCTGGAAATGATATTGATCTCCAGCTTCCCCATTAATCCTTATCAATCCCCTCAATTACTCAGCAAATCCTTTCATAACTAGCTAAAAGAGACCCTGTGTCATCATGTGCAAAATATGACTGGGCTTAGAAGGAGAGAGGTTTCATTCAACTTACTAATTATGACTAAAGTGAAACCATTAAAACATGGACATTCAATTTCTGTTTTCTTTAGCTCCCTTCACTCAAAGAATTAATATAAGCTTTATCAGAAGTCCAAGCTTCAATATATTGTGAAGTATTCATAAAGTTTAACAACTGATGTGCAGTTATGTATTATTAAAAGGCAGAATGTTGAGGATATTACAAACCATGGAATTCACAGCTTTTTAAAATCCTTGTGATATCTCCCACAGACCTTATCCCCACTAGGCTCTATTGTTTACAGTCTGAAGCCAAGAAAAAATGTTTCCATCAGGGACAAAATGACAAACTTTTGAGTCACCAAGCCTGCTCTTTAAAAGTTTTCTCGATTTCATTTTCTACAGAGTTATCATCAAAGCACTCGTCTCAGAGTGCCATTTCAATCTTTTACAAAAGTGGCTTTGAAGAAATTTGTAGCAGACACAAAGTACAGAGCTTTTTTGTTTTGGATTCTTCCAGCAAGAGCGATAAAGGCTTTGTCATTGTTTGTGTTACACTCACACACACAATATGCCACGGTGCATCCGCTGCTACAGCGTCAAGGAAGTATGAACCTATTGCTCCTGACAAAACATATACAAGCAAGGGCCAAGCGGCGCGGGGATGCTAGGGAGGCATCACCTCAGATGTATGATGAAAAATAAAAATCATGACAGCTTAGCCTGGGAGAACCCAGCGTAGAAGCCAGCCAGCGAGTCCTCATCAGTTTCTATTATTGTGGCGTGCTTGCTGCGTGTTGTTGCCAGTGTTTGGATCCAGCTGCAGGGTAATTAATGGCCCGGGTCAGACAGGAGCAGATGAAGGCCAGCCAGATGAATAAAGGTGAGGGATTGGCTCCTGACGCAGCGAGATCGAACTGGCTTAAACGGTTATCAGCCCACAGATATTGATATATTTCACCTGGGCACAACTGACGTGAGATGCTTCACTGAGAGCAGCACCCGGGGGAGGCACACAGCGCTTGTATGTCCCTGTGGCTTCACGGACCACGACACTAAAGATCTTAGAAGATTTGCATTACCTATGTGGCTCCAAAGCATCTGAACAGGCATATTCTTAGTGTTTTTGTTTTGATTATGTTTTAACACATAATAAAGTGGAACTAAACCAATCAACACTGTTTTCACTTGAGACCTGTCTAGACTGATGAAATGAACCCATGGATGAGACAGAATCGACCCTCAAAAATGTCATTCTTCACATTTTTGTTTTCGTTTTTTTTTTTTTTCAATTTTCTGTTAAACACCAATTATGGAAAAACATCTAATTTTGTTGTCTATTTGCTATGAAGCTATCAGGATTTGTGTCACACATGCTTCAAGCAACAGCTTGCGAACTTAATTTGTTCACTCAAATTATTATTTTTTTTTTGGTAAATATGACTCACACTGCTGTGTTTGTAAACAAGAGACTGGAAAAAAAAAAGCTTTTGTGAATGATGTCATGTCAGTTAGAGTACTGCTTGAAGCCAGAGTACTGTCTTCAAGTGGACATACGGTTGTTTATGATAAATGACATATCATATAAAACCAATACCTCTGGACTCATATTTCACCAGTCGTGCACTCTGACTGACCAGCCTATCAGGGAGCTTAATGACAGAAGTGATGTCATTGATAGATTCTAGTTGTTTTCCTTTTTTTCTACTTATTTTATTGGCAAAGTAGCTGTTTCTGTATGCTAATTGCATAATTTGTGCCTTTCAGTTAATGTGCACCGAGACTGGCAGCCTCCAGCTACCAGCTTTATTTTAGTCCAAAACTCCCTGCTGTTGGCTACACCCATCACTATGTAAAGCACTGATTAGTTTGGACTGTGATATTAGGTTCTGACCATTAAAAACAATGTTGTTTGATCTATGAAATTACTTAAATGTAGTTTACAGGTTCCCAGTCTCTTCATTTCCGAACAGAAATTATTAATTTGAGATACTGAATGAAGTCATTTCAGTACACTAATAAAAAAAAAAAGGTTTACTTAGTTTGATGTGAGGGCTCAATTTAGTAATTTGTGCACATGTAAATTAAACATAGATCTGAGTAATATTGACTGGACCACCACCACCATAGCTGTACAGCTTATTAGACATGTGCCTAAATCAAGGAGCAGTATCAGTGTTGTATCACTTCAGGAATGCATTTGCAATTCATGACAGGATCCTGGCAAGTTTCAGGGCCCATTCAGCATGTAAGAGAGAGAGGGAGTATGAGGAGTTTGTGTTTGTGTGTGTGTGTGTGTGTGTGTGTGTGTGTATTATCATGTCAAAACAATGGCTTCTCTGAGTTTGAGAAGGGTGGTTCCTTGTCTGGCCAATGTAAATTCTGACACTTTTATTATTAGAGGTGAGGAGGCCATTTTGGCAGATCCTGAGAGTTCCTGAAAAGGTCTATTCAAACCCTCCATTATCTCTTAGTGGAATTCAATCCAGCGTTGAGTGCTTCCAGTGGAAGTGATGGGGGACAAAATCCACAGTCATCAGTTTATCTGACACTAACAGGGAGTTTTGCACTAAAACTGAGCACAGACTGTCACTTTGGATGATTCACACTTTATTTGTCTCAGACTTCAGTCCGCTGAAGCCTGATAGTAGTTTCAAATATACTTTGGAAAACACTTGTGGCATTATAACAACACCAGGAAGGGATCTCTAAAAGTGTCACCAAGTCCACGCAAAACGTGGCATCACACTAGCACGAGATTGTTTCCTCTTTCAAAAGTTGCACAGTCTAGCTTTAATGACATAACAAGGACATGTACCTACGGACACCTGACTACTGTTTCACAACAGACTTGAAAAGTGGTGAACGTATCCTTTAATTTAAGTGAATTAATTATCAAAGTGTTAAGGCCTGAAAGCTGCTGGGATCCCTATAGATACTGTAAAGAGAGGAGTGTTAAAATTCAAGCATTTGAATAAAATAGTCCACCTCCAGTCATTCCCCTTGACACTGTCTGTATTTCACTTGAGTGTATTCACTGGTTGGAAATGAACGCTATGATTAATTAATGAATGGCGACTATTAAGCGGACAGCCCACTTTGTCAGCTTTGCTTTCTTTTTCCCTTGGTGCTTGAAGTGATAGAAACAGATAAAGATGTGTGAGAGCGAGAGACAAAAAGTGTGTTAGGAGGATTGGGATTTTAATAAAAAAAAAAACAGGCTGTCCATGACAGATGCAGAAGGTAAATCCCTTTTTTTCAGACTTACATGATGCACAACAACTAATTTTCTTTGACTGTATGGGTACTGTTCTTCTGTTGTCCCTCCTGTAAACATGTGGGAGGGAGTCCAGCAGGGGTGGCCAAAGCTGTGATGGTAGGAGGCCGCAGTGGAGAGGGAGACGAGAGGAGCAGATGGTGGAGAATTCTCAGGGTTTATTTCAGGAGAGTTCAGCCTTTACGGCTCATATACTGACTTAATTATGAGACAGAGGGGAGAGTGAACCCCTGGAAGACGGATTTAAAGAGACAGGGAAATCTTCATTAAGCCCACAAGGAGAGAGGAGCACTCATTGAAATGACTTTGCCATCTCATCAACACTAAAGAGGGCAAAAGGAGTAGAGGGAGTTGTGGTAGTAGTAGTGGTGGTGGTGGTGGTGGTGAGTTGAATTATTATGTCAAAAGATGTGAAAAAAAAGTCTTTGTTATTTTTATACAAATACCAAACATAAAACACACCACATGTACCAGTTAGTGAAACAAGCAGAAAAATAGTTGAATATTTACTGTAAATCATCTGGAACAAAATTCTAATAAAGCTAAATGTCACAGGGGTGGAGGGCAAGGACTTGGACCCAAATGCAAAAACCTTCAAGACAGGCAGAATGGTAGAACTAAAAGTCTTTTAATTAACCAAAAAATCATCCACAAGGGAAAAAAAATACTCAAGTTCTTACTTGAAAACAGGAAATTAAGGTAAGTCCATGAGGGGGAAAATGCAAGACACAGGTACAACACAACAAACACAAGGACTTGACGTGGTGCAGACTCGAGCATGGACACAGACATGGAAACGGACGAACTGACCAGAACCCAGGGGAACGACGAATACATACACAAGGCAATGGGCAACAGGTGAAACTAATTAGGGCGGGGCAGACAATCACAAATGGAGGGAAACAAGACAAAGACACAAAGTAGAACAAGACAAGATACACAAGGACTATGATTTCAAAATAAAACAGGAACTATGAACAAAACTTAACAAACTAAACAAGAGTCCAAAAGTCCACAAATGGGTTCCAAACAAAACAAGGGCTCAGAAAACCGCCCCCTTAGGGGCTAGTCATGACACTAAATTCCTTAACAACCATTTCAAAAATTGGGCTCCTCTTATAATCCATCCATCTGCAACCAGAAAAACATTTAGACCTAACAACAAACATTCTAAGTGCTCCAGATACAGGACACAACCCCACAAATAAGGAGAAAGCCAGGAACTGGCAGAATGTTGAAAAGCACTAGACAAAGAGGAGGCAGCTCACTAACATCAATCAACAGAGGACCAGAGGACAGGGGCTCCATCAGTGATATGAGGCATGAACGGTAGATAGATGTGTGAGTAGAGAAAAAAAATTGGGCTGAACTGTTTAAAGGAAAGTTCAGGTCAGTCCTGTGTCTGATGTTTCACAAGACACTTCAGGCAGGATGCAGTAAAAGCAGCAATCCCCTTTTATCTGGTGGAGATATTCTTGCTTTAAGAGATCAATGCCTGCGATTTAATCATTTCCTTAACTTGTACCAGTGGAAAGGATGGAAGAAAACACAAGTCTGGGACCGGGGCAGATGCTGGAGGCTGCCCAAACTTTGAGCTCTCTTCAACCCTCTTAAATGCAATTATCACCTCAGATGGCCAATTTGATTATCATCACCAGGTCCTCCTGTTTTTCTCATGATAACAGCTCATCCTTTATCTTCTCCTCCAGAGACGATACTGGTTTGTTAGGTTGTAAGAAAGGAAGTGAAGAGGCTACCGTGCTTCCCAGACAGCATCTGCAATTTGATAATGTCACAGTGCCTTTTCTTTTGTCCAGTAAATAAAGCCTCTCTGTACATTCTTGTTTTGTTACTGGATGATAAAACATTCAGAAATCGGAGACATAAGCAGAAGTGACACTGTGGACATGCATTTGGAGTGAAAAGGTAAGAAAAATGTGTTTTATAATTTCGTATTGATTAAAAAAAAAAAAAAAATCCAAATAACAGCCCTTGTACTTTGGAGAAATCTGAGGAGACAAACTTGTGCATGAGCACACAGCACAGTCAGGTTTAGCTGCTGACTCTGCTATAGATTAAAAAAGAAAAAATGGCTCATCAGCCCAATCTTTAATAAAAGCAGCATTTGGGTGTATTTTGGATTTAATCATCTCCTGAAGAAGCAGAAGCTTGAGATGACACTTATAATATGCAGTTCTTTTCACCGTGTTCTGTGTGCTAATACACGAGGGATTTACCCATGCTTTTAGTCCAGTATGAATCATAAATGCTTGGTATTCTAATCAGTCATTGACAAATAAAAGAAACACTGGCAAAAGTGTGTGGGAGTATGTGATTTTTTATTCAACAAAGTTAAGGCAAATGCAACAATTTGAAACATATTTCTGGTAGTTCTAATTCAATAATTTATATCAGTGCTGCAAGGCAGCTCTGAGATAAATGCTAACACTTTATCATATAAAAATAACAACATTTCAAAGCAGTGACTTCAAGAATCAAAATGGAATTGAATCTTAAAGTTCACAACTAACACTGTCTCCTAGAAGACAAGATTGAGTTTCTATACAACTAAAGTACAACAGTATATATGTTTTGTAGGTAATAATTGTGACCAGCTCATGCTTCCTATAACCGTAATGAGGATATTTTGTTAATTTACATATCTGGCATGTTGCAAATATTTTGATACCAAACACTTCAGTAAAATGTTCACATGCAACATATTTGTTTTCCTCCAAAAACATCTGATCTTGCAGTAGAATATCCCCTTCTATGCCACTCTGACTCCATCAATAAATGTTGTGTTTCATTCATTCAAAAACGATGTTGCCTATGAACATAACAGAGACACTGAAACATATTTGTTGTTGCAGTTTGGTTGTGCAGAAATGTAATTTTTATGAGACAGACTGTTACAATTATCAAAGTCTTTATTAAGCAAACAGAGTATTAAAAGAATAAACTGGTCTCTTGTGCTAACATGGGCCATAAGGAGATCAAACAACCACTTGAAAGAAGTAACAGCTTTCTAGGGCCTCCCTGGTGATCATCCCATGGTGAAGGTTGTTATTCCTTGTTTCCAATTTTGTAAGGCTGGTAGACACACAAGTGTCTGCAGGTCTCTGGGTTACGCAAACACTTCACAGGTTCAAGTAGGCTTGGGCCAGTGGCCCAGGGAGGAGGAGAAGTCAAATATTGATGCAAGATGGCAGACCAGGAGCAGGTGCAGGAGGTGGTGAAGGTGGAGGCAAGCCAGTGTGCATATGCTGAACAGTGGTTGTGTAGGCAGTGAGGACTGGCACCTTGTTTGGAAACTGCTGGGCCTGGTTCTGCTGCTTTAGACCCTCTGCACACACTAAGCAGCAGAATCACTTTCCTCTGGCCATTGCTTTTCTAATGAGAAGGACAATAGCACTGTCCCGCTGCCTGGGACATGTTGACAAAAAAAAAACCTGTGCAACACTTTGCCTCTGCACTGTGTAGCACAGTGTGTTGCACCTTATTTTGAACCTCTAGACAGAGAAGACTGAACCTAATTGCTCCTGTGATGAGGATAGAAACTGGTGATGCGCGAGAGCTGCTAGACAGTTGTCTCAGCTCTGCCAACCTTGTCTTCCAGCTTGTCAGTTTGTCCCGTGTCACTTTAATTGTTGATAATCCCTCCTCAGGGGAGTTCAGTTACTCCTGGTGCTGACCAGTGGTGGTGACACAAAACTTAAAGGCCAGAAACCCGGTCGGTATTTGCTGATGTCTCATGATTACTGAGTCCTGCTGTAACCAGAGTAAAGCTTGGACGCGAGTACAGAGACTCCACAGAGACTGTTAGTTAAAAAAAAAAAAAAGATTCACTGAAAACCACAAAGCAGAAAACAACAAACACCGCTGCCAAGGCAAGACTAGCAAGACTAATTACAGCTCTACAAAACGCATGCAGGAACAAAACAAACCAGACGTTGACCTAACTAAATATATCTGAACAATTACTGCGCAACTGATAAGACAAGGTCAAGAGTGTTGTTTTCTTCGCGTTTCTTTGACTTTGTTCCAAAACTTTACAATCTGAACATTAAGACGCACTGCTAAATAAGGGGGCAGAGGTGGTGCCAACATCAGCTGGTGACATACCACAATAAACAGCTGTCACAGCTGACGTGGATGCATTCAGCACTGGTCCGTGAGAAAATTTTTTTGGTCTATTGTGTTGACACATACAAGGAATTTAACTCAGGCTCTTCATGAGGTAAACAGTTTTCCTTACACAATGCATTATTTATTTTCTCAACAGCAATCCAAATTAGGGACATGTAGCTTTGCGTAATTTGTAAATACTGTGATAATGCTTAATGCAGTACAGTTAATGACACTGCATGAGGTTTTTATGTTTGTGTTATTCAAATGAGAAACAGATTCAGATGGATTTGGCTCACCTAATAAACCTAATAAGCAGCGTTGCTGAATAAATAATGTATAAAGCAAATTAAATGATATTAAAACAAAACACAAGCTGATTTGTGTATTTAAGTGTAGTTGTAATGCAGGCTTATTTTTTCACCCCGCTGAGGCTGTCAGTTTGAAAGCACAGAGGCTTCGTTGTTTTGCTTGATCTATAAATGTCATATTTCTTTAGTGTGTAGTGTTGCTTAAAGATTTGTAGCCTATACGATTTTAAACATAACAGCAAACATTATTTTGATATATAATACAAGATCTACTTGTATTCTGAATGCAAGCTAAACCGAAGTATTATATAGTATTACAGATTATGTGCATAATTTAGAGCTAGTGTACATTCCAGCTAAGTAAGTAAGCTACCTCATTGCCTTAAGGTAACCCTGTTCCTGACACTATGTATTTTTTTTTTCTTTCCCTCTGTCACTGACTCACATCTACTGTTAACACAAGAGAATATGCTATTTTATTTGCCAACGGGCACAATCAGCGATGGTACACAGACAGTCCCTAAATTCCTCCCTCCCCCACTCAAACTGAAGCGCACATAGCCTCTGGTCTCCCTTGCATCTCCAGTCTCTGTCAGATAGCTTCCTAAAAGTGCTGAGCCCGGCTGCCTCAGACAATTACTGGAAGTTAACAATGAAAAGAAATGGCTGCCTAAAGAAAATTCAGATGATGTACTGAAGGACAGAAGAAAAGGAAGCCATCAGAGCCAAGAGGTACACTTGACTGAAAGATAAGATGGGACTTATTGGATAGATTAAATAATGTAAAGCACTCAGTGGAAAGTAATTTAAGTCTGACGTAACATAGATACACGGTCAAACTCCAGTGAAAACATAGGGAAGCTCTATTGGAACCATTAGCA
Organism: Toxotes jaculatrix; assembly: GCF_017976425.1. Classification (NCBI taxonomy): domain Eukaryota; kingdom Metazoa; phylum Chordata; class Actinopteri; family Toxotidae; genus Toxotes; species Toxotes jaculatrix. Next base: position 9,910,312 of record NC_054409.1, on the reverse strand, counting down.
ATTTGGTAGACATATATCTACAGCACTTTTTTTTGCCTCTTTTAGCCAAGTGTTTTGGTTTAGACCAGTACCAAACATCAGCTTCTTTAGTTAGCTTTAAGGAGTTTTAAGGAGTCTTATTTCCCTGTCACCAGGTTGTTACACATTTAGATTCAGTCTACCTACACATGAGACAAATGCTCGGCCAAGTTATTACATTTCTGAAGACTGATGGTAAAACAGGTTCATTTCATTTGAATAGTTCACTCTCATAAAATTGTTGTTTACTTTTAATTTGAATCATAATTATTCATTTGAAAGTTGTTTTTATCGCTCTACATGTCAGGAATTCGAGTGGCGGCTTTTGTTGCTGAGAGTTAACGAGCATATTTAACAGGTGGTGAAGAAATTACAGAGTAAATCAATTTCACAGAGACAATTATATCAGTCAGATAAAAAGTCAGCCACTGTAAAGCAATTCCCGCTATTCCCACACATGCATTCAGTTGAAAAGTATAATTAATTGTGTCAAACACAGCAGCACAATTAAAATTGATACTTACTTTGCATTTGCATAAGTCAGCATCAGCTTAACTAAAGTTGATTGTGTGTTGCTGTATTACAATAATCCAAAATGAAATTTAATTATTTCTAAAAAAACATACTATAGAACCTTTTTTTAATTCCTTAATAACACTAAAATATTACAAGTGTCAGGGGTTGCTGATAATAGCACAGGCAGAGTGGACCCAAATGCAGACTCAGAAGCAGGCAAATTCAGATTCGGGGAAAACACTTTAATAGATAATTAATAGGCTTTCAGGCAGACGGTCGGATGAGCAGGCAAGCAGAACGGTACAGGCAACAGGAATCCGAAAACAGATAATCCAAACACAGGTATCAAGAGCAAAGGTAAACACTCAGGAACTCCAGGGAAGAGAAAGAAAAACAAAAGCTGATGATCCGTCACTGAGTGGGGAGAAAGGGCCGGTCTAAGTACTGGGAGGCAGATGACAGAAATGAACAGGTGTGTAACAGGTATGGGAAGGGAAGCTCAGGTGATAGAAAAGACACAAGTGACCACGTGAATGTGGAGACAAAAAGTGTGGGGGCACCTGGTGAGCAGAAGGGGAATGGCACGTCTGGGGAGAAAACGTGGCCTGGTGGGAATAAAAAGGAGCTGGAGGCCGAGGGAAGAAGCAGATTGTCACAAGTCCCCATATGAGACTGTTTCCACTTTTCTTAAACTAAATAATGTGTGTTTGTTGGTTCGTTTGTTCATTTGTCAGTCTGATTACTCAAAACAAACTGAAACATTTGGCACCAAATTGGTGGAGAGGTGGGGCACGGGCCAGGGAAGCAGCCATTAAACTTTGGTGAGGATCCAGTTAAAGGGAAGGTGAGTGCTGCTGAGTGCCATTCTAGTTTAAATCTGTTTTTGGAATGAAATCTCAACATTTGCTCGTGTTCTTTCCTTTCCTTTCCTTCAGTCGCTTTGCCACCTCTCCAACTCTACTATCTCTACTGCAGCAGGAAAAAGTACAGCCAAGTTTTTTTTTGTTTCTCTGACAAGTAATATATGTCCTGATATCCAGTATGAGCACATTATACATAACTCTAGTATGAATGGATGGGGGCACCTTTATAAGTTGCTTCTGGGCTTGTCTATTTATCCATAGTTATTTTACTGTGGAGGTCAGTAGAGAAATCATCCAAAACTAACACACCGCGAGTGTCTTCATACAAACACAGCAGTGGGAGAGAGGGGGACCATTTGTTTCCTCAAGAACTGGACTCAATATGTATTATGTGAAGCAGCGATTCCACACTGTGCTGAATTTCCTCTCTCCGAGGAATTCAACAAGATGTATGGGGGAGCGCTTTGTTAGCAGAAAAGAACAAAAGTCATTTTTAAGATTTAATATTTTCCTAGAGCACTTTTTGCGGTCCTCACAGTACAATTAAGATCCTCTAAATTCTGAAGTTTTTGCACTCAGATGGATTGAAGGCTTTCTGTAGTTCTGTTTAACAATGAAACTTTGTCTAAATTGTACATTTAAATCATTCTGTTACATGAGTTATGTTAACAAGCGAGCTCATTCTGAAACGACTGCAGCAATTACAGTCAGAAGCCGATTCATGTTTAATTAAAAAAAACAGGGTGTAAATAATTATAAGGTATTGCAGAACGTTATGTGTTGTATATTCTCATGCAACTGCATTGTGCTAATAACTGTGCTATTGCAGAAAAAGACTTTTAATGCAATGTGTTCAACAATGAAAAATGTAAAAGATGTAATGTAATGATTAAAAAAAAAAAAAAAAGGTCATCTCAGAGACACTGAGGGTCTGCCTTTGCGGATCCTCAGTGTCTCTGAGGATCCGCAAAGGCAGACGCAGTACAAGAGACCGTGAGAGCCAGAGATGTGTGAGCAAGTTCACTGCCCTTATCTGTAGGAGCTCAAATTCTGCTCCATTATTTATCAAGCTCAGCAGACAACAGTTACTCACCAGGATACGTCAGGTCAGTGCTCGCTCTAACTTCAGACCTAATGCTCTTCAACATGGCTCACTCTTTGTCAAGACGAGAGTGGACACTTGCTGCACAGAATCATTCCCCTCTGTCTTGCTTCTGCACTCTTTCACATTCATGCTCTCATTTTTATATGTAGCACAGCAGCAGACAAATACGTCACACGCTTTAGCCATCGTGACCACCAGTACTAAAATTCAGCAGGGTGACAGAAAGTTCAAACAGCATGCTAGCATTGACAAATTTCATAATTAACACTACAACTTATCACAACAACAAAAAAAAAAAAAAAACACTTCGGTTGATAATGGAAAGTCCATCTTGCTCTCTGGTTTTTGACTCTATTTGTTGAAGTGTTCAGTCTTAACTTAAGATTTTCCTCAGTGTCTTCTCTGACAGTTGTGTGGTCAGGGGTACAACCTCACATATGATTCTGGCAACATATAGAAATATTCATCTTCTCCAGGGGATGAATTGTAATGATTTGGGTGATTGTTTTACCCTGTGTCTATCAGTACCATCAGATAAAAATTCATTGCAAACCAGCTTGAAAGTTAATGGCCAGAATTCAGCAACATTTGCTGAGGAGGTGTTTTAATGTTTGTAGTGATGAGACCAACATTTTCACCTTTAGACTGGAAATGTGAATGTATAATGGGCATATTATGTGAGGAAATTTGCAGAGCACAATCACAGAAAAGTGCTCCCGGAGGATGAGTCATTTTGATGAACACTGCAACAAGCCTTTGTTGTTTTGTTAGTGCATCTTCATTCCCCACCAAGTAAACTACTAAAAAAGATTTGATACAGGATTCAAACGGTTCTGGATTTGATTATCAGATTTGGAACTGGATTCAGATTTGATAAAATGTCACTGAACCCCACCCCATGTTATAAATCTATAAAATGTGAAAACTGTGTTTTATATTATGGAGTGTGATGAACATTCCTGTAGGAGCCATCAGAGTAGCTTTTCATCATGATACATTCAGAATGTTATTTACAGCACAACCTCATATCTTGTTTGGGATGACATACTGTCGGAGCGCCTTTTGAATAATAGCCACAGTATTGGTGCTGATGTTGTTTTGAAAACAATAAATAATATGCTGAACTCAAACTCACAGAAGACAAAAGTCAAAAGCAAAGTCTTTCTAAGAGAGTGATAGATCATTCTGACCTTAATTCACCTGAAATGTGAAAATGTTTTCCTTGACAATACACTATCTGATGTCCTGCTATCAGTTATCTTAAACTTGAACAAAATGCTGCCCTGTAGAAAAGGTCTGTGTGTGTGTGTGTGTGTGTGTGTGTGTGTGTGTGTGTGTGTGTGTGTGTGTGTGTGTGTGTGTGTGTGTGTTGTGTATCTGTGTGTCTGGGTGCCTTTAAATGACAAAGAGGCACAGGCAGGGAAGAACATCCTAAATTTGCATGACTCTTCATCCCAAGATAATATATTTCAAACATGAAATGCTTTATTTGTCTGTTGACTGGAGCACTCGTTTGGCTGGTATTTAGAATTCAAATCACTCTCACTGTGGTCTATTACCCCTGAATTGATATGGACTGAGTAAGCTGGGCAGAGTCATTAAATAAAGAAAAAGTCATTAAGCAAAATTAGCTAGCTGCTGTAAATATCACCAAATGAAATGCCACAACGGGGTACCTTTCACATGAAACAAATATACCAGATAATGACTAGGCTGTCTTGCTGTACATGCATCTCATATATTTTTTAACTAATAATGTTCAAACAATGGAGATTGATTAAAAATATGCACAGCAGGGGGGTATATTTTTCATGTTTGTGTTTGTTTTGGTCATGGTAACTACAGTATAAAGACCATGTTTTCCCTTTCCCACACTCTAGCAGGGAAATTCCAGCTGTAAATGGTGCTCAGGGTCACCGAACTGAAATCCTGTAATTTTACAGCAGATGAATCAACACAATTAAAAAAGACATAGATGGTTAAGACGCTCCTCCTACAAAAGGCAACAGTGCAGGCTTTTAGTGATGCAAGCTTTTAACTGAAGCCACTTGGACACCTCTTAATGCAAGTGTGCCATACTTATTATCCAGGTAGTTACTGTTCAAGCGTAAAACGCCTATCTAAGTGAACATGATTTGCACTTAGTGGAGATAATCAAGTTTACTCTCCACGACAACACTAAAAAATGCATGTTAACCACATTAGGCCTAATGGATGGAATGGAAAAATATTTCTTTTTCATGAAATGTAATTTGTCTGCGGTTCTTTGAAATGTAACATTGGTGGCATTTAATCTGGCAGCACAACAGTTAATTATATGGGCAGGCACAATGTATCCAAGGTAGGTGTAATCAGGTGTGGAAGTAATGAGCTGCATTTACTCTCCTTACTGTAACAAAGTTCTTTTATTGTGTACCTCTAGTTTTTTTTATATATTTTAAAGTCAGTCGGGCCTTACTACGCAATAAAATTGAAGATGGTGTCATTGCGTGGCCATGGTTAAATTTAGCACTACCTTGGCACAAATAAGAAAAGGCTGCATGTACTTAATCAATCAGTGATTTAATACACCACATGGTGACCACATCAAGTGTCCCAAATCAAACACAGCTGCCATGTTGCCTGAACCAACAGGTGTCCAACAGGGCCTGGCGAAACCCTAAATGCTGAAATACTGACAAAGGAACCTTCACCTGTGACTTCTGCATCCACTTCTACCATCAGCGAGACGTGCACCACCTTTCTGCTGTTTTTGATTGATCCTTGTTTTGACCACCAAGATCATTCAGCTCAGTGTTTGAAAACTTAAAGGAGTGCAGCGAGACCAGAGAGGCTTGGTGGCCTGGTAATATTTTGCGTTGAGAGGGTACTAGCAGAAAAGTTGGATTGAGAGCAGACTGTAGAGGACTTTGCAGTGCATGAGACTCACAGAGTGAATTTCAGGCAGGTGTATGCAACAAATGACTGATTGCTGTAACTGTGCAGAGGAGTTTTGTCTCTGTTTAATGGCTGTAACTGCTGTGGAGTTTATCTTGTTTATCCACATTTTCTGCCGCTTTATTCTGCTGTTAATTCTATAAGAAGTGGCAGGCTATTTGATTTATGCAGCTTAATATTGCTACATAAAGTCCATGGACACCCACTGTGATATTCAAGTGTTTCTATTGTTTTGTCCCAACCCATTTATATCAATGAAGGTAGGTTAAATAGCAGAAACACCTCTATGTATAATACAATACAGCTCAACAGCACCAAACACCACATTCTCCAAAATTATAATACAGTTGAATCAACACCTCTCTAAAACAATTGGAATAAAAACTGAGCATTATAACCTTCATGAAGAGAGGATTTATTGCATTATTTTTTTTTGCATTGAAATTCCAATGAGATGTAATTTAATTTAATAGTTTCATCATATGTTATTATCACCATATAACATTTTTTTAACCTCTTGCCTTCCCCCTTGTATGTGAGGCAGGAATGTTTACAGTTTAACTGTTTTACTTGTGCATCTATTTCAGTATTTTTACTACTAGAGTAAAATTTCTTTTAAGTAACAGTGCTTTTGCTTGACTACAATTTTCCAGTACTCTTTCCACCCATGGATGTAATGCATCTAACTGTGGCCTTACTAGACCTAAAGCAGACATATGAGACTAATACTATGAACTCATTTATCTTTCCAACTGTGCATGTTAAAAAATTACAGTATGGTATAAATCAAATCTGAATTGGATTATTTGTTTACACAGTTTGCTTTGCAAATTTGCAAAAACAAAAAACAAAACATAATTAATTCATAAGTATTTGTGATATTACTACAGACTTGAGGTGTTACCCCAAGGCTAAGTAAATTATAATAATATTTCAGTGCTGATTTCAGTACAGTCTCTGCTGTCATCACTAACACAGTGAGTGATTTCAGAGCCTCAGATATAAACAATATTAAGCAATGAATCATGGCTGGAAAAAAAGATTTTGATCTGACCCTATACATCATGTCCCTCACATACGCTCTCTTCCCTTTACTTATTTTACTTTCATTTACCATTCTTTTGAAGTAAATAGCTTTTCAGGTGCATGTAGTCATCCATATAACATGAGGTTAAACACAGCATAACAAAGGTGAAGAGGCCACATGGAAATATTGTATAATTTTTAAGTTCAATGCAGTGCCACGCAGAAATTGAAGGTATCATTAAATCATTAAAAATATTATAATGCCCTATAATTAAGTAGTTTACACTGAATTTTACAAAAGCCAGGAATCAACCAAATGTGCAGAACGGGTTGCATTTGAAAAAAAAAAAAATCTGTATACATTGCACAATTTTTCTTGTGTGTGGTATTTACAATTGAAAACATGCAGCATGACTGGTGAATTTATTTATTTATTTATTTATTTTTTCAGATTGTCAATGCGCTCTTGTAATCAGCCTTTGGGATGCAGTGGGATGCAGTAAAGCACAGAACATTGATTGCATTGTTTGTGGCAAATCAATCCTTCCTGTATATTCACCTATGGTTAATAACAGCTGTTCTCCCAAGTACCATAGACACAAACAAGACTGTGTAATGTTGCCATAGTAACACCCCCCCCCCCCCCCCCCCTAAATTAGAATTAGAGTGACTCCAGGTGAGCATGACTGCTTTTGTTCAAGTCTCAACACACTGTGCACAAAGTGTGCCGTCTTCTATGGTTTCAACCTTGTAGTGGTTCTATGACAAATCTCGTAGAAGAGCAGACTGTGACCAGCGACTGTGACAGTTTTCAGATTGGGTATTTAGTAACTGACCATGCAGTCAAAATACGGCACCATGATAGTTCATAGCATTAAAATCGATAACTACTCCAAGTTAGTGATGCAGTCTTTTAGAACCAAGTTTCTGTGCTGCTTAAATGGTGATTATTTATGGTAGAATTTGTTATACTGATATTTATTTATGCTATTTCTGATATGGAATAATAACAATAGGTACCTGATATATGTCCAACTACCTGTCAATGTCTTTTTCTAGTAGGTGGTGGTGGCTGGCTGCTATTAAACTCATACCAACCCAAATTTAGTTTAATAGAAGTACTTTTTTTTTTCTTTTTAAACATGAATGTTGTTGACGCTGTCAAGGTTAAATCCTCATCTGTAATTCAACTATCTAATTAGCGCTAATGGCGCTGCCAAAAAATATTGGTAAATCTAAATATTGACAGCAACCTCTGAGGAAGATGTTGAATAGGGTCAGGGTCATACTAAATGTGTGGAACAGTCTGACCTACTCACCAAGCAGAATGCTGATACAGAAGGATTATTCAAAACCCTGGATTCTGATTAGTTTTTTCAGTGTTTGACCCTAACATTTATTTATTATTCTCAACATCACACAACAAATACGGAATTGGTATTGTTAGGGTAAGTAAAACACAAAAAAATCACAAGGTTATGCCTCCATTTGACCTCAATACCATCACCTTTCCTCTAGCTAAATAAGCATGATGCTACTTCCTTAATTGTAGCACCATTGCATGTAAGTTGTCTCGTAGCAATTTTCCAAAATGCCCATGATTAAAAGATAGGCTGCTGATCCGGTGTCTGTTTTGAATCATACTAATTATACCAAGCATTACATTTAAACGTCAAAAACTGGTTAAATGGAAAAACATGAACACCTGCCAGAAAATACACCCTCTTCTGTGGAGTCACATGGTGCTGTCTTGAGGAGGAACATTCATACTTAAGTTGATACTTAAGGAACCAGACAGTGTCATAGTTAAACAAAATACGAAGGTTCATGTTTGGTCTGTTTCTCTGACAGCCTGGATACGGACCCCGTTGATGGCTCTCGATCTCATCCTTCACTGGGAGGTATGTGACAGAGGACAAGAGAGGGAAAGCAGACAGCCCTCTGAGGCAGGTCTCACTGCGGCGTTCTTCTAGAAAGGTCACTTGTGCTTTCAGATAAATAAAACAACACCTGGCTCTTAGAGAAGCTGCCGGCTCCATGCCTATTCCTGCAGAGAGACAGGGGTCCCAGGTGCCAAGCACAGCAACCACTTTGAGCTGCCTGAGGCTGAACATTACACCCTTTATCCTTAGGATGGGCTCACTGCACACACACCTGACAATGGCTTTTTTTTTTTTTTGCTTTGCTCTAAGTGAAAAAATACACACAGGGACAAAAAAATGACAGATAGATAATAGCATAATAGAATCATAGATACAATATTTTGGTATGTAAGTCCTGACTTGGAAGCTAAAAGGTCTGCACTCGGAAAAATCAAAGAAGTCTTTCATATTTGTCACCGATAAATTCTTCAGCAGTTTCAGCTGACAAAGCTCACTTGAAACAATAATACTGAGATTTACATTAATGCACTGAATGTCATCCATATATATTGATGTGTGAGATTCTTCTGAACATCGATAGGATCCTACGCAACACCAGTCAGCAGATAGAGAAAGATGAAAACAGACTCATGCAGGATCATAGAGACTTACTGAAACCAGGTTCAGACTTCATAAAATCAAAAAGGCCCGATCTAACAGGTGACAGAAATTGAAAATGAGCATCAGACACGACATGACATCATTTTCTCCTGTGTTGAGGAGAAAGCCCCAAAGTCTGAATATTTTCCTTCTCTTTCCTGTTTTGATAACATCAGCGTCGTTCTTACTGATGCTCTAACATCATGTTTGATGTCATATCATGATCCCAGATGTCCGTCTCTGGCCACCTCTGTTTCGTCACCTTTGCATGTCATGCACAGCGTGAAAGACTGCAAGCTGTGATTGTTTGGAGGTTTAAGATACAGTGTCACATGTCTCTCAGCCAAGTCCCAGCAGGACCATGATCACCTAATCTGACATTGTGACCATCTGGAAAGACGTACTGTAAATGTTGGAGACTGTCCTTCCACAAAAAAAGCATCCCCATACGTCTTCTGTGCAAGCAGCTTGCACAAAGCCACAGGTGACCCACGGTCCACATTTTACTATTGATCTCATGGTGATGTGAGACAACATGAATCTTTTCGGTAAATGCACCAAAGTGACATGATTACACGCAAATGACAGACCCTTTAGCGGCCATGGCAATGGTGATGAGAGCAAAGGAGAAAGTCCAGGCTACAGTCCACACAGGGAGGAAGTTGGGGTGGATTTTGACACAGGAGAAGACTGTTTCTTTTAACCACGACTACAATCATTCTTTAACCTTAACTACATGTTTATTTTTGTAACCATGACATCAAAGGTCCTCTATGTATTTATTTTAACCCAAAGCGTGAGATTTCCCAGAACCTAACCAGGCTGTTTTTGTGCCTAAACCTCTTAGAACCAACAAAAGCAGCTTTCTATGTCCCATTTGGGTGTATAATGCCAATTCCTTATCCCATATGTGAGGTAGCTGCATCATACAGGAAAAAAAAAAAAAAAAACAAAGTCTGGGAGCAAAGGACAACAAGAAAAGCCTTTATTCTTTGGGCTTGTTCAAAGAGTCAGTTAAAAACTTACAATGCTCCAACACATTTCGTTACTTGCCAACCTCAGGGAGCACAAAGCTTCAAAAGGTTCCTTTTTCGATGTAAGTGGAGGCTTTTAAACATTAGTTCTTTGAAAAATGTCTCAGATTTAGTTTTTCTTTGAGTCTATCCTTTACAGTCACGTTGCAGTTTCCATCCCCAACTATTCATCAGTGGCCTCTCAGCAAACACATCCTTTCAAATCACAAAGATTTCATGTATGTTACACATTTCTAGATATTTTTTACTATTGAGGCCTCTATTGTGTGTTCATGTCTTAAACTATGAATTGGATTGCCTAACGAAGATGAATGACATCTCTTATCTTGGTGTACATAAGCATATCATAGGGCTTATTCCCACCAAGGACAAAATGTCAGGATCTTGGACAGGTCTCTACTGTGGTAAAGTGGTAGAGGTAAAAGAGACAGACTACAGAAGCAATGAAAAGTCACTGAGTGAGTTGACCTCAGTGTAGTTCCTTCCTACTTTCTGTCCCTTTGTTTCCGGTCTGTCTGCACTTTTCATTCACAATTAATGAAGGTGGGAAAAAATGTACCAAAAATAATTGGAAATTTTTTTAAAAAAAAATCACAGAGTAACTTGTGAATGCATGCACAGAGACAGTTTAACTGGCTTTAAATTGTATAAGACAGCAATTTATATTTAAAATTTCACAGACCTTGCCTCATTTGAGACGGTTATTGTAACACAACCTGAACTCCTCTGGTGTGAGGCGCTGCTAAATATGCAGGGAGGGAAGGGGAGGAAAAAAGTCAAGAGTAAAAGAGGGAAGGAGAGCTGCAGAGAGAACGCGATCAGAAAGACACATGAATTCAATTCAGCTGGTCTGTCAACCCCGTCATTGGAGCTGCCATGCATGTAGAGGCATCATTCTTTTTTTGTGCAATCATTATTCTGGACAAGACAAAAGCATTCTAGTAAAAAAAAAAAAAAAAAAAAAAAAAAAACCAACAGCGTGCAGAGCAATGAATGGATAACAAGAAACAAAAACCAATAATGGCAAGCAGAGGGTGAACCAGCGGAATGGATCATGAAGGACAGTGTGTGGAAGTGACTGTGTGTATAGGAAGGAGAGTATGCCATGTATACGACGGAAGCACAAAGAATGATTTGTATGTAAATAAGGTTCATCATTTATTTGATGAGGTTGTGTGTTGGTTAGAGCTCAAGGCAAGAGATTAATTGGATGGGAGGTCTTTAAAGGTCCCATGAAATTAAATGATGAGTTATTATTTTTGGATTTTATCACAGCAATAAAATAATTCATATGATTTAAAAAAAAAAAAAAACTTTTTTTTAATTCATTATCACAGACTACAAATAGCATTGTGTTGGCTTGGACTAAACTGTGGTGTTTTTACCCAAAAATAATGTGTTCATCTGTTTCTAGTTCCAGTGGCAGCCACAGATGTTTTGAAGGCTTTACCAGGGGATTGCATCTTGTGGTGAATCCTCTAAGGTTATGGTCGTGAAGTGTTGTCTTGATTATTAACAAGGAAAAATGTAGGCCTACAATCCTGCAGAGCATTCCGGTCGTCCACCAGACTCGCTCTTCTTGGTCAGCCAGGGCGCTTTCTAGTATCCCTATCCACACCTGCTTTTTTTTTTTTTTAGAGTGTACCAAACTGTTGGTTTTGGCTCTGATACATTTTTGCTTTTTTGAGCCTCATTATTATTTTCTCCACCTTGCATGGTCACCTCTTCACTTCACATAGTGACACACAACACCACCTCACCCTAAATGGCGAACTCTCAGCCCTCAGTCAACTCTGAGCCACGTGGGAGCTCTTTCCTGCATGAATTGATGCTGAAATGATGCACAGCTGCCAAAGAAACATTTAGCAGCTAAGTGTCCAATTACTTCTGAACCCTTGCAATTTGTGCACTATCTGTTAAAAGGGCTATATCTCACTCACAGTTCATTGAGTACTGATGTAAACAAACTCAAATTAAAGATGAGACTTGGCACTTTAATGTACTATCCCTTATTTTATTTCAGTGTGAATGTGATAAACCACAGAACCTGAAGGACAAAATTTGTTCAACTGTTCAAATAGCTGGGGCCTGGATTGTATAAGCATGCTAACAGAGATTGTGGAGGAGGTCAAGGATGACAGAGAGAGAACTGTTTTATTCCAGGCTGTGTAGAGTATGTTTGAACCAGGGCAGAGAGCTGCTAAGATGTTGACAATGTTGTGAACTGACAACCACATAAATAAACAACTCAGACCTGTGATACTTCTACTAACGCTGGCTATCTTTGTAGACCTTCAGGTGCGAGGGAGAAGAATCTGCTCCCTGAGCAGCCACTGCACAGTCACTCTGCGTGGTTTATTTTCTTATAGTGTAAACTGTACTCTGAGTTGCCAACTTATTAGATGCGCTGAGCTACATCCAATATTGCCGGCCTGCAATGAGGCCTGTCCCGATCCGTTTTTGTTGACACTGCGTCAGAGAGGTGTTGATTCAGTTGTGTGGTCAAGCCTGTGGAGAATGTTGACCAGTGCAGTGGACAATTTCGTTCTGAGAAAGGCTTATAAAATCACATGTGGAACAGACAATAGACAGTACCAGTTTACGTACTAACACAAGGACTTAAAGCATATCAAATCTCAGGCACAATCTAGAGGCAAAACACTAAAAGGCATGATCTCTCTCTTGCTTTACTGTAGCCCACAGAAAACAGAACAGCCAGCTGCTTTACATCAGATAACCCTAGAGATTTAGTGGAAAGTTGAGGGATTGAAAGATCTAAGACATACTGCACGTAGCGGAGAAGCTTACAGTTCCTTAAACCCACACACTCAGGTCTTAAAATCAATTCTTAAAGGCAGTGGAAGCACATTTAAGAAAGGGCACCACATGTAACACAGTCTCTGTTGCTGTCATGTTTTTGTTTGGAGAAGTTGCAGTGACAAAGGTGGCATTGATTGCTCTCTGCAGTTGAGGCCAAAGACAAAGGACTTAACTACAGTGTTAATCAGCACTAAAGTCCAGGTCAGAGATTCTTACCAAGACTGTTAAATTAAAAAATAAAAACTCATTAAGAAGAGAAGTGTTGATCTTGACACAATGAATAAAGGGCACAAGGATGCAGGGAATATATATATATATATATATATATATATATATATATATATATATATATATATATATATATATATATATATACACACACTATTCAGACCCCCTTTTTTTGTAACCTTGGCCAGATCTGTGCCTTGCCACAATCTGAGCTCTTCAGGCAGTTCCTTTGACCTCATGATTCTCATTTGCTCTGACATGCACTGCGAGCTGTAAGGTCTTATACAGACAGGTGTGTGGCCTTCCTAATCAAGTCCAATCAGTATAATCAAACACAGCTGGACTCCAATGAAGGTGTAGAACCATCTCAGGGATGATCAGAAGAAATGGACTGCGCCCGAGTTACACATATGAGGGTCACAGCAGTGTTTCTCTGTCAATATGGGGTGCTGTGTGTACATTAATGAGCAAAAATAATGAACTTAAATGATTTTAGCAAATGGCTGCAATATAACAAAGAATGAAAAATTTAAGGGGGTCTGAATACTTTCCGTACCCACTGTGTGTGTGTGTGTGTGTGTGTGTGTGTGTGTGTGTGTGTATATATATAAATATATATATATATATGATGATGGGGTGGATTCTATCAAAGGTCTCATGAGATTTAATTTCATTTTCATTTTTTTATAAGGACAACTCACAATAATCAACATTTAAATTTTTTATGTATTTCAGTTTCTATCATGGTGGAATGACAGGTCAAAGGTTTTAATCTTAAAATTGCAGTTGAGTCGACGCTCAGACAGACTTGATGTAAGGGTTAGCGCTTGATTCCTACAGGTTATCCATTAGTGCACTCACTGATAGACATGGTGCGGCCGATTGTGATCATTTATCAGTTATAGTAATTGAGGGATTTGTGCGCCTTGTTGGGCCATGACTGGTAAAACCCAGGTGAATGGCTGACTGTGAAAATCATTGCTCCGTCTTATCAAGGCCCCAATTCCCCCCAGCCCAGTCCTGGAGAAACAGCCTCAGCAGCAACAAGAAACGCAGAAGAAACAGTAATGGGTATGTCAGTGAGGCCATAGCACCAGCCGGTTCACTTGGGATCTCGCTTGCTTGTTGTGGAGAACATTTTCAGCTATTTGTAGAAAACAGCACTACATGTCATAAGACATTTTTAGCACATATTGCAACGCAGCTTCCAAACAAATAACCCTCATGATGATGCATTTGCGACACGTGCAAGGTTTGCATTTGGGCCGAGGAGGGCTAACGCTAACACGAGCAGCGTAATTGGAAAGGTTATATTTTAATTTGCTTGTTTTGATAGATGGTATACACGGATTGCCTCTTGTACCACGCTGTGGTTTCTGAGGAGAAAAATAACTGGGCTTGAAATGATCACACCCTGTGGTTTATTAACTCGCACTCTATCACTGAAGAATTCTACATCATAAATAATACACCTGGATTCTAACAATATGCAACTTTTGCCATTGCCTTCCAGGCTTTCTGATTTATAGTAGGATCCAGCAATAGGGCTTGGCCCCTGCTGAAAACATGAGCTTTAATGTAATAATTCACAGTGAACTTAACAGAGATCTATGATGCAAAGGGATGCTGATGGTACTCCAAGGTACAGACTCGTTTTCTGCCAGTGCTGCCGGTGTTACGGTTTCTCACATCATAAACAACCCTTTGCTGGTCTAACCATACAGAAGAATTAACTGTGATGGTAACAATAGAGAGTGAAACTCACTTCTTTATTCTCCAAGCTGCCAGTCTTAAAATTCAAACACTGATCGATGTCCCACTTGTACACTGTGTGCTCAGATCTTATGCAGCGTGGTTGGATGCCTGAGAGTTTATCACAGTCGTTTTATAGATATTAAGAGGATGAGAGAAGCGGCACAGTACATATTGTTTGGTTTGTTGTCACGTTTTCCAAATAACCTTTCAATGCACTTTATTTCTCTTTCACCGTGTCTATTATGCAACTATATTACACCGAGCAATTTGCAGTATGTGAGCAGAGGGATTTCAGTGTTGTGTCAGGTACTTGGATTTCCAATCCTGCTCTTGACTGACAATGACTGGTCACATTAAAAATCTCTCCATTTAGTTTGAATAGTTTATCATGTGAACACATGATGTATTTGCTTTACAGTTTTACATCGTGTGTGGGGCTGCTGCTACAGACAAAGATACAGTAGAAGAGGGAACAGTAGCTACAGGCAGGTGAGAGCACTACAGGAGGTTATTCCACACAGAGCAGAGTTGGTGCACACTTCACCACCTCTCTTTTATATCTTGTATACCATAGACTGAAATGTTAATTGCATGTAACAGTCTGAATTTTCCATGGGATCACTATGTGTGATTTTATGTAAAGGTGACAGAGGCCCAGGGATTGTGGCTGGGCAGATCAGGCCATCCTTGGCTTCAAAGCAGCTCTGTAGCTAGGCAACACTAGATTACATGTGAAGGCTGTTGTCACACTTTGAACACCATCACAACCAAAACCACAATAATTTACAAAGAAAGCAAAGAAAGAACAATAGACATTAAGTCGGCTGACTTTGTCATGTTAGTAACAATGTGGTCAATATTCTATCTATTGGCCGAGTGCAATAACACAGTCCTTTCTGTTTTATGTCTCAAGGCCATTTTCTCACCTGGCTAATGATTTACCAAGCCATATTCAGTGTTGTTTGGCAAAAAGTCTTCCACATAATGCTCCTGCTGATTTTCTGGCTGCCTCGTTGGTGGATAACACTTGTAATGCTAAGACTAATGCTTGTCCTTGATAATTCCTTTGACAACTCACACTCAGGGCATCATCAGATGTCAGTATGTCTTGTTATTTTTGAAAGCTACGAAAAGAAAATCTTCAGTGTCCCTGAGCTGAAAGTGTGTATGCTGTTATCTACCTTGTAATAATAATAATAAAAAAGTATTAATTTCTTCTTGTAAACTTTTTGTTAGGTTAGGAAAGAGTTTCACTCAAATACAAATAACTCGTACGTGTTTGGGATAATACAACCTACACAATTTAACGAAAACCAACATTGTTGTCAGGAGATGAGACGTGAACCATGCTCTCCAGTGTCAATGTCTCTTGCTAGCTTTCAACACTAAATCATCCTTGACCTTTACTAAGTACCAAGCGACAGCAGAAATTGAAAGAGCAAAATTCATTCTCACATACTTAATAAAAATTGTGCTGGAAGCTTGGTGGCATAGTGACTGCTTTCAGTTTCTCAGTCACTAACTTGACTCTTCTCTCTGGCAGTAAAGAGCTTTATAAATTTGGATGGTGCAACACAGCTAATATGATTACCAGTTTGGACCCGATAGTTCTCTGTGTTCCCTCAAAGGTCAGTGCTGTCAAAATGGTTTGCAAATGGTCAATGGTCCAAATTCACAAATAATTTTCTAACGTCATGCCACTTCTGTCTTTACTACTGAGACAGGCATTATCTTTGACCCAACACCAGCAGCAGGGTCTGACAGTAGAGGTCAACCGATGTGCAATGCACTGAACTCACTGAATACTGAATAATAAATAGTGGAGAACTCCAGTTCATCATTTATGGAAAGCAGCAGAGTGGAGTGAAAATTGCAGAGCAATTGACAACATCACTGTCCTTTACTGCAAAATGCTGACTTGCAGTCATCTCCTGAATGAATTCTCACATATATACAACTCAACTGAAGTAATATTTTCTTAAATGACATTTTGCAGACATAAACAACATGTTGATTAGTTGACATCACCACCCCACCCCCACCACGTATCACATGCAGCACAAGGAAATCCATTAGGAGTTTTCGTTGGCGGTGCTGAGGCTCTGTGGGATGGCAAATCACACTGCGCACATCAATCAACTCCACCCTTTCTGAATCTAACAATGACTTTATTTTTCACAGTCTCTGTATTCTGTAGCCGCAGTGACAATGATTTCCCCTGACAATCCAAAATACATTGCAGGAAGGAAACCATGTGATTAGCAAAGACATGGCGGCTGCATGTGCCCGAACTTCATTTGCAGGGAGGTTGACTGAACCTTAAAACTATACTTTAATTTGTAAAAATCTTCCACAGCCAAATTAATTATGTAATCAAACATTGTTGTCATACAACACAAAAACATTTGATTTACCATCTTGAAAGGAGCTCAGACATCATTTACATACTACGTTACTGGTGACAGACAAATAATATTGAGAACCAACAGGAATCTGTGTATTAAATATAAAAACAGCATCTAGCAACAACATCTAGAATGAAATAAAAGTGCTAAGTAAAGACAGAGACTGAAGGGTTCTTATTGTCAAAGGTGAGATATGAGGGATTTCTCAGGATTCTTTAAATTGACAATAAAAGATGAAGGTTCTGTGTGGTGGCGAGGGTCATGGGGTTCTTTTCCGGGATGAGGGTCAGGGCTCAGAGGTCATGTGGCATTACGACGGTCACGGCGGACAGGATCAGCACAGAAATAAAGTGTTTGCCTTGGCTGTACAGGATGGTACAGTCCAGCTGTTAAGTTTTATTTTGTGACTATGAGTCCTGAGGGAGCCCGAGTGGAGCGGAGCTGTGTTCAGGGCCCGTTGGCAGATCTCCCAAAGCTTCTGCATGGTTGATATAGGGCCAGGCTATCTGCTGTGACAACTCCTTATTAAAATCTAGTGCGTTTGTCCTTTTTCTCCCTCCCCTCATCTCTGCTTCTCTTCCGTTTTTTTTCCTCTGTTCTCTCCCTCCACCTCAGCTATAAGGGGGGTTGGGGGACTGGAAGAGGACATAAATTCACCGAGCCGCTCCAGGCAAGGTCTTCATCAGAAGCTCATTTCTCATCATTTCGCCCAAAGTCAGCAGTCTGCCTGTATAATTACACCAGGTTTTAGTGAATACATCTCAAGGAACCCCGTGCTCGCTCTCCATTGTTGAGTTATTTTGCACAATAAGTGGTTCTTCGGAGAATAATCACTCGGTTGATCTGTGACAGAAGAACCGCGGCTGCAGAGAAAGAGAGAGAGAGAAGAAAAACTAACTCCACTGCATTAAACATGAAATGGTGTCATTATGTAAAATTGTAATACATTATGAAAGCGGCATACATCTTATATGTAAAATCTGCTTTAAATACTGCATGGCCGCCAAAAATTCCTGCATTTGTACACCTGTCTGTAAAATGTAACAAGCCTTTGTTTTTCTCTTTAAAAGAGCAGACGTTTATCTGTGTGAGACTTTTCTGGCATTGATAAATTGGAAATTAAAGTAGACTTCAAAAGAAAGAAAAAACGAAATGCATGCATGAGAGGTTCCCCCTCTGGAGATGATGACTTTGCACTTGCCCTTTGTCCTTGTTTCATTAGTAATTACGCAACCACTGAAATATTAATTTAGTATTTTTAACTAGCAGCCATTAAAGCCTTGAGTTATAATGTTCTGTCAAGAAGGTCAAATCAATTGAACAAATACTACTAGTGACCAAGACAGTGTTTATATAGTGTATGTTTGACTGAATCAGCCCTCGCTATAAAGCACTAGTGTGTGCGAGTGTGTGTTTGTTGAGGTGTGACTTTGCAGTGATTAATGTCCTGCGTCTCAACTCTGTGAAAGGGAGATAATACAGAAGGCTGTGGCCTTTGTGTTCTCGGTTTGTGTTAATGCCTGAACCTATCAGGAGATTTTAAAAGGCTTAAAGAATCACATTTGCCAGAGTCTGTTTTGGGTTCGGCAGCAGCGGGCAGGACCCACAGAATGGAAAAGGAACTGAGGACCGGTGTGCAAATAAAAAAAACACATTATTTATCCACTGCTACCACGTATGCTTGGTTGTTGTGTCCTTGAAATTCTATTTGACAGTTATTTTATATGCATGTCATAATAGAATGCAATTCTTCTTATAACAGTGCCGGCTCTGAATGCCCTGAGTTAGTTTTATTTGACATTATGGCAGGTTTAATTTTAACTTTTCAATTCTTTATTTATTTTTATTCATAAATCATAAATTATTTAATTTGCTATAGACCTTTTTTTTTCACAGAAGACATCTGTTAACGTCACAGTAATGAAAGCACATGTAAATAATAAAATAAAATACTTGGACATTTTTAGTAAAACTGAACTACTACCATACCAAGTCAAAATGTCTGCTGTTAAATATCCATATTTATTCAGCTTGGTTTTTACTGTGTCTCTGGTGTTTTACATAGGTGGTCCTGCTGCTATAACTGAATTTCCCTCTCAGGAATAATAAAGGTCAACTTGACTCTTGATCGTGAATCTTGTGCAGATAATTTAAATTTCATTTTGGAGAAATTACTCTAATTGCTTCTACCTCCTCTGCATATGTATTTAATGCACTGTGGTTGAGTGCATTTTCCCAGCACAAGTACAATAAATGCAAATCAATCTAAAAGTTTTAATTGCTGAACAACAAAGGTGAATGGTAAAAAAAAAAAAAAAAAAAAAAATTCCAGTAATTATGTAATGATGTAATAATCTGTATACACAAACCTGTGCAGGAGGTTTTTGACCAGCGGAATCACCTCAGATTTTGTCCTACAGTTCCAGTATGCAGCAGAAAACTCTCGAGCCTAACTTGAGAAGTGGGCGTGTTTTTTTCCTTTTTTTTTAGGTGTAAATTCTTTAGCACTACCGCCTACTGAAAGCAAGCATTTCTGCTTCCCTGACAAATGTGCAAGAGAAGAAAAACAAGCACTGTACAATACACAGCAACAAAAAGAACACCTCCCCAGCATCCCCAGAGGAGTGGGAGAGGAGAAAACTCTCCCTGTATTTTCACCACTGTTCACTGAAATAAACTAGACTACTACTACTGCTGGACACTGTGGTCAAAAAGGGAATTCAGAGCTAAGGTGGACCTATGAGAATGCCATTTCTTAGTAAGGCTGAAAATTTGTCTCGTACCTAAAAGTTAACCTTTTGAATTTATAAATCCACAGCACTGGCGGCAAGAAATTATGCAATTTACTGCTCTGCAAGTTGGTCTGACAAAGGTAAGACATTCTTTTTTTTTTAAATGTGCTTTAACTGTAATATACAGTCCATGACATCTGTATGGTCCAACAAGTCCTCCAACCTAATCAGCCATGTAGATCTTTGATACAATGGCAGGCACACCAGACCTTCGTTGTTTTGGTTGCAATAATAAACCCATGGTTAAGCTCAAGGAAAGGTCATGGTTTGATTAGGTTCAGGTGCAAGAACTACTTGCTCATAGGTTTAGGAAAAGATTGTTAAAGTGGATGGTTAAAGTATCACATTAAGGTTAGAGGATCTGCGTGACCCGGTGTAGTTATAATATCACCAGCAGAACACAGTGGAATAATCCTGAGCCCTTGTGGACAAAGCGGGAGTGCATGTCAAAATTTGTAAGAGCCGACATTTAGGGCAGAAGATGCAAAGGCAATGGACAAATAAAGGTGAAGAAGGAGAAGAAAAACGGTGAAAGAGACTGAACATGCTGGCAATGAATGAATGAAAACGAAAACGAATAAAATCTAAATATAAAAAAAACTCTAAAGCTAGAAAGTTGAGGTCTGAGAACTACAATTATTTCCCAATTCAGTAGAAAGAGAAAGGGAAGAGAGGGGAAATTAAGTTCCCTCAGGCTTTGGTCTCAGTGGTGCTCTGAGTCGAAACACAGAAAAGTGCTTTTCTCCTCATTTCTTTATATTCCTGTTGTGGATAATGCAGAATAGTGTGTTCCTGTAAACCCGAGACACAGAAGAACACAATGACAACAGTGAGAACTCAGTTCAACCACAACTGACAGAGATTTGTTGATTGTGTCTGATGAACTGAGAAATCAAGATTATAAATGGCATCATTTTAGTATTTATATATATTATATTAGTGATCATTTAACAGAGTAAATGAGATGAAGAACTCCAAGCATCTAGCTAGACTTTTTTTTTTTTAAATCAGAGAAATCAATACATTAAAAACTACTGTGTACCAACTGTCTAACATCATTTTCCCCTGTGCATGGTGTTTGTGGTTTATTTGAGGCCTTAACATCCCCCAGAGGGTCACAATCATACACTGTAACCTACTTGAAATAATACAAAATACAGAATTAATGAGAAACATAAACTCATTTGACCTAGTGGCATTCGAGTGACCTGCAATTTTTTTTATTATTTTTTTTCCTAAGTCTCATAATCACACTTAGTCTGGACAGGATGATTTAATTCCAGGAAAACCAGTTTCCAAAAAATGTTAAGTTCCCAGTCTGGGCTGCGTATAACAAGCAAGGTCAAAATGTTTGTCTTCATTGCTGCAGGAAAAAATCACTGATAGAGACTGGCTGGGGAAGTTGGAGGTTTTCTATTACATTTTACTTATAATCGCAAACATGGTGAAATTCAGAAGTAAGTTAGAGTTTAATATTCAGAGTCCAGACTGGCATAGAGATGTGACCAGGTGTAGTTAAATCATCACCAGCAGAAAACTCTAATCTGCATATAAACTCACTGAACATTTGCATGTGTGTGATCAGCAAGTGGTGGCCGGATACTTTCGTAGTTCACTGCCTGTGGTATTCGACCTAGCATTATAATGATGTGTTAACTTTTAGGACAAAACCCAGTAACTCTCTAAAGCTATTATTGAGGTTTATATGCATTATATTTGACATTTAAAGTACACCATACTAAGATAGAGACCAGTAGTTACAATTTAGTCTGTGTGGGCCCAATCAGAATAACTGAACAAGCTGTTCTTACATAGGCTTACTTATAAATCTGTGTATATAGGCATGTCATTTTTCTTTTTTCTTTAAATGATCTTCTAATGCCATTTGGAACAGAAGAATGAGTTCATTCACTGCAATGCAAATAACAAAGGTAAATATAACAAAGTGATTAGACCACAGTAACAAATCCCTCACAGTAACAAACCTAACCTGTAACGAACTGCATTTCACAGTTTTTTTTAATTGTGTATTACTAACAAGAACTGCTGCAAAGGTGAAACACAACTGAGATATGACTGAGTCAGACATCCACTCAAATTGCAATGCAAATACTTTTGTTGAAGTAAAGCAGGGATCAGAGATCAGGATTTTGACACCTGAGGAACCTCACTGCAGAACACTGGAAGTGCTGGCATAAACCTAACAAATGTGACTGAGTTTTTTGGGATATGACCTTGCTCACGTGCCTCAGCAGTGTTTGCAAATAAGCAGAGCAGCAGCAGCATCGCAGGGGCACCACAGAAGCAAAATGTAGAAGCAGTGTTAGCTTGCATTACTGCAAAACATGAGTAGGATCATCCCGAGCTGTCTGCCCGAGTGCCTCTAAGCGCTTTAAACATGAATTCTCTTCGCAAACAGAAGACCAAAGTTGTTAGAAAAATGTCTGCTACAGCTGGGAGGTAAGAGCACAAATCAGCATCTTGAGCACAGATGACAGAAAGAGCCTTTCCTCTGTTATCCATAGCTGCAATTCATCTATTATACTGCCAGGGTATAATTTTGTCACACTTAAGAATCCGCCATCTGTAATCATTTCCATTTGTTTGAAAAATGAAGAAATCACTAAGGTTTGGGTACATGAACATGACATCTGACTGGGATGGGTTGATTTATTTCAGATTTGAATGAGGCTTTGGCTAATGCAGCATTTCCTCGTGACTTCAATGGACTGATGAAATATCATACAATAGCAGGGGACAAAAAGCAAAACCGTGTGAGAGGCAGGCTCCAGACACACTGAGAAAAGGAGAGGGAGGGAAGAAAAGAGGATGAAAAACCCGGGGAGGATCTGTTGTGGAAAATGTTAATAGAATCTTACTATGTGAATGAGTGGAGGGGACAGTAACCAAATGAGAATACTGCATTGATCTTGACACACAGAGGTCTTGAGGGACAAAAGACACAGGGCGAAATATAACTTGCAACAAAAAAGAAGGAAATTAAAAAGTCATTCTCACATGGTTGTGAAAGGCGAGGTTTATAAGCCCTTGTCACGTACTCCCAATAGGCATAACCCCATTTTCATATACAACTAATTTAATCAAGGTGACTTCTCCTTCCTGCCTCTCCCAGGATAAAGGCGGGAGTTTGCTGTTCCCTTGTGCCCACAAGCCAACATATGCTAAGATTTGTGTCTGCGGTTCATCCCCCATATAAGCTCAGTGTGACACAATCTAATCTGTGCTGTGGATGGCCTCTCCTTGCCCATAGTCTCCTGAGGAACCTTGTTGTTTTAATGACCGCCCTAAAACTTTTCCTCTGCCATGCCCAATATTTCCTATTTTTTGAAGGTCAGAAAATTATTTTGCAACGCGTCTGAACTCACAGCAGCAATAGAGGCACTAAAGTTATGCATAACAACTGCGATCAAAACTAAGCGTTAAGTTCTGATGTTTCTTTTGACGTACTTATTTCCATTGCTTCAATTTGAATTTGCAGGCTTTGTTTCAAAATCAACACGTCATCCATATTAACAATAAAAAATATGCACATTGTTCCATGCATTCATCAGATTTTCATGTTACTGTTTTTCCTGTTCAGATCTTCAAAGACCTATTTTAAGACACAAATTAGCTGTGACAGAGTCAACCATGTGAGAGAGAAGAAAGAGAGCAAAAATGAAATCAAAGTCTGCTGTGTCAGTGGATGTCGTACTGGGGTTTGTTGTCTTGTACAATTGACTTGGTAAACAGCTGTTCCTCATACATCAAAGACCCAGCAGCACAAGAGTAAAGAATGTCTGAGTGAAGAAGCACGAGGATCAGTTCTTTATCCTGAACTTACCCAGCCAGTGGTGGGAAAATAATGCAAAGCTATGGCAGATTTATGGGCCAGCAACTGATGCCTTTTCATGCATACATACATACACATAAGTATGAGGGTAAGCCTGAAGATTGATTTATTTTCTGCTGCAGGAGTGAAAATCAAAATCAAAATGGACTCCACCCAGACACAGAGGCTGGGCTCAGTGGATGTTAATGTTTGTATGTGGTTGGTCCACCACTCCAGTTTGACCATGCTCACATGCTAAAATGTAAGAAGGTGTAAATGTGAAAGGTAAGCATGTTAGCACTGTCATTATGGATATATTAGCATACTGAAGTAGCAGTAGCAGCATTTAGTTCAAAATCCCACCATGCTGATCACAAAGCCTCACAGAGCTGCTAGCATCGATAAAGACTGTCTTATCCAGCGGTCTACAATGAAAAGCCTCATTAGTAAAATCACCTTAACTCACACTCTCAGCAGACTATGGTACAATGTTTTATTGTTCCATTTCAAGAGGTTGAAAGGGTTAATTCCCTATTTGCATTTATCAAACTCTTAAACCCTTAATTTCTATAGAAAAGTTATTTTTTATTTGAGAAGAAAGTATATATCTCTCTTAAAGGACTGTCTCTGTTGGACATTTTGTATCCACAAAGCTTCTTAAATAGTTACCCTTGGTTACTTTGCACCAAAAGAGAAGCTAGCTTATTTAGTTTCTTTCAAACACTAAAACCCTAGCACATTTACTACTTCAGTTCAGTGTACTAGTGTTTAATCTACACAGAGACAGCTCACAGACATGGGTCCCAGGGGTAGTTCATCTGAGGTCAGAGCAGAGACCAATCATGAGAGAGTCCGATCTGGACATGAGATACTTGTATGACTTTTAAAGCAAAACTATATCACTGCATTAATCATTGTAAGTGTCACACCCATGACCTATAGAAGAATGGACAAGTTATCTGAATGTCCATGTGACAAATCTTTATAACACTTGGTTGGAGGAGAAAAAAAATGCAGCTACAATATGTGTTTTTCTCTGGCATGATATGCACCAAAGAAAAGATCAGTGTTTCATCCTCAGATGACGTAACGCTGATGAAATACAGTGCAGTGTGGACCATGAAATACTAGAGTCCTTGGGAGTAATTCCCTAAAAAGACAAGTAGTTGTCACTACTTTTTATCCAGTATAAATCCTTAAAAAGCCAACGAATTTAATGAGGGTTTAGATTTTATAGCATGAAAAACCAAGGTTATGTTTTTTTTGTGTTTTTTTTTTTCTTTTTAGAGATTTTACGTTTGTTTCAGATATGACCCCAAAGTTTCATATTTTATCAAATATCTTTTTCAGATACATTTAATTGTAGTTTCAGTTTTCCAACCTGTTCCCATCATCACCTCATCTCTCATCCCTTAGAGACACTTGTCAGATACAATGGCACAGAAGGATAGACGGCCAGCTGAGAAGTCAAACTGGCAGACACGTTAGATGGAATAAATAAATGATGTGCATAGAATCATTGTCAGGCAAGTCTTTAGTCTTTGTACAGTACTTCCTCCTCGGGGAAGGTGGAGATGAGTGCGAGATTTTAAATTTCAGGTCCCTGGTGCTGTGATGCAGTTTCACCTCAAGGGACCTTATTAGTCAGCGGGTCACTACACACTGCACCCCTAACACAACACACTCCTGTGCCCATGCCACAACTTGTCTTGATTAATTATCAACAGAGGCCGTATCCAGCTGCCACGGGGAAGAAGAGAGACAGAGAGAAAGAAAGAGAACATAACTACCTCTACTACTAAAACAAATGTTGTTGCTGATAGTGCTGCTGCTATTTGTAGAGCACATCTTAAAACCAGTGTTTAAGTTGCTTTACATAAAATAAATAAGCCCTAAACTGCCAAAGAAGCCATTCAATTTGAAATGCAGTTTCTCTAAATACAAGTCAATACATTTTAAGGAGTCTCTGCTTGGTTAGACTTTTCTCACTGATAACATTTGCATGTGCTTGTAAGATAAATAAGGTCCTTTCTTTTCATTTGATTAAATACCTGTAGACATCATACATCAGCAGGAGGGATATGTGTGCTCCATCTGCAGTCTTAGTCAGTTTAGTATTTTGAGGAAAGCACATAATTACGAAGAGGTCGAGCCGGATGTTTATATTAATTAGTTAAATCTTCCAACACACAGGACCGGGATGTAACAGAAAATCTTTGGAACTATCTTTGCTTTTAAACCCAGGCACAAACCCATCCCTTGTTTGTACCTGAGGCTGTCCAGCTCCCAAGTTTCCTTGCAGTCAGATCGTTTTAAGTACAGTGTTCCCGCTCCAGAGTTTGTTTTTTTTGCCTCTCAAACAGACTCTCTGTATGAGCCCTCACCCTGAACCCTGGCGTGAGAACAGGTAAAGCCATCCCACCCATATTCCAGCACCATTCGTTCTCCAGTTTAGGTTTGAAACAAGTATCGGGGCGTCGTAAGAGATGGATCGCTCTATTCTGTGTGAACACCAAGAGCTCACTGTCTCCTCCATTCATCAGTCTGTATCCCCAGGTGGAGCTGCTGACCCAGCTTGACATCCTCCTTGCCGCAGGCTGCACTGTCAGCTTCCTTCAACCCCTCCCTCTAACTCTGCTTCCTCACCAGACCCTCTGCTCTTCCTATATCACTAATAATAAGTTACTCCACTGTTAGGAACATAAAGGCTAAATCAGCTATACCACACAGTTTTCCATGCATCGCTGTTTTGAAGTATTTTCCTTGCGTTCTTGGCAAATACATTTGACCACCATGTTGAAAGAAGTGGTGCTTCTCGCAGAAAATGCTCACTACTTCATGCTCAGATCAGTTATTTAGTCAACTTTGTTTGTTTGTTTTCATTGCATGACCACGCTATGATTCAATTTCCTGGGACCTTGTAGTCACCTGCAGTCAGAAAACTCAAATTAATTCCAGCCAGCACATTATTTTGTGAACAACATTTTCTGTGACCCGATGAAGTCAAGTCAGAAAGGGGTCAAATTCAGAGGTGAAAGTTGGACGCCGCTGTTGAATTCCTCTACCCCTTTAGGCAACAGCTGCCTCTTGAAACAGGCACAAAATTGAAAAGCTGCTGTTGTTTCACCTCAATGTCTGAAGAACAACCCTCTTGATTTGGACTTCTGTCTATAAAGCCTCGTATTCTGACATTGGAGCAATGGGTCTAATAGCTACAAGCACAGCATGAGTGGTTTCCCATCCAACAGGACAGCACAGTAACAGGTGTTGTTCACCTTGATGATGTGTTGGAGGTACGCTGGTGGTGTTTATGCATATCACTTGAACAGCTGCAGTGTTGGAAAACATGGTGCATTCAGGTCTACCATCCGCATCCAGTGAATATTTGTTGGACTGGTGTCCTCTAAGTGCACAAAGCCACATTTAATCACGGCAGGAATGTTACCTTGTGTTCCCTTTTATAGTAACTGAAAGATTTCAAATACGCAGGAACAAGCCAGAGATACTGTAGGACAAGATTCACACTGTTACTGTTCCACACTGACGCAAGAATTTATTTAATCTTCACTTTATAGAGACATGAAGAAAAGTGGATCTTGACTGAAGTCAGCACTGCCCTCTTTTCTGGGTGAAGCCCAGAGAGCAGGAATAGGCTTATCATGGGCTTATCCTGATTGCCTTACCACATATATGCAAAGTGAGTGACTGTGCAAAGTGCGAGTCTGTCGTGCTACTGCTATAAAGCGTGTGTGAAAGATGATGGAGAAACACATTTCATATTCTATGTACTAAGGCAGGATGATCACAACCTTGACTGAGAAGCTCATTGTGGAAAGTACGCATGCATTGTTGTCCGGACTATATTGTACAGACAACATTAGGGTGTGGAACTTGAACTTGTTTGCAAGCTGTGTGACCTTTCTTGTTCTCATTTCATGTATTATATTATATTTTGCTGTGCCATACCACACTGACATATCTCCAAACATTCTATTTCAATAATGTGTGGCTCCCATTTGATTTCCTCAGAGAGCTTTCCTGTGCTTAGGGAAATAGCGGTAGATATATTTGTTTTTTTGTTTTTGTTTTTTCCCTGAATCTCTCTCAATACATATCTATATCTATAGATATATAATTTTGTTTTATTTTTATTTTTCCCCAAATGTATTGTCATTTACAATGACGTATCTGATCCCAGATGAAATGATTTCCAGACAGACAAATAGGAGCCATTATATGCTGAGGTTGCTTATGTGTGCACTCTGTATGCATGCATAGATACAGCCTGACCTAACCCATTACATTCCTCTCTGGAGGATAGTTGTGTGAGATAGAGGTTGGTTGATGCTAAAGTAAAGCAGGTCTGAATTAAATTGGACGCTCTGAAACACGACATGACAGACAGACAGTCTCCTTCAGGTGAAATTGTGGGAAGTGTCCCTCCAGGACCTACACAGCTGCCTCAGGCAATAAAAAGATTAATAATTGAATAAATATACATGCATAATAAAAAGACTATTAGTTTCAATAGAGGGATGATTAAATTATTCACAAGAAATGGTGGCAAAGAAAAGGCAGGAGTTAAAGCAAAGTAGCTTAAGTATTTCTAGTTATGTTGTTTAAAATATTGACAAAACACAGTTTTGTTTTTGTGCATTTTCACCTTGTACGCATAACTTATAATTAATAATTCAAAAATACCCTGTGGAGTTTTAATGTAAACAAACACATTTATTCCCAGAATGCCTTTTCTTCCCCATAAAACAACTGATAAGTCTATTTGTTAAATGTTTTTTTTTTCTTGTTTACATCCATGTTCACTTTGCCTCTGCAGTCTCTTTTTAGGCTGCATTGCTATGTTTTTTTTTTTTTTTTTCACTGCTACTGATTGATCAGTCAGTGGAAAAGCATGAAATCATCGGCAGGAATATGTTGTTGTTTGAGTACGTGTGCAACTACAGCACTACATACAAGCTAAAAGTGGACCAGCTCACAAAAAGGCACTTTAGATGAAACCGTGTATGGTAAAAGTTAGTAAGTCTCTTTCATCCAGAAATTATTTTTTCACCACACTTTTTACCCTCATTCCTTGAGCCACTTGATTCTTTAAATATCAGTGCAACCCTGTTATATTGTCATTCAGACTTAAACCTCAACTATACTACCTTGCAGATGTGTACAGGGACAGCTGCAGACATCACGGACTTGTAGTTGTTCTTGTTATACTACTTTCTAGTCCGCCTGGAGTCCGCTTGGTGTGGACCATGCACAGTTGGTGCCCTTGCAATCGTAGTAACTGTGCGGATGAGTCTGCACAACAAACTTGTGGGTCCATGGACAACCTTCTGATGACGAAATATCGCTCTGACCCTAGCAGACCCTCATGAATGCAGAGTAGAAGTATAGCACTGCTCTTCCTATTGCATAAACCCCTACTGCACCATCACCACCATTACCTCCCAGCACTGATGGGGAGACCACAAGCTACTCTTCATTGGTAGCACTGTAGTTAAACTACATTAACTCTATGCTCTGTTGCTCACCTCAATAAATATCTTTCATTGACTTCTCCTTGTTGAAATATTTGGTCTCCACGAGAGAGAAACATTTGTGGGATATTAACTTAATAACTACAAGAAAGCCACATTTTGAATGTTACTTTGGCTCATGAGCTGTTATCTCTATTAATACACAAGATGTAAAGACTTTTTATCCATTTTAATGCAGCATAAGAATGTTTGCTGAGACATAATTTATCACAAATGTACTAATCATTCGCTAAAATAATAAGCCTGAGGGAGACCTAAAGGCAAGGTAAGATAAAATAAAATAAAATAAAATAAGGTTTTATGATATTTCTGCTACTAATCAAATTGTTGCCCTAGTTAAGGCGACTGGTTCAGTCAGCACATAATTTGCTCTGCTGTGTTGTTGTGACTGTAAGTACCCTTAACTGTCTGCCTTGGGCCTATAATTAGCTACCCACGGTGTACCTCGCCATTGTGCATTTTCTCGTGCTCTTTCAGTGCTATCCTCTGTAAATTATTGAACCAACAACAACACTCCTGGCAAACATGTAGAATTATTCATGGTCTGCAGCACAATCAATGTGAGCAATTGATTCAGTTGTGGAGCAGCAGTGAAATTAGCAGTTTATCATATATATGTAATTAAATATTATGTGTGAGCTGGTTGCTGACCTTGAAAGTAGCACGCAGACGTAAGTTGGTGGAGAAACACCCCTGGGTTTCACTGCATGACCTTGAGCAAATTTGTAACTCCAAACAAATCTGCCTCTGGAATAGAAACGGTAGAACAGAACATTCTCCCCTGTGCGCTACCTGCTGAGCAACTATTAGGGCAACACAGCAGCACAGTAGAGAGAGTAGAGAGGTGAGCAGGCAAGGACTGAATCATCAGAGATCCCAGTGCTCGAGTGTTGGTGCACTGTGCAAAAGTTCAGAGGCATCCTAGGTGTGTTCCCAAGAGTGGTGGATGGAGGTCTTGGGGGAGATTCTCCACGCAACGTTCTGCATGTCGGATCTCAGCAGGTAGAGCTTGTATAAACGTGTGTGTGTCTGCAGGGGAGGCAGGCGGGGGGGAACGGAAAAGAGCAGATGCAAACCTTCATTACGCTAAGAGTGGCGTATGGTGATGAGGACGGAAACAACAGAGCCAAACAGCCACAGTGACAATCCCTGGATGTCACAGACCACCTAGCTTGTCATATTTCCATGCTTGCCCTCCTCTGGGTAGCGATGGGGCACTGGGACAGCCGCGTAAAAGGCAACATAATCAATCAAAGCAGGCAGCCTGACATTCAACATAGCAGAACATTTCAAAGGGGAAATCACAGCCGTAGCAGTTTTTCTCTTGTTTTGGTCTCTGGTGTGTACTGCAGCGCACAGCAAACACACTAGTCACTTTCTGTCAGTTGCCAGTCCGTTTACCTGCATGTGGCAGTTATGCTCTTCTTCTCCTTTTGTTGAAGAGTTTATGATAAATGTTGCGTTCATGTCACGTGAACTTTGCCGTAAGGTTCTTTTAAATTTTGCGTCCGTTCATAGAAACATCCGAGTCATGATTGCAACCTGGAAACTGATTGTTATGAAAGCCTTCAGTATGCCTAAAAAAAGCAAGCAGACATGGAGCCCTTTCATTTGCACAGTTTATTCTAAACAGCGCTGCAATCACACTATCGTCTCTCGGTGCCTGATGATGTGAATGCTCGAAAATTGTAAACATGGGAATCTTTCCCATTGCTACCATCAATCCTATAAAACGGGTTTCACATTTGAAATAGATGAGCAATGCACAACGTGGAAGCAGTTTCTTCTTTGTGTTTCTAATATCCTGGGGGCTCAGCTGGTTACAGTGCATGTCATTTCATTTTATTTATTTGAGATTATCTTTGGTCATTTTGCCTTCAATTGATAATTGACAGTGGAGAGACAGCTGTGAAACATGGGGGGGGGGAGAGAGAGAGAGAGAGAGGTGGAATCAAGCAGAGGACATTGCAATGTGTCTTGAAACAGAAGGCCACTGGTATGTTGGTCACATTTTTTCTCTCTTCTAAGCTCTTGTGTACAGTTACCATGGTTACAGGTATTGTTCTTTGCTGTTGTGAGGTCAGTTGAAAAGGCAGTGTTAACTTGTTCACACACACACACACACACACACACTGTCCACTGTGCCCTGCAGTAATACACCAGATTGGCTGTTCTCCATAAATCGAGTTATAATTTCTACAGCCTCTCTCTCTCTTTCTCTCTCTCTCTGTTTACTCCTTCTGAAAGCAACTTGAAAGCTAGCTGCCTGAAAGTACCATTAATGTTATTCACATACATTGTACTTAACGGCAGTGCAACAGGTCAAGCAGCTAAATTTAACTTCTGCACAAGGTGTTTTGTTGTGACGGGCGATTCTGTTTTTCTAATCAGAAGTTCTGCTCCAGTGCATGATTTCACAGATGCATGCAGATCACTAAAAAGACATCATAATATCATTTTTTAAAAAGACACAATTATAAAGCGCTTCACATACACACAAAATAAAATGTAAATGTTTAAAAATATAATGTATAATAAATAAAGTGAGAATACATTAAAAATATCAAACATAAGACAGACAGCTTGATTATAGCAATGGTTTTTTAGGAGGCACTTCAAACAATCCAAAGAATCAGCAAATTGCAGAGACTGGGAAAGATAAGCCCAGAAGGTTCGGTGCAAACGGCAAAGGTGAGATCACCTTTTGTTCTGCTGTTGGAACAGAGGATGGATAAAAGGTCGAGATTTGAGGATCATAGTGCTCGGCAGGTAGAATAAGGAGCCAGAAGATCAGAAATGTAACTGAGGGCAAGGTCATACAGTGGCTTAAATGTAATCAACAGGATCTTGTAGTGTATTCTAAATTTTACAGGGAGCAAATGGAAGGGACCTTAGAACAGGGGTATTGTGGGTACAGGTGGCTGCATTTTGAACCAACTGTGAACAATTTAGAGCATAGTTGAGCTTAGTTTTTTATTCACTGAGGGAAAATGAAATACATTTCATCCTACAGTGGCTCTCATTGTGAGTGGTTACTTTTACGATTTAGTTTTCATCAAATATTTTTCATCATAGTCTCTGTTGATGAATTTAACACTGATGGGGACAGATGTTGTATCCTTATCTATTTTCTCTGATGTCCAAAGTCATACAAAGAGTTCACAATGTTTATTTTAAATGCCAAAGTATCATGGTATGACATGAACGTTTCCCTAACCTGAAACAAGCATTTCAGTGGACTATACCTAAACAATACCTCAACCATATTGTCACGACTGAGCAAGATTTGAACCCAAATGCACGACTCAACAAGGAGTTCAAAATAACAGTCTTTATTTCCAAACTAAAATTCTCAAAAATTAAAGACTACTTAAAAACACAAAATCACTCTTAGCGAGGAAAATACTTGATAATGAAATAAACCAAACAAAATACCGACAAAACTAAACAATGGCTAGAATGAGTAAACTGTGAACATGACCTGACAGACTGAGGAAAACGCTGGTTGTACTATCGAAAGACAGGACGAACGGGCACAGAACAAAGGGAGACGCAGATAATATATAGACACTAGGTAATGGGGAACAGGTGGAAACAATCAGGGCGGGGAAGACAATCAGACTGGCAGCAACACAAGAGGAAGGGCAACCTACCTGGAACACAAAGGGAGAACAGATTACAAAATAAAAGCGGAATGCACAAGACAACAGCACAGGACAAAACATAACAAGACCTTATTTCCTCACTGTGACACATATGGGCTGCAGGTCAGAAAAATATTAATACAGAAAAACTATGACAAACATATGACCTACTTTTTAATGTAGGACTTGTAGGACAAATGACAGAAAGATGGCAGCTCATAAGTATAGAAAACATGTATTTCAACCCACATCCTGCTGCATTGCTGGAGGGAAGTGCACATGCTCTGTCTGGAGAACAGCTGTGCTGTGTTACATTCGGTCTTCTGAGTAATTAAAAACCCCAAAGCATTAAAACCAGGTACCATTTTTTTAATGTTGAGGCTCGTATGTGTGTGTGTGTGTGTGTGTGTGTGTGTGTGTGTATATATATAAATATATATGTTTATATATGATTTAATGTTGTGGCTAATTGGTGTATATTGCATGACAAACCAGTTGCGTTTAAGAAACGAGATTTGTCATGTTTATTATGATAAATAATGTGAATTCCCATTTACCTGCTAAATAAATAAATAAATAAAAACAACAACAAAAAAAACTCAGACTTAATCTAATGTTTGAGCCATAAAGATCGGGAAATGTACCCAGAGCCTGGCACAGTAACTGCTCTCTGAGAGAGAGGATGGGCAGAAAAACCAAAACCTATATTTCATCCCCTCCATATCTCTGAAATTACTAAACTCAAACCAATTGAAGAGATATGAGAGAGAGGGTGAGAGATAGTGAGAGGGCTGAAAGAAAAATATTAAATGTTCTGAATGTATTACATTCCTAAAAGAAATTCATGGACTTGTCTTGATTGTGTGAATGGCTATTACAAGTGAATTTATAGACCTTCCTGTTCATCATAGTTTCTTTACCAGCTCCCAAATGACCCTCTCACAGACGCTTGTCCCAACAGAAGGGCATCGTCATCTGTAACACTGACTGTTTATTGGTAACAGAGGATGCAAACTGAATACCAACTACAACTATTTGAATCAGTGCTTTCCATCCAAAGACAGCCTTTGAAATTAGGCACACTTTCTTTATAATGTAAAATGTCCATATGGCATTGTTAAGTTCTGCCTATCATGGTGTTTGCAGGAAATAACATGTCACATACATTCACGAGCTTGTAAATACAAATATCTTGTGAATGTAAACATAACAGATGTTTCAACAATAAATTTCTTCCACTGAGTTAAAAAGCAAGCAGGCATAAAAAAAAAAGAAGCAGTCCAGGTCTGATTGCTTGTTTGTTCTCCTATTTGTTTGTAAACCTGGGGCTTCCCCCTGCTCTGTCCTCCGCCCGACTGACAGCTGTTCAGCCCAGCAGGCCCCTGAGGCAGAACACGAGGCTCCATCTGATGCCAGTTTGTCTGGTGTCAGCAGGGCAAGGCGCTTTGTTTTTCCATCAGCACTCTCACCTCTGGGCCGAGAGCATCTTCTGCGGGGACTCGATTTCAACACCAGTAATGAGACATACTGTATGGTGAGAGTCGTGCATGACAACTTTAACAAGTCCATGAAGACAGTCACATGAGTCTTCACCTTCCCATGTGGAAAAAGAATTGCCTTTGACTGCAGGGATTAATGAGTCCCTCTTACAGAAAGTGTAGGTGTACTTGTCAGTGACAGTGTCCAGGCAGTAAGTGTTCCTGTCAAGTGGCACACAGTTTGTCACATACCTCAGCTTTCAGTTATAGTCCAACTAGGCTCAGCTTGGAAGTTTACTCAAGCTGAAGAGAATATGTTAAAATTGAGGTCTGTCATAATGTGAAGAATCCCCTGTTTGTCCCTTTCGAGTATGTTGCGTGTACTCGGCCTACATTGGAACAGGTGTGACACACCGGCAGTCACAGTGTTGGACTTTGTTTCATCCATTCGTGCAAGAAATGTGGTAAATAGCAATATGGCTCGTAGGCCAGCCCGGTCTTTTATGGTCGTAGACAGTTCAGTTTTTACTTCACAGGTAAATAACTGGATAGCTCAGTTCTGACCCTTACATCTCCTGATTTATCAAACTACAATGTGTAATACTGATGTCACTGTGTTTGCGTAGCATCCCCACAGTCCAGTGCACAAACACAGCTATAGTGATGTTTTTCTGTCAAGACAAAAATATACACGGGGAACACACACACTAGCCTCAATAGCTGACAGGTGTAGTTTAAAAAGGTGGCTGCATTTCCAAGGTCAAGGCCGGAAGTATCTGCACCAAAACTGGAACTTCTCTAAAAGTAAACATTGTATAGCCAGGAAGCTAGCATCCAGATAGCTACCAAGTGAGCTGAGGATGTGACTAGCCAGACAACATTTTACTATAAATGTTTTTATTGAAAATTAAAGATTAAAATGGAATTACAAAATAGAAAATGACAAATAAGCTGGTATTATCTTATACTACGCAGGATAACCAGGCCATATTAAATATTGGAACATGTGAGAACAACAGAAGAATAAAATGATGAGAGTGTTTAGTGGTTTAGTGGTTGACACACACTGTGTTATCCGTGTCACAGTCAACAAGCGTTTTCTCTTGATGTTGGAGTTTGAACATGAGACAGGAAGGAAAAACAGATTACTTTAAACTGGATGAACTTCTGCTATTAATACTGAAGACTTCATTTCACTCAGTGTTTGGTGGAATGAATCATAATTACCTTGTAATTTTTTTTTTAAATCTAATGATAACAATTATCCTTAAGTGTAAATAAAAATATAAAGACTGCGCGCAGAAGTCATTATCTGAAAAGAGGATATCACTTATTCCAACACAAGTTCATTATATATATAATGGATTGTAAAACATGATAATACAACATTGAGACAAAACATTGTCAACTTTGTTTATATATTTATTTTAATTCTTCTGTAAATGATTTTCATTGAATTTCCCTTGTTGCCTGTTAGGCTCTTCTAACAGCCCGTTCCTCTGAGCTGTGGGCTGCTTTCCTGATAAGCAAGTTCACAGATATGCGCCTGGAGCAAGGATAACGTCGTTTTTGATTTGAATCCTTGACACAAATCCCTCGTCCCTTTTGAAGTTACAGACCCTCTCTCATTTTTGCTGCAGGTGTTTGGTCATGATACTGCCTTAGGGATGTGAAAAGACATTGAAAAAGTAAAGCAAAATTTATAAGAACTTTCATCTTGTAGGGGGGGTTTAACTGTTTCAGTATCCATTCAGTATCTGCATTCATTTCAACTCAATGTTGTCTGTGTTTGTGATGTTGGTTCTTACTGCCTTTCCTGACATTTTTTCAACCATCCATAGGTTCTTAATGGTTTGCCATAATTGGATCTGCACTGTAACTCATGGAAAGTTACCTTGAGCACAACTAAATTTTTCAAATCCCTAAATATGAAGGTAATTTCAGCTAATGCTAATAACTTAAGATGTACGTTTTGTACTCTAGCTCTCTGGGGAGCGAACACCAAAAGGGGCAATTAGTAAAATGCTGTAGGGTATATTATTGGAAAAGAGGATCAAGGTCGTGAAAAACTCTGTCTTGGTAAAAGCACAAGATCACAACCACATCCTTACAAAGGATGCTGAGCGCAAAGAGAAGTGGTTCAGGATCACAGAATTTCCAGTTCAGTCCTCTGAGTCGTGATAGTCGTGCTTACATGATAATGCCAGCACCGATCTTTTTTCCCCATGAACATTCAAACTAGGAGCAGCAAACTGGCAAATGCAGTATTATGTTGTATGTTTTGACAATGCATTTTTGCTTTGTAGTATATACAGATGCATCTTTGTGCTGTGCTGAAAAGAAGCCATTACCAAGAGGATCAGAGAATGTGGCCACTGCTGGAAGGATGCTTTCTCCTTAATGTCCTAAGCACTGCAATTAAAGTCCATCCAACAACTCAGCTCAGCCTGTATCATCCAGGTCTGATGGCTCCTCTGTGGTCATTTATCTGTCAGCTAGTGTTAGAGCCAGAAAATACAAGGGCGTCCCAGGGAAGGGAGCAGAGGTGGCAAAATAATTTTTTATCTCTCTGTCAAACTTTGAAAACAAGAAACTTGGACAGTAATTGTTCAAGGCCACCCCATATATATATATATATATATATATATATATATATATATATCGTAACCCCTCACTGAGGCCATTCTTACACAATATAAACAAAATGGCGAGAGCAGATATGATCAGGCAAGCCATATGTTTAAATACCCTAATTACTTTTTTTTCTTGACTTTCTGCACAGGCAGGGCCAGAGGTCACGATGAGCAATGGAACGATGTGCTGCCTTTAGTGTTTTTACAAAGACACTACAGATGCTTCCTGACATATCCTCGTGACACCCGCCTGTTGCCCAAGGACTGCCCGTTTCTTTTTTTCTTTTCTTTTTTTTTGTAGCCATCAAATCCAAGCAGCAATGTTCCACAGCTAACACCACCAAATACGATGAACCCAGATGATTAATTCTTGTTATTAATGGACTTTTTTTTGATTCACCACTTGAATTGTTACACTTAATGCTAAAAGTCAGACACTTTTGTTATTTTCCACCTTGTTAATTCACTGGTGCCGTGGCTCATTGGTTTTTGGTTTGAGTTTCTGCAAATCTGAAGAATATCCTAAAAGGTCCCTTTAACCTGTGGTGTGGCATCATTATCTTTATGGTAGATTAGTGTGAACAAATGGGGATCCACTTGTAAAAACATTGCTCCATAGCACTACTAGTGGTCAGTAATTCCACAGGGAACCTTTACTTTATTAGAACAATGAAAAACTATATTCAACCAGAATTATGTGAATAATTTTCTTAAGGTCAGATTGTTTTCTTTCTTTATTTGGCTCGCACTAAAATTTGAAAGGCTAGTTCAGATTTGTAAACTCTAAACTAATTTGCATTTGTACGAAACACAAGTTGTGTTTCGATTTGATTTTGATCAGGAAACAATCTGGATAGACACCAGCTGCAGATGGAACCTCAAGGCTCAGCGTTTTGTCCAGTGAACATGCCCCAAATTTAAGATAACAATCTGAGTGCTGCAGATTTGATTCATTTCCAAGACAAAATAACCTCACTGTGTGATGCTGGCCACGGCCAAGCAGTCCCCCCCATCCCCGTCTGATGATGCAAAATGGATGCACCTGTGTACCAGCAGCCTGAATTCAAGGTTGTTCTTCATTTCCCAACTTTCCCCTCTGTTATATCTACTTGAATATATATATATATATATATATATATATATATTCTTGAAATAGATAATACAGAGCATGTATGTGTCTCTCTCTCTCTGTGTGCCAGTGGTGTTCTTGTCACCCTCTGCTTCTCAGTACAATGTGCTGGCACACACACACACACACACCAAATATGCATAAAACTGCTGCACAAGCTCACTGAAAAGGTTAGTGTGCCTGTTGGGTAGTGTTTAAACACGGCAAGAGTAGTGTAGGTGGCAGGATTTGTGTTTGGTGTTGAGTTGGTGTGAAGGAGGTTGCTCGGTGTCAGAAATCACTGAAACATGTGTCGCCTCTCCCTGTTACCCGCACGCTTGATGGCTGTCTCCTTCCTGGCAGCCCTGCAGTTGTATGGTGATGCTATTCAGCTAAAATGGGTATAAATGTGCATGCTATTGCATGGCATCTGGATGAAACTTCTGTATGGATGCTTTTCATGTGATTATGGGGATTAAGGAATGAAGGGAATGTTGCAACACACCAGATGTATGGTGGAAGGTATGATGTGAATTATTTTAGCTTTCTTATTCTTCACCGGTGAGCACTAAGGTCTACGTCATCTCCTTGATTAACATTAATCCATGACAAAGTATCTCACAAACTGCGGTACAATGTTTAGCTTTCCATAAAATTTGCTGTGAAGGTTCATGCTCCCAGGAGGATGAATTCTAAACTAATCTTGCTAAGGCCTCCCCCCTTCTCCTTAAGAAACTGCTGCTGGAGCACATACATACACCTGTGTCTTTTCCCTGTCATTTGAATGACCCCGTAGTGTTTCCTTTAGTATCAAGTGCTTCATAGCATTAAAAACTCAGTTACAAAAGTCTACAATTTACTTAAGTATAGCCAAGGCCATGGTAGCTAGCATACCTTTGTGTCGACTTGAAAAAGTTTTTTTTTTAAAATGTTTTTTAAAGCCACTCATTTGGCTCATGTCACCTTAAAACAAACCAAAATGTGTGAGTCCAATCACAATTTTAGTACGTTTGTAGGTCCTGTACAATTCAAACAAAATTTTTTTTTTTTCTTCTCAGGCCTGAAGGGGTAGAACTATCTATGATTTTGATGCTGTCATCCCATTAATCATCTTGTGGGGTCCTAATTCCCAGATTTGGAACCATAAACTCTAAATAAGATTCTTTAAAAATCATTACTTTTTTTTTGTATTTACAAAAAAAAAATCAAATAATAGGAATAATGAAAGTACTAAAAAAAAAAAAAAACACGTGACTGCAGCTGTAAATTCAGTGCATGCAATCTATAACCAAGGCTTAATTGGATCTAGCCTGACCAAGGTTAGATGAGACATGCAAAAATTGACCTTTTATGAGCTTGTCCAGGCTTTTTATCCATTCAGGGTTGTTGTTGTTATGGAGGGTGATCACCTCAGTTAGGGTCCTCATATAAACAGAAACCTGCACCAAGGGCAGAGTACAGAAACAAAGAGGCTGAGCGCATGAAAGCAGTAAAAGCCCTTAATATCATGTTTAATGTGGACGCTCGCTAGGCTCCATTCTGTTTCCTTTGAGTAGCTTTATGGTTCAGGGCCATCATCAATTTTCATCCGTCTCGTTTCAGCCCAGGTGGTCTGCGGCATCTCCATCGCTCCGTCTGTAAACATTCCAACAAATATGGAAAGATCAAGTGAGGTTTTATCATTATCATCCCTGGCGATGTCATAAAGAGCTGTGGTTTCCTCTGCTACAACATTAGCAGTAAATCTAAAGGAACATAAGAACACTAATGAAGGGAACAGTATTTTGTACAGCATGTCTGGGTAGGGCAGACCCGGTACAATGATTTGACATTCTGACTGAATGCTTCTCAATATCCCGTTGGAAGGTCATTTATCTAACTTTAGCCTATGTGCCGTGTACTGTTAACCCTTAGCACTACAGCCTTGTGGAATTCAGTGACAAACTGGAAGCATACATAGATGTTTGGTGTTACTCTGCTCTCTCAAATTACACCAAAAAAAAGGTCCTTTGAAGATAAGATTTCAGCTAGTAGGGTTCAAATACATTACATTTCAAACAAAGACAGATTACCCTTAACCTCATTGTGTCCCTGCTACAGCTCAGCAATCTCTTAACATTAGAAAAAGATCCCAAACAGCCAAGTGCTTTTCTTGAAGTTAATTGTATGTGACATCCATAATGCAGCACTGGTCAATGGTTATCTTCAGCTGTTTAAAGAGCAAGTTGTTTCACTGCCGTTACAAGTTCTCTAATGCTCTCTTTCTTCGCTGAAAAGAGAATTAAAAATTCTTGTCATTATGCAATTGTTCTAAGAAAAGTTCAAACGTCTAATTAATTTAACATAGGAAAAATTGATTAATTTGACCTTTTGAAACTGGTTATAATCTCAGCAATGATGATGCGTCATAAACACCATCGTGATTAGCACTGATTAGAAATGTTTAACATAAAGGAATCATAAGGTGTTTTCACATTCACTGGGTCTCGGGGTGGAAAAGTAAACAGGAAGGAAAATGTGCTCTTTTCCTTTTTTTCTAGAGCTGGATGGTTTCCACACATGCATTAGCATCATGCGTCACTCTTTTAATGGCTATAAAAATGCAAATGATTTACTCTATTACTCATAAAAGAGTAGCTTTTCAAGACAATGTGAACCATTCAGTTTAAATGTGAAGGTGATGCTGCTTTGGTCTCCACATTGTGCTGCTTGGCTGAACTGGTACACTAATGATGAGACTCGGGGAAGGCAAACTCCCACGGCTATCTCTGTCCCTTTTATTAAGATGGAGGGGGTAGATAAATGTGGCTGGGAGAGGAACTGATGGGTTAAGCATCTTCCTCCAGAGGAACTTTATGTGCGTCTGAGAGCTATGGTAGTAAATTTTAATTACTACTCTCACACACTATAGAAATGCACACATTTGGTACACACCTGTTTTCCATCTGTCTGGATTTTTTTAAAGAAGATCGTGGCGCGCTGCAGTTTCTGGGTGACGTTTTTTTCCCTCTCAAAGTGGTAACATAATTGGGTCAGTCTTAGACTCTTGGTCACTGTGGCTGCTCTGTAAACCTGAAGTATTACTCCCATTAGCTGCAGCTCTGTTCCCTTGGGCCATGGGGGGGACACATAGAAGGTAATTACAGAACATAATGTTATTAATTACTCTGAGCACTCATGCTACCGTTGGAGCTGAACTTCTCAGCAGATGAGATTCTCAAAACCAGGAGGGCCATGGCACAATGCCTAAGGTTAAGTGAACCACTCCTCCCTGTCACTGGATGAGGGGAATTGTCTTAACTCTTCCATTCGTCCTGCGATTCCCGGTACTGAGTCTGTTTTTCCAGTTGCTGTTGCCACCGAGCTAAAAAAAAGGAGCAAGAGGAGTTTATCCACAGTGGTCCCCTGCAGTCATTTGTGTTCTTACAAAGCACACAGAGGAAAAAGAAATCAGTAAGATAGAAGCAAGTGGTCAGATGTCATTATGAGCATCCAATAATTTCTTTATTATTATTATTATTATTATTATTACTGATTTGTTCTGGTGGGTAATGAGACTTCCCTTGCATGACAGTGCTGTCATTAAGCAAACTGTCTTCCCATTACGGGTGTGAAATTTCCCACCTCCAGCATGTTTTCCCCATGATCTCCTCCTACATGCAGAGTTTATATATAGCATAATTTAATCTCATTACCCCAGTGAGCCATATGAATCTCTGTAATGATGAAAACACAAAAGTAGGTGTTGTGTTTTGGCACTGTGCAATATGCAGATAGGGAAGCTCAAACTAATTGGGGAAAGCCTCAAGCTGAATCAAGCCTGTTTGTCAATTATTCACACATTTTTATGTGTGTGTATATATATATATATATATATATATATATATATATATATATATGCACATATATGTATGTACATACATAGGAATATGTCTGCAATGCTATAACTGTGTCCTTTTTGCTTCAATAAGTAATTAATTTATAAAGTGTAGTTATTGTCAGTAACAGCTATTGAGAGATAACCCAATGCTTCAGCTCAAAATTAAAAATACACATACACTCATTCCGACAATACAGTATATCACCAGTCTCAAAAGCAATATTCTTTCAGTAAAGTCAGCACCTCTACTTGATTAAGCCATAGCACACAGATCCTTAGAAAATTGATTACTGTTATAGAGCAGAATTAGGTATAATATATCTGCAAATGTCACAGTTTGCATTAATGTAAATACAGTAAAGAGAGAATATGGGGAGTCTTTCTATATTCTGTACTCCATGGTGCATCAGCTAATGCACAGTAGTCGAAGTAAAAGGCTTAAATCTGTCCAATAATCAATAACCCTCTCTTTGACCTGAAACCCGATAAAATTATGCATCTTCTATGTGTTTGAACCACTAAATAACTTTAGTGTCTTTGGAGAGGCCTCATCCAAATCTGTTGGATGTCAGTGGATATCATGGGTTAGTCACATATTTTCAATATTTGAAGTCTACAGTATATTTTAATGTAAATGTCTTCACTCTAAATTAAACATCAACGAGCCCAGATTTGTCTGGTCTTAACACCAGAAGAATTTTTTTTTGTTCTGAATCTTGAGTCTTTGAGGTTTTACTTTATCTTGTGTGTGGACTGTATCAACGTTCCGCGAGGACATATTTGATGACATGCATTTGCAGGCATCAGACAACCAAAGGATTTGTCTGAATATATTTAATACTACATTGATATCATGTTCAAAGCTGATAAAACTGAATACACATATTTAACAGCTCGTCGTTGCAGCTGTATTGGACTACAAGAACAACAAAAAAAAAAGGAAAAAGAAAAAGACAAAAAAAAAAGACAGTATGCTAACAAATCCTGTGAAGGTCCTCCAGGAGGAAGGAGTGATATCTCCCTTTATTCCCATGGGACTCTTTGGCAGTTATGATACATTTACTTACTTACCTGAACAAGAATCATTTTCTTTCATCTCTGTTCATGCCTTACAGAGGATCAGTAAGATACATCTCTACCCGTTTGAAGTACTGTTACCTGGAGACACGCTGCCGGGCCACCGCGCTGAGCTTATTTGATATACTGAATTTTATGTCAACTGTGGCAATCCACTCTATGCATCATGTCTAGTTTCAAGTATGGGGAGAGGATATAAGGACATGATAGTGCTATTCTTTAAAGCTACAGCAGCTGGACTGCCTATTGTCATGATGTATTGTTATAGAGGTGGTTTACTGTATGAACAGCAGGCAGGAGAAGTGCGGGCGAGACCAACAGAGATAAGGTTCACATTAGATAATCATCGCTCACAGCGTCATTACATTATGACCAACACTATCGAGACCGTCTGAACATCAGGACAGGGTCGAAAACTTCCTCTAATCAAATTTGCAAGCGATA
Source organism: Toxotes jaculatrix (assembly GCF_017976425.1). NCBI lineage: Eukaryota > Metazoa > Chordata > Actinopteri > Toxotidae > Toxotes > Toxotes jaculatrix. The sequence continues at coordinate 9,866,646 of NC_054409.1, read as the reverse complement.
TGAAAATGCAGGGACTGGTGAAAACAAGTGTTGTGTTGCCCCCCCCTCCCACACACACACCAGCCTTTACAGTTTAATGAGTTCAGTTACACTACTTAGTAAAATCTTACTGATCAGTATCCTCTTACTGTCCTGCTGTGATAATCCAAATGTCTAATTCAAGTGAGCTAATAAATGTGTAATGTAATGTAATAAATCAACATGTGAGCTGTTTTTTTTTTTTTTTTTTGGTCCCCTCAGAGCAATATTAAGTTTTTGTTGGTTTTGCCTCTCTGCCTCTCTCAGACCCACAGACACTACTCAGGGATGAAAGAAAATGTGTATTTTGGGAAAAGAATCCTTATATTTACATTTAGATTTACAGGTTACAATGTGTGAGTTTTATATTCTTTTAAAATAACCAGAGAATAGAACGTAAATTAAAGGTAAGGCAGCAAAAAGACACTGGGCCTCAATGTAGAACCACTACAAGGAAATTCAAGTCAAATTTTATTTATAAAACCGAATATCACAAACTGCAAATTTGCCTCAACAGGCTGGATGATCAGTACAGTGTTACAACACCTTCTGTCCTTCAAATCAGACTAGGAAAAACTCCCCCAAAAAATATTTAATGGGAAAAAAATGGAGGTGCAAACAAATTAATTCTTAACTGGCTTTTGTGGCAGATTCAATACATTGTGTCAAATCAGTTTCCTTGTATTTAGAATTTATTCCTTGCCACAAGTGAAATTCAGCTATGGATCGTCTGACTCAAGAATAACAATGTCTTAAATAAAAAAAGTTAAACTTAATGCAAAACTAACATTCAGCTTCCCATATAATCATCACCAGCGCCTGCCAATTTACTGGGAGGTTGGACAACCTCTTTACATTTTTAGAATTTTATTGGCATATTTTGGCACAGAAACTACAGCAGTTGCTAAGAGAATTCTCTCACTTCAACAGAGGCCTCAGGAGCTTTATGCAATGTGCCGTCCATCCTCCATCACTTTGTTTCTCATCCAGCTCTGGGCGGCTTTGCTTTGCTTAGAAAGACCTGTTTTTTGTTTTTTATTAGCCACCAAGTTCATGCCAAAGCATTCCCTCTACACCAGTGGCATTCTTGGCAGTTGTATTAATATTTTCCAATTGTTGTGGGTCCCCTTATGTGACTGCTGACACTGTTAACTTTAAGTTTTCAAATACTGATTTCCAATAGCGAGACTTAAAGCTAATGACTTCTTCCTTTTTACTCCTCGGTAAAAATTTTTGTGAATGAAATTTGCACACAAATGCATCACAGTATATAACTATTAGGGGATGATATGCTTCAGTATGTGTTATTTATTATGTGGATATAAATGTATACAAACATTTAGTTTAATGTGTTCCCTTACCCCTGAAACTAAACCTACACCCTTGTGAATAAACACTCCTTACCCTTTTTCCCAAGTGATTGGCTTCTATATGTGTGACTTTGTTTGTTTGTTTGTTTGTTTGTTTGTTTGTTTGTTTGTTTGTTTGTTTCTTAAATGCTGTATTTTCCTGTAAATAAGATGTTAATCCCCTCGAGAAAACACTGAGGAGATAATAATCCAACAGTCATACTTGTGAGCGCACAACCATCTGAGCTGCTAACAGGTAAGAGCAGGTTTCATGTGTGATAGTAGCACTTTATTCTCGTGTAATCAAAGTGTCACACGTTATTGTCTGATGTGGCTGGCTGTTTGCAAACATTGCACTAATGTTTCGATACCTAGTAGCAGAGAACTGTTCCCTCAAGGCATGTTGTGTACCATTTCTTCAGAGGCTTTATTATTTATTTATTTATTTTTAACAAAGGTGGGTGTTTCAGAGTGTGAAAAAGAAGCATGAAAGACAACTGTGAAGATGATTGTAACACACTCAGGAGCAGACGGTCCTTAAATTGGATTCTTAAGAGGGTTCTCTATCAGCAAATGATGTTTTACACACCTTCCCTTGCTAAGCTCCTTGAGAATTAGTGTCAGAAATCTTACTTGAATGAAGTAAATCGTAAGGCTATGGGCTGCAAGGTCAGTTAGGCAATTAAAAGGAAGCCGTTGCGATGTGCCATCTCATTTTCATTTGTTACATAACATAGCAACCAGTCATGGATCTTAGGTGTCAATATTGTCTGCATATTTGCAAATAAAAAGCGTGGCTCTCCACTCCTTGCAGCCATTATTGGCGTTGCACGTCCGCTTAAAGGAAGCGGTGAGTCTCCAAAGGTCAGTCTGCTCTTGAGCTTTGTACCTCACTCCCTGGCAGGTTTATTCTCTGACAAAGGGCCAAGGGGAGAGTGGAGCGCTCTCGGTGTGAGCCAATTAGTGCTTGTTTATTTTCCTCTGCTGTCTAATAAACGTCACTTTCTAGTTTTAATGGCTTGGAAAGAGAGTGTGATTAAAATTCAGGCCCGTGGTGTGACCAAACGTAAAACAGAGCCACATCTTCTACAGAGGCCCTTCATCATGGAGAATAGCTCTCGGCACAGCATTGTTATAGGAGGTTATGATAATGGAAATATTTATAACACCCTACTGACCTCTGTGTGCGGGTACAACAGCCACTGTGAGGACAACACTCTTCACAAATAAAAGCAGAGAAAACAAACACAACACCTTTAGGAGCTCATTGCTTCTGTTGTTTATTTAATGATCAGTTTAATCCACATTTCAAGACCTAGAATGTAGAACTATTCATGTATTTTTGTTTTATTTATTCCAGTTATGACCCTTGTCCCTGCCAGATCAGGCTCCTTGAGGCTGCCTATTATTTTAAATTTGTTTAAAATTACACGTACAGCTACTTACTTGTACAGCCTTAATAATATATTGTTAAATTACCTGCATCATACTCTTCTCTTCTGTTTTTGTAACGTATTCCAGTCTCATTATAATCGTTGCTGTTGTTGTTTTTCATCTGTGACATTTAAAAATGTCAGTAGAATGCACCCTGCCTAAAACATATGATAATTTAGCAGATGATTGGCTCACGTGTCGAGAGTTCTCCATAGCTCAGCACTTTATCGGGTTGTTTTGGCCAACTTGTATTCCAAAGAAATCCATACGCTCAGCAATGAAAAAGAGGCTTCTATAAATAGAAAGACATGATTTGTTTGAACTGTTTTTCATTCTTTATGATACAGTGGTTCAGAGTAATGTTCAATGTTGTTTTTTTTGTTGTTTAAGTAGTTTAACAGAACTTCCTGCCCAAAAGGTCACCCTTACTGGAATGTTGTGTCAGGTCAATGATAACTCACATAACTATTCAATATTTATTTTAAATTTTATGAGTTGCTATTTCAGTTGGTCCGTGGTAAATTAACTGTGCTACTCCTGAGATGTTTTAGCACCTCCCAGTGGTATCCATAGCAAAAAAAAAAACAAGTGTCGATCAGATGTAAATTACATTATGCTGTAACCTTCCGGGTAGGCATAAACTGGCTGGAGACGTTACGAGTACAGGACCGAGAAGTAAACCACAGAAGACTTTCATGGTTAATGTTTAAATAAGCTGTTTCACAACATAATACACAAAAAGAATTTAACACAGAGGTCCCACCCAAAAGTCAATTCAGGAAAAAAGAAACATGTTAAGGAACTTATATTACAATTTTATGTATTACAAGTAATATATACAAGCCCAAGTCAAAGGCAGCTACCGTTGCTTCTTCCAAGGTGAGCCAAACTTGCCAAGCACAATAAGCCATTAGAGAATGGGAACTTGTGAAAGAGACTTTTCTGGAGGCAGCAGACTCGCATTCTAATGATTTTAAAACCAGGGAGGAATTATAGCTGCCATTAAATACGTCCAGTTGGAACATGGTCACAAGATGTTCTGAAATGATGGCCAATAATCTGAGGGCAAAGTTTAAAAGAGAAAAATTTCTGCAAAGATTCAGAGAACCTAAAAATAAAGTTAAGGCCTTCCTAGCTACAAGAGGTGCTTAGTTTAAGAAACTGGATGATCATGCATGACTTTGGGATTGGGCTGTCTTCCCTAATCACTGTGGGGTGTGGAGTTTCAAAAAAAAAACAAAAACATGATTGCTGTCTTCTTAGCTCGAGCACTGGCATCATCATCATCAAAAAATGTGGTATCTGAGTTGGAGAGTCAGGGAAATCCCATGCAAACGGAAGCACTGCCTGCTACACAGAGAAAATGAGAGTATCCGTGTTGAGTTTGACAGACAACTCACAGTTCTTACCAAGCTGGAACCTGTGGTTACATTCTGTAAATGAGCTTTCCATTTGCAGAGGACTTGGATTTGAGTGCTTGTAAAATGGCAGCATTTGTACAAATGGACACGAGTCATTCCTACTATTTGGTGCCATTTGCATCTCAGTGATTTTACTAATGCATATTTTGTGTAAAATTTGGACTGACTCAAATTCCAAAACCGTTTTCTAACATATTCTATACTTTTTTTTTTATGATCAGTGCTTTTTAATGCTTAAAATCTCAAAATTACTTCATGTCTGGGAACTGACTGTCCCTGTGTTACTCAGATCTAGTTCCCCCTGCAGTATACATGCCCCCTGGTCATTCCTACAGTCCCATTACTTTCAGGAAGAAGCTTACGTTTTTGGAGTGAAATCATCTTCAAGAAGCAGAACAAGTACCAGCGTGTAAATAACTTTTTTTTCCCTGTGTTTTGGAGTGTTTGACTGCCTGCTGCAGAAAGGCAGTCAAGAAGGAAGACAAAAGAAAGACTCACGCCTCAGTGAGGGAGACAAGTGAGCACAGAGGAAGAAACAGAGAGAGGAGAAGAGACAGTTGAGGGCAAAAACCACAACCAGGACAAACTTTCAGTCAATGATCACTCATCTTCCGAGTCCAGACAGTCCCCACACAGCCAGGGCCTTCAGGGTTAGAATTAGAAGGCTGATGGTTGAATGCTAAAAGAAATATTGGCATATTGTTTCTGTAATGGTTGAAATTTCATTGCATTGTAGTGAAATTGAAGGAGTTCATTATTTTCGAGGCAATAACTAGAAATTATAAATGTTGCTTTCAGCTCTTAATATTACAGTATGCCAATAACACAGCAGTGACTTATGGTTGTTATATTGATTGCATTAAAGCAGGTGTAATCCAATTGAATGGGCGTTCCCTTTTACAAGTTCATAACAACCAATGAAACTCTAACTTTATTTGCCACTTGCTTTGTCTAAACACAGAAAGACTTTGTTGCCGAGGGAAAAAAAGGAAAGAAGAGAAGTACAAGAAGACACCAGTGCCTGGAGGAAAAAAAAATAGCCACATTCCAAAGTGAACGCACAGCTGCAGCATCAACTGATCAGTCCATTCATGAGGAAAAAAATAATTGTCATTGCAGGAATCAGTTATTGAGCAAATCAGAAATATATAAATAAAAAATCCCAAGAAGGAACTTGAGACACAAGTTATTGCAAAAATATCAGTTGGACAAATGACAAAGAAATACAGGCCACAGAAGCTTGAACACTCTTTCTGAAGAAGCAAGGTCAGAGAGCAGATGGTGAGCTTATCACTTTTCAGCAAAGGCAAAGCAACAGATTACCTGCTGAGTATGAACAGAGAGAGCGCGCAAAGGCCTTCTTTCTTTGCTTTTCTAAGAAATGATGTCAGCTGGATGACAACAGAATAAAAACAAAATATTACGCAGAAGAAGAAAAATGAAAGTTTGTTTATTTTCTTTCTTTCTCTCTTTTTGCAGATTAAGGCCATTTCGGTTTGTAGTGCACAGAGAGGCCGATCTCAAAACCTGTCAGCATAAATCTCACGAAAACTTACAGTTCATGGCCAACACCCTGCAGAGCCAAGGGCTATTAGCAACAGAAAACTTTGTGGAAATGGTGGATGCAACCATGTGCAATCCCAAATTAAACCTTTGCGCATATGGCCTGTGTAAAGACTGTGTCTGCTCGACACGTGCAATGCTGAGACCTGGAAACACAGTAAAAATATCCTTTACTCTGTGGGCTCCGGAAGACAATGTCAAAGTGAAAAAGATGATGATGATGATGGTTCTAGATGAAACATGATCACCAGAGTTGTTAGAAAGTAATTCTGAGGGGAGCGTGAATGCCACATTTCATTGCAATGCACCCAACACGATCATTTCACACAGAACCACAAATATCAAGTTTATGGGTGCATTAGAGAAAAAGTCTGGGGAACACCAGAGTTATTGGGGTGGTGGCATTTTAGAGCATTTTTGATAACTTGAGAAAGACGAGTACTCTGCCTCAGCTGACCTCTAGTGTCACTGTTTTCTGTGACACATCAAAATCTGAAGTGTCCTGTAGCGGAGTGTAGTTGATGCTGAATGACGATATAGAATTGATATTATTACACATTTATCCCCAGGGGTAACAAATGTCACAGAGAAGTGACGGAATGTATGGTGAAAGCCCTGCAACTCATCCAGCACAGTGGGGTCTCCGTGGTTTAGATAAGAAACTGCCTAAATAGATTTGAAAAGGGATTCAGTAAGGGATTCAAAGGGATTCAGATTTGATAAAATGCTTTTGAACCCAATCCCTACCTGGGAACCATGAATGTTTGTACAAAATTGTTTGCCAATCCATCGGATATTTTCATGGAATATGTGAACATTCTGACGTGCTGAAAACAATCACTGAACTTAGAAGGATTCATGCTCTGGGTAACATGGATGTCTGTACCGAATTTCCTGGTGATCCATCTAATAGTTGTCAAAACATTTCACTAAAATTGTTTGGTGCTATTCTATCGTTCAGGTTTGTTAAAAGCAACCTTCACTAATATGTAAAGGTATCACATTTATATACTTGACCTACAGCTTTTTTCTTTGCAGCCTTGTTAATCCAAACATCAAACATGTTGAACTGTGCCTCATGAAAAAATAAATCAATCGTCACCTGAATAAAGATGATAGATGATACAGACAAATTCAATGCAGAATGTGGACAAAATCACACTGATAAATGTTCTTTTTTTTTCACAGCTTAAACCAAACACAAAGCTAGCCAGATCTCAGGAAGCTTGTTTATAGTGCCCATACTGAGAGGGTCCAATTACCGTCCTTTTCAGCCTGGACTCAGGGAAGACTAACAACCCATGCCCAGATATCCCCAGCTGTGATTTAGGGAATAAAAAAGGCCAGAGACAAAGCGAAAGGATAGTTGAGGACAAGCCCTGTAGGTGATCAGTAAAAACTTGACATCAGTTCTAAAATTTACTTGCAAACTGTGTACTGGAAAAGCTGGAAAAGGTCTAACATGGTCACGTCTATTAGATTTAGATAAAAGCATAGGCTAGATAATGTGAATTGTTTAATTTCCGTGATTAAACCAGCCTCAGTAAAACAGTTTCCAAGAGCTGCTATCCATAACAATGAGCCAGTGATGTACTATCTGCAAAATTAAATCATTGTATTGTAAGCCAGAGTGAAAATGACCTCAAAGTCAGAGTGAGAGCACCACTGAATGCTTAATTAGGCAGTTAGTGTTGGCAAGCGCACTGGCTAAATAATGGTGATGGTGTAGATCCAAAACAGAAGCAAACATTTTGCAGAGATTTCAGCTGTAAACACTGTTGAGGCTGCCAAAGGGCTTTCTGTCCCAAAGAGTCAACTGCTGGCTACAACACAGCACCTGCTACTGTACCACCCCCATACTGACTAACTAGCTCTCTCTCTCTCTCTCTCTCTCTCTCTCTCTCTCTCTCTCGCTTTCTATCTCTCTTTCAACTTGAATCAGTTTAATAAAGCTCCACTGACATGATGTTTTGATTGTTTGTTTTGATCGTCTGTAAAATTGTACCAAAGCAAACACGGGTGAATTAACCGTCACATTAAAGGAAAAACCTGAATAAATTAGTAGAGAAATAAACAGTGAGCTCTGCAATGTGTCATACGGGGCAGTGAATGGTTAGAGCATGAAAATGGTGTGAACTATCTGCAATGGCTATCACAGCCTGTAGCAAGCAACAGCTGTACTTCTTTGGGTAAGCTGGTTCTCATGAGCCTGACATCGTCAGTCCCAGAGAACTAGTATCACAAAGCTAGTTATCAACTGACTCAGTTAACTTTTCCAATTTTCCAATCCAGTTGTGAACAGATTTGTGTATTCTATATTATATATAATGTAATAAGCAACATCATCCAGAAGTGTTAGTGGAGGACTCAACATGATATGAAATTAGGTTCTCCAACAGATTAACTGGGTACACTGAAAAAAATGTTTTGAATTTACTCAATTTTAATGTTGAAAGTGGTTGCATGCAATGCATTCATCTAAATCTAGACATATTTTTTAAGTTGGCTGTACTTAATATTTTTGAGTAATTTCAAATAATTTATGCAAGTAGTTTCAGCACAAAAATTCTGAGTATTTGTTACTCTGATTTCCTTAGTGTTTCTAACTAAGCCCATGTTTAATTTAGTTAAATTCATTATGTAATTCATATATTGTGGTTAGCTAATTTGTTATTGTGCTTTAAATTAAATTGTTTTATTCTACATATGTAAAATATTTAGATTCAATTCACAATTTTATTTAAAACAATCAAAATGCATATGTAGATGTGGGGGTGGTCGACAAACCCGGTTTACAACAATGAGTTGTGGCAGTCTGGAGCAATTCCCAATTCTTATTCAATAACTCCACAGTAAAAAAAAATGCACATTGGGCCAACCAGAAAGATAAAAGTAAGCAAAAAGGGGGGGAAAAATTCTCAAGAGCACTTCTCAAGAAGAATCAAAATAATACAGAACAAAAGAATTCGCTCTAAACTGCCTTTCTGGTTATACCCTTAAAGTTTGGGCCCATGGCAGGAGCTATAATCTGGAGCTGTGTTCAGGAGCTGTGCTTCTCTCCTTTAGGCTCCGGCCACCACAGCCTCCTCACTTTTATACTGGTGGACTGCACCAAGAAATCAATATCAATTATCTCTTCCAGCACACTTACAATACTCCCAATACTAAATAACATATTATCAAATAGAAGTTCAGTTAAACTTACTTTAAAAACACATATTTCTTTTTAAACAAGATACTTATAAAGGTCATTTCACCACAAAAGACAAAACACCCCTCCCATTCTACCACACTTGGTTTCTTCCCCTGTGAACCCTCCTATTTAACCAAATGGACCGCTCCAGCTCAGGTTTGGCTGTTCCTGGTCTGACAGTGGAAGAAGTGCAACAAAGGAGACAGCTCAACAAAATTTAAATTTAATAAATCACGATCACAGTGTGGCTTCTCTCCTTCACCCCCTCCTCCAAATGTTCATACCACACACAACACCACCAGCACTTCACACCAGGATCAACATTCTGATAAAATCTACCTGAGAAAGAGCACATGTAAGGCACATGTGTAGCACATGTGCCTTACTTTAGTGCACAGTAGCATAAAACAATTTAATTATTTTGATTCTTCTTGAGAAGTGCTCTTGAGAATTCCCCCCCCCCCCCCCCTTTTTTTTTACTTACTTTTATCTTTCTGGTTGGCCCAATGTGCATTTTTTACTGTGGAGTTTTTGAACAAGACTCTAATTTTGTCAAATAAAATGGAGTTGGGAATTGCTCCAGACTGCCACAACTCATTGTTGTAAACCGGGTTTCTCGGCCACCCCCACATCTACATATGCATTTTGATTGTTTTAAATAAAACTGTGAATTGAATTAACATATTTTACATAATGTAGAATAAAACAATTTAATTTAAAGCACAATAACAAATTATGTAACCACAATATATGAATTACATAATGAATTTAAGTAAATTAAACATGGGTTTAGTTAGAATTACTAAGGAAATACAAAAAAGTAACAAATACTCAGAATTTTCATGCCGAAAGTACTTTTTATTTATTTGAAATGACTAGTACAGCCAACTTAAAAAATATGTCTAGATTTAGATGAATGTATTGCGTGCAACCACTTTCAACATTAAAATTGAGTAAATTCAATGAAACATTTTTTTCAGTGTATTTCTGAGATGAAATATACACAATATGATCACACACCTGAAACAGAAGAGGAAGCTGTAGAAATCTTTCTACAGCTTTCTACAGGAAGCTGTAGAAAGTAGTATCTACTTTCACTGTAGATACAGTGAAAGTTTAACAGTATCAATGCTGTCATGGATCCAGAATAGGAAAATAAATAAATAGATACAAATACTGCAATGTGCTGTTAAACTTGCCATTATTCAGGCTGTTCTGGCAGAGTGTTATACTTAATCTGTTTGTGTGTCAGACGTCATATTTTAAACCAAGAGTGAACACATGGCTGTGTAAAAATGTTTTTACCACCTCTGACACAATCAAAATAATTCTACTCAGGCCTCTACCTGGCGAGCTGAACGTGTTTGGGAGACTTTGGAGCCAAGTTTTCCACCACTGTCATCAAAAAAACCAGATGAGGGAGCATCTTTTGAAAGAATGCTTTTGTTCCTCCAGTAGAACTCAGAGACTTGGAGAATCTATGGCAAGAAATACTGAAGCTGTCCTGGAGGCTTGTGTGTTTTACAGTGTATAAAAATAAAGAGAGAAACAAGAAAACATGAACACATGAAATGATTCCCTGAGGACCATTAGAATAATCTGTTTTCCTGAAAGAGAAAGGCAGACTGGATGATTTCTTGCTAAACTTTCTTTTTTCTTTTTGGGCACAGAATAATTTTCTCTGTCCAAGCACTGTTTCCTATTGTGACCTGTTTCAGCAGCCAGTTGGCAATCACAAAATCTGTATTTAGTTAAACTCCTTACGTTTCAGGGCATTTGCCGGGATTTTAGAAAGGCTGAGATCATGAGTCCAAATAACCAGCCGTACACCAGCAAAGACGACTTTGACTAGACACTGAGGGTAAAATTATTCATTGATCTGTTTTCCTGTATATAGCCAGTTTTTTAGTTTTATTTGTCAGTGAATTGTAACGTATAATACAATATTTTCGCGCACAAGCCCAGAAATAATGAACCAAAAAATAAAAGGTTACTGTTCTTCAACCCTGTAGATTACAGTCATAACCCTGGTCTCCTCCTCCTTCTGTGAGAACTGTATGAAAAGCTGATAAAAGTTGGTCACACACACAAACAAAGGTCAAATATAAAGACTTTAAATACTAAAAATATTGAGGACACGACCTCTGTATCCTCAGTGGTAACCAATCATGGCTGTGAGAGCTGAACTCTCAGGCTCTCCATGAACAAAATATTCACATACATCAAGTTAAAGGCTCGTGTATGTATTTGTAGATACAATGTGTGTGCATGTACGTGCATGCGTGTGTGCATGAGTGTGCGTGTGTTTGTGAGTGCCTTTATATCTGAGCTTATTTTTACAGCCCACATGCTCTGTAGGGAGCACTCCTCAATATGTTTTCAGTGAGCTGGCTGGCTGGAACCTCCAGATAAGGGCTGTTATGTGTTGTATAGTTAGTGGTTAAGTATTTGTGTTCTCCACAGCTCCCCGTGTCACCGCGAGCTCCTGAGGCTCAGCTCTCCAGGTCGCAGTAATGAGAGAGGATAATTACTGATCACACTTTGCAAATGGAACAACAGGACGATAGAAGGCGTATAATGAAGACCCACCACCCCTTCCACCCCTGCCACAACATACACACATATATATGTATATACATATCGATATAGATGTACATACACAAACGCAGACACACATCCTGTTAAGAGCATGATAATGACAAACACTGAAACAAGTACAGGTCTCCTGGGACCTTAGCGAGCAGTAAATATGCATCCTGCTTGTAAAACAGCATCTCCTACAAAATACATTTATATCCTACTAATTTGAGTTCTGGAGGAAAAAAAATTGCTGCCTAGATTATGTTCACTGGCAACATTTCTGTCTGATTCCCAAGAGTGATATCCTTATTCTGCAGAGAAAACCTGGGGAGGAGGGTGGATGTCAGTATAAAAAAAGACTGTAGTTTGTGTCCTGTGTCCTATATGTTTATGTGTGTAAAACATTAAGATATATATATATATCGCTGTGTACCATCTAGCGTATAACCCAACCAATACTGGGTTTTTGAGGCCAATAGTGATGTAGATATTTGAGTTTAAAAAACCATGGTTGCAGTATGTTGCTAATATTTTGACCATTTTGTTTTCACTTATTAGGTCAAACCTACAGAACTTGTTTAAAATGTGTCTAATCAATAATATTGTGGTGCCCCGTGGACTCAGGCCCAGAAACAATGCCCAAAATTGTGGAAATAGCTTTGGCCATCATCCAAGATATTAAAAATTGAATTTCACTTTAGAGATTAATTTCAAATAGTGGACTATTTTACAAGGAGGACTCCCTGCAGGCCCATATTCCAGTAATTAAGTTAGCGACAAAAATATCATCATAGCCGAAACTCTGATAATAACGCCTGGGTTGTAAAAAGAAAAAAAAACACTGAATTTCCTCTCTACGAAGTCTCATCTCATTACATTTAATTGATGATTGCAACTGATGATAAAGAATGAGATTTTAAAAAAAAAGAAAAAAACTTCTTTGACCTTGTGCTCAGATCATACCTGCAGCCCTTTCTCCTTCTCCTCCACCTGTAAGGTGAGGACAAACATTGCACCGAGCCAGAAAACACAAAGGCGGAGGAGAGACGGAGCACTTTGTCAGATCAGCTAATTGAGTATTTGGCCCAAAGCAGGGGCCATTTATAAGATCCCTCCACCCTCCAGGCCTGCCCACCTGACTCCCATTCCTCTGCCTCTGTCCAGCTGTGTGCTGCTGTGACACAGGGCTTTGTCACCCCTGTTCCTGTATACCCCCCTGCCTCTTCCTCATTCATCACCGCAGAGTGATTCCTGGGTTTAAGGGAAAGTGATAAAGATGCCTGCAGGCCCGCTGTGGACACAGCACGACCCTCCAGGCTAAAGTGCCCTGATCAATCAAAAGCTCCTCTTGGTCAAACTACCCCTGTGGTATCAAACTCGAGGAAACAAAACCTTAACTTGACAGAAAACCACAAGACATGCCCACACTGACACACTAAAAACAATTTCCCGCCCTCGAGTTTGTTACTAATCTCCGTTGTTGTGTGTTTGGCCAACTCGATTCTTTTATTATGTTTGGTGCAGCAGGCGACTACTTCATCTTTGTTGAGGATGACAATTAGGGGGCCACCAATGTGTAATCAGAGTGAGTGTCCCAGAATCATAATAAGCATCTACACTGTCTCCCACTCGTTCCCATTTGAACAGCTGTGACTCCAGCAGTGCTCTTGGCGGGCTTCATCCCCCGTTGCCTCATTTACTTGCAGCCTCTGAAGTGTGTGCTTGGAACAGTATGTAATTCAGACAACTGGAAATATTTATATTGTTGCCTTTTTTTTTTTCTTCTAGATTTTGTGTGTTTGCATTTCTCTTTGACAAAAATTATTTCATGTATCGTGTTTTCTAACAGCTTTCTAACACCATGGTCACAAAGTAGGGCCAGTTTTTAAATAGCCCCTGCAAACCAGGGATGCCAGAGCTAAGGGTGAGGATTCAAGGATTCAGTGACGTACTTACTTTGTTCAGCAGGTCACATTGTCGTGAATACATTGTCATTAGTGGCCAGAAACACAGAACACATGATACAATGAACAAGAAGCTGATCATTCCTCTCAAAATTGCTCACTGGGTTCAAAAAGTTCAAAAAGGTCTGTGCATGTACATGTGTTTTGTCATGCCTCCACATTTTTGGGAAGGCACACTAGAGTCCTTTAAAAGTCACTCTTTTTCCAGTGACTGTATATGGAGGAATTACTGACATAGCAGACTTAATCCAATTTAACCGTCTAACTTTGAGTTAGACATTGCAGTGATTGCCAACCACTTGCTGATTAACTGCAACGCTGAGCTTTTCGGTATAGTACCTCACAAAAAGAAACAAGTTTTGGGTTTCTTTTTTTTTTTTTTTTTTCTAGGTTCTCTCTTTGAAAATTGAATCGAAGGCAACTGGACATATGTTTGTCTGGGAAGACGTTTCGCCTCTTATCCAAGGGGCTTCATCAGTTCATACGCATCGGTCTATCTAGTCCGCACTAGTCAGACTAGTGCGGACTAGTTTCAATTTTCAAAGAGAGAACTATGACCTGGATGAATGAGAACATTCACAGACATTTTTCTAGGTTTTGATTTACTGGTGTTGATGAAGAAATCATTGTGAATAACTGTTTCATTCAAACAGTTTAACATAATTTTATTTTGTGTTTTGTTCAATGTAAAAACAGCACTGCGCATTGTTCATTTTAATGAAACTCCAACTTCTGAGATGTGGCTGAAATGTGAAATCATTCTTCCAAAAGTCCTCAGAAACTGCACTGAACAATACTTTCTTACACTAAGTTTCAGACTCTTTCATCAAGTAGGTCCCTGCTGTCAGTGTCATTATAAAACGTTTTTCATTATCACTTTTTGCATAAAATCTCTACAATAGTCAATAGTGAGGTCTTGGAAAGACCTATCATGTAGAGGTATAATATTTCTGCTGAGTACAGCACTTTGTCCACACCAGTTAAAAGTTATATCCAGTATCCCTTTCCACTTACCCACTCACAATCTTCCTCTTCACTTCAGGCAAAACTAAGTGTTACCATTCTTCCATTTTATATTAAGACCCTAAAATAGCTTGCTGGTTATTACATACAGTAACCAAGCAATTATGCTTATTTGAATCTAACTAGTTTGCATGCAAGGCAAAACACTTTGTTTGTTTAATTTAATTACAGTAACCAGTCAGGCTTAACTCATTCCCAGTGGCTAATGAATGGGAACAGTAGCTTTGGAAATTCATCAGTACTTTTTTCCCCCCCTCCCCCTCTTCTGGTTTATAGAGCCTCAGTCCATTTCACAGGCCAAATCTCAAACATCATCTGACAAAATGAGTCAGTGATCTCAGCAGGGAGATGCTGTGATTGCTCAGAGGTATCAGGGTGAGACAATGTCTCTTGTCCCCTCCACTGTGCTGACTAAAGCATCGCTGGTCCCTGTGATCTGCCCCGGTGCCATAAAGTCAGCATGATAGCAAACTCTGCTTCATTTTAAAGACCCTCGCAAAGTTTTATTTCAAATGCTGTTATGATATTTTTGATTTACATTTTGTGTTAAACTTGTAGTACCTTTGTGTGCTTTTGGCACCCCAGTGATAATGTGCCCTCATGTATCACCTACACTGCAGTTTCCACCTCTTCTCATTAATATGGATATTTTTCAGTGCACCACTGGGTCTTTTTGTTCCTACAACCCAGTGCCAAGATTAGGTGTTTGGTTCACAGGGTCAAGATGCTTAAAAAGTATGCACAGTTTGTACATTTGAATTTTACAGCATATTTAACAATATATTGGAGATGTGCCTGGAAAAGTCAGGCAACTCTTGGCCATGTTGCATAGCATCACAGTTGGGAAAAACAACTAGCATTTTCAAAATTAAAATAACTACTGAGCAATGTATACCAGTACTGTTTATGCAGTCAATACAGTGTGTCCTTGTACAATCCTATCCAGGACTTTTCAGATGAAGCTGTGTGACTATGCAGGGAACCAAGACCTGATTTGGACAGGCTAAATACAAAAACATAAACTAACTTCTCTGCTGAATTTGACCTCACTGCTTGGCCTCACTGACTCTCCTCTGAGAAGAACGCAGATCAGAATATTTTAACATATTAGCATTTTAAGACACCAGTTTCCACTGCTAAAAAAGAAACATCCAAAATGGCCAGAAGGACAGAACCTCATGAAGACAGAGGTTAAAAGCTTCTTCAGTGAAAGAGATTCATTAGTTTCTTGTATACACTGACACCTGACATCAGTGATTTCAAAGACATCTTAAAAAGAAAAATGACTTCTGCATTGTTGACCCACTGCTGATCACAAGGTCCATTTGCAGAGAGTAGCCAGCCATATTTTCTAATCTCATTAACAGTTATTTTAGGAGATGTCTTATAGAGGCCAGAGCAGAGTACCGGCAGTGAGTCTTGCCTGTGGAAGAAGAAAGGCTTCTTCTCCTTGAGAACCCTGAGGACCTCCCGTCTAATGAAATGCTGTCAAGGTCCAGTGAGCTGAGCTGCCAGAAGAAAGCTTCACAATGGAGAAAAGCCCGACAAGCAGCACAAAGCGAGGGGGCAGATAGCAACCCAAACTCCTCATACACTTATTACATTTTGGGAAGCGCTCAGGCAGATAGCGGTGGGAAGCTGCCTCGTTCACACAAACAGAAAATCTGTTGCTTCCTCTAGACCAGATGTATTATTTACTTTGAACTGTTACCTCAACTGCTGACAACA
Source organism: Toxotes jaculatrix (assembly GCF_017976425.1). NCBI lineage: Eukaryota > Metazoa > Chordata > Actinopteri > Toxotidae > Toxotes > Toxotes jaculatrix. Next base: position 9,850,373 of record NC_054409.1, on the reverse strand, counting down.
GTAATTAATTTAGATAAAGTAACTATCCATCGAGCTGAAATCATTTGTCCAAGAAACTCTATTGTGGAGCAGAAGAGAACAGACTCCCAGAGGACCTGGGGTAAAGATATTTAAAGACAAGCTTTACGCTATTAATTTTAAAGCTTTATATGCCGGGAAAAGGAGCTGCAATATTTTGTTTGCTGTTCTTTGATTACCAATAATAGACCGAATAATAATAAACAAGTTCAAAGCACGAATAGAAAAGTAGTTTGACAACTGTAAAAGAGTCTGAGGTGCAGCAGTAGTGCAAATCTGTCCTGTAAATATGAGCACTCCCAGTAATATGGAGGGATAAACAATATAAATTTCAGTGAGCTCACTATCTTGCATGACATACTTCTCTGACGGTCACATTTTTAGAGAACTGGTGGCCCTGGCTATCTGGATAAATGAAATCATTCAAACAAACCACCTTTCATGGAAGCAACAGGGCTGTATTTTATGGGCTCCATGCCTCACGCTGACTTTTCCAGCTAATTAAACAAGATGCCAAGACAGACAGAGGAAGATGAAGACAGCAATGGGGAACCAACCTGCAGCTGGTGTAACAGAAAAAAAAAAAAAAAAAGATTTCTCTTTCATAAAAGAGAGAAAGAAAGATAAGGTGCTGTTATTTATAACCCCGCTTTAATCTGTTGCAATTGTCAGGGCAGCATTTTCATTCTCATTAAAGAAAAGCTTTACGCTGAGACGGCCGAGGCCACCGTTGTAGCGGTTTGTCTTTCTGACAGCGAGGAAACATCACCTCCAGTCGTCCACCTCTGCGTCCGTGTGACTATCAACCGTTTCCACCGTTGTGTTTTTCTATTTCAGGTTCGAGCAGATTAGAGAACAGCACAGTATGAGGGGCCTGTGGTGCAATCAGTTTTATGGTGGGCCTGCAAAAATCGCACAAAGGAGGCACACATGAAAGTGGTTGTTTCACCCATAGAGGGTAATGATAATTGTGCAATTCAGTCACACTTTCTCCTGCAGCTCGTTTTTGACAAAGGAGAGAAAAAAAATACCATTTTGGAGTGTTCATTTGGAAAAACCTCTGAGTAGAGAGAGAAATAGAAAGCATTGTGAAATGAAAACCTATGTTTGTGGGATATTTGATGATGGACAAAATAGAATACACACCATTGTGTTTGCCACTCTTGAACATGCAAGCTTGTGTCTGGTATTAAGTCCAGCTTTCTATCGTATCTAGTGGAGCTGACTGTGAATAATGATGCCACTGATTTAAATTCTTAAAAAGACATGTTAACAACAAGTGGTCATGACCAGGCTCAAGCAGAGACTGTGACACTACCACAAACTTACTCAAAAAGGAGAATATAATCTTCAAACTCAAAGAAAAGGGAGATCCGAGGCTCTAGACAAACTCAAGAAAAGGATGGAGAAGGTCAGACTCAGACCTCAACCTCCATCAGCAGCCGTAAGTTCAATTAACCCAAAACAGAACCTGAAAACATGACAACCAGTGACCGCCAACCCAAGCTAAAATAAACTTCATCTCAGCAAAACAGTTTCATGCTGGCAGGGAGCTAGGCTGGCCTGTCTCTCTCCTCCTCTTTCCATTTGTCTTCACCTGTGGACTCAATCAGCCAAGGCACACTCTTTTTATGTTTTAGAGGATTTTGGAAAAACAAAAGAGACATTCAACACATTCAGACAGAAAGAAACCAAAAAAAAAAAAAAAAGCTGCCATGAAGTTGCACAAGTGTGACACATGGTTTTGAAAATCAAGAGTAGCATAACATTGTCATGGGAGCACAAAACAGTAGAAAGCATGTGACACTGGAGACTGCAGTTCTCATTTGTTCTCCTACCAACAGAAAATGCTGCTTTTTTTTTTTTTTTTAACCATTAACATTCTTCAACAAAAGCAACTGATCCTCACATCACAGAGGCTCGAACCAGAGAAATAATTTAACAACTTAAATTCACAAAACTGTTGGACGTTCATTTTCTATCAATGGAAGGCAACGCCTTAACCAGAGAGATGATAGAACAGGAAACACTCATAGAGGTTGTTTCTGGAACACTTATCTGGTTTGCTTTGAACAGACCTAACCATTTACAATTACTTTTCCAACTAAAATTTGATTTGACAAGATATCCAAAGAGCTTCTGGAGACATCAGGCACTTGAGGAATCAGCTATCTCAGGGGAATCTGTTAAACCTTACCATCTATCAGTTACATGATGCTGGTACACACTGTCAAGCTCTACACGGTTGGTGGACTATACAGTTCTGGAAGAGCAATTTTAGATGGGTTCTATCTCATGTCAACCCACAGTATCCTCATCTGTGCTACATTCAAGAGAATTACTGTGGGCAAGAAACAGTCAGCGTAAAAGACATTTATTAAATTCTATAGGTTGAATTATGGTGGAACAGCTTGTGTCAGTGAAATAATTGGTCTGACTGAACTCTACCAGAAATGTAAAATTAGATCAAGCTCAAAGCCCGAAAATGACAAGCGTGTTGTCAAGTGCTGTGATTAAGACCGCAACACAAAACCCCAGAGGAGCGCATGAGAAGTGTGTTTGGGTTCTTCATCTTACAGTTGTCTTCGTTAGCTGGATTGTCTGGTCCAGTGCATAGGATGATTACAGCTCTCATTAAGGATGGACTAGGACTGTGTAAATCCCAGGACAGGCTTGTGAACAAGGAGGAGAAGTGACAGAGCATGCTGCCATGATACATACTATCTGTACTATCTGTCTCCAGAGTTTACTCCACTGTGGATTATTTCCATACTGGGAATGTCCAAGAACAGATTTAGTTTAGTCTGACAGGGACAGCTTTTGTCTAGATACTTGCATTTATAGCAAATGGTCATACAGACTGATTCATCAGACAAGGCTCTCTTCTTTGAGGAAGCTCTTTTAACACATACATGAACATTGGATCTTAGTTAAATCAAAAGTACAGAAAATATTGCACAGAAAGCAGGTGGTGGGGTTGGCGGGGGAGCTGTGGCAGCGAATGGCATTGCTGACCCTCTGAGTAGAGGACGATCCATAGTCGTTCCATAAGTGAAAGGAGCTAACAAGTGTGATTTTACCTCTGCCCACACAGAGGTATGACCGAGTCAGATGTCAAAAATGACATCACACCTTGCATCTCTGTCATGCGGGTAAGTCATGTAATGTACAGCAGCTATGTGTTAGCTTGTTTTGGTGTTTTTCTGCCCCCTAGTGGTAACAAAGTAATTGCTGAGGTTTTATCCCAGTTGTAGAAGGATAAAATGTAAAAACCTGTTCTCTGAAAGTGCAAATAGAAAAAAACTTGGTCCTTATAATTACCAACTCACTATCCAGTCTGTTCTGTGTTTTGAAACAAAAACTCCCTCCTCGTTCCACCATGTGGACAATCTGACAGAAATGATGAGATTTCAAGTACGTCTTGGAATAAATGTGTCTGGTCCGTCTCCGCTCCCACCCTGCTGATTCAGGGAGGACACGGTAGCTGCCCTCACGGTGGCCGTCCATCTGTCCATCAGATCTCATTAACAGTTCAATTGTCTGCAGGGAATCGGTGGTAGTCAGAGAGAGGCTCACTGGTTGGAGTGACAATTAGCATACAAAGCAAACAGTGCAAATAGAAGTGGCCTTGGCAAAACAGTTCAGGAATATGTAAGTCACTGCAGATAATAGGATATTACTACGGCACAAGCAGCTTCAATGCAAGGATGCACAAACGGATAAAGTGTCACTAAACACATTATAATAATGTGAAAAATACATCTGAGTATTTCAGTGCTGACAGACATGTTTTTTCATCAGATTTTAATGAATTAGTTTCAGCTGCGAATTGTAAACAGTCGAAAGTGCTCCAATTTTTTTCTTTTTTTCGTTTAACTGAAAGTTTAATATTTATAGCTCACAAGACTTTATATTAAATACAAAGCTGTCCCATTTGTGTATATGTGATACACATTTCTTTCATTCATGTGTTTCATCTGTATGTCTATGCTTACATCCTACAGATCATCATTTACGAGAACAACTGAAAGACAATTAATTTGGAGCGTAAGTAATCTCTGTTGAGCAGGATTCAACCGAAAACTCAGCCGCTGTGCAAAGCTCTCAACCTGCAAACGCACTGGCTCAGTCTGGATGGATCCAAACACAGAACCAACAGAGCTGCTTGGAGAGCACAGTGATGGATGATATTGCCTGGTCACTGGAAAACCACAGAGTATATAAAAGAACCAGTGTTTGATGGGAGAGGCTGGGTTCTGGCCTGGTGGACCGCTGGGAAAAAAGTCACAACCAGCTCTCAACCTACTGACCGCTGAGGGTAGAAAAGGTCCTGCACAGAGTCTGAAGGTCACAAGCAGAAATTTTCATTGAACAGACAATCTTTCAATACAATGAGCACTTTCCCTCAGGTGTAAAAGCCAAAAGGTCACATGCACCAGTGAGCTGGTGTATTATTTCAAGCACACAGACATACAGTAAATGCTCATCAATAATAAATAAACCAAATGAACTTTGCCATTACAAAAAACAGTATATTTTATTTTCAAATAGAAAAGTGGATCAGTTATTTCCCCAGTGTGTTTGTGTTTACAAAGCCAAACTAAATTTATCTCTTCCACAAACAACATATGTTTTCAATCAGTGCCCATATACATATGTGTTCCGCTTTCTGCTGTGATCCTGCTAATTTGTCTCATGTACATCTGAAGCCTGATGGCAAGTCAAGATTACCCGATCACAGAAAAAAAAGTAATACCTAAGTAATATCTAAGCTTCTTCATTTAAGACTTGACCTGACAATTTATACATTAAGTTCCTTCCAGCAGATTCTAAAGCATATCCAGTACTTTGGCAATTACTGAGCAACACTTGACCCCCCTTTTATTCCTTCCATACTTTTAATAGAAAATTACCAACTCTTACTGGAGATGGCACAGATAAACCAGGTGGAGGAGCTGCTATTTATGTGTCTTGCACACATAATGAGAAAAACTCAGACTGTATTTGATGTTGCTCATACTTATTTTTAAGTGTTTAAAGTTTAAAACTGTCATACATTATGCACGTCAAGGATGAAAATGTTGTGCAGACTGTGGATGAAAGGGGAAACACCACTGAGTTCTACTTCAAGATACTGAACATAAAGTTACAACTGGTATTTTAAGAATGCCCTCATGGTGGTGAGGACTCTAACAGGATAATTTGCTGTAATGGGCATCAAGGGTGCTTCAAGGTAAGAAGGGAAAGTCTGGACCATATCATAGGGTCTTAACAATACTCTGACATCAGAGCAATATGGCCCAATCTTTTACGAATCATAAAACTATAATCAGCCAAAGAGAAACTGAAGTGGCTTCTGATAATCCTTCTAATCCTTTTGATTGATTTTGATAGCTCACAAACGGTGAAGCGTCACTTTTCTTTCTGATCTTTCATGGCCATATTATGTCATATCACGTCAGGTCCCTTTGCTGAATAAAGTATGGATTTAGAGATATCTGGGGATTGTGACAACACTGATCCTGCTTTTTTGGCAAAGTCTTGGAAAGTTCACAAATACTTTGTGTTTCAAAGAAAAGCGACTATGAAGGGCATTCCAGGTCATGACAACTTCAATTTAACTCTGGCCTCCTTTCAAACAAACCAAGCTAGCGATCATGGGCACAGACCCAAAGATACATATACTTACTTAAATTTTGATATTTTTTTTTCTCTCTTTATGTGCTTTTAAATAAAAGCTAACTGGCTACAATGAAAGGCACAATACTAATTACACTGACACTAAAGGTGGAGGTCTTTTAGTGATCAGGTCCTCTAGTGATCAGTTAATTTCAAATGAGGGTAAAATCCAATTAACTGGATTCTGCCTTTGGGTCGATAGTCATGCAGTAGTTGCGTTACGATGAAAATTACACCTCCAAGGATAATAGCTGAATCTATTTCAGGAGGAGATTATAACAATGCATAAAGCCTTTCCATGTAGTTTTACTTGGGGTAATTGCCACCTATTCTATTTCTATTCTGAAGCAAACAGAATGGACAATACGTTTCTTGTTTCTATAAGAGATTCCGCAGGTCAAAGTTACACTTGTGGCAACGACTGCTTCACCCAGTGAAACCAACCCTGAATGAATTGCTCTTGATATTGGAAAACAGCCCTTTGCCCTTAATTTGTCACCTTTTTAGGGCAGAAAATTGATTAGATTGCTCCATGTATAATTGCTTTCACTCCCACAGTCAACCTGGAATCCAGGATGTAAACTTTAATCCATTTCCTACCGTTCAATTAAGTGAGAGATTTCAATCTTCCCCCTTCTCACATTGTGCTCATTCTTTATTTATTTATGTTTAAGGGGGTGAAGGACTATTTATTTTCAGAGATCTCAAGTGTAATGGTTCATTATTGCAGAAAACTTCAACACAATACAGGACTGACTCAAGGACAGTTTTTCCGTTCCGGTTTATCTCTTAAAGCACATACAGTGTTTACAGAGATGAGGTGCAGAGTGAAAAGGGTATAATGGTCCATGGTGTTGTTTCACACCGAGTGGAAGGAAATGATTTCAAGGTTGGGTTATGTGCAATGGGACATAGAGATAATTTTCTTCTTATCCTAAATTTGGTTGTGTGTCTGTTCAGTGAGCTGCTAGGATTATTGTGCATTTGTTACCCTCTACATGTTACAAAGTTAGAAAGTTATGAGCATTACATGAATTTGTGTAACCTCATCTGGTATAAAAATATTTGGAATTAGATAATATCTCTGCCAAGGTTTCCTTTCTAAAAAAAAAAAAAAAAAAAAAAAAAAATGTTATATAATTATAATATTCTGTCTTCGGTTACAAGGTGGTCAGGATTCTTACCTGTAAACACAGCTGAGGCTGATGGGAATGTCATTAGTTTTGCAGATATTCAGTCATAAATTAAACAAGCTTAGTGGACAAACTTAACTTGGCTCCAGATAAAAGGTCAAGGGATCAGCAAAGTGAGTCAGCCTGTTGAGGACATTAATGGACCAAATTTCAATCTAAAATTATTGAGACATTTTATTTATAACCTCAAACATCAACCTCATGGCATAGCAAGAGGAAAAGTCAGTAGGATTCTTCCTCTGGACACCAAGAATGTCTGTACAAAACCTCATGGCAATTCAACTGTTGTTCGGATATTTGACTCTGGATGAAAGTAATTGACAGATCGACCATCAGACCCACAAAGCTAAAAATGTATGCTAACACTCATTTGTGTGAATAACCTCTTAGGTCCGCCTTAGCCAGTGTTCCAGGGTGCATCACTTTGCAGTATATTGAAACTGTCGCAAAGCAGTTCAGTAGCTCTGCAAATGGCTCTGTGTATCTGGCAGAGCTACAACTCTGACATGCACTTAAAAGAAAGTCAAGAACATCATCATCCTTCCAGTGATATCAATTCATGCCCTCATTTGAGGTTAATAAAAATCCTAAAATGAGAGTCCTGAAACTGGGCTCCATGTTATTTTTGGCATTGCTCCTCTGTACCTCACGAAAAATGACTCTTCATGCATGGTTTGCTGTATAAAATTAGCATATAGCAAAGAAGAAGGAGGCTTTCTCAGCCATGAGAAAGGATGACCTGGGTTTCATTAATGGCTGATCTCACAGTGCAGGTGTGGAGAGAGCTGACCCTAATTTATGTTGATGGAGGAGCAGAAGTATTTCATTATATTTTTGAGTGTGCACTAGAGTTATGTCAGTAAGATGAGCATCTCTCTCCTTATCTTCCTCAGGTTTTCAGCTGAGAATTGATCCACTGACTTTAATAAATTGATCATCCCTAAACTGCTACAATGGCCACTCCCTAACAACCCACCCATCCCACAACCCATTTTTGTTTCTAAAACTGGATAAGCATTGTCATTGTGGGCATTAGCTCATTGTATTGGTTTAACAACACATATCCCCTTTTTTTGGGTCACTTTCTCTACTCTTAACAACCTGTTTGCAGCAGCAGCAGTAGGCAGCTGTTATTACCAAACAAGCTGTGACAGACCCACTGTACCTGCCCAAACTCCAAAACAGAGGACACTAAAGGTTTTTAACACTTTTCTCAGGAGTTTGTTGGAGCTCAGTCCCTGGGATTGATCTCATGGAGCTTTAAGGCTTAATGTCAACTAGTCAGATAATTTGTGTGTACAGTCCCACTAATATGGCTCTTTTCAGCACTATGCTCCATTGCAGATTTTATGTAATGCAAACAGAAGAAGCTGTTTGTTAGATTTCCCATTAAATAGTATAGAACATGTCAGCTAACCACTGTTTAAAGTGAGGCTTGCACAAAAAACACAGTGGTCTATCTTCCTATCAAGCAATTATCAATAGCCCTGATCCTTAAGAACAAAATATGTCATTAGATTTAATCTTAAATCTGGATCTGCAATCTGAGTAACATCTGCACATCAGAGTTTTCTTTTCTCCTCATTGGCAATGACGATTTATTCTATGATGATGCATTTTATATATTTGATTTTAATATCTATATTCGCTGCACTTTCTGAATTTTTCTCCTGTGTTTTTCATTGATTATGAGGCTGTTGTGAGCCATGTTTCTGTTAGTTCCTCCAAAAACTTGACAGAATTTACTGATGAGTTGTGTTACTGCTCTGAGCTATCATATTTGACACCTTCAGAATTCTGATAAAACACATTTTCTAACAGCATTTTTTCCAGACAAATCTAAATTTATAATCCATCATGAATCTTGAATTGTTTAAACTGAAGAAAAGCCAGTGAGAGACTGAGTGGCACAAAAATGGAAATAGGACAAAAACAGTTTTTGGCCTGGGACAGAGGGGGACTATCTTAATATGAACATCCTGCATGTAAATGTGTCTTGATATTTTGGTTTTGTCCTCTAATGTGTGAGTGATAAAATATATTATCACAATGGCTGTCTTTGACAGTTTACTTACTCAAACACAAATAACATAAACTGACTCATAAATTATAGATAAACGTAAGCAAACTGCATCTGACAGAAAAGATGGAGAGATGATGCAGAGCAGGTTAGAGCAGGTTAGGCTGTATGAACTCCAAGAGGAGACAAATTAAACTGCAACATTCCCTGAAGAGGTGATGATAGGTGAAAAAGAGGAAGTACGAACATTGATTTACCTAGTGAGAGGGGTCACTTGTCCTTTCCTGTACTCGACTAATGTCCACTGCGAAGTTGAAAATTAAGCACAGCCTTTCACCTAAATGATGCAGCGTATTGATTGCCCCAAAGGAAGGCTGCTCTTTAATGGATTTCTCCGGAGCTGACCTTGCTGTTAGTGTAACAGTGTCTTGCCACAGGCGGGCACACCACACAGAGGTGATTTTTACTTCAGGTTTACACAGGGGGCTTCACCACACAGTACCAACCACTTACCCATTCCACAGACAAATCATCATCAGACAAAGACATCATCCTCCATAAGGTCAGAGCTTAAGTTTAAAAATATACTTAAAACCTACTGAGGGGAAATCAAAAGATAACTATAGATATTCCCACTTCTCATTTTCTGGCTTTTTGACGTGAGAATGATTCATTGACTTTGTTCAACATTTCATTACATACTTTACATCTTTATGCAGCCTCAGATTGTCAAGTACATTGCTCATTGATACCTTTTTCCTACTTTGCACTACATAAACTTTTAAAGTAAACCACCTGCCAAGAAAGGGTAATGTCAATTGTCCTTGTGGTAATGCAGGGGTATTAAGATGGAGCTGGGAGATTAGATTACACTCTCCATCTATTCCAGTGGCTCCGTGAGGCTGTATTTACAGTAGGCACAGTGGTGCTTTGAACAAAATGCTAAGGTAATTATGTTAAATGTTAAGGTGCTGATGTTTCACAGGTATAATGTCAATATCTTAGTTTACCATGTTTACATGCTAAAATGTGCTAATAAGCGATAACTAACTTTAAGTCAGTCAAACTGGCTTCATGGTCAGACTATTACACATATAACTGACATGTACAGTTTAGCATACTGTTGTGACTGTTGACATCTTGCAGAGGGCTCCTGCACCATTAGTTCAGATACTGTAATATTGCACACATGCATCCATTCGTTGGTCGGACCAGGAGTAAGAGACTGTTTTCTTCTCCTCATCACACGAGATGATATGGTTCATAAGACTTATTTGTTGCATGCCATCTAAACTGAAAGCACAGCAGTTTTACTGTTACGTATGTGTGAGGGAAAACACAAGGAAAACACTCAGTGAAAAACATGAGTTTAATGTACTGTAAATAACATTCAATTTCCAACTGCCTTCTATATCATATTCTGAATATTTTACTGTAACTGATAATGAGGCAAACCTAATATTCAAAGACTGAGCTTTGAATAATGCATAATGGCACAGTAGCATGTTTCGTCTAATGTGCGCTGACCAGCTAATCTAAAAGGAAAAGTTAAACTGTCCGCCTGATCTCAAAGCATCATCAAGAGAAGCCAATGGCCTAAGGGTTAATTTGGCCTGTTGACACTCTGATGCAATAAGGTGGAAGAAATTCTTACTTGACTGTGTGTTAAAACATAATTGGCCAGTTGTTTGATTAAGAGAAACAACCTTATCAAATGAATGGGTTTAATTATGCCCTTATCAAACTAATGGTGATAGTACTGTTGCCCTATTTGTTCTTTGTTGCTTCTTAATTTGTAGCCACCAACTGAAACCACGTACAATTAGCATTTGTGATAGCAGTGCATGCAGCAAGTGTGTAAGTCTTGAGCGACTTACAGGAATAAAGTTCAATAAGGTTTGTCTGGCAGAACAATTATCTGAGGAAGACCACCCCCATAACTTATCACATCCTAGGATACCTTTCTACAAAAGACAAAAACAGTCAGAGCAAGATCCAGCAGAGCAATTAGGCACAGTTCTTAAATGTCCTGATGTCGCTTGCTCCTGAGCACAGAGGCTGGGGTAGAGAGAGGACTTTGATAAGCTCTCGAGCAAAATGAAAGTCTAATTAGATATGCTGCTGGCATGGTCTCTTGGTGCTCACAACTGTATGGGCAGGGAACAACAAAAACAGTTTTGGTGTGGTCTTACACAGTATGGACACAGTCCCTTAGGAGTGCAGCAAATGAGACTCTCGTTTGAAATACAAAACGGTTACTAATGACACAATTAATTACTCTCTGCACCAACAAATGTGCTACCAAAGTGTTGTTTGTGCCTAGGGATTATCTATTGTTTTAATTAAGAATGAGGGCACTAATACAGTTCCCCGTGGACAACAACTAGCCAAGACGTTGTAATGAGCCCATTAAGAGCAACCATGGCACTCCAGAGCTTTGCCACCCTGTATCACTCACTAGCCAAGAGGTTACACAGACTGCACACATTGTATACAATGCTCATATCTATCATCTGACCAAGAGGAAATTTACTGGTTGTGAAGATGATTGTGAGTGATGAAGTGTATAGTGGGATTTCTGTGCCTCCCTTCCAGTACCCTGTGTGCCAGGGGCCCTGCCCTGTTTTATGTCAGTCTTTTAAACGATGACTCAATTGAATCTGAAATCAATTAAATATTATTTTCTTTGATTTATTCTCAGTCATAAGCTAAAAAACTAAGTTCTGCTACACAAGTTTCTCTCTGGTAGAAGTGCTAACAACTCGTAGACATGTGATGTGACAAGCTACCACAAGTAGCTTTCTGTGAGCAGTCATAAGCTAAAAGTAACTAGCAACTATATCTGACAGGTAAATGTGATGCAGTAAAAAGTACAATATTATTCTTTGAAATATTTTGGGGTAAAAGTGAGAGTTAACAAAAACAGAACAGTCAGAACAGTCCCTCAAAAGTGTACTTTAATAAATGTACTTATTTGCTTTCCACCTCTGTCAACCTGGATCACACATGACAGTAGTATGTGATCATTATGGATAAATAATTAGACTCAACAATGCTCAGTTCCCCCAACAGTTGAAGCTTGGGAATACTTTAAACCCTACTGTATATCTCATGGGAACTTAGAAGCAAAGGAAATACTTGTCAAGGGCAATGTTTGGACTGGTGTCTCATGCTTGTTACCACATACAAACAGTGTACAGCCTGTACTCTCTGGTGCCCTCCTGTTATCTGATTGGTTTGTTTGTTATTGGTTAAAAAAAAGGGTCAGAAGTATTGTATAATGTCTGAAATATACCACAGAATCTCAAGAGATTAAAAAAAAGAAAAGGCATAGGTGAAAGGATTTTTTCAGCACCTCAGTGCTCACAATATTGCGAGGTAGGAAAACACACCTGATTAGAACACTCACAAAGCTTCAGATCACCAAAAAAATATGGTGAGATGCTTAAAGCGTGACCATGGCACCCAAAGAAAAAGGTGGGCCATTTTTGTTACAATCTGTTGGTTATTACCAACACAGATGGCTCAGGTGGTCTAAAAATATGAAAAATGTACATGAATCTCACTGTAAAGCAGGAATACTATCAGTTCATGCCATTAGTTCATTTGTACTTTGTGAAAATAAAACCACAATATCTTAAAAAGACTTCAAATCCACCCACCTAACTAAAATGTGTAAAAACAACATCTTTATAAATTGGTACTCAACAGAGGAGAAGCAGCATCTTATGATGTGATATTCCAGTCTCATAAGAGCACTTGCATGACCCATATGTCCTTCATTTCCAATTAGTCCAATTTTCTCATCTTCCTTTAATATCCGAACACCGGTTTGTTGTTCAAACAGCATCTGTCTAGCAGAGCTTGCATCTCCTCAAGGCTTAAGCCCATTTCTAATTAATCTGGCCCTCCAACAGTAGAGGGAGGGGAAAACAGGCTGAAGGTGATTGGGCTCGTTTTGATATATTTTATCTTATGGGAAATTCCATTTATTTGATACAGTGGATCCATAGTTTACATCATGATCCTGGTCTAATTCTGCTGTGTTGAAAAGTGGTGCAGTCTGAATCAACTGGACATATGAGACTCACACTGACATTTGATTTTTTTTTCTTTTCACAGTACACACCATCGCAGCACATCAGGAACATTGAATATTTGTGTGCCTTGAAATTCACTGTCATCACTATTTACAATGTGTTTTCACATGATACACACACGTGCTTTTTGAGAAATAAGATCCTGAAGATAAAATGAAAACATAACTGATTTAATTTCCCTTCTCTGTACAGAGAATAGAGGTGCCTTTCTACTCAGGTGCACCTTTGTAGAAAAGCACTGAGGAGAGACTCCTCATTCCAGCCAGACTCCACCGCTAACGTATGAAACTCAATCGCCTACGCTTGGCACGCGGCCCAAATCGCCTTGGTCACTTCTCTCGCAGAGGCTGGATGATGAGAGACCTTCATCACCTCTGCTGTAAACAAGGGCTGATTAACACACAGCAGGGCTGGCTGCTCCCAAACAGACATGGCCTGGGCGAGGACTTTACCTGACATGAGAGAGATGATTCAGGATTCAGCCTGTACAGGTGGCCTGGTGATGGCCACCCACATTGGCCAGATGGTGGCCTTTCTGGGGGTTTATCCAAAAGAAGCGTGAAGTAAACGATGTGTTGATCATAACATAAAGTGCTTCGTCTACTCATTCACTATTCCATACATAATGAGGACTCAATGGTTTGTGCTATAATGACAAGTTAATTGAGATTTTGGACTCTTATGAATCATTGTCAGAGGCAGGTGTAGCGTCACATTAAATCAAGATACACATCTACATTTGTGGGATTTTTAATAAGTTGCCATGTGCATGCCGTGAACAATATACTGCATTTTCAGTTTTACAGCCCAGGATTAAACTCTCTCATCTTGTAATTATGCTTTACAGTCTTCTGTATCTCACAGTCACAATTTTAAGACCATGTTTGCACATCATCTCTTCCAAGTTTATTTTATTCTTCACTGCTGATTCCTTTATTCTTGCTATTTATACCAAAAGGCTTCAAAATAAGAGCCTGTGTCTCATCTTGACATTAGCTGTAAAACATGATATTTCAGTGTCCTGCAAAGAAAACAAACTTAAACACTGACGATTCTGCCACAGCTATGTTGATTGACATGTTACGGCATGTTTGCCCATTATAGAAATTCATGCCAACACTTCACTGAAAAGAAGTGTAGCTTCTCTGATGCTGAAATAAAAGAAGCTATTCTTGCATGCAGGCCCAACAGTAGCAACAGAACACGCATGCAACCATTTCTTTTCAGCTTACATCTGCAAGTTGCTCGTAGTCAGTGAAGAATGCTCAAGTGAAGGAGATAATTTTCTGAGAATGTCCTTTATTGATCGGCTTGCTGATTTCTGAGTAATTTTGTGGAAGAGTGCCGGTGTGACAGGAATAGCTGTCAACAACTTTGTCTCCAATTTTGATGACAAAAATGTTTGTGTCGTCCGTCGATATTCATCAGTCTACGTGCCTTGACCCTTTAAACTTGAACCTTTACAGGGACGTGCGGTTACAAGAAAAACAACTGAGCATTTCCCCACCTGCTGTTTCCATTTACTCACAGAACTGTACAGGAGTGCACCAGACTTAACTTCTAACTTTAGATAAATATCTGAAAATAACTGGAGCATTATTACAAATGACTGGTGGTGAGACGGAGTTTGACCTTAAAAATTAATAGTGCAATTCCAAATAGGAAACTGGTGTAAGAAACAAAGACTAACAGTGGGCCAGAGCAGAGGAAATAAAAAGCATTAGTCATTTCTCAAGATAATTCAGAGAGAGTCAGAGTTCAGTAATACTCCCAAATTTGTACTCCCTCTCAGTGGTTCTTTTATTGTCAATTAAAACTTGTCTAACCCACAGAGTTCTGATGATGCAGAGTTTTTGATTGACAATCATCAAAGACATTACATTTAAAGATATTTTTGTCACTTTGACTCTTACCGATTTGATCATGAATATTTAATGTTAAAGAAATAACTGAGATGTGAAGCAAAGTTTTCAGGGGCTTTAAAATTAAACAAAATTACAGTAGTCCCAACACATCAAGTGTTTGTTTGTTTTTTTGTGAAAAGTAAAACTTCATTGGATATTATCACATAAATTCACACATGCATACATTATAATAACACAGATGCTAATTGACTACATAGTACATGACCGCATAAATGACATAGCAAGGCATGTATTTTAGTTAAAGTAATTGTTTTAGCCAACTATGACTTGACATCAAAAGCATCATGGAAGCGGTTTTAAGGACTTAAAAGCCATTTTGCACTTCAAAAAAAAAACTTTTGCTGTTGTTTTCTATAGAAGCCCACACACTGTGTCTTGACACGTGTCATCTCTGGGTTGACATGCGCTGACACATCTGAATCCACCACTGTCCTACTTGGCAACATCAATGTACATCAATGTTCCAGAAAAGCAGCGATTTTTATCTCACTGGCTCCATGGATCAGTACATCCTGTCTAACATAGCATAAACTGAGTGCTACAGCAGGCAAATGATCCATGTCATGTGGCCATTTACTTATTTTTTTTGTACTTTACAATTAATATGTGATACTGTGAAATGTTTATGTCTGTAAATTCTTTGGATTTTGCCTACAGGATGGTCTAATCACAAACATTCCTTGTTATATACATATTCATGGATAAAATTCCGTCAGGATTATAAGTGGAAGCCCTGTCTAAAATTACTATCTTTAGATAATGCGATTTCAACACATCAGTCAGCTGAAATCTTACAATGGACTTGGTCCCGCATGTGAAAGCTTTACATTAATATGGATGTCATGTTAATCCTCTCAAGCAGAACAATACTGTTGAGCAGGAAGGATACATCCAGATGACACATACAAAGAGATGTGGTGAAGTTTCCCCTCATCAGATATCATGTGCCCGTTGAACAGTATAATTGCTTCAACCAAGGGAGCAATAGCCAGCTTCTGTCACTAAGTATTCACCCACTCATATGAAATGTAGCAGCTCGACGGTACCTGCTGCTGCATGCTTTCATTTCTAATTCATGGTATTAATATTGCTCGAGGCCAACTCTGGGGAGCTTCATGACAAATAGTGTAATGGACTTCTCTCTCTCTTTCTCTCAAACAAAAAAGTATGGATGTGGAATATTGATCAGGCCTGTATCATCTCATCGGGCACAGAATGACAATCAAACATTTTTATTCTTTTTTTTTTAAATCCCTCCCTTTCTGCTTCCACATTTGATCGACTGTGCATTTCCTCCAGAATTCCACATAATAACGTGGCTTTGCCTTTTGATCTAACCATTTTAAAAGAGAAATCCAAACTATGATTAACCTAATAAAAAGAATGATACTCCCTTTGAAGTCTATGTGCAGAGATATTGGAGAGCTTTGGCTAAAGATAAGGCAAATGCTGTTTGTTGCTGTTTGTTTATTTCATCTCAGTATTCCAGATAAATCCCCCTGAGTGGCACACAGCAACCTTTAGTGATTCCAGCAACAAAGAAAAAACAAAAAAACTCATCTTTCTGAATCAAAATAGGCAGTCACCTCAGTGAACACTTGATATGCATTATTAGAACAACTGTTACACAGTGTGTGTCTGTGTGTGTTCACAAGATAAAAAAATATTACAACTGATCTTCAGTTACAGTTATGCACCGAGACAACTGATTAGAAAATTAATAAATAAGAAAAAGAAAGTGTGATTCCACTGTCACCAAAAAGTAATGGGAAAATGAATGGGCAAAGATGGATGTTTGTTTATTCAGCTTTAAAAGTTGTGTTTTCTGTTGTTAACAGGTACTTTCTTATGCATAAAGTCAACACATCCTCCAACCTGAACGACCATAGAGATCATCTCATATGATCTTGTGTGGAGGACATCACAAAGCCTTTTGCCAGTCGGATAAAATATACTGCATTTTCAGACAGAATTTGTAAATCAAAAATTCTCCTAAGCATCACTACTCTTTTATATATCACTGTTTGTGCAAGCACTGGTTTGATGGGATCGACTTTTCCGCTCCAATATTTATTGTTTAAATTCTTCACACTTGGCAATACAATGAACTGTGACAAACAACACATTTCAGGGCCCTAGTTTCGCGGCGGTGCAACGACCAGCTTGGTATTTTCTTGAGAGACACATTACAGAGCAGATGCTGCTGTATCATATTTTGCAATATGATGTGACAATTTGCAACATGAAACGGAGCCAAATTAAGACTGAAGTGGCATCAGATTGATGCAATCATGTAAACGACTTCACCAAACTATTATTTCATCATTTACTCCCGTTGCCATTGTACTAATTAACTGTCAAAAAACAAGTCATTGTGGCGCTGCGTGTGTTCACGCTGAAACATCAAGACAACATCATGACTTCCAGAAGAAGTGTCTCTGCAGTTGTTGAATCGTTGTTGTCACACTTCACTGTGATTGACAAAGCTGTTTCAGAGATGGGAGACCAGAGATGTGACTGGATGAGAGTGAATTTAATGATCACCACACCCTCGGATTCATATTCCTCTTTACCAGGCTCTTACGCACTTCAGCTTTGATTTGTCACGAAGTCAAAAATATTTATGTCAGTTTCAAGCAGTGTTTCATGCTTTATTGCACTTTTTCCTGTGTCTTTCCAAAAGCCAGCTAGTTTATTTGATCTCTCCTCTTGTCTTAATCCTGAGGTTGGGAGTTCTGTCATGCAGTGTACTGACAAATCACATCAAAGCGATCAGTAATACACTTGAAACAGTCAGTTGCAATAACATAGTCACACCTTAAAGCAGCTGCTGCTATTTTGATAGGTAATCATTAAAATGAAAAGAACAAATGCAAGTCGAAGTCTGAAATCTAATTTCATGATTTGAAAAAAAAAAAAAAACTCATACTACCGTCCCTCTTTTTTTTTCCAAGTGAACTTTTAATAAAGTTTCTCCTAGTTGTGGTAAATTAGAAAGGTTGGAAACATTTGCATCAGTAAACTGACTTTTCAAAGGAGTCAATAACCAGAGGAATTCTGAGATGAGTCATAGATAGATAACAGGGCAGAGACTCAAGCAGGAAGAAATGTGAATTGAAAGGGCACATTACTGGTAACAGCTGTGAGGGAAGAAAGCTTTACATCTACTCCCTGCTGACTGAGAGTTATACATTTGGAGGACCGTTAAATACCGTCCTGCGCTAATCGATACCTTTTTAACTCATTCGAGCCATTCAGATGAAGACCAATTAAAATCTGAGGGATATGAGCGAAGCTATTAATGAAACTCAGCAGGAGAGTTTCATGTTGGTGCCTCAGTGAAGCAGAGAACTATTAATCATATAGAGAGCTGAACTCAGGCCCGACTTCCAGACTTGGTTTTTATACTTGTAGCATCTGTACTATAACTTTTTTTTTTTTTTTTTTAAACTTGCATCTACTGGAAAACATTTCACAGTTGACTGAGACACTATTAAACGAAGTAACTCCAGAGCCAATCTATCAATGCAGGTAGGAACATAAGTTCAAGCAGGGAGACTCAAAGTGCACGCCATTTCTCAGTCACCATCGGGCTGCAGCTAATTATTTCACCCTGCTTAAGCTCATACTGTACCTCTTGCTGTTCATATTCTCTTATCATTAAAAGGACTTTGCCCCCTCCACCTCCACACCACCACCACCAGGAGGTTGCATTTCATTTAAAGTTTCTGCCCTTTCCTATTCCAAGAAGTCAATCTCTGTCACTCTCTGCCACAGGGGTGCTGTTTATTCAGTTTTTTATGTCTGAATCACAGTTTATGATTCTTGTGGTATTATGCCATTATCCCTCTAGAGAAACACAGTTAAAGGACGCACTAAACAGCTAAAGGATACAACACATTGGTCTTCTCAAGAAAAATGACTGAAAAAAACCCTTATAACAACACAACACATTGACTCTTGTCTGTCAGGAGCAAATGAGGAAATAGTGTGTTAATTTGTTGCAAAGCCACAAAATCTGTAAAGGGAAGAGGATGGGTCAACAGAGCATAGAGCTTTGACATGGGAGACCATTGTTTGCTTCTTATTTCCTACCAACAGTCGGCATTGGTTTCTTTTAACCATGGTTGTCTCTAACCTTAACCAGGTCATTACAACTCAAACAACAATCTTTCCCTAATCTTAACAAAGTTGTTTTTTGTGCCCAAACTTAGCCAAAACCTAACCATACCAGAGTCAGTTCAGAAAAGGGTTTTATGTTTTCAGCCAGTGATTTCTAAAGGTTTTGGAAGGCACTGACAAATTATACTGTCAAGGACATCAGAAAAAAATAAAATAAAATAATAAATTTGTGTCATTCTGTAGGACAATGATAAATAACATTATGTTTTTTATGGAGTATTTTTTAGATTCTCTTTTCTTTTCTGAAGCCTAATTCGTTGCAGAGATTCGTACATAGTATAAAGTTTTGTACTGATGGACACCAATCATCTGTAACTTTAGAAGGCCATTGTTTTTTGTTTTTTTTTCCCAGGAGCAGTTTAACCACCATCTACAATCTATTCTCAAACATACACTTTGCAGATTTAGTATGCATACTCACTATATGTTACTGGAAAAATTTGGTACTTTGGGAAATTGTCTTTCTTGCTGAAAGTTAGATGAGAAGATGAATACCGCTCGCATTTCTGTTTGCTAAGTGAAGCTACAGGCAGCAGCTGACCTACTTAGCTTAGCATTAAAACTGGAATTATAGCAGAAAACAACCAGGGCTAAAGCAGCAAGAATGTGCATTTCCCAAAATGCCAAACTATTCCTTTAATTTTAAAACACAGTATGCAGTCAAGTGCTTAGGGTTAATATGTAGTATGGAATTGGGACACATAGTAAGGGATTGTGTATATGTACTGATTTTTCTGTGAGTTTTATTTCATAATAGATTTGTGTTGTTTTATACCAGCATTACAGATGATAGGGTGCTGACAGTGTTCAGCTTCAGTCATTTAGTCCACTAATTTTGCCACATCAGAGTGATGACACCTGGCAAGCATACATTATGACATTATGTTCACATACACAGAGAAATACACAGGTACAGTAGACAGATGTGAAGGAGAGAATAACCATTTTCCCCTGTGAGGCTTGTTTTCAAACACTGCAATTTGTGTAATATTTTAGCTGAGTCCAAAGGCTGGCAGGGAAAAGTGGAAGTTCTGAATTTTAAAACTATAATGAATGCACAAAAATAAAAAAAGGAGTGACACAGCCAGCAGCAAGGCAAATGAGACACCTTGTGGTGAATATTGTAGTCAGTTACGCCCTCATGTTTCTCCAAAAAGCACAGAGCTACAATAGGAGAAAAAGTCATTTTGCTCTAAAGAGATTAAGACAGTGTAACTGAGCAAAAGGTTGAGAAACAACTTTAGAATGTGTGTTGCTGTGAAAACGTCACATGACGGTGATTTACTCAGGAATTTTGCTTGTGTGTGTGTGTGTGTTTGCACAGGTAACATTACATAAACCCTCCATTAAAAGTTTGATACATATGTCAAATCTCTTCTCAGCTCAGCAGGAGATCAGATATGTCTTAACCTTTTATGGCCTCTAACAACAGTCTGGCCATGATTTGAGATAAAGGTTAACATCACCATGCTAATACAGCAGTTTAATGTTCACCTTCTTAGTTTAGTGTGTTAGCCTGGTAATATTTACTAGTAATCATTAAACACAAACAGCAGCTGAGGCTGGGATCACAAAAGCCATCAGGATTCATCCTCAGAGGACCGTGAATGTCCCCTGAGAATGTACAAGTTAAGATATTTCTCTGGAAGAAAGTGAAAAACTGACTCATGTATCAGCTGTATCCATTTGAAACAAGTCATGTGACTGATAAAAGCTATAGTGTTTTACCATGCGACATCTGTAGCTATGTTTCAACTGATCCAATATGAATGTAATCCATAATGATACGGAGTTCCTTTCTGCTGGTTTGAATTTTGATGGAGGCCAAATATGAATTTTTAAAAATCCAACAGAAGGGATTTTCATTCCCTTTAACAAGCACTTCTACCCTCTAATGTTCAGTAATGAAGGGTGAGGAAATGGAACCGTGGCCCTCAGGCCAGAAATGATAGACTGGAGCCAAAATCTGAAGAAGAGTGCACCATCCATGCCTTTGTGAATTTAGATGCTGCTCTGTTGCGCACCTCCACACACTAATATCTCCGTGACATCAAAAAAAAAAAAAAAAAAGAGACTGGTAGCCCAGACTTCTCACAGAGTGCATCACAACACCTCAGTGAGCAAAGAAGCAAAGACGAGAAAAGAGCTGCACGAAATCATCAGTGTGGCACATTATGATCCAGATTCAAGGGAAAAAAAAAAAAAAAAAAAAAAAAAAAGGGAGGCGGGGGGTTGTCTCAGCTGGTTTGTTATGTGGTTCACAAAGAGGGATTTGTGAATAACTAATATGCAGTTTATTGTACAGTATTTCCCCACAGCCACGTGATTCTGCCCACAGGATGTAAACCCTGTTGTGGAAAGAAAAGGCACCAAATATGCAAACCAAACTAAAGCAAACAGTAGAGGTTTGTTGTTGTTGTTTTTTTTTTTTTTTTTTTTTTAAATTTCGTGGAGGGTTTGTGCTTTGATGTCTCTGCATTTAACCATGGCTACCTTACACATAGCCCCCAGACCAGCAACAGATTCTGAGCATTTCCTGCCCTCAATTAACCACACTGAATAATTTAAATCGTGCTGAATTGTGTGAGATCAGATTTACTTGAGGAGGTGGATAATGCTAAAGGTATTTAGGAGTATAATCCATAAATTACACATTGAAGCATAATGAGGATTTGGTACCTTTGCAGATCTCATTTAGACGCACACATATGAACCCATTTAAAACTTGGCATTTGCAGGTGAGTCATTCAGTGTTTCTCAAAAACACTTTGGCAGGGACATTCTGGCTGCTGCTGGAGTTTAAAAGTGTGACTAACATACATTATTGCCAGAGAAGTCAAATATGACAGACTTTGTGATGTAGTTTTTAACATTGTTATAGTTAGTGTTGTCCTTGTAAACTATCAGATTACTATTACTTCTACTACTGCGGGATTTGCTCAAAAATTAGGATTGCAAAAATCCTGAACATACATTATGCATAACATACATGCATAACATACATTATGAGCCAAAGTTCTCAGATATTTTATGAAAGTTAGTTGCTTAAGTCTAAACCTGCTTGTTATGGCCCTGCCATCTGTTTGACTCTGGAAAGTGTGGAACCAGTTTGCAACTTGCCATCATTAATGGTAGACTAATTTTAAAGATTTTTAAGGATCAGTTTCTCACATTTTTTGCTTCTCTCTTTCCTCTCACTGTTTCTTCTCTCTCATCCTTCACCCTAACGATGCCTTCACCAGAGAATCAGTCTTAGGCCAAAGAGAAACACAAAACTGCTCTATCTGCGGGGACAGCAACGGGAACATGTCCAGCGAAAATGGGTGCAATTAGTGTCTCGGAGATGGTACAACGGCTGTAGGACAGCAACATTCTTCAGAGTTGTCCCTGAAAAGCCTTAACACTACAAATCTAAAATGCACTGTGGGAAGTGTTAACTACTAGTGCTATTGTCGCGGCAGTGAAATTACATTGTGATTATGTAGACGTACGTGGATAGCATTAATAAACAAGAGCACAGGCACTTGTTAGCACCATCATCCTCGAGCTGCTCGGCTATTCTCTCCATTGTGAAAAATGAAGTCACCACTCACTGTGACAGAATCCATTCCGTGTAGTTTTCTATAGAGGAAAATACTAGATTAGCTAGTTCTCAGACAGCAGGGAGACTGAAAATAGAATGAACTATGAAGCACAGCTTGAAATTAGAAAGTAAATGTGAACTGCCTGGGCCTGGAAAAAAAGTTTCCATTGAGACATATGTAATAGTATTTTCAAGGGTTTCCTCCATGTTAAGATTAAGGAATGACAGAATGCAGGAAACCTAATGTTTTATTTAATGCTTATTTGTTTTTAGCATAAACCTGTGGCACATACCACAGCATTTGCAGCCTAGTTTGTGATGACTGTCCCTAGCTGGACCTTTAAGAAACACATTAAACTCAAATTAAAATACATAAAGGGACTGAACAAAACTCCATGCATGCATTAAAGCACAGATGCAAAACTCAACAAGAAAATACAAAACTAAACAACAACAAAACAATAAAATGGCATAAAGCAACAAGTACCAGCTCACTCTTGGCCAAATGACTGATCCCTCTGGAATAAACTATTTCATTTTGAGTCTAAAATTATCTCAGGCATGATCTGTTTCGATTTCTGTGAGTAGAGTTACACGTGTTGATTGACCAAACAGAAACAGCTGTTTGTCCAAATGAGGATTTATGAAAGGCTACCTCACAGTTCCCAGTGGATGCCCCAGGTGTTACTGAGCCAGAAACCCTGACAAGTCACTGAGCACCTCAGGAGCCTGATTATTTAAGTATTCATAGATGAGTTTAAGATTAACAAATTTAAACGATGTGATTGGAACTTATCTGTCCAAAAACTGGGGCTTGACTGCTGTAGATGCTGGGTATTATCAAAATTTAATTACCATTGATCTACAGTTTCAATGGAACAGATTTTCTTACATCTTGCAAAAAGTAAATGCTCTATTGTTTCAGTAAACACGGAAATACTACTCCTACAATATGACACAGCTGACAAATGTGATAGTAGTTTGTTAAGAGACACTGTTGTTTAGCCAAGACCTTTGAATGCATAAAGGCATAGCTACATCAACTTTTCATAGAAGGCTGGTTCTATAAAATCATACCAGAGCCACAGAATATACATGGTTCTCATTCAGTTGCAAGAGTAAAAATCACACACTGTAGCTGGACTCTTCAAACAACGACCCGGTCTTTAGTTTAACAACCGTTCTAAAATCGGGGCGCGAGGTGTATTAACTAAGCTGGCAACCACAGATCTGACAATAATGCTGAACACATTCTAGATGTTGAACAGAAATGCAGTACGGATTATTACCATCATGAAATCAAAGCTTGACTGTTAACAGGTAGAAAACACCAATAATTCAGCTAAATTTCCGAGGTAGAGATTGATCTGACCTTTTACCTGATGTGTGATAGACGATCAACAAAGAACTCCACAGTAAATTCCAGCAAAGAAAATGTCTCCCACTGCCTTAATCAAGCTTTGCAGCAGGTCTGCTTCACACCAAAGACAACTCTCCCTGATGCTGGGTATTGTCTTTTTTTTCCTCCACCTCTTCCTTTTCTTTTTTTATACCTTTTAAACTGGATTCCACAGTTGGACTAGGAAATGTGACCTTTGTCTCAGAAAGCACTGAAAACTGTATTGACTGAGAGAAAAAGAAAACCAGCATTAGCCTGTTACACAGAAGGCTAAAGTTGAAAGTTTAAGTTGTTTTCACTTGCTCGGAGATGACAGTTCTGAGTCTCGCAGGATGGAGCACTGCACATAAGTAAGATGCAATGCAGCAGAATAGTAAACAACAATGACATTGATGGAGTAGCAGCTTTGACTGAGCTGATGACACTCTACACTGGGTGATCGAACAATCCCCCCCCCCCCCCCCCCCCCCTCATTCAGCTCCTATCTCAGCAGGAGAGTGATAGAGATGCAATGGACAAGTATGACAATAAATGCACCTAAAATATGTTCTTCCAAGGTCTGTATCCTTCAAAACACAAGGTTCAGGCTCTGCAAAGGCATAAGCCGGTATGTTAAACCAAAAACAGAGGATTCAAACAAATGAATGCCAAATACAGTACAGTATCCAAATACAGTAGTTTAAATATTCTACTATGAACATCAGTAAATGAATATACACAAATATTTGCAAATAGCCTACAGCCAGTGATGGATTATGAAACAAAAGGGCAGTTAGACACAGACATGTCAAGGCGCCAACCCCTCCTACATAGGAGTAAGACACAGAAAGAGTTGTTTTGCATCAGTTTGTGGTTGGTTTGTGTCTTTTTAGGGTCATTTGACTTTCCAACAAGATAAAGTTCAGATACTAACAAGCCAGCAGCCTATCACATTCTTTGACTGTTAGGGTGCTATACCACCCCTGGCCACCTTTCAGGCCCTGCCTTTGACTTGCATACATTCATTATCGTCTTGATTTTGACTTGGCCTTGCACAGAAAAAAGTTACTACTATTCCACCAGTTGTGCACTTGCTGTGTGTTCTGAGGACAGAGTGAAAGTGGTTCTGGCAGTGGAGTTGTGCATATGTCTACAGTTGTGGGGGACTGCTGGTGGCAGGGGACAATATGAGTCATGAATTTTACTCATATTTTTGCTTATTTTAGTAGCTTATGGAGTACTCTGTGCCGAAAGAAAAATTTGCATAATATTTTCTAGAGCTAGAAGGGTACATTGGCAGTTGGGCTGGCATAAGCTCTATGGGAGGAGCTGCCACTCACTGCCATTGTGTAAATCCTGCAGATACTTAAAAATAAATAAATAAAAATAGAAAAAACAAAAAGGTCACACAGCTTGGTGTCAATAATGGCATGACAAATAGGCATCTGGTGCCAGACATCTATACATGGAGGTCCCAGCTGTCATGGAGGCTGTTAAGAATGTGGGTGGAAAGCCAATGAGTAAGAAAACCAAGATGGTGGGGAACAGTGGCAGCGATTCCTTCATAACAACCTTTTCAGTTCAGGAAGTGCTAAACTGTTGTCAACCAGGAGTTAACACCAGAAACCAAGGCTTTGCATCGTGAATCAGTGCAGTTAAGCAGCAGGCAAACAGGTAGGGTTGCTTTTAGAGCACAGGAAAAATGAAAGAGCAAAGCAGGAAGTGACTGAAGAGCTGGAGTGTAAAAACTGCAGGGCTGATGAGCTGATGAGGAGCAGGTGAGCTGACTGGTGCAATCAGGGGGAGGAGTTGGGTGGAACAGTTGAGGTGCCAATGTGGTTACCACGCCCAGAGACAGGCAATACAAGACAACCTATATTTGTTTAATAAAAATATCTAAATGTCTAATGTCTAGTTACAAACACAATCAATAAAAAAAGTAATTTGTTGCTGTATTATGTTAATTTAAAAAATGTACTCTGTGATGGCTTGATTTGAGAGAAAGCAAAGAGACGCACTTGAAGCAGACAAAATAAAATCCAAAATAGTAATTTCAGCAAATATTTTTAATATTAAATGAAAAACTACAGTGAGCTAAAAATAAATCCCAGGACTTTCTACTGTAAGTGTTACTCAGCAGTTTGCTAATGTTGAATAACTCTGAGCATCCATTTGGCCACTGGCCAAAAATGTGAACATGCCAGGATAACTTGGGAAACAAAATGATATGTGTAACAATTGGGTCAGTTTGTTTTCTGTTGGCAAGAAATATACCCTCATCACTCAGTGGTGCTCATCATTACAGCAACAAGAGGAAGTTTTTGGCACAGTATTTAGCAAAGTTAATACCACACTTGCTACAACAGTTTTTTTAATTTAGAGTTGACGTTACTTTCTACACTTCATCCATGTTTTTGCATCCACAAGGAAATCTGCTGTATTAACTACACTACCAAGACAGTATTTTATTTCTACAGAACACTAAGCTGCTGAAACTCACACTGCAGGCCAAAATCGCCCACAGGCATCAGACCTGCCTGCGGTTACTGCATTGATGTCTGCAATCACTGGAGCGTCACAACCACAATGATATAACACCACGTGTTGCGTATACAGATTCGTAGAAAATAAATTTTTGTCCTTGTATCTGTGCATTACTATACTAACACAAAAAAGACCAGCTGTAAATTGAAATGCCATTGCTGAGAATGGTTTCTGGTGATTTCATAGCAACTGTGCCAGAGAACAAGGCAGAAAAAAAATGTTTTGCACACGCTGGCCTCGAAACCGCCTGAATATCACGGAGAAAGAAAGTATTAATCGTGATCAGAGACATCTTTTTTCTGAACATTAAAAAAACCTTGAGGCTCTGCTTAAACCTGTTTTTCCCTGACTGAGCCCTGTGACTCTCCTCCTGAGTTTCTAGCTTGTTGTTCCTCCCTCGTACTGTCCCTCCCTGCATGTCCAGATTGTTCATTTCTGCAGCTCCCAGGCTGCTTGGTTTTTGGCGAGGCCGTGCTGTCTGGTTCTTTGTCTTCCCTGTGGCTCTGTCTGTCTCCTCAAGGACTCCCAATACTCTTTGTCTCTCAGGTGTCCTTCCTTCTTCATAAAAACTTCCTCCTGTTTCTGTACTATCAGAGCTACCCTAATTATGGCTGAGTCACGCAACCTGTACTGTGTGGACCTGGCCTGTCCCCTGTTTCATATTCACACACCCAAGAAAATGTGAAAAATATTTGTTTGATGTGTCCAAACAGGTGGGAATTTTCTTGTGTGCTGTTGATGGACACTATAGGCTTTTTTGCCACAGCAAAGTTTGCCAAATAAAATTCAGCCATCATCAGTTTCACTATTTGCACCTGTGCTTTTCCTTTGTAAATGTCCCATTATCCCACACAGCAAATTACACAGCAAATGCCAGAGAAACTTAGCCTGTGGCTGTAAAAACTTTAAACAAGTTGTAACTGAGGCAGGTTCAGCAAGTTTTCAGCATTTTTGGAAATGAAATGAAAAGAAATGAAATAAATAAATAAATAAATAATCAAACTGCTCTTTGTTAAGTAGATGTAATTTCAGTATATGTATATTGACATGCTTTGGCACATATCTGCTATTTTTACGAAATGTTTAAGCACTTCAGTCTTTATTATGAGGATTTGCTGGATACTTTGCATTGTGCATACTATTGGTGTGTGGCTCACCTGTGGCTGATTGCCTCATCAGCCAGTGTGACCTGTTGCCTGCCTCACCAGCTGCATCTCATTAGCCTGTTGGTCTCTGCATATAGTCTATATAGAGGGGTTCTGCTTTCCTTTTTGCTTTTTATTATATTGTTTTCATCAGAGTGGATTTGCCTGCCTATCTGTTTGTGTTTGTCTGTCTGTCCTCATGCCCACATCCTATCATGATAGTCCTCACTTTTCAGTCCCCAGTACAGTTCAATCTTTTTCCTAAAAGTAAATAGGCCTACAAATAATTTTAACTCTATTTTTCTTTTAATTTTTGCATGAACAATTCAACCAACAACAGTATATCAAGAAGGCTGTTCAAAATTTGGGCTTCCTTCTCTAGTCATAGCTTCTCTGCTCCCCTTAGAGTGACAACCCAGTTTATCAGCCTGAGTGCCACCATCTTGAGGCGATCAAGACAACACAAAGGCAATGATATGGGTCTGATATTGAAGTGACAACTGTAACAGGCGTGTTGCTCGGTCAAGAAGCATGTAGAGTGTTAAAAACCACAGCATTTCTGATATTTAAGCCCATGTTGAGTAGAAAGATGTTTCAGCATATTGCTGTTTCCACCCTTACTTGAAATGACCATTTTAGAGACACTACAGGTTGAGAATTTGCTTGGGGTAGGTGGTGCGACACATGACTGATATACATGCAGAGGGTCATCTAGTTTAGAATGTAACAAAGTTCCTTAGATGCCTCACATGCAGGCTATGCTAACCATACAGCTGTACACAAGCTCTGGAGTGAAACTGAGTGATTTTATGTACTTGGTGAGCTGTGCAAGTCTTCTTTTTTTCATGAAGTCACACTTTTCTTCCATGACTTCTTCTGATTGTTGCAAGTTTCCAGCAGCATAGACACATAAGTCTGACATTACTGTTTTGTGATATGCAACTGTCAGAAAAACACATGCCAGCATCGATAAATGGAAATGATAAGCTCAGAGGTATATGATTCCAGTGGTTTGGGCAATTCGGAAGCAGCTCTCAACTGGAGCCAGTTCACTGTTCCCATCCCTATCCCCTGCAGCATTTAGATATTGTCCAAAAATCTGTTCTGGATTATGCAGCCTTGGCAGAAAGCATTGTAAATGCCTTTTCACACTTTCATCAGGTCTGCAAGAACTGAAATGAAACTCACTGAGTGAAGGTATTATGAGTGTTGTCAAAATTATATATCATTCTTAGACATTTGTTTATATTTCTCACCTGCATTTGAAATACTGCCGTCTGGATTTTCATGTGAAATGAATGCGTGGTCTTTTTGGAATTATACCATTTCATTTCACTCTGGACAACAGAATTTATATATTTAACTTGATTTTGATAACATTATTGTATTGTTTTTTTTTTTTTCTTTTTCAAACTGAATGCATCTCAGGTGAAAGTATAAGTCATTGTGAATAATGTTTGCAGGTCTAATCTATGATGCCCAACCACAAAAGCAAGAAGGAACAGCTGTGCCTCTATTAATTCCAGAGATTGCATGTGCAAAAGGTGTGAAGAAATATGCTGAAAAGGCTATTACAACAGTGTTTTCCAAACTTATCAAAATGACAGGAAATGATTAAATATTAGCTCATTCAATTTAGTCTCTTTGTTCAGCCGTGTGCACTGGTGTACAGCTTTGTCTGACTTATTAACTTTTTAATACTGTGCATAAATCCATTTACAGTCTCTATATGTGCAGGAGTGTGTGTGTGTGAGAGAGCATTTCCTGCTCACAGAGTGTGAGGTCACAGAGCATAAAAGATCAAAAAGTTGAAATATATTAAATGACACCTGAGTGAGCCATAGAAAAAAAAAACCTACAGAAATCTGGAGATTTGTATGGTGGATAGGCCCCTGTTGCTAT
Organism: Toxotes jaculatrix; assembly: GCF_017976425.1. Classification (NCBI taxonomy): domain Eukaryota; kingdom Metazoa; phylum Chordata; class Actinopteri; family Toxotidae; genus Toxotes; species Toxotes jaculatrix. The sequence continues at coordinate 9,820,704 of NC_054409.1, read as the reverse complement.
CCAGTAAATGCACTGTGACTGACCAATAAAAACCTGGTCTGAAGTCAGTGACGCAGTATTTCACTGTTATTTAAAGCCATTCTAATAGTAATAGTAATCTGTAAAGGTGCAAGCGCACCTGCCTCTTAAAGGAAACTGACTGGTTTATTATGTTACACCCAAAACACACCTGTGATTAATTAAGAGTCTAAGTACAACCCAGCTGAACTGTGCACCTGGCGCTATGACCTCTTCTCTGGCCGCTAAAATAGAAAAAGTGGATTCAGAGATGCCCTAAATGCACTTGCTCCATGCGTTTTAGAAAAACAGAGCCCTAAGTCTTTGAAGGTACTTTGGCATAAACCAAAGTATAGATTCTTATACTGTCATATTTTTTGTAATTATATCCAAAGGAAAATATGTAGGTGTGCATGCACCAAAAAAAAAAACAAAAACAAAAAAAAAAGGAGAAAAAAAACGCAGTAGTTAGCCAGTGCGTATCTATTTGTACATCTTTAAAAAAAAAAAAAAAAAAAAAGTCAAATCAAAAAAATCAAAGTGAAGAAATATAAGTGCTTTGCAGTTAGGGATATTTTAAATCATTATGTTTCCTTGAATAAGTAATAAGTCTGATTCAGGGTGTAAATATTTATGTTGTCCTCAATTTAGTACTTTAGTACTTGTTCTCTATTTGCACTGAAACTCTTTCAGAAAATAAATTGGAGGGGAGTCAGAGACTCAGTCATACGGAATTTTGACTGCTGCAATCCTTCAGAATAAAACCTTTTAGTACAGATTTTTTTTTTCTTTATTTGTCAAATCATTTGCTCGAGAGAGACTTTAACTTATTGACAATGTCTAGACAATAATTTTCCAGCTTACTGCTGAGACATTAAACCCATGACAGCCTGAATTGAGGAACTAATCGGGGAATTAATAAGATGTGATGTGGGCTGCTTTTACATCGTTGAGTACCGAACAATCTGTTTAGCAGACCAAAATCAGTGTGTCACAAGCCTCCTCCTGCTGTTTACTTATTCACGATTCTTACACACATTAACAGCAGTTGTGAGATATTTCCTGACTCACTGATTTTAGAGCATGAAGCCTCTGTGGAAACTAGGCTTTGTAAGTGGGCCAACTCTTTCAGCTTCTAGACTCGGGGGCTGTGAGGACTGCATCTGTTGTTCTCGAGGTTAAGTTGCAACTGAATCTCAATAAATTAGCTGCTTGGTTTTTAAATAAGCCTTTTGCCTAAGTTGTGAGTTAAGCAATTGTCAGTTTAAAATGATTCATTTAAACCGGCATATCTGTGTTCTCAATAGAAAGTACACGAAGATGTACTACTCTATTCAAAGAAGTAATATACAAATTGCTGAGTATAAAACTATTTTTATAATGTATATTATTTCCTCTCTTAATTAAGAAACAGGTTATGTCATGTGTCATCCTCATTTTCATCTCTCTCAAATAAATTATGGGGTGATTTATGTAGATTGTGGTACTTTTCATTGTTATTATCATCATCACTGTTATTCTTATTATTGTTATTATAAATGCAGTCGTTTTTTAAATCTTACAAAACCAATCCACAGACCTCAGCATCAGATTTGTTTTTTTTCGCCTGTGATGAAGTTGCACTAGATTCATCAGACCACGACTTTCAGCAGGACCGATAAGATGAAGAAAGAGCTAAGCCTGAGAGCGAAGCTCTCGCTATACCAGTTGATCTACACTCCAACCCAAAATAGCCCGAAGAAGTTTTCTTCCCAGGGTGTATGGGGCTCACCCTCAGGGACAGGGTGAGGAGCACAGACATCCAGAGGGAGCTCCAAATTGAATTGCTGCTCCTTTGTGTTGAGAAGAGACAGATGAGGTGGTTCAGGATGCCTTCTGGATGTATTCCTATGGAGGTATTTCAGGCATGTCCTACAGGGAAAAAACCCAGGGCAGATTCAGAACAGACTGAAGGGATTATATATCCTATCTTGCCTGGGGTTGCCTTGGGATTTGTCATGAAGAGCTGGAGAATGCTGCCATGATGACCTGGACCACAGCATAGAGCAAATAAGGATTATTCATAATAATAATAATAATATGCTACTTACTTGTCTGTTCTATTTCTAAGAGCTTTAATTAAACACAATCTGTGCAAATAAAAACACAGAGGACCTGTGGCCAGACATCATACAGTACCCCTACGTTATGCTCATGATGTTGTGTTGCTGTCACAATGGATTTAAGATGATCACATCTCCAGCTGATGTCAAGCAACAGCAAGACAGAGTGTGACACTCTTGATCAAGGGTTTAATTATTAATGTCGAGTTCAAAAACCTGTGAGTATCTACCTCAAGAAGTGACGTAGGTCACTGTGCAGCGATGATATTCTGTCTTTTTGTGGTCTTTTACTTGCACTGCAAGGTGTGTGTATGTGTGTGGATAAACAGCATGTTCAAAGAATACATCGGATTTAGTCCTTTTGTGAATAAATAGATCATTATTCCCTTGATGATTACATTATTTGACAGGATTAGTCATTTGTTGATCATGTTTATCATCTGCTTATCCAGATTAATTCTGGACTGAAATGATACTGTGTTCAAGAATGGGAGGGAATTGCAGGGTGTCTACCTAGGGTGTCCAAATGACAGCTGACGTGATTTCCATACTGCCAACGCACAACTGACAAGTGGGGACTTGTCAGTTGCTTTCTTCTGTTCAGCCACTTGCTGCTTCTTACACCTTCCACTCTCACAAGAAGCAGGTATCTGGGCCATGTTTTGGCACCCCTGGGAGAGATATATCTCCCTTCGCACCCAAGCCATGTGTGGGGGCATTATTCTGCAGTGGCCTTTTCATCTCTGACCTCCTATGGGCGGTTATTCCTGGCTGGGACAGATTGGTGGCTCCAAGGGCCAATAAACCTTATCATTTTTTCCTATCATCTGCCCAGCAGTTCACTGTTTGCCCCTTGACGGGTTTATATTAAGAGTGGTGTCACTGCAGCATGCTCATGGAGCGGATTTGAGAAATCCTTTTCTGAGAGAAGAGTGTGTGATGACATCAATGGTTACAAAGAGCTTAAGTGTATGAATACACACTCTTCAAGCCAACAGTGCCCTGGCCTAGCATGGTTCCAGACCTCAGAATCACTACCAATGACTCTGATTCGTTCAGCAGTTCAGGTAGGTCTAGCACTGACAAACTTGTTAGCTGGTCAGAGACACAACTGACTAGTCAGGGCTTTGTAGGTGGGCTTAAGAATGAAATGTGATCTTCTTACATAGTTAATGCTCTCCCTATAAGCAAAAGCGACAGTAAAATGGCTGCAAACATCATCGCGAGCATAAATGAGATTGATTTGACTATAATTTGACAAACAGTAACAGAAACTAAAATATTAACTTCTCCTAGCAACTGCTAAAAAGGTGGGACAAATAAGTAACTCACCACTGACTGGCTAATCCCCCACCTCAAACAGACACCAGCTAAACAAATGATGTGAAACAAAACCACAGTTGAGTCTGATTAACAGGCTTGCCCTGGCTTCAACAGAGCAATATACGCTATGATAACTCACTCTCCCATTCTGGCAGTCAGGACCAGATCAAATGAGGATCCTCTAAGCAATTAACTACTTTGATTGTGTTATGTTTGTGGTAAATGACTGGTTATCCCAGGAGTCTCTTTTTGCATTTGTCAGATTCAGGCAGTTTCACTGGTTCTGGTGGATGGGTTTCTAGAAGTAAGGAAAATCTGCAAAAAAGGAAAAATGTTTGTTGAAATGATATATCCTTTCCTTTTGAACCATCATCCAAAGCAACATGATGGTTTCTGATGGTAGTGGCACAGCTGGATCAGCTGTCAGCTGGTTCCTTTGTAAAAACATTTGAAAGTATAGAGTTTCTATTCGCCCATAATATGCATTGTCACCTGCATAGTTTTGCGGATCCCCATTAGCTAACGACTCATTAGCCAACGCCATTTGTCTTCCTGAGGTCCGACATACAAATCAGGGTTTGACACACAATCATCAAACATCAAAGGTAGCACTAAAACATCTAAAAAAAATAATGGTAGCAATAAACATCACTGCCCCCACCAGCCTTCAGTCATCTCTTTAGCCAATCATTAGTCATAACCTATGGTCTAATGCTGTGCTTGTAGAATGTCCTTCTCTATATGAACACTGGTAGCTCCTTATCAAACTGTTACTTCAATAACAGTCTGAATCTGAACTAAACAATTTTCTCTAATAATTTACTCAGCACTAGAGGAAGACTAATGGAACGACTGTTGGGACCAGTGAAGGCAGATTTATTATCCTTAGGCAGTGGAATGACCTTTTCCTGTTTCCGAATCTCTGTGTACACTCCATACTCACTTATTAAACTCTTATTAAATATATGACATAATGGCGTGGATATATATTTGGCCGTGATTCAGAGTAATTTGGCATCTAGACTGTCTGCACCTGGAGAATTTGTTGTCAGTGAGAGATGTCAGAATCCTTCCTACATATTCTTTTTGTACTTGGTGGAAAACACACACTGCTTTTCTTTCTTTCATGATGGTTTGGGATACTGAGTCATCTGCTACATTCACAGCGTTTCTCAGTTTATCCACATTTCATCTAAAGTAGTTCATAAACACTCATTGCATTCTCTGGATTGTGTTCATATATAAAGCAGTATAGTATGTATTGCATACCTCCTATAGTATAGGAAAAGAAATTGGAAGCATTCAAGTGTCTGTGAGGATTCAGTCATCCAGGTCATGGTTATCCGAGAGGAGTTGTATCGAGGGCAACTGTATTGGATTGTAGATACTTGACCTCTCATCCAAATAAGCCTCTTGGATGAGAGGTGACAATCATTGAAGTGTATGTGCAAACAGGTCCAGTGATTAGAAGGACAGAGGAGCTCTTATCATTTAGTGTAAGGAAAAATCAGTCTCTTCCATGTTAGCTTATTGATGACAGTTCAGAATGTAAAACTGTAGACCAAAAGACATTTTCAATCAAACCTTGGTTTAATCAGTACAACAACAGTGCCCGTTATGATACCTCTACAGGTATGTGTGTGACAGATGGCAGGTCCTGTAGGGCTGAAGAGGGCAGAATACTGAGTGGCTCACCTGCACACCTACGATGCAGCATGAATGAGGTTCAACCACAGAGCAGAGAGGCACAGTGGGGAGCAATATAGCTACACATCATATCATTTATTATTTGTTGCCCCTTCCGTCTTATTTCCCTTTCAGTTTGTAGTGACAGGCTGATGATGTTGTACAGGGCAGTCTCCAGACCCACAGCAGAAATCCTGCCTGACAAAGACCATCTGGCATCCCATCATTATTCAGAGCAACTCCCAGACCCTCAGGACAGAGTCTGCCTATCACGTTACACTGAGTGATATGAAATCCTATGACAAAATAATGCTACATACTTCAGCAAATTAGAACAATAATAACAATTTAAATGAGATGCCACAGTTTCCCAGTTAAAATATGCTATTAAATGGTGATATGATCACAGCGTTGTAGTTGACACACTCACAAAGAGATACCAGGAGGGCAGGAAAAGAACAGAAAATTTGATCTGATGGCAGTGTTTCCATCATTATCCAATGATTATCCAAACATCTAAAATCAGATTGCAAACAGGGATGTTGTTAGAATGAAAGTTTTTTTTGTTTAGGGATTTGCAAACTGCTATCTGTTTGTTTTTGTTTTTTTTTTTTTTTTTTTTTTTTTTTTTTTTTTAGTTTATATTTACATATTGAAGTTTGCTGCGTTATTCTAAGGGTCACTGGCTTTCACATCACCTGGCCTACCTATCACATTCAAATTTGGTGGGGGGTCACATGGAGAAAGCATAGCATATGGTTTAACAACTGGATTAATATTAAAACCAATGGAAGCTCAATTAGCCCAACTGCTAGAAAGCAGGTTGCAAGTGAGAGATTAAAGCACAATCAATGGTCTCCTTCCTGTGTCCTTTTTACACAGACAGGTTAATGGTGTTCGGAGGGAGACTTACGCATTAGTCCCCTCGTTAAAGACTGACCTGCGCTGATTTATCGGGAATGTGAGTGAGGTTGACGAAGCAGTGAGATTTAGAAAAGGATTAATCACTCGGTCAATAATGGTTTGAACTGGGTGGTGAATCTGAGCCAAAGCACCCAGAGTTTGGTCCCAAGTCTTAAGGATCCCCTCTGTCTGGAGTTTGATGCTTTAGAGAATCTTTGGGCTGTATATTTAACACAGCTTGAACTTAATGTCTTCTGACTCATTCTGTCATTACTCACCAATGTTCAGATCTATTTTCTTTTTTATGGTCTTCTGGCCATGCAGGACCCAATGTGGTTTGTTTTTATATTCTATATTCAATTTGTATTGTCAAGGTATAAAACCAGCTGTGAGACAATGTAAGAGACACTTACAACACTTTATGTACACTTTAAATGTAATTATTTAGTGACAATAGAGTGCACATATCAAGTGTATGTCGGTTTGAGGGACAGAGGGAGAGAGAGACGTGGGGAGGATAGGAAACTGAAATGAGAGTTCTTCCATTTTTCAGTTTCACATGTAAGGCTTTCTTGTGTTACTGAGGAATGACATTCAAAATCAATGGAAAGCCATAACAGTTCTTAGTGAGTATGACAGATCTGAGATGAAAAGAGCAGAGAAGCCAGAGATGAAATATAACAGAGTCTACTTTGATCAGGGAACACAAACGTTCTGTAGCAGACCAGTCATTTGCTTCACCCATCGTTTTAATCTCCACTGCGTGTGGGAGGAAGAACTGGGTTGTGCTCGCCTGAACCTCGTATTGAGTGCCATGAACTTTGGAAACATCAAACAAACTGTCAAAGGTGAAGCAGGTTAAAGGCGAGCCCATTGTACCACAGGCACCTGTTATGGAGATTTGTCTAAAGTAGGAGTTTCAATTTGATTGGTTTTTAAAACTGCCCCAAGCAATATGTTTATTTTAGCCATGGATCAAAGATAATGTGTAGCACTAAATGGGTGCTTAACCTACAAAGACTACTGTCTGCCGTGTGTATTGACTGCTTTAACTGTATTGTTATAGCAGGTAATATATTCACATTGATAATCCCAAAGATGTCAGTGCTAAAGAACTTTTCTGCACCATGGATAACTTTGGACTTTCCCAGCATGTAAGAGATTCAACACATTATAAGGGACGTATTTTAGACCTAATTATTTCCAAAAGTCGGCACATTTCCGAGGCCGTGGTGACTGATGTTGCCCTTTCTGATCATTAGTGTGCTTTCTTTAAAATAGCCATCCCTGCTGAAACCAGCAGAAGTAAAGCAGAGACTCAAATCAGAAAGTGCTAAATTCCTGAAAACACCTGTCCATTATCCACCCACGCTTTTACACCCACACCAGCTCTGCCTTTAGTTCTGTTTGCTGATCTCGTAGACGGCTTTAGTTCCAAAGTTTTGAATGTTATTGATGCCACTGCCCCCGTGAAGATCAAAGTCGTCTCTGGTGAGTAAAACGCAACATGGAATGCCACACTGGTTAAAGCTCAAAAAAGAAAGCGTAGACAGGCAGAATGCAGGCGGTAAAAAAAAAACAAAAAAAAAACAAAAAAAAACTGATTAATTATGACATCCATAAAAAGAGACGATGCATCTATAACTTGGAACTAAAAGAGGCACGGCAGTCCTTTTTTCTCAGAGATTACTATTAAAAATAACAAAAATGAATGCACCTTATTCACTGTCTGACAAATTCCTCAGCATCAGGCCCTCCTGAATTTATCATCCACCAACTCATGTAATGACTTTACATTATGACTTTTCTCACAGATAGGATTCTGAGGATAAAACAGTCTGTAACTCCATCTCAGGCGAAATGGCTATATCGCCTTTGCCTCCACATAAGTCTGCTCTAGTTAATTTGGCACATTTTCACCCCCATAGCTTATACAGCCTTCACAGAAATTGTTCAACACCTCAGGCCTACTACCTGCTGGCTTGACACTGTATACAAGCTTCTTTAAAGATGTTTTAACGGCGTAGTATCAGATGTACTGCAGATAGTCAATAGTTCTCTTCAAACAGGCATTTTTTCCATGGCCCCCAAAGACTGCAGTTATTAAACCTCTTTTTTAAAAAAGCCTAACCTGGATGCCTCAGTAATAAATAACTACAGGCCCATATCAAACACACATTTTTTTTTAGGAAAGCTCATTGAAAAGGTTGTTTTTCAGAAACCTAATGCTTTCTTGGTGCAAAACAAACTCTTTGAGACTATTGTATTAAAACCTTTAGACTAATGTAATGGTATCTTAGTACAAAAAAAAAAAAAAAATCAAACCAATAGGTGCAGCTCATGCATAACACCGCTACCAGAGTCCTCACTACCACCAAGAAAGTGGAGCACATTACACCGGTCCTTAAATCACTGCACTGGCCTCCTGTGTGTCAAAGGACAGATTTTTAAAATCCTACTACTTGTCTGTAAAGCACTAAAATGTCTCAAGCCCCAAAACATCTCTGATTTACTTGAACATTACAAAGCACCCGAACCCCTCAGGTCATCTGAGGCAGGTGAGACTCCGTGATCCTAAAATCAAAACCAAGCCAGGTGAAGCAGCTTTCAGCTTCTATGTTTCCCACCTGTGGAAAGAGTTCCCTGGATACCTGAGGTCTGCTAAAACTGTCAGCTCATTTAAATCAGGGCTTAAAACATGATTGCTTGCTACAGCTTTACAGTGAATTTAATATGTAACTTCTTTTTATTGTGTTTAAAATGCAATTTTAAAGGACCAATGTGAAGGATTCAGTGACATAGTGGTGAGATTGCAAGACCCTTCCTCTCACCCCTCCCTTGCCAAGTGTGTAGGAGAACCTACAGTGGCCTTCAGGTAATGTAAAAAATGCAAAAGGCCCTTTCTAGATCCAGTGTTTGGCAGTGCAACACGGTCTCCTTTGAAGAGGACCCACTCACTATGTAGATATGAAGGACCCAGTGTAAGCTGAAAAATCAAAAACATATGTCTTAGTTTCAGGTGATTATCCACTAATGAAAACACAATTTTGGTTATTATATTCTTTCTCTACCAATAGATCCCCCTAAATCCTACACACTGCTCCTTTAATGTCTTCTTAATATCTTATTTTTAATGTATTTCTGTGTTTTTGCTTTTGTTTCTGTTTTTATTGTCCTTTAAATGTAATTTTAATGTCTTCTTAATGTCTCATTTTTAATTTATTTCTATATCTCTCAGTAAAGCCCTTTGGATTGCCTTGTGTCTGAATGTTGTAATATGAATAAAATTGCCTTGCCTCTTATCAACCTCATTTCTCACCACAGCAGGCAGCTGTTTTAAGTGAAAAAGCTCACTGTATGCTACCTGCCCAATAGCAAACAGCAGACATTTAGCAGCTGAAGACAGCGAGATAGTTCCCTCAGTGTTTACTAAAAGAGCTAAAATGAGAGTTGAATTTTGATAATGTTGCTCCATGTCTCATTATTATGATGTACACAGGCAGCTGCTTGCAAAAATAAAGTAAATGTGTTGTCAAACCCAAAGAATGAGCTAAAAGAAGCTAAAAACTGTGTAGATCTGCAGATTTGGGTGGTGATTCTCTGTAGGTTTGTCACTGCAAGCCATCAGTTTTTCATTTAATTCCTCATTAATATCAAAAATGATTACCACAGATCAAGGTGCATTAGGGTCCTCCTTTTCATACAAGCAAACATGCATGAAACATATGCAAAGCCTACCATCTAAGTACACAAACACAATTTGAGTTGAGGCAGAGCTGCCACATAAAACAAGATAAAATAGAGCTGAAAAACTGACAGCATGAAATAAAACATGAAGTACATCCAACCACCATCTATCCCAAGTTAAAACAGTTAAAACATCATCACCTCACCATGACCGTTGACCCATTATTTTTTTATATGTAAGGCTCATCTTCAACTGCATGTAAGATAAAACAGTTCCTCACCCCGCTGCAGCTTTAGAGGGGAGAAGTTCAAACTCTTCAGAGATGAAGAGGACACTCAGAAATCTTTCAAGCCTTTGAAATCACTCTCTTGGTTAACATGTGAGGCAGCTCAGGCAGTTTAACACCAATGATCCTGCTGGCCACTTTTACTGTTACGCAACCCATCCTTGTCACTTGTGGAGAGATTTCCAAACCACATAATAATAGAGTAATAACTGACTCTACCAGGGAGTTGGCAAGTGTTTCATAAGCTCCTCATAAACCCAAACCAGTTGAGGGTTTCTTTTTCCTATCAAATGATTATAGTATCTGGTTATTTACTATTTTTTGACTTTTTCTGATTAGTTGTCGTATTGGACTTCCTTCAAAACTCAGCTCGTGTATCTGGTTTTCACTGTATTAAAATGTAATAATACATAAATTAAAATACAGGCAAATATTCATAGAAATAACCCTCTGTATAAGGAGAAAACAAAATGGCATTTAGCCCTTCTGTACTGATTCATCCTGCTTCACAAATCCCACACTTGTATATTTACATGTCATTGCTCATTGCTGTTTAACATAACTCCTGATGAATAATGTTTTGCTCTACGATCTATACCAAAAGGCTTTAACTTGCAGTGGCAAAGATGGGCTTTAATACCTTAGATACATGTAAATAAAAATTGTTTGGGAGAGTTCGGGAAAAAAAAGTCAGACTGCCTGAGGCCTGTAAGCTTGAACTGCTTCTATCTGTACTGACATCCCTACCAGCAGTACTTAGAGTGAAAATGAAATGGTAAAGTGTTTTTCAAATGCTTCTTTAAAACTGTGCACATCACTCATTGCTAATTAATATACACTATTTTATTGTCATAAATATAAAATGGACAACAGGTTTCAAAAAGCAAAATGTGAGTTATAAAGTTTGTTGAGGTGAAAAGCCAGTTGTATGGAAAGGTGGCTGAATGCATGAAATCTCTGCAGCCCCCGTGTTCAGCCCCACCTGCACTGTTCTCCACTTGGGTAACTAAGCAGGTGTTCCTGAGTTGTGCAAGGGAGGGAAAATGGGGTTGCCATGTCCTCGACCCAGCTCTGTGAATGATGGATGCTTTAACAGAGAGGGCAAAGGTCAGCGCCGAAGCAGGTCAGAGAAGAAGATCACAGTAGTTCAAGTTAACTACACGGGTTTGCTTTCATCACTTCACTCTCTTCACCTTTATTTTCCTATAAAATATAAGGATGTTCCTGGATGGATTCCTCTCTCTTTCCCTTACTTCCACTCTCTCTATCATCCTCTCACTCTAACTCACTCACTCTCTCTTTCATACACACACACGATGCACAATTCTATTCTCTCATTAAAGTTTGTTATGCAAGTGCCATTTATAAGTTATTATCCACTAGATCTGTGAGATATATATTTGTGTTAGTGTTGCGCTGCCTTCTCTCTGTCACTTTCTCCACGACTTCCTGCACACAAATATTGGTTACCAAGTAGAGATCCTTAAAATTAGTACACCTTTTTTTTGTGACCTCTCTTTGCCAAGTGGGGGCACTGTGGTGCCCATCACGTGTCCCCCTTTATGTAATCTTCTGTCTCCTAAAAATAACTGTAAAAAAAAAAAAAAAGAATATACTGATAAACAGTTGTGCTGCAGTACTCCCACCCCAAGATGGTTGAGGTGTAACATGGTTACTGTATTTTTTCAGTTTTGATTATTGTAAACAGAGCAACCTCTCCAGATGGCTTCCTACAATATTTTGAATAGTGTCCTGTAGTAATTTGTGTTTGTTGAGCTGTCCATATGTATCGGTGAAGACATCTGTCCCTGTCCCAGTCTGTTACCCAGCACTTTAAAATTCTGGGTGTCATTTGGTTTTATATCATTCTGGACAAACATGTCATAAGAGTCTTTAGAAGAACTGGAAAGGAACTGCTTAAAATGCATAAAAAAATGACACATGAAATGTCCCAGAGAGTGGTGTGATATTTAAACGCAATAGCACAGATGTTTCAGCTGTGCCTGTTTTTTCCTTGTGCGAAATTTTGACAATAAAATGAAAGTTCTAATCGAGTATACAAACGCACTTTTATTATTCTGTTCTTCGTATTCTAAAGAAATAAAAACTGTCATATGTTGAGACTGTCCTCCAATAAATAAATAATATATAGGTTAGGTCAAATTATTTTACCATTACATTAGAAAAGTGTGAATGCTTTAATGTAATGGTTTTTTATATTCTTTGATTTCACAGCATGTCTCCATTTTCTAATTTATAATCATTTGTAGAAAAAAACTAAAACAAAATTGTATCAGTACAAAAAAGTGCACACTCACTCATACTGATTCAGAACTCTGCTCAGAATTGTTGAGTCGATGTTAATGAACACCACATTGAATACGCTGCACATATGTCTTCTGGCTGTAAAACATCAGCGATCAATACTATCCAATCGTTAAAAAAGAGGAGTTTAGTTTGTCCTCTCATCAGCAGAACAGATTCAGCCGTACAGTAGCAGAGGCTGTTAAAAGCTTTAATTTTGAGTGGTGTGCTTTTCCTGAGGGGCGGACAGCTTTTATGGTTTACATGTGTTATATCACGTGTCACTGTCTTTGTGCAAGTGACCGTAAGACAAACAGAAAACTATTTCATCTTTCTCTAGTCTGAATTTTCATTAATATTGCAAATGTTTTTGACAGCAATCTTTAAAGTCCTTTTTTTTGTACGTGACCTACATGTGACTCTATCATGAAGCTCAAATCCTAATTCATATCAGCATTGCCACGTCAGTGGGCAATGAGTACTTCAGGATGGATGTGACATCCCTTGTCATTCTTACACTGTGCAGGCATGTCTTTCTGATAAGGCTGTCAGGTCAGATTGGTACATGCGTTATGTTCTTGAACAAATATGTCCAACTATCAAAAAAACTTAACATAAAGATCTTGAATTGATGCCTCGTGATTTGAATATAACCTTAAAAGGTCCAAAGTTTAAGTTGCAGTGTGTAGTCTCTCTTGTTTTTGTTTTTTTTTTTGTTTTTTTTGTTTTTTTTTTAATGAAAATGAGGAATTAAAGTGGCTTATGGTGGTGCTACGTGCCAGGAAGTAAACACCAGACAGTGACGGTGCAGACAGTGTGTGTCATGGCTGCACACATTGCTTGTACAACTGCTCTCGATGTTCCATCTCTCTTGAGATTTACACACTTCAGCTCCACTCTTAATGAGAGTGCTAATCATCCAATGCACTGGACCAGTCAGACAATACTTTATCTATCCTCGGGGTACATACGTGAAAATAATGATTCATTAACTCAGATGAAGAAGGGTATGGGATTAAATCAATATTTTTATTCCAGCACCTTCCATCTGAACCCTGTATTTAAGAGCACGAATGCCATCTCTCAGGTTTGTTCTCATCTTTGTCATAAAAGATTATTATTGATATGTCAAACTAAAGCAGCTCTTTCATAGAGCCTTGGTTTTATAATCTCATTATATACTCATTGTATCAACCAAATACTATGATTAATACCCTTCAAACAGCTGAAGACCCTCAAATGGGATGTGAAAAACAGGACTGGTATCAGTGGTGATTACAAAGGTGTGCTGCACTTTCCACTTTCAAGCCTTTGAGCTGCTATTGAGAACTTTTTGACCCCCTTCATCAAATTCATTATCTTTTAGTTAAAATATATAATTCTGCTGCCTATTTCCAACAGCATCTAGCCATGGTTAAAAATAAGATGATAAGCTGTTATTCTCATATGAAGCTTTCAGAAACGAAATATTTTTTTCTTTCACATCTTTCCTTGCCTCACACAAATGGATGAAATATTTCTTCTTTGCCATGCCGTCAAAGTCCTTCACTCACAAATTCTGACATCACTATATATCACCGCAATCCTGTCATTCCTTCTTTTAAATGTACTGTTGTGCCGCCCACCACCTTCCCATTACCCTCACGATGTTCCAGGTGGTTAAAATGAGAGCTTCCATCGTACTCCTGCTGACTTTACAGCATCTAGACTTTGGGACATGAATCTAATCTAATAAATTTGGTGATCGCTGACCATTTCATCAAGCGCTACAATGAAGCTGAATGGATCCACAACTTTGGTTTATGACAAAAACACCTTGAAAATCCCCTCGGATAACCTTTTAAACCAGTTTAAGTCCAGTCGACCTCCACTGAATAGTGTTTGGAGCTAATTAGCTAATATTAACATGCTAACGCAAAAAAAACTGAGATGGTGAGCGTGGGAAACATCCACTTACTGAACATCAGCGTGTACTATTTCTGTGTCTAAGTACAGCTTCACAGTGCCACTGACTTGGCTGTGGATTCTCTCTTTTTTTCCCCACACAGCAAGGGAAAGAAAATGAACGAAAACATAATACTGATCTGACATGAAAAAAAAAACTGCTTGATAACTTGGCTCATTGACAGTATGCCACGGTTCATTAAACACATTTTATTTTCTTTGTGCATATGAAATGATATCCAAATGACACAATTATTACAGTTCAGAAGGCGGAACAGGACATGTATTTAGGATCTCTCACCGCATATTTAACCTCTGTGGAGTCATATTGGAAGAGTTACAGAAATATTACTAGGAGATAATAAAATTACCATTGTTACATCTATAGAAAATTTTCTCGAAGGCTTATTTGAATATGAAAATGGCATCTAATACTGCCAGCACATTAATGTAATGTAGCTGATGAAGGGGCTTTTCACATATGGTTATGCCATAGGATGCAACATGTAACTCTGATGCCATGTATGAACATGAAAACAGGGAAAGATGGCAGCCTTTGGCACATGGCTGCATGGATGAGTGACAAATGTTATGAGGATATATATGTGAGGCTGTCACTCCCTGGGGTGGAATAACTTAGTGACTCAACATGAAGCCGTCAGTGAATGACACGATGACGAGGACACAGGAGGGACCCAGTCCACTCCATCACACCTTGGCAGAGCAAACAATCCCTGACAGAAGCTTCTCATGGCTGCTTCAGCAAGCATTGGAAGATAGTTGCAAGAAGAATGCTTAAGAACAAAATCAAGGAGCCAGATATAAAACGCCTCCAGCTGCGTTTGGAGATAGCGTAACTGATCAAGACCTACGCTCAACGGCCAGAGCCTTTGAAATCAAACACTACCTTACAAACGCCTGGGAAGCTTAACTATATGTGATAGACATCTGTAGCCTATTCACTTCCTCTCTCATGTCACAAGCTCCTCAAGCCAAAGCACTAATCAAAGGGAACAGCACTGACTTCTGTAGCAAGAGCTTTTCATATGGTTGTGTTTAGAACTGTGAAAATGCATTTGATAAGGGAGGGAGACGTTAATGGGGGAAATTCATCACTCTGACTGGCCGTGCCCTTGGCCCTTGGTATCTCAGGTAGATGAAAGATTGTGCATGTCTACAAGGAGTGTGGATCTATCAGTTCTACTGCCATTATCCCACAAACAGCATCTGTTTAACTGAAAGAGGTTTTTCAATTCAAATACAACAATAGTTCATTTTTTATTATCTCAACAGACCATTTCTCTGAGACTCTGGGAACATTTCAGCAAGAAAACTGTAGCCCTGGACTCAAAAAAGAAATTAACATAATACTTTATTGATCCCTGTTGGGTAATTGCCTTTCTGCCTCCTCCTCCACACGCTACCAAGAGGTAAGAATCAGCAGCAGAGCAGAGCCACTGCAGCTGCTAAGGATTTGGTATCTTGCTCAAGGACACCTGGATGGTTTCTGAAAGGAGCTTTCTTTTTTTTTCCGGAGGATTTTTTTCTGATCTGTGGGTGGGTTAGTTTACTATTATGTACTATGTGAAACTTTTCACTTTTCAAAAATCTCTAGACACAGGGTGCCACTCCTGCCGCATCACCTGGAGAGTCATAGCACAGCTGAATAGGTGCACTAACTCTTCACTCCGTAAAGGGCAACCTTCAAGGATCACCAGACGTAGCATTTGCCACCACACTCACTATGCATTACAATGGCTCTCACAGCGGAGTGAGTGTCACCTCACCTCATGATTGTGCATCAAGTAATCTTTTTTACTGATTTGAAACTGAATTTTGAAAAAACTGAATTTTACTGAAAGGTCTCAACAACTGTTGGCTGGATTTCCATTAAATTTACACAGGCATTAGTGTCTCCCTCAGGATGGATTGTGGTCCCTTAATGTTTCATATTGCACCTTCATCAGGTCAAAATAGCTCACCTGATGCACAGTTATATGTCCACCAGGCTAGACTACTGCAATGCTTTCCTATCTAGTCTACCCAAAAAAGTTATTTATATATAATTTATTATTGAAACAGAGCTCTGCTGCCTGAGTGTTGACTAAGAACAGAAGGAGAGAACACACTGCACCTATTTAAAGTCCTTACATTGTTGCCCATCGGTTTCTGTATTGGTTTGAATATTCTCTTTCTTGTCTTTAAAGTACTTCCGTCAGTCTACTTGTCTGATGTGCTTACAATCGATGAATCAGGACAGCTCCTCGGGCCCATCAGCTCTTTGAGTCTTTTAGCTGTTCCAAAATGCAAGACAAACTTTTGGTGAAGGGGCTCGTAGGGTTGTAAATAGTAAGGTTGTTTAATAAACAAAACTTTATTCGTATTGGAAAGAGGCAGTACTAATACTGCCCTTTCAGATTTTTTTTTTCTTTTGTTTTTTTACTAATGTTCTGATGACCCTTTTTGGATTCAGTAACAGACAGTACTTATTTGATCAGAAGCTGATTTTCAACATATGGAAACATTTCATTCACATTTTACAACCGTTGCTGTTAAAATCCATCAAGACATCGAGACAAGATGTATCCAACTTAGTCAGATCAATCTCTGCAGTGAATTTGAGAAGATTTGTGGCATCTAATTGATTATAAGCTACCCTTGTTTGGTGCTGAGCCAAACCACAGATATAAGGAATAAGGAGAAGTAAAGCTCACAAGCCTTTTCACTAAAAGATGTATGCAAAAGGACCAGCATCAGAATTTATCTGCAGAGACTTACAGGACAGCCCTCTCTGTAGCACTCTATCCATCATGCCCTTGTAGTACAGTGGCTAGGAACTGGTGCTGAATAAATGGCATATGACAGCTTGCCTGGAGTTTGCCAAATGGCACCTAGAGGACTCCAACAGCATGAGGAATAAATATTGTCTGGTCTTCTGAGACAAAAATTTAATTCTCTGGCCTGAATGCCAAGCACTGCATCTGGCAAAAACAGGTAGCTGTTATAGCATACTTAATGTCATGCCTTCAGTGAGGCTGTACACTGCCAGTGCCTTGCATGGGGGTGAAAAGAGCCTTCAGGATTGAGGGAATGATGAAGAAAGTGAAAGATGTTTGACAAGAACTGACCCTTTCGGCACAAGACAATTTCTGCATGGTTTTGCATTGAACCTCTGAATGTCGTTGACTTTCAGCAGGCAACCTAGTTGAAACTTGTGAGACATGATATCCTATCAGTGGACAGTCCCTTTCAATCTGAAGCCTAAGAGGATGTCAGAGTAAAAACTGGAGCAACTACCAATATCCAAGCTGGCGACAGGCACACACAAGAACCCTCAAATCAATTTATGAGTTTCTATAAAGGGCAGAATGAAAGGTCTGAATAGTGGAATATTTGATTGTTATTAATCACAGTAATTAGCAATGTCCCAGTCAAAATTTTTTGGCAACATTTCCGAGCCACATCCCTTTTAATATCTGCTGACACAGAGTCCAATCTGATACTTATTTTTGTTAAAGTGTTGATTAAATATGTGTCTCACACATGAAATAACAGCTGTAGATCTGACACACCTTGTTTTTCACAAGCTAATTGATCTGAATGCTAGAAGTCCTGGTTCTAAAATATCAGTTATTGATATGAATGTAAGATTAACTAGGAGGATGTGGTGCCTGAAACTGCCAAGACACAAAACAATCACAAAACACAGTCCACTCACAGATGTACTGTGGTGTGATAGAGTGGTCAGAGAGTGGTTCAGACAACAGATGAGTTTTATTTTGGCCTGTTTTCAAGTTACAGCCTGCTGCTTTACTGGTGACATTATCACCAGTCAACGCCAGCTAAGAATGAGGAGCTGCTGATGTTTTGCAAACTGCTCTGTGCTAATAATAATTTGTGTTGTAGCCTAACAAATCCATGGATTTTGCCAGTCTCAGTGTCAATGTTCAGATTTCATATGTAGCAGAGGAATTCTTACACTTTAGAGCATGGCTGTGGTAATGGAAAGCAGCACTGTAGCACGAGCAGGCTGAACTGGACAAAAGACTACTGTATGACTTTATTTTAACCAATACAATACATCAAGATATGTCCGGATCGGCCCCAATACCAATACCAATTGGCTCTGACTTGCTCAGTATTGATTTTGTTTGCAAAAATGTTAGTAGCTAGTACTAAAGGAAGGAGGAAATTACTGTATTGATTGAAGTAATGTGTATAAGGACACATAATGATGAAGCGAAATGTCAGGGTGGCATTATACACTGCTGGTCAAAAGGATTATAAACACTAGCAGTAAAAACTGCTGGACAGAAAGCAAAGCAACCTGCAAGTGCAGCTTTATTAAGTGATTTATTGTTTCATAAAATCTCCAGTTGATTATTTGTTTAATTTCAGGCTGAGTCCTTATCTCTCTCTGTTTGCTTCAGTCATACATTTTACTCCATGCAATCCAATGCAGTGCTGTGCATTGCTACACAACAACACCCTAATTTAAAACAGGTGGAGAATTAAGATGTGTTTTCTCAAGACATTGAGAATTGTATGCATTATACATTCCTGTTCTAATAAATCCCACCGAGCAAGTCGTTTCCTGCACAACACTTCACACCTGACATATCTTAGCACAAATAGCTTTGCTTAAAATGTCAAAATCAGTTCCATCCACACTGTGTGTCAAAGCAATTTTGCAGCTGGTTAGCGACCAAGAATATTTTGAAAACAAAAGCGTTATGGGCTCCAGTTAATTCAGTAAATTAAAGGGAACATTCCCCTGCTTCGTCTTAATTAGTTCAGAGGTTAAAGAAACAAAACTGTATGAAATGCTGGTTGACATTTCCCCCATGGCTGCGTGCCGTGTAGAATGAACACTCAAACAAGATACAGAATCAGCTATCAGTGAAATTACAAGATAAATTTGATTCAAGTGGATCAGTGCTGTTTTCTTTAGGGACATCTTGAGGGATTTGGGCCATCTCTGTTATTATGACTGCAGTTACGAGTATATGCTGCAGAACTATACTTATCCTACTATTTAATATATTCAGATTTGATGATGAGAGCAAGCAAGCAATAATGCCATCACTGGCTACTGTACAGTAAGTGAGAAATGTCTTTAATGAAACAGAAAATGCTGTCCTGCCAATGTTCACATATTAACCAGGAGGTAAATAATGGGGTGGGTTATCTGTTCCATATTTGGGACTTTGCAGTATTTTTCTCCAGATGCAGCAGGTTGTTTTCTACTCTGCTCTGAGCTGATTCTCTGTTAATTGGCTGAAAATGGCCTCCAGAATGTCGGTGTGTGTGCAGTTCATTAAGCTGCACAGATAAGCTCATCATAATTTACACATTCAACGGGGACCTTTTTGTGTTTCCTCATTTATATTATAGTCTCATAGTGGATGATACCACTTCAGCTCATTTGGTTGAAAACAAAACATACAATCATGACAATTACAGCAGTCCTTAGCAGCTCAGGCAATATGGTATTTTGTTAGGCTTATCTGATTGTGGAACAACCCATAACACAAAAGTGAACCTCACCCTGCTCCATGATTGGCCAAATGTCCTGTACTGCCCTCCACACCAGCTCAGTGGAAAAAGGAAGGGCACCTCCTCCCACCTCCACCACAGTGGACATTACTATTAGCTGTGAAGTAATTAAAAGTGCCACAGACATATGAAAACCGTACTAATGACTCCATAAACCTTTCATTCTGGGACTATCAGCTGCTCACCCATGTGGAAGGAGTTCATTATGCCATACAGTGAGCTGAAGAGCTGGTGAGGCGGTCATACCACTGCCCAGGAGACAGGAAAGGGATTATTAGCCGTAAACTGAGCCGTTCAAAACATTAATGGATTGGTATGATGCTGAAGCTAAATCCCCTTTGCCTTTAAGCTGTTTGGTTTTACTTTAACAGTTAATCATTGGATATATTTGAGCCTTTTTCTGTCAAATCTCAAGGAGTTATCTAACTCTTAATATTTTAAAATTACAAAAATGCATATAGGGGACATGTAAATTGGGATTGCATGTAATAGGAAATGAGCCAGACCAAACTGATGGGCCAATATCCCTGTCCTGAGGTGACATATGCCGTCCACAAAGATGATAATTTACTAAAAAAACAAATTTTTGTGTATAATTTTCTATTAATTGGCAAGCTGTGCAGTCCTAATGGGACTCAATTAGTGCTTTACAGGCAGGTGCAACGGAAAGGTTAACCAGTAAAACTTATGTTAGTATAATGAAAGGTAGACAGTGTGGGCATGATTTATAAGAGAAACATGCAATGAATATTATTAGCTATGCTAATGGTGGGTTGGTCAGTTCTACAACCACTTTGGACCAGACTGAAATATCTCATCAGCTTTTGGATGGACTTCTATAAAATGTGGCACAGATGTCCATGGTCCTTAGAGGATGAATCCTTATTATTTTGGTGATCCTCCAACCAGCCAGTGGAGAGTACAGTGTTTGGGGTTTGCCTGATTTGAAATCCCTCATCGTAGAGGGCTGTAACGTGTGGGGCTTTCTTGGAAAACATACAGTCTCAGTTATTACTGCTGTTCCTTTACATACGGAATCTTAGATTCAAACCCCACTGGCAAATTATCATTTTATTTCCACTTCCTTATTTACAGCTGCATCTTTCTCCTCCATATTTTACAGCTCCTCAAGCGAACCACGTGTACATGTCAAGCTATTTTTGAACATGGATGTGGTATCAACACTTGTTCTAAAATTGTCAACATAAAAGTTGTAGCTTTCTCTTCATCTTCTGTAAAAGTGACAACCTTCTTCTAGTCTACATCAACATCCCCTCAATGGTTCTCCCAAATGATTCACAGATTCCTGAGGCCCATCGTCTCCCTCGGATTGGTTAATAGCCTGGGAGATGGGAAAAGTTATCAGAGTAGGTGACAAAGGTTTTATGATTTTTTTTTTTTTTTTCTTCTGGCAAAATGCAAAGAAGATGTGGCACCATATCAAAACTTTTGGATGTGCGCAGCAGGCATAAGGTGATCTCATCCATTACACTTGCCCCTTCTCATGGTCAAGTAGCTCTTCAGTGCAACGACATCTGCTGCTTTTGAATTCCTTGTGTCAGCAGCCCAGTAGTTTACCTTACCCTCATGACTGGGTTCATTAATGATTTTACTTCAGAGCTGTTGGTTTTAATGGTGCATGTGATGAGTTTACAGGAGTACAAAGTTGTCTGGTCAGCAATAATCTCGAAGTATTTGCTGCCAGAGAAGTTTGAGAAGTAAAGCTTGTGGGTGAGGCAAAGCAACTCACATGTTCCAGAGAAGGTACTTCAATTTTTTTTTTCTTTCCAACTAGTGTTAATTTTGTCAAGGACAACTGACAAAAAATATTCGCTGACAGCACATTTTTCATGATGAAAACAAGACTAAAACTTAATAAAAAGCAGCCTTTGAAAACGAGAACTGCGACGAAACGCCTTACATTTTTTTGTCAATGAATAAAAACCAAATAATAATGTCAAAGGCAGACAAATGGACGTTTAAATGCAAAATCTTATTCAACAACCTGCATCCACAGAACGTTACACTGTAGTTCCTGCAACAACAGCAAAATTGTTTCCCCTGCCGCCCAAAATACATCTTGTTCAGATGATCTGTTGCACTACCATTAATAAGAAACACCTTCCGCAGTTGTGCCTTCTTCAGTAATGTTATTTGATATTACCTGTTCTTGAAAGAAACTGATTTACGAACAAAATTCACTTACAATCCACTGAGAATTACACAAGAGGTGGCAACAAAACAGCTGAGAAAAACTATGAAAACAGGCAGGCAGCAGCGGACTGACATTTATCAAGAGGCAAGATAATGTAAATATCTGTGGATGTAACGTTAATGTTTCTTTCAGTTGTTTCTTTGCTACCAGGAAGAGTGAGTAAGTTCCTAGTTCTAAAGAACCGGCACAGTTGATGTCATTGGACGATATAGCGTGTCCTCTCAGACTAAACCCAGACAATGAAAAACATTTTAGTCAACAAGTGAGTGAATCCAGCCTCTGAATGACTCACTGCTCTGCGGTAAACAACACAGGTAGCTGTGGTAATGCTAGGTTTGCAGGAACAACTGTACTGAATTATATGAGAGGGAGCAGTTCTGATCAAACAGGCAGTTTGGAAATGCTAACTAGATTGACTGAGGTGAGTCAGTCTGTGCTGCTGCAGTGCAGAGTGACACGGACGCCTCACGATACACCTGTCACCATGGTAACCGTACAAAAAGACGACGATAGCTGTGGCACTAAAATGCTTAAAAGATGTAATAGCTAATAATGGATGACAAAATTAACATGTCAGTGACTAAAACTAACATGCATTTTTGTCAAATCACTTGAGACTGAAACTAAATAAAAACCAGGCTCCAAAATCAATACTAATTTCTAACAAAAGAAAGTAAATCATGTAGAAAAGGTATTCAAAAGGTTTCACGTGTCTGCACTTCCACTATTTATTCACTTTTCCTCCAACTAAATGTAATATTCAACTGCCACTTTGTTAGTGTGCAAAGCTCACACCACACATACACTGCTACCCGCCTCCTCTCCACTCACTCACACAATCATTCCTGTATGTTATTTGTATAGCCAAAGACTGCAGACAGATGTAATGCTAATCTGCGTGTGCAGCCCACCTGCCAGAAGTAATTGGTCCTTTAAAGAGCAGTGGCCTCGTTTATCAAAGCATGCATAGAACATAGAAGTTCTAAATGTGTACATAAGAATGTGTGTAGAAACAAGAAAATCTGTGTTTCTCACAAGCAGTTTCAAGAGAACAATGATAAATCGTATCTATTCTGCATCCATTTGCTTGTGCATGCAGAGGATTGTTTCAATAACGTGTGTTACATTTTTGTGGTCACTTGCAGGTGCGCATGACCTGAACTGACCTCAACTGTGGCACAGTGGCAATTGGGCACACCATCATGACAACACACCCACTCACAGCACGTTGAAAACACGTTAGTATTCTGGTTGCACCAACACAATCATTACTTCCCACCCGCCCTGCTTACCGGATTGGGCTCCCTGCGACTTCTTCCTCCTTCCCAAAATGAAATTCTAGCTGACGGGTCAACGTTTAGATACAAGTCGCAAGTCGCAGATGGTGCTGGATGTGCTTATAGAACGGGACTTCAAGGAAGCATTCCAAGCATGGCAGGAGCACTGGGAGTGGTGTCTCACTGCACAAGGTGACCACTTTGAAGGGGATGGCAGAAAGAAAAGAGAAAGAATAAATTTGCTATTTAGTACGTGTGAGAGATTACTGAACAAACCACACAAACTATAAACAAAAAAAAAAAAAAAAAAAAAAACATTCAGATGCAGAAGCACTTACAACATTAACAACCCAATAAATGATCAATGTAGTTACACCCACAAGTCAGAAGTAGAAGCTTTGGGTTTCAGTGAATGCATCAGTGAAATGTGAGCGGTTATGTTGCCAGATTAAAATCAAACTCTGTCAGTTTTATCAGAGGAGTGTGGGAACTGAGACACATGGCTGAAACGCATCAGCGCTAGACCAGCAAGTCACAAGGATGCTCCATGTGACACATTAAAGGAAAATAGAGGAAGAAACTGCCGCCACAAGGCACTGAGAGGTAGCTGGTGAATATGAAAATAATGTGAATCACATGGTACGGCCCTCGCAGTCACCCGATCTAACCCAGTTGAAAACTTGTAGGAGATTTTGGACTGACGTGTTGGAGAGCGCTCTCCACCAGCTTCATCAAAATACCAAATGAGGATAAATCTTTCGGAAGAATAGAGTGCAATCCCTCTACGAGAGCAGCGTACCAAACAAAAGGACAAGAGATTTTGTAGAGAGAGAAGTGCAAAGCATTAATTTACATAATACCTAAAATGATTTAGTACCTACTCTGCAGTATGTCACAAATGCTAATACTGTAATCTTTGCACACCACACTCTTTATTCAGATTCTGCCTGTAATCTGTGTGTGTTGTGCATGTAAACAATCCTTTATGAGTGACTGAAAAACAAGGTACTGGTTGACGTTGTCAGGCACAGTCCTTATTTCAGAGTCGGAATTCAGCTGGGCCTCTTTGATCCATAATCCCGTGATTGATCGTGGCACTTTAACCTAGAGGACCCTGCTGTGTCTTCAATCGACCTGCAGCCATCTCCATCACATTCACTTAAACAAAGGGATCCTCCCGGTGTGAAAAATGGAGGACTGTCAGATGGAAGAGAGCGGCAGCTCCTCTGCCACTGTGCCTCACACAGTGCGCAGGAGTGAGCGCGGGCTGTAATGAATGAAAGAGGAAGAAATGTATTAAAGAAGAGATATATTGCTGCCGGTGTTGTTCAGTTACTGAATCAGCTGATCAGTGAAAAAGCTTTGAGTTTTCCACCCTGTGTGGCAGAACACATCTGTTGTGGGTTATGTTTTATGCCTGCTGCTGCTGCTTGTGGACGTTGTTTTTTTTTTTTTTTAAAGAGCTTGTATTATTTCATCAGGGTTGTGTTTTGTGTTCCATGAAAAGAAGAAAAAATCCTCCTCAAAGGTATGTTAATAGAGCTGAATTCCTTCGCTGAAAGGAAGGCCACTGAAGGATTCTTGTTACAGTCTAAGAGCCCAGATGTTTCCTGTGATCTGTGTTCGCCAAATAGTGGATAATTTAATAAGTTGTGTTTAAATATCTCTTTGATAGGCTTAACACCAATTTAAGTAATTCTTTTCTGCTTGAAGCAATACTCCTGTACTTTACAAACTTCAGTGTATGATCGTACACCTGTGGTCAATGTAATTAGTTTCCAGTGCAGCATGTTAGGTAAGATCATTTCAATGCATAGAATCCTCTTAACAATCATCTTTCTCCTCTTATGATTCTTTCATCAAGCTCTCGAATTTTCACCATGAATGCTAAGCGCTACCTCAACCTGTTTGTAAGCCTACGTGAACTGAATATAGGCTACTTGAAGTGTGAAGCATAGGGGTTGAGATGAACTACACCAAAGACAAAGACTGGAGGAATAATATATTCGATAACATATCCTGTAACCTTGTTACACTAATTCCTTTGTCAGAAACTCTAGACTTTTCTAGGTCAATACCCTGAGAAGATTCAGAGGCCGGCGAAGCAGGGAAAAAAAATCTGAACTTCTCGGATGCAGCTCTCTGCTGCTGTTGGAGAGCTGGAAGGAGGAACATATTTTTTCAGGTAACCCAGAGCTTGGCAGGATACAACAAGTTTTCCCCAGTTCCCAGTGGATCTAGTATCCCTTTAGATTCACAAATGCCCTCCTTCTCTCCCTCACATAGGTGAAGTAATTTGGATAGCAAAAGACTTGGGTGCCCTTGTGAAGGAGATGTATTTCTGTCAGGTCTTCCTGGTTGCTGTATTCTGCTCTCATTGTTGACCTGCCTGGCACCGGGGGGATGGGGGGCTTAAAGAGATTCACAAAGCTTTTTCAATCACCAGGCTCCCACTGAGTCCCACTTTTTCCACCCCGAACTGGCAGTTCCTGGTGCCCCCGTATCTTTTGATTATCATAGAAGAGTTTTCTTGCCAAAAAAAAAAACCAGAAACAATGGTCACATTTTAAACAAACTTTAAATTTTCCCAATAAGGGCCTCATTGTGGCCATGTGAACAGCCAAGCAGAAATTGCTTGTTGCCGCCTCTCAAGGGGGAATGTTGAGTTGGATGGTGTACAGAAATTCTAACCTTGACACCAGAATCTGTTTACATCTTGTTTTCTACCAATAGCTGATTCTGGCTTCTTTTTACCAATATATCATTTTTTCCTCGTTTTAAAGAGTGTTTTCATGTTTGAATAAATAAATAGTTATGTTTGTATTCAGCGACCAAAACAGATTTTGTGCATCTTGATCTGCCAAATGTTGCTGAATGCATTTGTTGACTTCATCTGGTCCGTACCTGATAATGTCAGTTTTGCTCTTTGAACACAATCCTTTTGAGTATTTAGTGTTGTTTGAACTTCCATTATGTGTCTTTTACTCATAAGTTTGGCTTCAAGAGTATGATTGATGCAGTTGGGTTCATCTCATTTAGCAGGTTTGTCACCTTTAAGTCTATTATCTGTGTTTCTGACAAAGCTGCATCTGGGTCAAACTTTAAATTCTGAAGCTAAGCTTTTTTCCTTCACCAGCACTTGTCTAGTAATCAAATGATTTCCTCGCCTTAGAATACAGGTATAGGAGGGTGTAAAGGAAGGTTGTGAAAAGTAAAAATACAAGGTCTGGGAGTGGAGTGCCTGGCAGAGGTCTTCTTAATGTCTCTCTTTTTTCTCCTTGCTTTCTCTCTCCTTGTGCTCTAAGTACAAATTAAGGTTTCTTTTCACTGCTTTATCCAATTTGTCTGACAGTGTATTCCCATAAGAAGGGCCCTCTTGTATGATAATGATGGCTCCATTATCCAAGGACTACACTCACATTCCAGGAAAGCAGCCAGGATCATGTTGTAAAATAAAATTGGAATTGAGGCACTCTTTCTTGCTTATGATTTCACTTGGACAATGTGAATACCCCCTGCTAGACTTGTTGATGAAGCGTTGATGCTCCAGTTTCATAACATTGTCCCAGAGGGAAACTTGTTAGCAGCCTGTTCACCAACTGTGAACCACCAATTTCCCTTGCGCTCAACAAGTGGATGTGGGTAAATTGAATGTTCTAAAGGGAAACATATATATATATATATATATATATATATATATATATATATATATATATATATATATATATATATACACTACACAAAGGCCATTTTGAAAGCTGTTACCATGGTAATTTTGCTTCACACTAAGGTTCTTGCCAGGATCATTTGGGAATTGAGTAAAAGATGGGATTTCAGATACTGTATTTAACAAAATTAAAAAATGTGTTAGGCAAGTCAATCAGAGTCTATGAATCACCACAATTTGCATCCACAGAAAAGAGAATTTAAAATGTACATTACAATAGGATAACTGAAGAAATGTGTGCAATTACAGGCCTAAAACCTTAATGTCTGAGAATCTAAATTCATTTTTGAAGTCTGACATTTAAAATATATGTAAATTTGGCAAATTAACTCCATCCACACTAGCATAACAGTGTTAATTGTGGCAGCTGGTTTTGATTTAGTTTTAGTCTATTTGGCAATTTTTTTTTTTTTTTTTATTAAGCTGCTACCAGTTAAAGCAAAATTGCTTTTTATGTTGTTATAGCCTCTAGAAATCATAAAATGCCTCAAAAATTTCTTTGAGAAGACTTGTTTTGTCTTTTATTGTCTACTGGACAATGTTGGTTTATTCCTTCCTGGCTAGGTTTGGAAAGCTTAAATGAAAAACTGAAATACAGCAGGTGACTTTTTTTTTTTTCGTGGGCATAGATATTTCACATTTATCCCATTTGTGTGGTTCACAGGTCCCAAAGTCAGAGGCCTTTAAGAGTTATTGGAACTATTACCTGGAGAGCAGCCAGCACTGGAGTCAATAGACAAGACTGATAGACCCCAATTTGTCTTTGAATGTTTTATTCAGCCTATTCATTGTTTTCAATTCATCTTGTTAAAGGAATCA
This sequence comes from Toxotes jaculatrix, assembly GCF_017976425.1. NCBI lineage: Eukaryota > Metazoa > Chordata > Actinopteri > Toxotidae > Toxotes > Toxotes jaculatrix. The sequence continues at coordinate 9,792,877 of NC_054409.1, read as the reverse complement.
CTTATTCATTCTCTAGTTTGTGAATCATCACTCACATCAGATGGCTCTTTGGCACTGTGCTCCTTATTGTACCCATTTATGCAACCATGCGGTAATTTTCAAAGGGCCCGTTACTAAAATGGTAGAAAATACATATTTATACCATGGCCACTGAGAATTCTTAATTCTGATTGGCTGGCAGGTGTGGATTAATTTATGGTAACCAGACATTATAACCAGACACCTGTAACGCAGGTGTTTGTTTTCAATTCTAAATTAAAGGTTCCCTTTGAGAGATGCAAGACACATTCCTGCCAATGGTTTCGTGCCATTCAACTGACTTACTGGTGGCAGTGATACACCAACAATGCCAGAGAAAAAGAAAACTGCTAACAAGGAAATATGGATTTTTTAAAAAAAATCAGCTTTGTAAATGTTTTATGAGGGAGGAAAAGCATTCAGCACGTTTGTTAGAGCTCAAGGATACACACATTGTGTTTTGGTGAGTAATCCTACTCATAAGACCAAATCCACTGGGTACCTTTAATGTGCTAATATGAAACTTTCGGCGAGGGCAGCAACCATAAGGCTTAGCTAGAGTTTGGAGATTGTGTTATTTATGTTACCAATAATGGCAGCTATGGCTCAGTAAAGTGTGTTATAGCAGGGTTGATGCCTAAATGCTGAGCTACTTCCACTGTCCACATGTCCCCAAGTTACACCCAATGTTCAGGCCAGCACTTTGCATGGTGGCTCACTGCCATCGGTTTGTGAATGTGTGAATGGGTGAATGAGACAAATTATAGATCGCAAGCGATGAAAATGCTGTATAAATACAGTCTGTTTACCAATAAATAAAAAGCAAAAATTTCTAATATATTCAGTATTTGCATGAACCCTGGTTCCCTGTACTCACAAATTAGTTAAAATGATAGCACTAGGTCAACACTATTAAAACTGTTTGCTGTTTGTCAGCAGCTCAGATTTATCAAGCTGAACCTGAGGTGAATGCTCCAGGCAGATTTACTTCATTGCTGTGAGCGAATATTGATCAACTCCATGCAACTGACTGGATTCTGTGTGAAATTCTGCTGTCATAAAAGCTGGGGCTACCGGGCCTTTACTCTACTGTTGACTGAAATATAGAGCCGCATCTGTCAAAAACAAAAAAATAATCACTTTCGGTGGTTGTAAAACAACTACTAATTTTTGGAGTCAACCGTCTCTATGAGACAGCTTTTGGAACAGGGGAGTTTCTACCCCGCTGCCGGTCTGTGATAAGTAATTGTCTGTCATTACTGAGACCCACCCCTAAGGAGCTCCCTGGGTCCCTTCAGATAAGACGGTGACAGGTGGAGCAGGGAAGAACACCAATTCCAAACCAGTAACAACACAATACATGACACACAGCGTCCCAGTACACTACACATCTGCACTACACCTAACAGTCCTTATCAGGATGCTCCAGCCAGCCCTTGGAGGCTTGCTAAACACATATAGTGAAATACTCCCCACTGAATTAGTACACATGGGAGTACACACATGCGTGCAAAATAACCACCACTAATGTACATTTGTGTGGAGGAGGTTTTCCAATTTGCATTTAGATTTCAGAATCTTGCTTCCCACAATTCTCTTACTTTCCCCCAGAGTCCTCATGCTCCATCAGCTCTTTTTAGATTTCTCCCTCTGACACTGGAGCAAAGTTTGACCCAGCAGGTACCCAGGTGATGCAAGGTGAAGTGAAAGTTTTAGCAAGCGTAATGTAATGGACTGAACATAATTTCCTGAAGTTAAACCCTGACCAAACTGGGATTTGGTTTTCAATCCACTCAAGAAGATGTAAACGCAATACAGAAATGTGAAAATGTCTGGGATCAGAATAGTTGCCTTAAACAGATACGGTGTACACAGCAAATGTTGAATGATAATAAAACCCATTGCAGTCAAAAAATAAATAAATAAATAAACCACAAAATAACAAATAAAATGTGAAGTAATTAGTTTCATTATTAAAATTGTATAAAATAATTTAACCCAAGCTATAAATTAACCTACAAAACAAATAAGAAACAAATGGCCCATTTCACCTCTACAGTAATAAATTGAAAAAATAATATTGCTGCTTACCGATGTGGAACTGACAACAGATATTAATAACTTGCCAAAATGAGATCCTGCCTCACACACCCACCTCTGTGTATTCTTGAACAAAAGAAAAATAACTTGCAAGCTGCAGGTTTTGTTTTTATGAGAATAACCACTGACAAGTTTTCTCACACGGGAATACACAGTATAGACTGCCATTAGAAAATATTATACAGACACTAATTTTTTTTTTTTTTTTTGCACTTTTCAGCGATCTACACACAATATCCTATAATTAAACTCTGCCTGAAAATGTCAGGGTTGCAGATGTAGTAACAGATTTTAAATCACTTCTTGAAAGAACTTTTTACCATCTTTCCTATAGACATGGAAGCAGCATGTCTCAAAGGACAGCGTGGATGTTGGTTTGTTTGTTTGTTGCTCAGTAAATTCTGTACAACCATTTATGGTCCACCACACAATGAATCCCATTAACTTTGGTGATCCTATGACTCCTCCTCTTGTGCTACTCTGACATTTTTGTCTTTTAGTGACATGTCTTGACAACAACTGGATGGCTTGAATTGTAATTTGATATTTCATAAGTTGATATGAAATTTCATAGAGCTATCCATACGGTGCATTCACATTTCATATTTTGTTTCTGAGAGTCCTTTAGTTGCTTTTTTGCAAGTGTCTTTCACTGAAGACACTGTGGCCACTCTGTCAAAGCCCAGATCGCTCAAGTGCTACAGAGATGGTTGTCCGTCTGGAAGTTTGTCCTGTCTCCACAAAGGATCTCTGGATCTCAGCCAGTGTGATCATCAGGTTCTTGGTCATCATCCAGCTCTAGGTAGAGTCCTGTTTGTTCCAAACTTCTCCTATTTAAGCATTAAGGAGGCCACTATGCTCTTAAAAACCTTGAGTGCAGCAGAGCTGCAGGCAGTTCCTTCAACCTCATGGCTTGGTTTTTGCTCTGATATGTATTATCAGCTGTGAGACCTCATATAGACAAGTATGCATCTTTCCAAACCATGTGCAATCAGCTGAATTAACCACAGGTGGACTCCTATCATGGTGTAGAGACTCTCAAAGATGATCAAGAGAAGTGAATGAATTTAACTCATGATAACTGACAGAAAAATTCAGTGGTCCTCAACACCAAACCTATCTCTCTACAGCTCAGGATGTACCAATTAATCATGGTTTCACGAACACAATTTTCTAAAACAATACAATAGGGTTGTGTTGACTCATTTTTCCTAATACTAACTACAGGTAACTGTAGTAGAATCACTTGATCACAGTCGAGATAAATTTTCTCCTTTTGGCCAAAGTATAAACACCCTCTCTTCAGATAAACTCTCCATGGCTTACCTAGGAGTATAACCTTATCCAGAAGTTTATATGTGTGAATGGTATACACTCTGAATGGAGGTTAACATAGTTCTGACAGTGGATCTTAGAGACTCAAAGAGACATCTAGCTTGTGTTGCAGAGACCTAAGACTGCCCATACATAGACAGAACAGTTCCACGGATCCATGCCTGCAGGCTGGGATAATGCCAGCGCCGATTGAAATCTTTGACTCAAATCCTGGCCTTATTTGAAGTTGCATGCCCTCTCACTGTGCTCGCATTTTGTTGGGGTTGCAGGTGTCTGGTCATGATACTGCCCTAGCAACGTGAACACAGATAAAATGAACTATTACCCACAATTTGATTGAACTGTCAGCTCTAGCACACTCTCTCTCTCTCTCTCTCTCTCTCTCTCTCTCTCACGCTTTTGCTTTTTTGACAAACTGACAGTGCTGTGTTTTTTCTTTTTTTTTCAGTCCATTTTATGTTCCAACAATAGATTCTTTTCGTAATAACCTCGGGAATATAATGAAAACAAGGTTAATTCCTATGTCCTCTGTTATCTATTCATCATGAAAACACGCTTTAGAAGCCTTGCTGTTCATCTGTGGTGGTGATGTCTGTCTTTTGTGTCTAACCCTTGAAAAATGAGTAAAGCTGGTGAATAAAAACCTTCTTGCCATGTTTTAGTGAGTTTAGGTATAATTATTTTTCAAATAAGTGGTGTTGTGTAACAAGATGTAGGGGTAAAGCCAAACGGAAAAGAAAATTGTATTGGTTCCCTATAGGTAGGCAGGTGTGTTTCAGTGCTGTTCAAAGTGTGTTTGTGTGTGCTCATATGTTTGTACTCAAACAGCTCATTTCAGCAGCACTCCATAAGGCACAGTAGTTGGGGTTACATACACGTAGCTAAACTCTTGTGGCTCCTGCAGCTCTAACACCAGACAGCTACATTCATCTTCATTCCCAACTCAGACCTGGTGCTCTGTTTTTCCTTCCCTTCATCTGTAAACATCACAGTAAATATGGAACCCCCCCGCGAGAGAATTGATTTTTACAATCCAAGCAGCTTCATGCAGCAGCCTCTAAACCACAATGTGAAATTGCTCAGTCATTAGTGATTTATTCCATTGTAGCACACAAATGCCTATGCAGCACATGAAGCTGCAGTTCGCCAGTTGAAACACAGCCGCCAAATGTGCTACAATACAATTCTTTGTTTGGCTTTTGATATTTGTGTGAAAAATCATATACTTATATATATATATATATACACTCAAAATTAAGTTGAATATCCAGTGTCCAGGGCTGCCATAATTTTTTAATTTGAGTGCCACAGATTTAAGCCAATATCATTCCAAGATGGGTTTATTTGAAACTACACTCATGCCATAAAATCTGTCCCACAAACGTGAGCAATTACATGATGATGTGCTGTCAGTTTACTCTCACTTCAGACAGTATTCAGACCGCTTCACAATTTGCGCACTTTATTGTGTTGTAGATTTAGGTTTAAATTGACAGATTTTTTTGCCCTTCCATCTACATTCAATTATCCATAATATGACAAAGTGAAAACCAGTTTTTAAAAATCTTTGCCAGTCTATTACAAATCAAAAAATTAAACCTCTCATTTAAAAAGGTATTCAGACCCTCTGCTGTGGCACTCCAAACTGTGATCAGGTGTATCCTGTTTGCTCTAATTTCCCTTGAGATTTGTCTAGAACTTAAAAGGAATCCACCTGTGGCAAATTGCATTGATTGGACCCACCTGTATATATATAAGGTCCCACAGTTCACACTGCATGTCAGGAGAAAAACTAAGCCATGAAGTCCAAGACACTCTGAACCTCCCTGATAAAATAGTGGGATATACATCAGGCCAACTGCATGAAACATTTTCGGAAGCTCTGAGTGTTCCCAGGAGCAAAGTGGCCTCAATAATTGTTAAATGGAAAAAGACTAGAACCACCAGGACTCTCCCTAGCCTGACCAGGACCAGGTTAAAAGGCCCTTGGTCAGGGAGGTGACCAATAACCCAACAGTCACTCTAACAGAGCTTCAGAAGTCCTCTGCAGGGACAGGGCAACCCACTGGAAGGACAACCATCTCAGCAGCTCTCCATCAATCATTCTTTTATGGTAGAGTGACTAGACAGAAACCACTTTGAGCAAAAGGAAACATTACAAAGTTAAACGGTGTTGCAAAGTCACTCAAGAATGGTGATACAATGTGGTGACAAACATGCATGTAGTCCTTCTCCATCTTACTATAGCTGCATTTGGTATGCTCAAATATACTCTAAGTGACCTAATTAGATTCTGATACCAGTTCTCGTACATCTTTGCTGCCCACGACACTTCCCATATATGCCAAACTGCTGCCTGTGTGCCAAAATATACTGAAGACATTACTCACAGGCTTCCAGGCTCATCAGATTCTTTCATGTCCTAGAGTCAGACAGTAGACTCAGTGCTTGTTAGCCTTCTAGCCTGTGGATAACATTTCTGGCTGCCTGTGGTGTTTGGCAAGACTCACAGTTTAGTTGATTGAGTTTCATTTTGTTTCATTTCTTATTTCTGTTATTTCTAACACATACATTTTTTTCCCCTCAAAAAAACGAATAATAAATCCAAATACTATCAGTGTCAATATCACAATAAGTAAAGGAAAACACTTCAAGACTTCATCTTGTTTATGTAGCTCACAACTTAATATTTTGGAATGATAAGGAAGCATTAGTTGCTTTACTTACACTCCAAACCCACCCAATAGATTTATAGCTTTATAGAGTTGAGAACACTAAGGCAGCATAGCACTCAAACTTCCCAAAACCAATCCACAGTTGTACTTACATCATTACATTTGCAGCTTATACTGAAAAAGTCAGTCGCACAATAGTAAGTGGTAATAGTAATGAGTGTAGTGCAGGGAGTATGCAAGCTCACACAGTATAGCCACTTCTTTTATAAGTGGGCTTTTATTGTACTGTGCCCCTGATTTGAATTCGAGCTGTATCATTAAAAGAGAAACCATGCAGGAAGTAGGCTCTCAGTTTTATTTTTTGATCTTTTTCTTCTGAAGTGTGAGCCAAGTGCTGGAAGATTGACAGGAATGGTGGCAGGGACAAATCATCGAACTCTACTGTGTTAGCCGATCATCATCAGCATTCTCACTTGTTTTATGTATCCTCATTATGTACAATGCCTTGTAAGACACAGTATACGTTCATCTCTGCTTATGTTAATTTGTGCAATGTTGTGTTTTTTTTTTTTTTTTTTTTAAATTTTGGTGTCTCTGAGTTGCTTGTATTCTCAAAAGTCTTACAGCAATCCTTAGGCCTAGAGTTTGGATCAGTATAAATCTGATGTTGTTCTAGTTCATACCACTGATGAAGTCTCCCCTTTTTTTCTGTTGTTAGGGCTCATTTTCATGGCTGTCATACACGTGTCTCTTAAAAAGAATCCTATCAGGAGACACGTGTCTCCTGATAGGATTCATCAATCAGAGGTCTCTTTCATTTCAATTCCATGGTAGCATGAGCTCATCATTCTTCATATATTGTATGGGATTAGCCATAAGGGCAGATGAACACCTGTTGAGTACAATCTTCCAAGCCCTTATGCAGCACTCTCTGTCCACACCAGAAGGTGCTTTCTGTATGTGTAGGTGTCTTGGGATCATCTTATTTCTGATGTATTCCGAAAGAGTAATGGCATGCCATCTGTTATGAATCTTATGTAGGTCTTATCTCTTCAGAACCTCCACGGTCTCTTAGAGGAACTGAAATATTGAAGTCACTTCTATATTTACTTGGCAGAATGTCACTTAAGAGTGCTTAATTTTCTGCTCTAATTTGACACTGTTTACATCCACATCAAGTGAACAGTTCATAGCCTTCAACTACAGTTCACAGCAAGTAATTGGACAAGAAAAGGGCTGGTGAAATTCTTTATATTTCTGTTACTGTCAACAAATCCCAGTGTTAGTCCAACTCTTAATACTTTCTGACTTCCACAGCTTGTCTATAACACCCATCGCCAAGTCCATTGGCTCCTTCTGAAAATGTGAAAATGAACCACAAGCACAAAGTTTCATTTTTTAAACGGCTCTGTCATTTCCTAAAACAGCTGTTGTTGCTGCCAGGTGCTGTAGTTTGTAGAATACATTACTTAAATTGTGCATGCGTTGGAGCCCTTTTTCAGCCACAGATTTGATACACTACTGAGCATTTGCAGCAATAATAGTGTGTGTTGCCCATGTTCATGGTCATGAACGAACATGTCAGTCAGTGCAACAGTATTTCCGGACACTGGAATGAACTGTAGAAGGCTTTGGCAGTGCAGGAAATACTTGTTCCTAACATCAATTGTTTGTTGGTTTTGGTCTTTTCAATTGATTTGCTGACAAAATGTTGATATATAGAGAATATCACCCGAGTCATCCTAAAGTAATCTTATTTAATATTTGGTTGTAAATCCTTTACAGTGTCTGCAGACAGCTGTGTCTGTCTTTTCCCTGTTGATGTTCTGCCAGGCCTGTACTGCAGCCATCCTCTCTAGTTGCTTTCAGGGGCTTTTTACCTTCGGTCTTTAGCACACTAAACACATAATCCGTTTGATTGAGGAACTGCTGCAATTAATTATTATTTTCATTATTGATTCATCTATCTATATTTCTGATTAATAGATTAGAGCCCAGGGGGATGTCTGCAAATAGCTTCTTTTGTCCTAAAAGATATTTAAATTGCAATGACATTAAACCACAGATATAAAACTAGCAAACTCACATTTCAGAAGCCACAAGCTCAGAGTGTTTGCCATTTTTGCTTAATTAAAGGATTGAGGTCAGATGACTGACTTACTCCACTGTGTGACTATAAACCGATCAAGGTTTGTTTTGTATGTTCAGGATGTTGCAGTGCTTTGATACATAATTGTACAGTAAATCATCTAATCAATACAGGACTGGATCAATATCTAATTGAAATGCAAAACTTACGATCAAAACTTAATCATACCGAGAAATCCTGTCAAATCCCAGCCCTGTAGTCACTTATAGCTTTGCATAAGGATCCAGTACATTAAGGATTTAGACAGGCGACTGCCAACATCCCTGAATTATTTTAGGCAAAAGCTCCTTTATTCCTCTTCAACTTGCGGCTAATCCCCACTGGAGCTTTGCCTAAACCCCCTGGTCTAATAAAAACAGAGCTCTGACTGACACAGGGGACTGACCACTCTTCTCAAGTTAATTGAATGCTACAGTTATAATACCACAGTGCTCAACCTCTCCCCTCCCAACAAATACACACATTTGTGCATGTGCAAACACAAAGACACACAGACATTAATGGGTTAGAGACATAATTAAGGATATACTTGCAGCTTACGCGTAAAGTAACTACACAGGCACAAAATCTCATGCACACAGTTTCACTTAATAGGTAACTACTTAGTGATTCATACATGCAGATCTGCTGGTCATGAAAACACTGCTGCCCTCCAAACCTCTGCACATCCTCAGCTGAACATGTGAAAACAGTTCTGAGGTTAAACGTTCCCATGGTTGTGTTTAATAAGTTAGGGGGAAATCAGAGAAATGTGCCTCAGGGTGAAAAAGGGAAAATAATTTTATCAAACTTGTCCAGCAATCTGTGTTATAATTGGCTTCAAGATACAAACAAACTCCAAATACATCTCCAGGAGAGAGAGGTGGTCTTCAAGCAACTCACTTATTAAGTATATCCAGAGGGTGTGTTTGAAATCCCAAAACCATACAGTATTGTGTGTGGTGGATAAGATGGCAATATGAAAGTCAGTATATCAAATACTTACGTGACCCATTTTGATGTGCCACTGATTGGACATGCTGCACATGTAAGCCCTGATTTAAAAAAGAAAAAAGAAAAAACTATTAGCTTGTGGAAAATAAATAGTCTGTACAGTGTAAAATTCATTATTTTCAATCAGTAGTTAAGGTTTATTTAGTGAAACTAATGCAGTGCTGTTAGAGTAATGGTCAATAATAGCTAACAGCTGGACAATAATAAACTTGCAATCACCAACTTTGATTTTGCAGCCAAATGCAAACTTGTCATTGCCTATCCTGGGGTGCAAGAAAAGGAATTTAAAGAAAAGGAAAACGTTCCTACCACAGAAGAGAACTGCCAGCTACAGTAGCATTCTTAGACATAAACAATGCAGCTTTCTTTCAAAGTATTATCTGAAAGGAAATGCACTCAACACATTTGCTGGGCCTCAAGGATACAAACAGGGCATGTTGGGGAGAGAAATTGAATGCAAACATAGCTCTTTGTTTACAAGAAAACTTCAATGGGTACCTCAAGTCAAATGGAATCGAAGTACGAATTGTACGAGTCGCCTATATATTTTTTTCTGTCACCATCAGGACAGAAGCTGTGAACACATTTTGTTCGATAGAATGGCAGGATGTGTTTGGAGAATCAGCAGGAATTGGCAGCCATAATGGAGGCAATCTGGGAACTAGTGAACCTCTCCTGGGAATAGTGTGGCATTATTGCAATCATCAGTGTATAATGATGTGATCTTGTCTTCTAGATTTGTCAAATGACTGAGACTGTATGGAGTCTTCCAGCTGGGGAATTAAGTTACCTGTATGTGTGAGAGGAAAGCATAAAAAGGTAGCCTGTCAGTTGGATAGCAACTGCTGGAGAAGCCATGTGCAGTAGCAATTTATACCAGAAACGGACAGCAAGCCATAGGACGTTGAAAACATTAAACAGGAAAGGAAGGAGTCCACAACTGAGCAGTATAGAGCAAATAAAACAAATAAAGTTTTCATTGATGTTGATTCATGTGTGAAATATTATTATCAGCCCATAATATTCAGTGAACCAATAATCTCTCTACCTCCTGGCAATACATGAAGAGGAGGACTCCTACAGGAAATCTGCAATCAGTCATGTAGAAGGCTATGTTCAAGGGTCTAGACCCAGGAATCCTAAAGTCATTAACAGTGGCACAGAGCATCTGGTGGTTCATAATACTGAAAGCAGCAGACAATAAGGATCAAGAAGCAATCCCAGTAGTGTGAGGTGAAATTGATTAGAGGTGACAAACTCAAAGCTTTTTCAGTATTAAAGGGACAGGGGTAAGTGGATAAGAGTTCTAGAAAGATCTTCATACTTGCCCCACCTACCAGCAGAAAAACAGTATTGGTACCCTTATGGACTAACAAGTAGTACAGATATTCATGGTGTCCAGAGGATGAAGGCCCTAGACTTTGGTAATCCACTTATTTTTCCTCTTCTGTCACCAGGAGGACATTGGAGTCTTAGCAACTGTTGGTTGGACTGCATGAAATCTGGTACAGATATTCATAGTTGCCAGAAGATGAACCCTGATAACTTTTCATTAAAAAACACCAGCAGTTGTCTAGTGAATGACATTGTGTACTTCTACAAGGTGGGTTGGCACAAATTTTGGTCATCAGATTCATGTTCCCCAGAGGACAGCCACCATTTGTGGCTCAGTATCAAATATCTCAACACCTGTTGGATGGATTACAACGCATTTTGGTGCAGCCTGTTTTAGTTTATCTGTCTGACTGTTTACTTTTCTTTACCGGAATCAGAATCTGAAAAACTTTATTGATCCCTGAAGGGAAAGTATATTAGATATAAAAACAACTATAAAATAGTAATAATATTAAATACACGGTAAGTGTATAGAAAAACTGCAAATGTGCAAAAAGTAATGTGTCCAGTGTCAAGTGATCGAGGTCCCAGAAATCATTGGTAGCAGAGTGGATTATATTACATGTGGTTGCTGGGTTAGCAAAGGGCAGGATGTAAATAACAACCAAGACAGCATGTGAAAACTCCCTGGGTATGTAGTATGGTTGTAGCCCATGGCTAACAGTTTGGTGTCTAGGCTGCAGAAACGTTTCTTTATGGTAATGATGGTGCCATCTGTTATTAATAAAAGCGGAAAGCCCATCGCTTTTTTTATTTCCGCTCTCAGATATGTTCCTGTCCACCAGAACCATCTGAAAGCTGCGGATGGTAGCAACAAGCTCTCACTATAGCCATATGTGTTTGTGAAACACATGATATTACACTCACAGATGTCCTGACACGGGTGGTAAATAAAATGGACCAGAACTCTCTCTACTAACATGTTTAGAGGAGACAGGAGCACCTGCAACCAGGCGTATATCTACTTGATGCACATGCATGCACACAAAAAAAAAGATTTTAAAAATTATTGAGCATTGCGGTCTCGCAGTGCTGCAGTGACACTGGTCAGCTGTAGACTCTTAAGTTTCTTTTCTTGTTTAGGTTATTTTTCATAGGTTTCACTTTATATTTGACTTAGACTACAGATCAGACATCATCTGCGGAGGGAAAATAGACTGTTAGACCTTAGATCAGTATTCATCTGTGAAAAATAAATGAAGACTGCAAGTCCCCCTTTTTATGAATGGCTTCATTATTGTCAATCAATGCCCACTGTGACTTTTTATTCTTCAATCACTGGAAGCCATTGCTGAGGGTTCAGTATTACATTTTGACAAGGAAGAGTTGTTTGTGTTTTTTGGAAAAGAAACATAACACCTGCTGTCTAGAAATAGATGATATATGGCCTATAACAACAGGTGGGAAATTGAAATTTAGAGGAATCCTCTGACAAGGCTGATCTGTGTTTTTTTTTTTCATTGCCTGAAACCTTGCTCAGTTGATTCAAACGGGTTCAGAAATCCAAGGGGTAAGTGGGGACAGACAAACAGGAAACTGAGAAGGTCAAAGGAAAAGTGAAGCAGTCACATAGTATATGCAAGGGGAAGTGGAGGTGGATATTGCTGTGAAAATAAGGCTGAACTGTGTGTGTTGTATGCGGTGAAGTAAATGTCATGACACTGAAAATGAAATATGTGGTACATGCGCAAGCAGAATGTTTTCTGAAACTGTAATTTTAAATTCAGATACATTTGCAAATCACTCCCACAGAGATGAAACAATCAGCTGTCATACTATGTGAAAAGAAAACATTGAGACATTTTCACTTTCTAATGACAGACAAACAGGAAACTGAGAAGGTCAAAGGAAAAGTGAAGCAGTCACATAGTATATGCAAGGGGAAGTGGAGGTGGATATTGCTGTGAAAATAAGGCTGAACTGTGTGTGTTGTATGCGGTGAAGTAAATGTCATGACACTGAAAATGAAATATGTGGTACATGCGCAAGCAGAATGTTTTCTGAAACTGTAATTTTAAATTCAGATACATTTGCAAATCACTCCCACAGAGATGAAACAATCAGCTGTCATACTATGTGAAAAGAAAACATTGAGACATTTTCACTTTCTAATGACATTAATTATCCAGTCATCCTTGATCTCTGATAATGTCATCTCTTTCATAGGTATTCTTAGTCCCTGAATGATTTTTTTTTAGGTCAGGATTTGCTTACTGTCAAAGTGACAAATGCAACAGAGCTATTTTCCAAAATTGTTATCTTCATTTAACATGACAAAAACCAAGCAACCAGCACCCACTATTAGTTATGCCAATGTAATAACCAATAGGGATCCAAATGAACATTAAACATACCATTAACAGTGTTCAAAGGTTTATTTAAATGGGAGGCCAAATCATCCATTAAGTAGCTACTTTTCCAGGGGGTCACCAGTCCATTCAAGCGGCACAATAAATAATAATCTGAAAAGTGTATATACTGTATATTAGAAAATAGAAAATAATATTAAAAATATGAGAATTGACATCCATTGTTTTTATTATACTAAAGAAAAGACCATTTTTAGAAAACCATAAAATCATATGGGTAAAATAAGGATCTTCATAAGTACGCTCTCCCAGCGTTGCTTATGGTGAAAGTGACATGTTGTGTTTACAGTTTGTTTCTGCTGCCCCCATGTGGCCAAAAAAATCACTTAATGCAAGTTTAAAGACCTGCACGTATAGATCAACTAGACCAATTTCCTAATAACAGCTAGATTACAAGGATATATCAAATTACTCATTCTCAAAACCATCACATTTGAAAGTGACATTAGATGTAGTGATGACTTGGCTTCTGTGTCACTGTCCACCAATGGCAATAATGAAAAACTGCTGGTAAGTCAATCTGCTCATTGAATATGTCTGAAAATTTCATCTCAGTTAATCCTGTCAAGATCTCTTAAATCTCATTTATGTTGCTATGCTAACCTAAGATAACAAACAAAGTTTCATTGAATTTACTCAATTTTAATGTTGAAAGTGGTTGCACGCAATACATTCATCTAAATCTAGACATATTTTTTAAGTTGGCTGTACTAGTAATTTCAAATAAATTCTATAAGCACTTTTGGCACAAAAATTCTGAGTACTTGTTACTTTTTTGTATTTCCTTAGTAATTCTAACTAAACCCATGTTTAATTTACTTAAATTCAATTATGTAATTCATATATTGTGGTTACATAATTTGTTATTGTGCTTTAAATTAAATTGTTTTATTCTACATTATGTAAAATATGTTAATTCAATTCACAATTTTATTTAAAACAATCAAAATGCATATGTAGATGTGGGGGTGGCCGAGAAACCCGGTATACAACAATGAGTTGTGGCAGTCTGGCGCAATTTCCAATTCCATTTTATTTGACAAAATTAGAGTCTTGTTCAAAAACTTCACAGTAAAAATTCACATTGGGCCAACCAGAAAGATAAAAGTAAGCAAAAAAGAGGAAAAAAAATTCTCAAGAGCATTTCTCAAGAAGAATCAAAATAATTAAATTGTTTTATGCTACTGTCACAGGGAGACCCCGTGCACTAAAGTAAGGCACATGTGCTACACATGTGCCTTACATGTGCTCTTTCTCAGGTAGATTTTATCAGAATGTTGATCCTGGTGTGAAGTGCTGGTGGTGATGTGTGTGGTATGAACATTTGGAGGAGGGGGTGAAGGAGAGAAGTCACACTGTGATCGTGTATTTGATTTATTGAATTTAAATTTGTTCACCTGTCTCCTTTGTTGCACTTCTTCCACTGTCAGACCAGGAACAGCCAAACCTGAGCTGGAGCGGTCCATTTGGTTAAATGGGGGGTTCACAGGGGAAGAAACCAAGTGTGGTAGAGTGGGAGGGGTGTTTTGTCTTTTGTGGTGAAATGATCTTTATAAGTATCTTGTTTAAAAATAAATATGTGTTTTTAAAGTAAGTTTAACTGAACTTCTATTTGATAGTATGTTATTTAGTATTGGAATTATTGTAAGTGTGTTGGAAGAGATAATTGATATTGATTTCTTGGTGCAGTCCACCAGTATAAAAGTGAGGAGGCTGTGGTGGCCAGAGCCTAAAGGAGAGAAGCACAGCTCCTGACCACAGCTCCAGATTATAGCTCCTGCCATGAGCCCAAACTTTAAGGGTATAACCAGAAAGGCAGTTTAGAGCGAATTCTTTTGTTTTGTATTATTTTGATTCTTTGCTCTTGAGAATTCCCCCCCCCCCCCCCTTTTTGCTTACTTTTATCTTTCTGGTTGGCCCAATGTGCATTTTTTTTTACTGTGGAGTTTTTGAATAAGACTCAATTTTATTTTCAAATAAAATGGAATTGGGAATTGCTCCAGACTGCCACAACTCATTGTTGTATACTGGGTTTCTCGGCCACCCTCACATCTACATATGCATTTTGATTGTTTTAAATAAAATTGTGAATTGAATCAAAATATTTTACATATGTAGAATAAAACTATTTAATTTTAAGCACAATAACAAATTAGCTAACCACAATATATGAATTACATAATGAATTTAAGTAAATTAAACATGGGCTTAGTTAGAATTACTAAGGAAATCAGAGTAACAAATACTCAGAATTTTTGTGCTGAAACAACTTACATAATTTATTTGAAATTACTCAAAAATATTAAGTACAGCCAACTTAAAAAAAAAATGTCTAGATTTAGATGAATGTATTGCGTGCAACCACTTTCAACATTAAAATTGAGTAAATTCAACAAAACATTTTTTTCAGTGTATGCACAAATTTGCACTACTGCTCAAACTACCTGGTTAACATGTTGGTGAAGTGTAAGCCATGAAATATAGTATAGTATCATGGTAGAGACAATGATAAATGTAACAGTATTTGCAGCAATTAGTTAATTATACCTCAGAATGAAGCAAACCAGTCAAGACATAAGCATTCACAGGGGAAAATTAAGTTCACTAGGTATGTTGTCAGTGCAATTGGTATTCACAATGTATTGTCTGACAGTTTTTAATCCACTGGCCAGTTGAGAATACAAATCATGTTGTCCCATCAGGACCCGGCTGCTGTGACAGGGTCACGCAAAAGCAGGCAAATTGACTTTGATTAACTGGATTGTCTGTAAATTAATTTTTAATAGTGTAAGATACAACCAAGACAAGCCAGTGCCCTACTTTTATGTTAAAATACAATTCCATAAACTGTTTCCCTCTTGCTCCAGTTCCCTCATTTTGATTTCTTCCTCAGATGAAGTCATAGACACCAGATATGTCTAATTCACTCAGAATGGCTGCTATTGTCGCAGCTCATTGGGCTATAACATTTTGTCATGTTGTCCCAGCATCTATGCCAGCGTCACAACTGCTTTAATGGAGAAATGTGTACCCTGAGGAATAACTGAATGTCATACTGAATGTTTTCCTTACAAACAAAGGCAAATGTGACATGAGAGAAGTTACTGTTTGAGGCCTGAGGATTTCAAGATTTCACACCTGTGCTGAAATTTGAAAAAGATCAAAACTTGTATTTAGGAGAACTTGATAAGCCCTGGTGTTTGCAGTGACCATAAGTAAAATAAAGCTGTGTGTGTGTTCTTCTGCAATTTCATATTATCTGAATACAGGCTTAATTCCTTTGTTCTGGAATTGTTTTTCTTTTCCTTTTCAAGTAAATGGTAATAATCACCTGCAAGATGCTGCAAGATATTTATGCCAGTAGGTGAAATCACAGTATAGCAACAGCGTTTTCCTTCCAAATATATCTTCTTTTTTTCTACAGCTTTTCTTTATGTCACTTTTATCTGTATAGCATGTTGTGATACAAAAGTATACAGTATACAACATTTACGACTCCTCATCTATCTCATCAGCAACACTCACCAAAATACCCACACAGAATCCAGCAAACACTGCATTCAGCCACACAAACACAGATCTGCGACACAGAGGCTACAGCTGAGGCAGACTGTATAATCTGTATAATGCTAGTATTATGTGGACCCAGCCTGTATTAGAGGAATAATGCTGACATTGTATCAAAGACTAAATAGCTACACAAGATGTAATGCAGTTTATTGTGAGTTTCTGCCTGCTGTTTGAACTGTGTATTGTGTTATTCTGCTGTGTCACGCCGTTTTATTCGATCATCGGTTCTGCTGTGAGCACATGAAGAGAAGTAAACTGCTTTGTTTGTCACTACCTTTTATTAACAAGTATAAAGGTGCATTAAATGTCATGTTTCCGTGATGAATTTTTCCCAAAAGCATAAACCCCATTAAGTCCTTCCCAGAAGGTTACATTTTCCATGTACGGTGCCTGAAGGAGAAATCAAATTCCAGGACACTGAATCCCATAGGTCCTATGGAGCTGTCACCTACTGATTAGTTCTTGTATCTCTCTCTTTAGTGCCAGACAATAGCCTCCCTGCTGTGAATAATTAAGGTTTGCAGGCACTCTGTTCTCGCTATTCCCATTGCAGGATCACCGGACGCACCTCTAAAGACGTGCTTCTCTGCACGTCGCAAGAGGTTTTACTTGCTGAGATGTCACATGTTAAGAGACATGTCTAGAAAAACCAGCTTTCTGAGCCACCCTGCTGACTTCACTGCAAGGCAGACAGTGTGAACAGCCTAAGCAAAGCAAAATCAGGCATTTAAAATATTTCATGTCCTAGCGTGAACACAGGCAGCTTCAAGAGCCTTGTTTAAGACTCATGTCTGAAAAATGTAAATGTGATCATATGAATAGTTTTCATGATTGTTGAGGACTTCAGATTAGTGTAGTCCAGAATGATTTTCTAGATGGTGTCTGGGATAAAAAAAAAAAGTTCAAAAGGAGACGTTATGTCCTGTATATAAGTAATTGCCATCCCTGGTTGCATCCTTATCACATCGGCAGTCATGCAGAGTGGCTTATTTCTTGGGCAAGAAGACCCTTCAATTTCACCAGTTTTCAACGTCTATATTTCTCCTCCTGCAGGCTGCTGACAGGCTGGTCCTGGTGCTGGCTGAGGGTCAATCTCATCCCTTTTTTCAAACTCACTGCCAGACTCTGAATTGACAGAAATGTGCTCCTCATATTTTGAGACCTCCTAATCTTCCACTTCCAAAGCTTCTTTCTCTTCTAAAATCTGAGCAGAGAATCTTTTTGCCATATTGATCGATTGTGATAAGGAGCCACACAAGCAAAGCTATTTATTCGTTGTGTCCCGCCCCCAATTTGAAGCTGGGATAGAGTGTGAGAAAAACCAGAATGCTTAAAATGTTTTTTTTAAATAACATTGGACAGGTTCCTGCAAGATATTTTACAGTGCCACACACTACAGAGGGTAAGGTGTGAGGGAATATGTGGGAGCAGAAAGTTTCATGGTGTTACGTTGAAACCTTGTGTGTGTGTGTGTGTGTATGTTCCTTTAGATTTACAGCTTGTTTCATAGATTGAACACTATGGTGTTAAAACAGTCAATACTATATAATAACTCTCAATAAATGCCAATTTTGAAAGTCATTGAATTGAATATTGAATGTCATTACACACAATGCACATATAAATGCAATGATTTGTATCTGTAAATATATATATATCCATATCTGTGCCTCTAATTTGCAACTGGTATATAATCATTTCCACATCAACTAAGCATTGTAACATGAACTAACACTGTGTATAAAATAAGCATAAACATGCTTCTCCTCTCTCATCATTTCAGATAAACATTACTGGATTTGTTAAGCTTCCATGTATCCTCTGCTTATTTTTAAAGGAGGAAGTCAGGGATGCTCCCTTCGATGAGCAGGGGCTCAGTCATCTGAGAATGGAAATAGCCCAAAGTCTAATCAAGGAAACAGGCTGGTTTACAATTTGTTTTCAGTAGACACTGAAATGCAAGTTTTGTTTATTTCATGAAACAACAAGACTATCTGTAATCAACAGATGATTTGTGTGAGCTGTGCCTTGTGTGCGTGTGGTCAACATGACACACCTGCAGCGGACAAGGCACGTCTGAAGCACTTGCATTTTAACAATGCAGTTATGGTTAGACTTTTGCATTTATTTATTTATTTTTTTCCTTTCTGCCTGATTGAGTGCACGCTCTGTGGGAGCTGGTTCCACAGCAGCGTGCTTAGCATTTGAAGAAAAAAAATAAAAGAGTGCCTTGTCAAACCATGTCTATTCTGCTTGAGTTTATTCAGTGATTGTGTGTTTCATGTTAAATGAAACATACATATGTTAAAATATTGCATCTTTTTTTTCTCAAAATGCATTTGATTATTTGGCGTCTACTACATCTCTTTTGCATTTGTTCAGACAGGATTTGATTTTTTGATATGATGTGCTCTTAAGCCACCTTGGCCTACTTTAAATCGCCATGGCAACGGGAACATTTAAGTGTTCGACGCCAGAAATGTCTGTGGCACAATAAGATTCAAATCTGTAGTTCCCAGCACTTCATCAGCACGTGTGGCTCAGGGTTGGTTAAGGGGAAATTAGTTGTCCTTTGATCAGGAGGTTCAAATACCATTTAATTACTTTACTCTTTAGATTGATGCTAATGGTTTACATGGTCTAAAAGGAAAATTTATGATGCGAAGAACTAAATATGGAGGTTTTTAGTGTCATCACTGCCTCCCACATCCACCCCACCTCCACCAATACACAACCTCACACAGACACACACTCACACTCTCCCAATCCATAATTCTTATTCCATTTCTTTTCAAAATCAAATCACCTCCCAGCTTCTCTGTGGAAAACATAGACACACACACTCACTAACAGACTGACGGAGAGAAGCAAACCTTTTTCTTTCATTTTTACCATGCTTACTTGTTTTCACCTACAGCACACTTTTATTACCCTCAGCTCCTGGGAACCTGAAAACTGCATATCTAACACACGTTTCGGGGTGCACAGTGTTCACTCAATGAAAATGTGTTACGTACGTGTTCTTCACAGAAAATGAGCCAAGGCTAATGAGTCTCAGGTTGGAAAAAAGTAGTTCATTTCATCATTTCTCTTTGAAAACAGGTCCCACAAAGCCAAACACCACACTACTAAAGTTCTGAACTCAGCCCACATGCTGAAGGTAGATGCGCTAAGACAAGATAACTAATAGGTTTTGAGTTTGGCTATAAAAGTTAGATAAATATGATGGTGCAAGTGTATGTAATGACTGCTCTTTCAAGACAAGTGCTTTAAAGTCAAATCACACTTAATTGTAAATCAGTAAAAGAAGGTCTGAATGGGTGTAATGTAATCCAGTTTTCGGATTTTAGTTGATCTGATGGCAGCAGCATTTTCTATAAGCACTAAAAACAATTTTGAAGAAAGCAGATTACTATTATCTTCCTTTGCCCCCAAAATCAATGTAATAGAAAGTGTATAGATTCTAAACTTCAAAGACAAATTGGAAGAAAGTCTTTGTCATGCCACAGTTAAAGAGTTCTGCTTTTAGCTGAAAGATAAAAAGAAAAATAAAGATATAAATGCCATGATCAGAAGAATGTTTCACAGTAAAGCTATTTTCACACACACAACATTTATCATTAACTTAACAGCTTGTCATTAAGGGACCATGTGTCCAGAGTGACTGGGGTGTTGCATTAAAGGCAGCAGAACATTCTGATGTGCGATGCCTCTAATTTGTAGAACCAGAGCACTTTGGTAGAATTGGTAGTGGTGCATGAATTGACACACACACACACACACACATATATATATAGGGAGGGTTCCTGTGTAAATGATTGTTGCTTACAAAAGTTCAGGAATTTAAACAAATTAAAATTACAAAATCACTGAATAAGGTAACAGACAGAGCTGGTTTTAAGACCAATTCAAGTTACAAATAATTCAAAAGAAGTCCAAATCAAGTCTTAAGTCTGTCAGAACAAGTCTGAAGTCAAGCCTCAAATATGTAAAATCTCACAGACGTTAAAGCTGTTATCAGTAAGTTGTTATTCGATTAGTCACTTACATAAGGTTTCGAAAAATGCAGTGCTTCCATTTCAACAGCATTCTTGTTCGCATTGGCCACGGTGCAAAAAAGAGCACTACATTCCATTTTTCTTCTGCTCACAAGTCACATAAATCAGTCTTACACTTTTTTTTGTTGTATTTTTAAACGGGTGCAGCTGCTCTCTTTTAAGACCTTCAAAGGCTTACAGTATGTAACAATATGTAACAATATGAGACATAAGTCGGAGGAGGAGAATCAAAGCACACTGTCAGGAAAAGCTGTTCTGTGGTTTGTGGTCTTGTTTCAATTATCCTACACAAGGCTGTAGCCACGGAATCAACGCTAGGGGAGGCCCAATTGACATTTTAAATATTTTAAATATTTGCAATTAACTTTTTAGTTATTTTTATTTTTATATGTTCTACAATAATATCTTACTGTAAACAAATTGCTCTGTCTTTTTCTTTTATCATTGTATGTAATGGCAGAGATTAGAGATGAATAAAGTCTAACCATAACTGCATTGTTATATGAAGACAAGTCTAGATATTGTGGCCAAAGATTGACAAACTGTTGTTTCTATTCCCATATGTTCAGGTAAACCTGGGTTGGCAGCAGAGCCGTTTGCTCTGCTCTGATTTCCTCCCCTCGTCTCGTCTCATATCTTCTCCTCCTCAGGCCTCTCTCCTCTCCTCTCTGTTCTCCTTTCCCCTGCTCCCCAGTCATCTCTTCTCCTCTCATTTATTTTTATTTATTTATTTATTTCATTGTGCTATTAATTAACCCACCACCCCCCGCCCACGCTGCGGGATTACTTTTCATTCAATTCTTTAATTCATTCAATGTTGATTTTTTTATGTTGTTGTATGTTTTGTTTTTTAATGTTCTCAGGTCCTATCTTCTCCCTATCATTATTATTATTATTTATTATCATCTATTATTATTTATTTTATATATTTTTACTTTGTAATTAATATTTCTTACCATATATTATCTATTATTATATATATTTTCTTCTCTTTTCCTCTGCTCTCCTCTCCTACCCTCTCAGATCTCTCTCCGGGCAGTGATGTTCTCTGACCATTTTTCAGGCAAAGACCTTTTTGCTCTCACAGCTGACACTGACAAAAGGCTGGCACATTCCTTCAAGGTCCAGTCTGTCCAGTTTCTCCTGGTGCACGTGACACATGGTCACATTATTCTGTCTTGTCTGACTCATAAATGATCTAAGCACGTCTTAAGTCTCCTCAGGGCACCGAGATCCCTCTCAGCCTCTACAGAGGAGGCAGGGACAACCAGCAGAGGCTTTATTAAAGCTTCCACCTGATGGAAGAGACCTCTCACTACTGGCAGCTCTGGAAATCCTAGACACATCATTCCCTGTCGTTGATGACACTTCATGGAGTCCCAAGAATTCTTCTTTGACTCCTGCTCAACTCCTGATATTTCCTGGGTGCCATCAAGGATAAGTGCAAACTGGACCGCAGGCACAGATGTTATTTCCGACGCAATTTCTTTGATGATTATGTCGCCCATTAGCTTCAAAATTTTATTCTGCATTTGGGGACCAGAAAAATCAAAGTGACCCTTTAGCCAGGTGGTCAGCTCCTCTGCATCACACTCTGCCTTGTACTTTAGAAGCTGGCTGAAATTGCCACTCTCCTTATCAATGCCTCGAAAAGCCAGACTTTGCCACACCACGCACGTCGCGCCCCCAAAAATCTTCATAAGATTTCTCCTTGTTGCTGCTGCCTTTCAAGCGCACATGGAAGCTGCAGATTAACAGGCTTTGACTACTGAGTCCCAGTCATCACAGCTAATTTGGCTGTCTTTATGAGCGCTAAATTTCTCCAGTGCCCTCTTCCAATTTTGAAAGCCAGAGTACACATATGTGTTGCAAAGTATTTAGCACAATAGACCCCCCCCACCACCCTTTAAGGAGGAGCTGTAATGAAGCCAAAGATAACAATTCAACCACGTCTCCTGTTTGTCCTGTTTGATATGATTTGACAAGGTATGACATTCACATTTGGCTGATTTGAGCAAGGTCCAAGCTCCTCCCCTACCTCTCCTGTGCCTTCATCCTGTCTGTCTGCTCTCTCTCTCTCTCTCTCTCTCTCTCTCTCTCTCTCTCTCTCTCTCTCTCTCTATCCGTCTGTTGCTGTCTCAAACTCATTCTCCCTTCCTGATTGTATTATCTGAAATACACACGAGAAGCCACAATTAGAGTAAGAATATTTCAGCTTAAATTAACATTTCAATTAGACAGTTGTGATGTCATTATTCGGTCTTAACCAGAGATTTAAGTGGGCCAGAAGGATCTGCAACAGCATTTCAGCACCTTCAATTAATAAGTAAATAAATCTCATTGGTAGTTTTATACATAATGATGTGGTCCAGTTTTAACCAGCCCTGATAGTCTCTTTACCCGTCCTCTCTGTGTGCCTGTCATTTGTGTTGCCCATTACTGTGCTGCATGGGCATTCCTACACAGCACTCCACTCATATACAATCCCCACCCAACCACCTCCACCCTTCACCACAACACCGGACACCGGATCTTAGGGTTCCCCCACCTGCCAAATCCCACTTTAACCCCTGGTCTTACCCATCAATATTTGCTCCTTATCTCACTCACCACCATGTCACCTGTTCTCCGTTGCTGGCATCGTCATGTTCTCTCTCTTTCTTCACTCCGAACACAAAAGAGTGAACATAAAAGAAATACTGTCTAGTAAACTAGTGACTAGAAAAAAATGCTGATACATATATTTAGGAGAAGTTAGGATTAGACTGCGGGGTTTGTCATTATTCGGTTTTGACCATCAGTTTTTGCTTTTCTTTTCTTACTTACCTCCATGTCACCTGCTCTCCCTGGCCTGTCCGCATCCTCATGCTCTCCCTTACTGTGTTCACTCTGAATACACCAGAGTGAACATGAAAGAAATATTATCAGTAAACAAGTGATGTTTCTTGCCATGATGTTCGAGCATGTACTACCAAGCACTTCTGATCTGAATGTTGATTATTATATCAGGAAACAGTGACTCGTCTCTTGTACTACTGTGTACTTCTATCATCTGAGTGGTGCTCATTTTCTCATTGCTCTCAACTTACTTTTCTTCTTTTCTGACACTGACAGATGTCACTCCTACCCTTCCTCTCGCTTGTGACACTCACTGTGAATGAAAGCACAAGACTGTAATAAAACTGCTTTATTAATAAAACTGCACTTTAATCAAATGAAAGACAGTGAAGCCACTCATAAGAAAGATCAGCTGTACAGTATACTACACGAATTAGCAATAAATGAAAGCTACTGCTGTCCACATAAATTACACATGCAGAGCAACATATATGATTGATGGCTTACTCACACTTCACATGGGCTTTCTGACAAGTATAAAGTAATGAATATTAAGACATTAATGTTAGTTGAATACGCCTGTGAGCACCATTGTTAGTTGCTGTGTGAATGTGTGACTAATTAACTCCCCAGGAGGTTAGAGATGGTTGTTTGATTAGCGCTTGCAAATCAGCTTGTTTTCACCAAAAACATTCACTCCATCCAATTACCGACCCTTTTTTAGCAAACTTATTATTTATTTCCACAATTACAGTTCCAGCACAAAATGATGTATTGGTGTTAAAGTAAGAGTTATTATTGGTACAGTGTTACAGTAATAAGTGTCCTACTGACAGATGAAAAACTGGGAACATCAACAGACGCACAAAGCTAGCAAGTGTAATATGCTCAGAATATGGGCTATTTGCTAGCTAATGCAGTGTAATGTATGCTAATGTAAAGTAGGCTAGCTGACAGGAACTAGCATAACAAGACAAAAACTACTACTACTACTACTACTACTACTTTTCCAAACACTTTACAAAAATTATCACAATTAACAGCTATATAGTCAACATAACATTCATATTATATTCCAGTTTTTCACAATACATTTGAAAGTAGTGAAGTAGAGACACAGTACCGTGCTCCGCTGCACTGCTGCTGTTCCTTGATCCTTGATCCTCAAAAGTGACTGTGCCTCCACACAGCAGTCAAGCAATGGCTTCTACTGAGGTATAACACACAAATTGCAGCACACTGTAATACTAGAGCCTGTTGTAATAATAATGTTAATGATTAGTTTGAATGGCGGTGCCTGCTTGCCTGACATAACAGTAATTTTTTAAATTAATTTTTCATATTAATAAACTGGGTGTGTGTGTGTGGTTTGGGGGGGGGGGGGGGGGGGGGGCATGAGTGGCCCCAATATATATATTTAATCACACCCTAATCCTACAACACAACTGTCCTCAGACACGAAAAGGCTGAAAGTGCCGGGGTGAATCATGCTAGGATGAGAATGGGTAAGGCTTTGTTTTTACCCAAGACTGAGGACAGGAGGATGGCAAAGTCACGAGAGATTTACGAGCCGGTGTTCACTGCTCTTTAAGAGGATGCATAAGGGAGTGTGCTTAATGATTTATTACCTCGTGCCACTGTGGAAATCAAAATGGATTTTAGAATCTGCTCAACTCTTAAATCCAGACCTGGAAGAATGTGATTTATTAAAGCAACATCAGGAGCCCTGTGTGTTCCACTGTGTGTCTTAGCAAGTATGTGTGAAATGGCATGTTGGCCTCATTAAGCACATTCAAGTTATGTACAGCACAATGCTTTTTTTTTAAATGCAAGTGTTTCATGAAATGTTTTTTTTTTTTTCACGTCTTCTATCTGTCTGTCTCACGATGCTATTTAACTAGGATGAATCACAAACTCATATCCATTCACAGAGTCAGTTATGGAAATGTATAACATGGCGTAGAATAATAAAGATGTAGACAGCCTGTGTTAAAAGGTTGCAGGGCATGGTTGGTTGCGCTGATGGTGATGAGCATGAATCAGTGTGTCAAATCTGTTGTCTTGGTATTTTTCACAACTTGACTGATTTAAGCTGTAAAAAAAAAAAAAAAAAAAAAAAAAAAAAAAAAACAGAATAAAAACAGCCAAAGAAAAGTATTTCAGAAAATGTAACTACTTCTTTATGCCTGAGTGGGGAAACCAAATCCCCAGAACATGGAAGCATTGAAGACAAAGTTTCCCATAACAAATCTACCTTTCATAAAGAATTCTTTTGTTTTTTTCCAGTGGAACTTAAACCGTAAAGGTCTTAGAGTCCAGGTATACAGATGTTTTCTGTTCTGCCTAGTTTGTCTCAGGACTGTATTTACTTGTTCAGACTTTGCTTGATTGACACTACACTACTACTACTACTCTGAAATGCTGTGGATTAAGAACTTAGAGAGACATGCATGCAGCTGATAAATGTGACTGAGAGACACCTGCCAGCACCAGAAGACAGCCTACCATAGATATCAAGCATCATCAGGCAGGCTTTACCGTAATTAACAACACAAATGTTATCTGTGGTGGAAAATACATTATTCAAGTCTCCCCCCCAAAAAAATGACTGACTTAAATGCCATGCACCATCATCTAATTACAAGGAAATCACTGGATTCCTCTTGTATTATGCAAGAATAAACTGTTTAGGAAACTAGATTAAAAATGTCAGAGCAAAACACAAATTCTGTTGACATTTTGTTTTTATTCAGCATTTTCCTGACATCAGTAGTTTCTTTTTTTTTTCTCTTGGCCTTTAGTGTTGCTGTTGTTTTTACTGTTACAAAGTATGTTGAGAAACTCTTAATGCACTTTAGATAAACTTTGACTTGACCTAGAACTCAACACAAACCCAACAAGAATCTGTGCTCATCAGTTCAGAGTTCAGAAATTTCCCTCTCACCTACGAGCACTTTGGAAATAATTAAACATTGATGAATCCAACTAAAGTTTAGCCTGTTAAGCCCAAATGTGTGAAGTGTTTCATGAATGAGGCTCATTGTATCACTGCTTGAAATGATGGTGGTACAATAAAATCATTAGCATGAAAATCTTTATTGGAAGAATGTGGAAATTGCATGAAGTGAAATTTCCAGGTCTCCGCAGACTGATGTCATAAGTGATAGAAGAAGCTGTGTGACCACTTGGTGCAGAGGGAAAGAAAGATGTTCAATGTGGCGTCGCTGTGCAGAGTGTTGTGCGACCACCCATCCAGCAACTGGGAAAAAGGTTGTCTGACTTTATTAAACATCAGGCAACAGAATCAAATTTCATGGTGTGGTTTATTCAGCCTCATCAGTCCGTGAAAATGGCTGCAGCAGAATGATGTTAGTGTTCCTTTTTTATTTGTTGATTGCACATGCAGCTTTCAACCATGGAGGTAGAGAAGCTGCATGAGGAGAAGCGGCAGGGCAGTTAGCAGATCCTGCTGCTATCCAGCCAGACTCCATCCACTCATGCCTCCATCTTCCCTGCCATCCAATCTTCTCACAGCTCTTGTTCCCCCAGAGGGACAAAAAGAAAATGTAATGCACCTGATAAAGCCATTGTTGAGCGAGAATTTCCACTTTGATCTTCTGTATCAGGGAAGAAAATTCAAACAGTAATAATATACGCATCATTTTGCAATTACCTGTGCATTTCTTCGAGACAAATGACACTTAATGATGGGAAAGTCCTTATGAGGGACATAAAGAAGCTCATGAGCAAAATTAGATGCTGAGGTACATCCCATATGTGTGACTTATTCATTCATTTCCCCATTTATTTTTGGCAGGAGAAACCATACGGATATCTTATGTGATTCTCACAATGTTTATACAGCAATTATGCATTGTAAGATAAGTAATGCAGCCAGTGTTTATGTAGGGCAACACAAACGTGCCTGTGTTTGGAAACACTGCGGCATGGCTGTGAACAGATGATATTTGTGCAGCTTCTGGTTTGGTACAGGAAAATAAAAAAAAGCAGCCAGTTGGATGATGAGAAATGATTCATGTGCATAACATTTGTACATACATATACATATCTTTTTGGCAAGCTACTATTTTCAAGATCAAGACTTAACTTTCAATGACAGATATGCTTGGTGAGATATTATTTATCTAAATTATTGGACATAAAATATGACCACTGTAACATTTTTAAGCCAGCGAAACCTGAAACCAAGGCGCCACCTGCGCCCACAGCGTTTTCACACATGAGAATTTCAGTCCAACTCATGAAGATTGGCCAAAAAAGCAGTGCTTCACTCACAAGCCCACCTTCTGTCATTTTTCAGCACCTTACATATTTTTTCAGAGGAATAAATGATGGAGGAGAAGAAGAGAAGAGGAGGAGGAGGAGGATGTTGTATCAGAGTGCAGTGGGACGTTTAAACATCCATTCAAATATTGCAAATGCACTTCAGTTTTGAGTGTGATCCCACTCAAAAAATACAGTGGGAGACTGTGTAAAGTCTTGGCAGGTCAGCTGTTAACAACTGGTTGATAACCAAGTACCTCCAAATCAGAGAACAGGGAATAAAACACACTCCTGGAGGATACTTGCTATTCATCACGCTCACTCAACACCACATGTAAAACCTGTAACTTGCTCCAAAGGCATCCATTAGTAGAACTGAATGCTTCATGTGCAAAAGAGCTTATAGTCCTTTAAAGCTTGACACAGTGGAAAGTAATTGTCCAGAGAACTTGGTCCACATGATAAACTGTGATTCTGGTGGACACCAAAATGGCCTGGCATACCTGCACTACAATACTGCACGCTGTCATGTTGGCCAGCTCGTAACTAGCACCCAGTGTACCAGTTTCCATTTAGCTCAGTGGCATGATAGTTCTTCTTCTCTGACAGGTGCAGTACAGTAGAAGAGTTTGTATGTGCTATTTGAAGGCAACTGGACTTACTTGTCAAGTCAAGGAGAAAAAGCTCCTGACCTATTTTAAACATCACACTGTATTTTTACACCCATCTATGTGCATTTGTTATATAAGGCCAAAGCCATTTGTTTTAGCTTTCAGGTGCTTTGCTCACCATATTTAAAACACTGCAGCCTCTAGCTTCATGGTGATGAACTGAGAGTAATGGGTGATAATGCTGCAATCTTAAAAGAGTCTTTCATTTAGATGGATGTGGTTACGCTGATGTATATAGCCCACCTATTCGTCACCATTATCTGGATACACAGATTGACTGTCCCTGTAATATAAAAAAAATATATATATAAACCCACTGTGGAGTAGCTACAACAATGTATGTTACTTTATGATGAGATGAATAAAAATACACTGTTGTATGAAGTCACAAATCATGAATAGAATACTGATTGTACTA
Organism: Toxotes jaculatrix; assembly: GCF_017976425.1. Taxonomy (NCBI): domain Eukaryota; kingdom Metazoa; phylum Chordata; class Actinopteri; family Toxotidae; genus Toxotes; species Toxotes jaculatrix. The sequence continues at coordinate 9,764,004 of NC_054409.1, read as the reverse complement.
TGAAAGTATGTTATGTTCACTGTACATTCACTAATCCTAGATATGTAACAAGATGTAATACAGAATTTTATTGGGTTGGCTTATTCTTTTTTTTAACAAAATAAGATGTAACTATGTAAAAAGTCAAAAAAGCTTGCTTCTACAGGACACGTCAAGGATACAAGGATCAACTTGGCATTAATGGACTTGTCTCTGTGTTTGTGTCCATAATTAAGAATTCTCAGTCTGCAGTCTGCAGGCTACATTAACTCCAACTGCACCACACACTCCATTTGTACCGTCATGCATCTATAATTCACTCATTTTTCCTACAGACTGTTCTTGTGTTGCCTTGGGCACCACTCATATCCTCTCGCAGGTATACGTGTGTGTATGTGCAGACTCACCCATGAGCCCGCACACATATACACAACTCAGGCTCTGGCCCCATTTCTTGAAATTTCTAACATCCTTATTTTTATTTTTATTTTTTTTTTTGCTCTTTTCTTCTTCTGCTGTGTTTCGGTCTGTTATCTCTGTGAAGAACTTTGTGACAAATAGGTTAAATTTTCATATTCCACTCTGTAGCTACCTCATTTTGAACTTTCTGAGCAGCGTCTTAACATTATAATCTAACCTCAGGGGACTTTATTACTTACTACTCACTTCACGCACAGAATGGATTAATTACAACATGAAATCGTATGAAATGATTCAAGGGCTTCATCATGTTACAGTGAAAAAGAAAGAAAGAGTTCAAAGCAGAGAGAAATTACAGATTTCTGTGTGAATGTATGTGTCAGTTCAGTTGGGTTTATTGAGATCATTAAAGACTGTGATGTAGGTGCACAAAAACATGGAGAAAACTGAACGCTCAACAGCAAAGCATCAAGGTTATTACACTAAACAACAGTATAAGTAAGCCTGTAATCAGAAATGGGCAATAATTAAATAAATATAAATTTCGCAGTTACTAAAAGCTGGTAATGAATCTCTAGTGATATTCTTAAGATAGTCTTTCTTACTATGGCTTAAATCACAATTTTGCCAGTTTTATACGACACTATTTAGGCAACATTTCTCTGTTGTTCTCTTATGTTTAATTTGAGACACCTACTTGATTTTGCTAAAAGAAAAAGAAGGTGTTTTGTTTTGGTATCAGTACGAAGGCGTTCTAGAAATTCAGTTTTATTGGCACAAGTATCAAAATATTTTGAACAATACCCAGCTCTAATGAAACGCTGATTATACATGTTTTTCTGTTAATGTTATATTGGTCTATTATACATTATACATTTACTGAGTTTGGCAGTTGAAAATGTATAATCCCTTGTTAGTGGGTGCAAGGCCGCCTCCACCTGCATAAAGGTAAAAAAAAAAAAAAAAAACAACTTGCACGACACACTTGTACTGGGTCTCTATCCAGACCACACTGATGCAGCCCTCTAGTATAAAGAGTAAACAAAGTTTAATTCACAGTCTCCATTAGTAAGCAGGCCAACCTGGATGCCATCTGGCTCCCTGCTTACCACTAGCTACAAATTTCTATCAGTCAATTCCCAGGAAGGGAAATGAATCACTGGTTACATCAGTTGAGCAGATGCCAGCAAGCACTACGCCTACAGATATCCTGCAGTGGCAAATCAGCAACAACAAGCAGCAGCAGGAAGATACATAAATCGGACAACAGCAATAAACAATAGGATTTGCTGCAAGGAGTAAATAATATTCAGATCACAACACAATTACGCATAGCTTACATAGAACATACACAAACAAACCCACAACTACAGGGTAAAGCAGAAACTTGGTGAACAGCAGATCCCAGCAGCTGTCTTAATTACCCTTAAACTAAACTGATGATTGGATTATAAGAGAGTGAAATAACTCAGCGTGGCATTCGGGAACCATAAAAAGGTAGTTATACCTTCAGTGTGTGTTTTCATGAAACAAACCACAACTCCTCAAATCTGCTGAGATGCAGTTTCTAGAGCTGTAAAATCTGTTTGTTAGCAAACTGGATTGGAAGAAAAAGTTTGTATTTATTCAATCTAGGGGGAAATGCGGCTTTTGAGGGACTTATGTAGAGTAGCCTGAACTTGTGGCTCTTTCCTATGTGATTTGGTGCAGCAAAGATTAACTCTAGTGTCATAGCAAGTAAGGTCTTAGCATCATAAAGGCAAGTCCAGGTTGCATTGTATTTTGTGATGCTAAAAATACAAAACTTGTGTTCCCCAAATTTGGGCAAAATTTGAAATGTCTTGGCCTTATCAACCCATCATTACATGATTTGTCTTAAAAATGTGTACATGAGAGGAGGCCTCCTCTGTGCTGTTGCCACAGCAACAAAGGGGAACTGGATGATGCTCTGACACTGTGTAATACAATGAGAAAAAAATTTTGAAAGCAATAAAAGTTTAACATTTTTGTTTAATAAATGACTCAGTAAGCAATCTACTATCGGATGGTTGTTAATCAACAAATTGTTTCAGCTCTAGTGGTTTTACTTCAAAATATACTTTCTACTTTCTAATACTTTCTGATGTAATGCAAGAGGCTTCCATTGACACAATAAAAGCCATGTTCTGCCGTGGCTGAAGACTTATCTGTACATTGCAGAATGCTTCTTCTCTGGTGTTGATCAGTTTATGTAAGTTACACTTAAAGCTAGCCTTGGTTGTTTATACCCTCTGGGTGCAAGCGCTAAATTACAACACAAAGGCCATTATAGGATATCATCTCTGATCACCGAGAGGAGACATGGGACATTAATCACTAGAAAATGGTATATAACACTTGAGCAAAACGGTGTGTGTGTGTGTGTGCGTGTGTGTGTGTGTGTGTGTGTGTGTGTGTGTGTGTGTGTGTGTGTGTGTATGCAACAACAGACAGCCACACATTTGCATGCACTTCTATTCACACATTTTAAAGGGGAGAACTAAAGATAGTGAGTTTTCTGTAAATCACTGAGATCATACTAGTTAGTAAGCACATGCACAGTACAGTGGTGAGAAAACCTGTAGTGCGCTGCTGTTGTGAAAGTGAAAATGCACAGTGGTCCTTTGCTGTACCTGTACGAAAATGACAGATTGCTCTTGGTCGACAGTGTTTAAATCCATCCACACATAACCTCAAAAGCCATTGTATCTGAATATATATTTCATTTTAAATGACTTATAGTATTGACCTTCGTGCCTGTGCATTGTAACTGAAGATTAACTAATGACTGCTTGTTAAATATCCCCCAATTTTTCGTGGCAGGATAATTAATGAAGTAATTAAGCACGCGCTATGAGTGCAGAATCATCATAAAAAAAAAACCTCCAGATATTTTTCACTCGTCTCTTTCTCTGTCCTCTCCTTTATTTTCTCTTTCTCTGTGATATATCACAGATTATTTCCCTTGTGTTAGCACTGAGCTCGCCCTCGCCAATTGTGCTGTTACGTCCAACAAATCCATTAGTCTGGCAAAGCCATTCTACAAAATAGAAACAAAACAGCACAGACCAGCTATTAAACATGCACATGAAACACATAAAAAAAACCTGAATATTACTCTCTCCTCTTCCTTTTTGTAACATTTTGAAAATGACCAGAGGATTATTGCCTGAGGTGAAAAAGGCTACAAGCATCCACTGCTGAACTTTGTGAAGCAGGCGTTTCTGTTAGTATCTTACAGTCTATGACACATTTACTGACTTAATTTGTACCCAAAAGAGTCCATCCATTATGTATGTCTATTATGTATATAGGGAGTTGGAAGGAAGGCGGGGCTTATCCCAGCTGATGTTGGGCAAGAAGTGGGGTACACCCCGGACAGGTCTCCAGTCAGTCTCAGGGCTTACACATAGAGTGAAACAACCAGTCACACTCACATTCACACCTATCGCTAATTAAGAGTCAACAGTTAAACTAAACTGTATGTTTTTGTTCTGTGGGGGGAAGAAACCTGCGGCAGGTTCCGGGGAGAACATGCAAATGCCACACCGTCAACTTTGCAGGTTTGAACCCAGAACCTTCTTGCTGTGAGTCAACTGTGCCGACCACTGCAGAAGAACCTTCAGGTTTTGTTGAGGTCAGTGCAAAAGAAGAGGACGCAACAAGACAACATAATTAAAACGGTGCCACTCAAACCACAAACGATGTAAAACCATGTGGAAAACCTGATAGACATACGGGCTTTAAATTACATTATTCATGTTGCAGCTTCCTCATCAGTCCACACACATCTGACATTTTTATCTGCCGTCATTTTTCGTCTCTTCAGCGGAGCAGAAGATTGAGTGACTTTTAATTCACATGCCTCACGTACATCATGATTTATTTGCTAAGTCTGTTTCCATTGCGCCGTGTTTTTTCAGTACACCAACTTGGTAAACACCAATATGGAAATGCACTCACTGACAATGGTAACATACTGATGTCACGCAGGGATAATAATTACTTAGTTTAGCAAGGTCAAGTTGATCCGGATACAGATCCCTATGCAGTTAGCTCTAATGGCTATTCCAGACAACTTCTCTGTGTTCACTTTCACTCAGGCTCTTGAGACAATCACTTGAATGATTTTAAGTTACAGGAGGGTCACGCAGCTTACCCCAGTAAATGCTGTTTTGTGTGAGTCATTGCTTTCCAGAGTTTCTACCAATACAGGTGGAAAGTTAACACAACCCATAGAGTGAGAGTAGTCTAAATAATGGGAATTATTCTAGGTTGAAATGTACCAGAATTTTCCTTTAAACAAAGCCATGAATTCACAGGTAGTTTGTGAATAGCATTTTATCATATCTGCTGGAAACCACAGAAATAAGAGCAGAAATAAGAGCCGAATTCTACATATATTCCTCTCTTGCATTTGCATATTTACTCTCTCTAAAAATACAAATTAAAAACCTCTTTTTTTATGCCAAACCTAAAAGAATGGGTTAGCCATAGTATTACTAAGGGCTAGAATAATCAGAATTAGATAAGACTAGATAACTTACTGGACTTGGAACATAATGTGTCTTTGTAGCACTCACACCTGCACAAAGCACTGTCTTTATCCACATTCACTGACGCCCTGTGTAATAGTGAAGTTAAGACTGCTGACTTTATGTAAAGTGAAGAGAAATGAGCTTGTGATGAAGACCTTGCCTGGAGCAGCCCTGTGGATTTATGTTCTCTCCCATACGCAAAACACCCCTCCACATACAATTTAGAAGAGGAAAAAGAAAAAAAAAAGACATAAAGGAAGTGAGGGAGATGAGTGCTAATATCCTGGATGTTAATAGGGAGTTGTCACAACAGATAGTCAGGCCTTACATCAACTATGCAGAGGATTTGGGAGATCTGCCAACAGACCTGAATAAAGCTCTGGTCCACTGGGGCTCTTTGAGCTCTCATGACCACAAAACAAAAACTTGTCTGGTGCTATGGTGCCTTCCTCTTCTATCACAACAAACACTTTATCTCTTCTGTGACCCTGTCCACTAAAACTGTCAGAAATCACTGATTTCCAATGGCTGGCACAAGCCCTGACAGTAGGTCAATTTCCCTTCTCCTGTTTTATGCACATTTTCAGCACATGAAAGCGGGGACTGAAAATTGCCAGAAAATAAAACAAAGTAACCCCCCCACTCAGTACACTTTTACACTCTGCTTGAAACTCTAACTTATTAATGAAAACTTTTAATGACTTGTTTGCTATGGTTGATGCATCAGCATTTTGTTGTAGTATGCTAACATTTCAGAATTACTTAAAACTAACAGCATTTGGATGCAAACATATATGTCCACAATTTCAGTTCTGTAACTATGCAAAAGACCTTTCCACCTGTCCATTTTTACACATCAATGTCCTGCTTCTGTTATTTCTCAAACACACCATTATCACTAACTGAGGCTGACGAGGTGCTTGGAGTAGATTGACTTTAATAAAATTCTTCAAGCATGTAGGAATATTTCAATTTGCCACCTGTTGTGATGGACCCCTTCCTGCTTCCACAGGCCTCAGGGATTAGCTCACTGATCTTCAGGAAATCATCAGTGTTTGTATTAATACCTTGTCACATTAAACACCAGCCTCCGGTCCCCAGAGATACTCTCACTTGCCTCAGTGACACTTTGGAGGCTGGATCAACCCCAGCTTGTGAAAAGTCAACTCTTCTCTGTTGGAATAAAAGAAAAAAATAAGAAATGCTTTTTAAAAAGTGTTAACCCTCCCTTGATCTAAGCTTCCAAGTAACTAAAGACCTGCTCCTTTGGCTGATAAAAGGTGGGAGTGGCATCAAAAGATCTTGAAGGGGTGGAAGGAAATCATATAGTAACATTAAACGATTTTAGCAAGGGAGGACTTAAAACTGCCCTGATTTCTGTTTGAATTCATATTCTAGTAAGTGCTTAGTTTTAATGCCGCTTCTCTGAATAGCAGGTTTTCACATGAAGCTATAATGCTGTTTCAAGTGAAAGGCTGAGGAGTTTGGTTGGTTTCTTCGGAAATATCCTGGACTGATCCTCAAATCTCACCTGCCAGGTAGCTGCTATGATTTTCCTCTTGAGCCAGTATTGTATGGTGCCCATTTATCCATCCATCTATCCATCCATCCATCCACCGGCTGTCGTCGTCCTCTCTAAAATGACTGAAAAATATATTTAGAGCTGCCAGACCCTGGCTGATCCACAATGTCCCACATTGGGTTCACCACCTGTTCTGTGAGGTCCAGACTGGCACTCCCTCTGTCACTACTGTATTTGTCAATTTATTTTCTGAAACATTGCATGTTATCATCATTCTGTCATGCTTTTAGTCCACTTAAGGAATTTATCCAGTTTATTTATCCAATTCTATGGGAATGGCCCAGGACTCTTTCCAATAATATAATATATCCTAATATGTAACCTTAACTTCCAGCCAAGACTTGTAAATATTTTATTTCATCTGCAAATCAACCAGATCAGGCTCACTGGATAATATCTAGATCCACTGTATGCTGATGAGTTGTAGTTTTTTCAGTCTAAATATTTTGGCACATTACTGTTGAAGCCAAGACAGTGAAGCAAGTGGGTGTTGAGCTGTGTGGTAAAATGAGTATGACTCATAAAATCTACTGGCTGTACAGGCTGGATTGCATCAGATGCAACATTCTGCTTATATATCAGATTTGCCAGGTTGTGGAAGACATATTTGTTTCTGCTTTGTTTTAGCACATACAGTATACGTTATCCAATGTGTTTCAAGTAAAATATTTTGGATTTGTTGTGTTATCAGCATTCAGATTATATGAATAGCAAAGGAGAGAGTTTGGGTTTGATTTTATTTTTTCTTCCACTGTAAGTGCTACTTTATTGTGATCTTACTTATAGTGTGTCTTCAAAAAATTGCGTAAGCTCAATTTCAAACTAAAAAAAACATGGACAGACTGATTTATACGTGTTTATTCTCCAGTGCATCTTTCCACTGCACACACACACACACACACACACTTACTTACATCAAGTCCCAGCCTGGCAGACCTCCCCAGTTAACTGGGCTTGTAAATCATCTGCACAGCATCAATGGAGAAACATTTGTCACCTCCAACGCCCGCCTGACTCAGCATCTCTTTAACTGTCCTTAAGGAACGAGGCACAGCGAGGCACGCGGGGTGTCAGAGGGGTCAAGGGGTGAATTTAAAGAGGATGATCAAACTACCAATTCTGCTGCTTGCCAGATGAGATGTTATATGGATGAGAGGTGGGTCATTATTTCAAGAGAAGAGATCGTGAACCAGAGCCCATAGATTTTCTTCAACCAATTTTATCCACAATTTTTTTTAAAGCAGAAGATCTTCTAAACTGATTTTCTCCAAGGTTCTGTGTATACTGTGCTGTATCATTGTGCCACGAGGACACCAATCACTGCATTTTAGTAAACAAGGTCTTCCTGCAAGGTTCAGGGCTCAGAAAATGTTGTGTTGTGTTTGCACTGCAAATGGTATTTAGTTATTACACACATTCCACAGTGTAGACACACTCCTGCCTCTACAATGATCTGTGTGTCAATGCAGATTGGCAGCAGAAAATTAAACAAACTTTCACTTATTTTCATTCAGCATCAACTGTTTCACATGGCAGAAACATGTACCTGTGGTCACATACACACTAAGTGGAAATTTGCATTAACCTGAAATTTTATCTCCAATCATGCTGTATTTTACATGTGAGGTAGCTACCACACGAACATGACCTTACTATATTTTTGTCAGTTCTGACAGCACATTGAGTTTGCGGTGTATCTGCCTGATTCCAGACCTGCTGAGGAAGTTTGGGTGAGGCAAGTGAATAAACAACGTTGCCCAGAGAAAAGTACTATACTATAAAAAAGTAATATACTTTTTTTGAAGTCATATTTTAATTTTTATTGCCATTGTCTTGATCTGAGTGCGTGCAAGTTGCTGCTCTTCTAATCTGCTGTCTCTTGTTGAGCTCTTGGTGAAGAAGTGTCACCAAACAGGAGAAGTTCCAGTTTATAAGGTGGCGGAATTCTGAGAACGTTCCGTCAGTTATTACACACATTCCACAGTGTGGACACACTCCTGCCTCTATAATGATCAGTGTGTCGGTGCAGATTTCCAATAAATATGCTTCAGCCACTGTAAAAGCTGTTTTACAAAGTACTCAATTGACTTAGTATCGCAATTACAAAGTTGAGGGACTTGTAAGAGACAAAGCAAAGCAGCAGAGGCTGAGATATCCCAACTTTCAGTCCCTAGCAGGGGTTATTCTCCAAAAACACTGAATAAACCCACATTTCCTATAATACAAATCCCCACACTAATAGTTTGTAACACAGGCTTTGTTAAAAATGTATGGGACATAGAGGACATATAAGTTGGCCTCTGTTCTTCTCTATCATCATTGATCATAAGATGGATCCTATACTGCACATTGCAGCCTAAAAGTACATTACTGTTCCAAAATATTTTATCATTATTTCAGAAACATGCAACATGCTGTTTTGCTCCCAAACAAAACACCCATTGATTAGTTCTCTGAGTTGAAAATGGTTTCACAGTGTTATTTCTGAGGTAATTTTTGGTTAAGGTTTCATCATTTCATCATGTTTCTTTTCACTACAAAGTGTAGGTACATCTACCTACGGGCAGTATAGTAAGTACTGAGATTGATTCCACATAAGAACAGCACAGTAATTTGTTGGCTATGATCTAAAATCTTACCAAGATTTCACAATTTTTCACACACTTTTTAGCTAATATACATAAAGTAAGGCCTTCAGGGATGTGCAATCAAGCTGATGAATCTCTCTGCTTAGCGTCACCGACCAAGCATCGAAATGTGACGACTTAGACGTGTGAGAACATGTTGAATATTCCCACATGAGCAAGGACTTTGCAACAGTGGCAAAGGAAAAATTCCCTTTTAGCAGGGAGAAATTTTGAGCAGATATAACTGTAAGTCTGTAACACCAAGGTGGTTTTGTTAATCTGTAACCCAGAAAGACAATACAAGTGTCTCTAAGATAACACGTCCATTCTGACTCTGCAGTCATTCCCCAGGACAAATCCATAGATGTCCTCCTCTATCCCTATGCAGTTGGCCTGTGTCAGTTTGCCTGGGGGCGACCTGAACGGGTAACCTGCATGGATTTCGGGTAAATTGTCCATATTAACCACATGCTGTTTCAAACCCACAAGGACTACTATTAAATCTCATGAGGCTGATATAGACGTGTTAGCTGGGATGCTGGTTTCCTGATCGCAATAAAAAATGAGCAATGAAGTGGAAAATTGCCATGTGTAAATAATAGTCAAGCTGAGTAATGAAGCTTGATGAAAGATTTAAAATGAGCTTCACATGCCATTGTTTATAGATTCCCTATGAAAAGTAGCACAGCTGTGTAGATAACATAAAATGAAACTTTATTGATAACCACATTAGCTTACATTTGCCTGTGAGTCTATACAGCCCTGCCAGTGATTTGATTTTAACTGTTTGCATTACTCATACAGTTTACATTTTCAAAAATCTAACTTTAATTCAAAGGGGGAGGAAAGAGATTTTTTTTGGTATTCAGAGAAAATAATACCCAGAAGTTGTGCCTGAAGCTCCAACTCTGAAAGGAGTTGAAGTGGCAGTTGTAGTGCTAAGAGGAGTTTTAGTGTAAGTTTAGTTATAGTGAAGTAAATTTACTCATTTAAAAATGAGTAAATTTACTCATCAAAAAAACACATTTAAAAACATAGCATAAATGATCATGGAGTCATGGCTGCATTATATAATTTGTTTTTAGACTTTGAGAACATAAACCTTTATTTTGACAACAGCCAAAACAAGCCAAATACATCAGCGTTAAACGATTATAACAGACGAGAAGAAACAGGACACGTTGCACAAGTAAGAATAAGCCTGTACACTCCTTTGACTGTGATGCATAAATTTTCAACAAGGCTTTCTTCATCGCAGAGACTGGACAGCCTTGTCAGACTGTTGGTTTTATTCTAATAAATAATGCATGAAAGCTGAAAGAGTTTGCAGCTTCACCTCCTATTTCTTGCTAAACAGCACCTGAGGAACAGCCCCCCCAGCCCCTACCCCGCTTTTTCCAGAACTGGTTCGATGCCATCATGCAGTTTGTGAGATCTTCTGCGCACAGAGGTCATGTTCATCCCCCTTACTGCCCCACATTGTTTATCTGTGATGCTCAGTTCCCCTGTCTGTGTGATGCCCCCCCCCACCACCCCTCCCTACCTGACTGTCAGCAGCCTCAGCAACAACCAGGGTGGGATGTCTCTAATTAAACACTGGTAATGATGAGAGTGTGTAAGAGGAAGGGGGGGGCACACTCATTACACTGAGAACAGATGCTCTCACCAACCCCTGCCAGCCTGCCTTGATGCCCACAGTATGAATACATACATATAGATCTCTCTGTCTGTCTCCTGCTTTTAGCATAAGAGTTCAATGCCAAAGCAGCCCACACTCCGCGGTCATGTTATTATTTCCTTCTCACATTTTCATAGAATCACAGTTTTTAGAATTTTTATCAAAAGCGATAAGACACATTATTATTCCACACAGGATTCAATGCCATCCCACACTTGGTCAGGGCAGTCTTTTTCTTTTCTTTTTTTCCAAAGTTACACCCACATTATGTTCAGATCATGCATTCAAATATGAGTGAACTCTGGTGGGGGCTGTGAAGTGCAACGCAGCATCCGCAGTCACTGTAACAAAATAAGGTCAGGTTAAATATGAAAATTAATTGAACCTCGGGAAGAAGCTTACCAGAGGCTACAGCATTTACATTTGTGTTGAGGGATAGGTAACGTCTGAGTCAGGCTGAATCTACAGAGGTGTAAAAATATCTTTAAATTTGTAATGAAATCTCTGGTGCAACAGTTTATGCAACAGTTCTCGTGTGTACTTATAAACTGGGACACTGGTCTTCAAAAACAACCAGGAAAAAAAAAAATCCCTCAACACTGTGGCTTCAGTTTACCATTTCATGGGGACGCTGATGTATTTTCGCAAACATGCCTTCGACAGAGGAAGAGTATTATCCTCCTTTTAAACTGATTAAAATATAATTAGAGTTTATTACTTTAGTATTATTTTTTGAAGCCACGGTTTCTATCAGTTTTGATAACATTACACCAGCCAAAGTAATTGCTGAGATCTGAGATAATGATGACATTGCTACACTTAAGTCCATTAATACAAGAAACCCAAGCTGTGAGACGATCAGGCAAGTTGTAAACACGCCAACAATTCATTCAGATTATCTGAACCACTTTTTTTGATCTGAAAACAGAAAGTGAACATTTCAAAATGTTGGTAATGATCCTTTATTGCACAGTCAGCAGACTGTACGTGCGTCCCAAATCCATTCTACATATTTATTCTAAGTATACTTGAGTCAGACATTATGCATACAAAATATGAGTGATTTTTAAGTGTGATGTTGATGTATATTGTTCTCCCACAATGGAGTTCACAGTGAAAATGGGGGAGCTTCTCAAGGACATAAAAAATAAATGTTCTGAATTGCAGTTTCTAGTCACATTGGCCACACTGATAATCGCGAGTAACATACTTTTCAATAGCTCCTACAAAGTCTTTTAAATATAAAAATATTGACTTAATTGTGTAAAGTCAAAAGCAAAATGGAGGAAACATGGGGGGTAAATGCCGAAATAGAAGTCCAGTTAGCATTTGAGCCCCAAGCTGCATGCGCTCTTATCATCCTCTGTGTTGCTTGCATTGTAAATTCTCACAGTTAGCATCTGTGCTTTAATTTATGGCTTAATGTTGTCATCAAGGGGCCAAGGCCTGCGCTGGCCTCTGCCATCAATCTGATAGCCTGCAGGTAATAGCCAAGTTGCATATTGTCACAATTCCAATACATTATTTACTATGAGACATTAAAAAGTAATGCGTATTAATAAACAGGCCCAAGGCCAGAGGGCACAACCAGGTTCAATCCCATCGTATTTCTCCTTGCTTTCATCAAGGAGACACTTTATAATATATGTATGGCCAAAGCAACACTCAGGGGCCTTTTCTCTTGCCAACAGTGCTTTCTGTGAATCATTATTGTTAACACTGTAAACCTATTTAATACTGGGTTATTATTTAATTATTAATTTTGCTCATCAAATAGTCTTTTAGTCATGTCATTGCCAATTTCTGTCCCTGTTAAATGCCTTCTCATGCATTTCCAGTGTCCTACCACGATCTTCATGGGTTAGCTGACATCTATCCTGACATCTATTCCATCATCCTCAGACTCATCAGTCTGATCCCATTTGATGCATGCTGGGAACTCGCCCTTTCCACAAACTGGTAAAAATATAGTTGTCATCAAATCACCAGAAGAGCATGATCTCAGATTAAACACAACTGTGTGTAATCCGCTCGCTGCGTGTTGCAACACAAAAAGTCTTTGCAAACAAATTAGAAAATGAACAAGACTATAAATTCTCATAACTCTGATAATTCAGTCCTCAGTATCACAGCTGTAGGTCCACAGGCTACACTTGGCATTACCTCAGCAGCATGCAATTATGTTACAAAAATTGAAATTTTAGTAACACCTAAACTAGTGTTAATTGCATATATTACATGGTTTGAATATTAATATTTAAACTTTGTAAATGCTAATGGGTTCACTTGTGACTTGTGGTTCATGTGCTGTTTTGTTCAAACCCACAGCACTTTATTTAAAATTCTATTGATGATAGATCCAAGATATAAAAAAGAAAATGTGCAGAATAACTCAGTTTATTGTATTAGTGCAGCCCTGCAGAGTCTTGTTTCAGTCAATATATGCATCAAAGCACTTCAATGAAGTGTCAGAACAAACAGCTATCAATTATATATGTAACTCTCACATATAGTTTTCTTTTTTTAAACAATCGAGCAGAGAATCAAAAGTTTAAGATGTTAATTACTTCTAGGGCTAACCGCGGTCTCTTTTCTGCACTCACCACCCTCTGAATCCCCTGTGTTTCCTGGATCAATATCAAACTAATGAAACAAACCATATCAAACATCATTGGGTTTCACCACCCTCTTCACCACGTTTGAATTTCAATAAAGATAAATTGTTTTTGAATCACTACATTAATTTGCATCAGAGCAAATTAGGAATAAAAATACAATTTGGGTTATTTGCTATTTAAATCTGGAATAAACATAATTCTCCAGTTTGGAACAGCCCGAAATGAATAGTTATCAAATTTGTAATTTGATGACAGACATGATTGAAAATCAAGCGGATGCCTTTTATATACATTTCACACCTATTTGAACATGCAGATCAGTCCGATGATAAATGGTGGAAATGTTCGTCATTAAAAATAGATGGTGGAGAAAGTGATGTAAGCAAACAAATAAAGCAGGGATCTCAACATTGCCATTTTGAGACCAGCAAAAAAGGAATTTGGTTTGATGCAAAATAATGGCAGAGGTCAAAGGTGCCCGTCCATGTCCAGGCAGTTTTTGACAAAAAGAAAGAAAGTCTCAGGACTTTCTTTGTTATTTGTCCGCAAACAACAAAAAGGTCTCTTCCCAAACCTAAAAGGAAAGTGGATGATGAGCACAGGCAGTTTCAAGAAAGATGGACATTGCACTGTTTTGTTGTGGAGTTGAATAGAAACGCTACGTGCCTGACACACAAGGAAAAAGTTGCGGTTCTAAAGGAGCAAAGTGTCGAGCACCATTACACGACTAAACACAGAGAACAGTGTGAGAAGCAACGAAAAAAACAAGCCACTCTTCTACAGAAAGGGCTAACATCTCAGAAAAGTTTTTTTTTTTTTTTTTTCCATAAAACCAAGGATGCTGATGCTGCGGTGGAAGCAAGTTATGTGGTGCGTGAATTAATCTCCAAAGCAGGAAAGCCAGTTTCTGGACGATTGCATGCTGCCAGTCACTGAAATGAAGAGCTTGTTCAACAATAGCTCTCTACTGGTATGTCAGAAATGCACTTGAACGTTGAAGTGGCCCTCGTATAAGATGACAATACCAGCAGTGGCCCCAAGCCAATTTGAGTCAGAGACCCCTGAGATAAACAGATGCCTTCTTCCTTCAAAAAGGAAACATCTGCGCTCTTGTTACCCTCTCCTTTATGACAGTTTTATACTGGGCAAGTGCTGTAAGTGCTCCCACATCTGCTACAGTTTATATAAGATGCAGATGAATCATCTGCTGAGGGAGAGCCCTCCCCCTCCCATGGCTGAGTTAAGTCCTCTCATCATTGATTCATGCTCTCAGGGAAAACTGACAAATTGGACCCCTTGCTTCTGTAACAGTACCTTATGGATCTGTCCATCTGGGGAGGAGAGTCAGGTCAAATGTGCAGCAAGGCACAAAGACAGACAGGGAAGACAAAGACTGCGAGCAAATACATGTGGATGTACATTCTTCAAGTGTAGGTGTTTATTAGGAACACCTGTATACCTGTGTATTCATGCTGTTATCCAAACAGCCAATCATATGGCAGCAAGGCAATGCAATGCATTAAAATCATGTAGGTTGGGAGCTTCAGTTAATGTGTGCATAAAGCATTAGAATGGAAGAAAAAAAAGTTTATCTCAGTGAGTTTGACCATGGCATGATTGTTGGTGCCAGATGGGCTGGTTTGAGTTTTCTGAAACTGCTGATCTCCTGGGATTTTCACACACAACAGTAAAGTTTACTCCAAATGGTGCGAAAAAGAAATAAGCCTCGTTCGAGCAGCAGCTCTGTGGACAGAAATGTCTTTGTTGATGAGAGAGGTCAGAGGATAATGGTCAGACTGTTCGAAGCTGACAGAAAGGCTACGGTAACTCAGATCACTACTCTTTATAACTGATGAGCAGAAAAGCATCTCAGGATGAACAACATGTCAAACTTTGAGGCAGATGGACTACAACAGCAGAAGACCACGTGGGGTTCCACTCCTGTCAGCCAAGAACAGAAATCTGAGGCTGCAGTGGGCACAGGCTCACCAAAACTGGACCGCTGAAGACTGGAAAAACGTAGCCTGGTCTGATGAATCTGGATTTCTGCTGAGGCAGCAGATGGTAGGGTCAGAATTTGGCCTCAACAGCATGAATCCATGGATCCAATCTCCCTTGTGTCAACAGTCCAGGCTGGTGGTGGTGGTGTAATGGTGTGGGGAATGTTTTATTGGCTCACTTTGGGCCCCTTAATCCCAACCAGTCATCCTTTTGAGTATTGTTGCTGACCATGTGCATCCCCACAGTTTGATCATCTTCTAATGGCAACCTCCAGTATGATAATGCACCGTGTCACAGATCAAACTGCTTTCATGAAACGCTGCAGACAAGCAGCTTTGGGATGTGGTAGAGCAGGAGATTGGCAGCATTAATGTGAAACTGACAAGTGATGGGATGAGGATCCTGGTCATGTCGACATGAACCAGAATCTCAAAGGAAAGTTCCCAACATCTTGTGGAATCCATGCCATGAAGAAATGAGGCTGTTTTGAGAGCAAACTGAGGCCCTACCCTGTATCAATATGGTGTAGAGTGTAAATAATGGTCGATTTAATTTTTTTTTTAAGAATTCTGCAGTGCAAATGTTTTTATGAGGAAGGAAATGCATTCATTTGTTAGGCCTCAAGGAAACACTGTGTTTTGGTGAATAACACTGAAAATAAATATGAATTTTGTTTGTTTACAAGAAATGTCTGCGCCTTTAATTTCTGAAAGTAAATTTCTTCCATTTGGGACATGACACTAAATCTATTTTACAAAACAATCCAAGGTGTTGGTAGCAGTGCTGTCAATTATGATTAGGCAGGCAAATGTGTTGTCACATATGCAACAAGGACGACTATAACAAATCCAAATAATAACCACTATTTACCACCTCATCTGTAATGAAAACAACCATTTTTCTTTAACAAACAGAAGGCCGGGAACATGCAGTCTGGACAAAGAATGAGCTCGAACCCCCTGAAGCATTTAGAAAGAAGAGGTAGAGAAAATCAGCCCTAAGAAACACAAGTATGTACAAGAGGATATAGGAGCATAGCTAATCTGGAACACGTCACAGAACAAAAGGGGAAAAGAAGAAAAAGTAGAGATAATAAAAATGATAAAATGGTTTACAGAAAAATCGAATGACACATGCAAAACAACAAAGTCGTTCAATACACTGGATAATTAGGAAGAAAGTCGTTAAGTTCCGGCAATGGGAAACAGGCATATGTGTGGGACTGCTCTTTGCCTTTCAATAAAACAATAAAACGTTTGTTCAAAAAAAAAACCCTGCAGGGATACTGCCGGAATTTATTTATCAATCTGCCCTTAAATAATTTCTGTCTTCTTTCTTTAACCTCTATTCCAAGCTATTACCCAAGGTCTCCAGAGTACAGAGTTCTGAGCTGTATAGCGAGGCATTATGAAGAAGCCAAAGAGAAATATGTCAAAAACTGGCTTTCAGCTGGAGATGAATTCGGATTGACAGCAAGGAAGCGACAGCTGAGGTTGCAGAGGTTATCCAGAGGGTTCAGTTCCTGTGGAGCTGATAGCTGGTGATGCGTAGCTGCAGTGGCAGTGCAGGTGAGTGTGTCTGGGTGCTCTGTGAAGTGTGACACACCTTGCTCCTGGGGAGATGCAGGGACGATAGGCAAAGGGGCACAGGACGGGCGGGGATGGTGAGGATTGGGGTAGTATTGCCTTCTGGTTTGTCACACGCCGCTGCACTGCTGCGCACAGTCAGCATGAGGGTCTTTTCATGTATGGACCATTTGTGGATTTTAAGTGTTTCTGTTGAATGAATTCATTATTTAGCCTTGTCAGAAAATCTGTGCACATAAACAGTAGTTAAAACATACAAAAAACAAATGCTTGCATCTAAGTTGGAGTACAAAGACTTTACTCAGAGGAGAAATGGTGTCTTCTATATTCATCTGTGTTGAACTGCATTGCATCATTTTGTGCAATGTCCCTCTTGTGGTTAGCAGTAAGCTAAAAAAGCAGCTCCTCCTGCCACACAGTCTCCTGGATGAGACTTTCTTGTGACAGTGACTGGAGGTCCCCAGCGACTTCCTGTCCACTGATGTGTTTGCTGCGAGTATCATGAGTAACGGTGCTCAATTTCCATGTTTTGACATAAGAGGGGACATTTGATAAATAGTTGGAGGACCTGAGCACATAAATGAGGCATAAATAATGCATAAATTAAGTGCCATTTTATGGAGAGATGTCAGTGCGTTTCTCCAATAACAGGAAGATTAATGACCTGACTGTGGAGGGAGGAAATACTGCATAGGAGAGCGGCGGGAAGATCAAGGGATGAGTCCTCACTCTGACTGTTTTCAATCAATATACCCATGTATTTACAGAGACTGGATGGATGATGCAAGCAAAGCAAAGCTCAGCTGAAGTTTCCGGGAGGAAGAAAAAGCGAGCATTTAGTATGACGACTTACTCAGGAGAAAAAGTTCCCTTCCTCAACAGTAGCACGAGATATATTTGCGAGCGCACTGGGTGGCCTGACAAACCAAGGCCAATTTATAGAACTGATGTGTCGCCCCACATTGCCTTGTGTCCTCTGTTAAAAGTGGCACTTTTACCATGCTGCAAAGACTGAATCTGATGGCCACCTGGCGGCCGACATGAACGTGCATTCTGCATCTCCGTGAGAGGAAATCACTCACGAGTGGCCCGTACTCTAGAGACCACGATGAAGAAAACAAAGTGGCCAACCATTATCAAACTGCTGTGAAACTGATTTAACACATGCTTGGAATGCAAAATGAGAGCATTTCTGATAATAAAAAATTCAGCTGACAGTATAGAGTTTTGCTTTGCTTTCCACTAGTGTTGTGAGCCCGTGTAATCTTGTGCGTGCAGAGAAAGAGGGCAAAGGAAAAACATAAGGAGAAGCCTCACTACATGGGAGAAATGATTGATTCCAGTCATTCACAGAGCTCTAGATTCTCACCAGCTGCCTCTGCCTCAGATTCATTATGCTATTTCTGGCGAAATGGCCACTGATGATGGCCAACTGTATACAGTCAATATGCTGGTCAACCACACATGGCTCAATGGCGCCCGACGGTGCCAGATACAGTGTGGCAGAGTCACCCTTGCTGCCAATTTCTCCCAGTGGCCAATGGCAATACTGCAACCAAAATATCCTGTGGTCAAAAAAGCCATTTCCCCTCAGGCCTGCATGATGCCTAGATGATGTATCCTAATCACCTGGGTTACCCTTTAACTCTTACCATGAGGTTTAGATTTGTGGTTTTGAGTGAGGGATGGATAAAATGCTCAAACAAACCAAATCCATCTCTTCACAGTTGCTTTGGTGTATACCCCAAGAGGCGTCTCCATGTGTGAGCCCATTGCACGTGTGTGTTTGAGTCCTTCTCTGAATGAAACAGACGACTGATACAAAATAATAACACAAGTTTTGTTTGACCCACTGGCTTAAAATTTGAAAATGCAAAGAACAATTACTGAATGTATTTCACCCTCAGCACATTTTCTATATGATTTTTTTTTGTTCATAGCTATCTGGGCCCAGTAATAATAATAATAAAAAAGACTATTTCTACTTTTACAAATTGATTGCACATCCAGTTCATGTTCCTCTGGGTTGGTTCTCATAGTACCTCCATGGACAGGGCTGACCATTTCTGATGCACTGCAGCACTGCATCTACTGCCAGTGATTCCCATCTACCACTGGAGACACATCACCTTCTTCACACCTCAGTTGCCTCACACGTCTGTATTACCTACCTGTAGTTCAGTATCATTTCCTGTCTGACATGGAGAGGCATGTCCGTGCGACTCTGAAGGTGGTGAGACTGTCAGTCATGCTAATGCCAGCCGACAGCTATGTGTGTGTCTCTTAGCCATTTCCTGTTTGCTGGGGCATTCAGACATCGGCAGCTGTCCACTCTGGTTTCTGTCCCTGGAGCTCGGAGAAGACCTGACACTCTGTCTCCCTGACACAGAAACCTCCTGCACCCCGTGGGCTGCTCTGTGGCCCAAGAACCAAAAACTAAAGAGATTTCACCAGTGGAAGGTCATGAAGAATACCCCCACCATCACTCAGAGCTGATCTAATGTTCACCGTGGCATAACTGATGACTGATGTAATTGACATTGCATAACTAATCTTACATATTCCACTGAGGCTGATGATGGTTTCCCAGCAGATGAGCTAAAGACTTTAAAAGTCTGAACATTGGAAAAGGTGACCTGCGGCCCATCTAATCTAAAGAGGGAGAATGACACTTAAAATTCATGGGGACAATCTCTGCAGTCTTGTTCATTTGGAGTTCTCCCTAATTTGCCAAGGAGAGAGGGGATGATGGCAAATTGAAAATAATTGCAGTGATTACTGCAACATCTGTAATGTTCAATAAATGTGGGTCAAGGGCAAATATCATCGTTGGAGGGAAACTATCTTTGTCGCCGACATCTTTCCCCATTAACTTCAAGTTTTTACTCATTACGATGTTTGAGCATTTTTCATATTGATTTAACAGTGTAATCCATACCAGGTTTCATCCACTGAAATAAAAAACAGTATGACAACTCTTCAGATTGTCATTTAAAGCTTTCTAAACAAAAAAAAAGTATGGTTTACCGTACCAGAAATGCATTTCAGATTTTTTTTCCCAGTTATGAAAGCTGTCATTGCCTGTCTTTATTCTGATCAATATATGTTCATAGTTATTCTTTAAACAATTCAATGTAATGAACTGTGTCAAATCTTTTCTATCTATGCTATGACCTACTTTGTGTTTTAGTTGTGAGAACCTGTTGAAAAGAACAAACACTTTCTTCCATACAGATGTTGTGACTTTCAGCCACTCACTTAGTGACGCTTCCACTTTGAGAACCACTTTCAAACATTTAAAAAAAAAAAAAAAGACCACTCACAGATGTCGGGTACAAGTGGCGAGGCGGACAGCAGAGTGAGAATGGTCACTTAAGAATCTGACACTGAGGCGAAAGCCATTCTGTTCCATTAGGCAGAGAGACAGCTGCTTTTTACTCAGGAATGACGGTGTCAGATTTGTGAGTGAAAAATATGGCACATTGAACTGAGATGCCTGTCTCTGGCACGAAAACCTTCGACGTCTTTAACAAGAACTGCCACATAGAGCTTTTATACATTTGCAGGCTATGTCCGCTGTTTCCCTCCTCTGAATGTGTGGCTTAAGCAGAACTTGTGAGGGCACAGCTGGAGGTCTGATGTGTGTTTTGCTCCTGCCGTGTTACATGCAGCGGGGACCATATGTGGAAAGACAAACTGTGAAAGACACACACTCATCTTTTTAATGAAAGCTACACTAATGAGTTAGCGTTCGAGTACTTCTTTGATGACTTCAGAATCTTTGATAGAGCGTTATAATAATAGCTCAGAGGTTCCTTGAGGAGCCACACACTGAATACAAGATTTTATCACAACACCTAGACTTTCAGAGCATTTACAACAGATCCCTCTCATAACATTCAGTGATTGCTCTGCCCTAATCTCTCCCCTCTAATGTTGAGGCTTTGATCATTTGTGAATTCAATGTTTACAGCATTTTACACTATTTAAAGTGTAAATTGGAGCCGCTGTTTCAATACCCAGAGAGATGTGGAGCTCATTTTCACTGCTACAAGTGTCATCACACCACTGAGACATAGCATTTGGAAGAATTGAGCTTCTGCAGCAAGTGGCTGAAGGACAACGTATTGTTTTGTTACTGCTGCTCAATTGTCGGTCGAACAGATCCAGCTTCTGTTCATCTTAGTAAGAGCTTTTCTCATGGTATATGTTGGCCTTAACTTTATGATGATTTAATGCTCTCTTCTAACATGCACTTTGTAGTGCCCAATATGATGTAATGAAAAAAAAACATCAACACCACATGATAAAAAGGTTACACATCAAAATCCCTATCAACTCTCTGTCTAATCTCTCTTGCTTTTTTATGTATTTTACATATATGGAAGGCATGAATGTTAATTACAGCATATGGAAGAAGCCTGGCAAGAATCCGGCTGTATATAATTACAAACCATGGTCACAATAACTATGAGTGCTACCGATAAATATTTATCTGCATCAGCAGGGTATTTTCTCCACCTTCCAATTACTGTAAAAATGTGGCTGAAGAATGATAAGTGCACCAACAAACAATTAGTTCAGTTTGCAGGGAGACAAACAAACTGGGATGTTTTTTTTTTTCAATTTGCTATAAGCACTTGGAACTTATGAGATATTCCAGAGGAGCACAGGGCTGCTGGGAGATCACAAGGTGATTATATCCTGCACTTTCCTCAAACTATGCATGCAATTCCTACCTGCGGCGATTAATGACACATACAAAACCTTAGTCCTGCAAATCAGAGCCATGTCAGACAACTGCAGTACATATGTGGATGAGTTGTACATTAACTTAGGCTATGCCTCATGTATATTTTTTTCCACTGTATAAAATTCAATCACAATAGGATTATATTTTCAAGTGTGTTAATCAACAAGGCCTCAAATGTAAACCACTACCCATAGGAGCGTACCACTGGCAATCGAACCTGACCTCTGTCGTCACGGTAACAATAATAAACACGCGGCTAAGGCTGTGGAACAGTCGTTGATAAAAGAAACAACACTGACTATTGGTTTCATGCAGGAAGCAAACATCGGCCTCCTGTGTGGTAATCCTGTGTTTTGTTGGCCCATCCCTCCACCCCACCCTCCTCCTCCTGACCTCCTGATATGGTCTGTGTTGCTCTTTATATTACATCACCTGACTTCCTCTTTTGCTCCTGTTATAATTACTACAGCTGCCAGAGGGCAACTAACAACAAAATGTAACTACGGGTTGTAATGAGCTGCTTGCACTGATGACCTATAGGTTCCTTTTTGTTTATAAGAGGATAGTCTCGCTTTATCATTCCCAATCCCTATTATGCATTGTTTAAGGAGGTTTTTAGCTGTACAGTCATTTTTATCTGGGATCCTGGATTCTCCTTCTCTTAATGAAGATTTCCCTGCCTCTTTAAATCCTTCTTCCAGGGGTTCACTCTCCCCTCTGTCTCATAATTAAGTCAGTATATGAGCCGTAAAAGCTGAACTCTCCTGAAATAAACCCTGAGAATTCTCCACCATCTGCTCCTCTCTTCTCCTCTTCCTCTGCTGCCTGCCTCCCAACATCGCAGCAACATCATCTGGAATATCTGCCACCGCGAGCATGATCAGTGTGCAAACATACACTGAAATACACATTCAGGAGTGTGAAGTCAGAAAAAAAATGTCCCTAAGAAGTAATACATTACACAAGAAAGCTCAGTGTAGAGAGATACTGCTCAATATATCCATATACATTTAAAATTGTAAGTGTATCATGACGTGACATTGGAGAAGAAAATGCAAGTATTCTGCTAATTCTGTGTCAGAGTCTTTCAATATTAGATGTTTAATCTTTTATAAACACAATATCAATCATAACTGTTTCTGTTTGTTTTTTCTCCAAGGTGTTGCATTTTTTTTTTTGTTTGTTTTTGATAGATGTTCTTGGACATTTTTAAAAGTAGAAAACAAAAAACAATGAGGCTGCTGATTTTTTTTTATTTTTAAAAGAGTTAGTCCCCCTAATGTACTGTAGCACATTAAAATACACAATATAGTACAATTCTTTTTGTCTCTCTTTCTTTTCCCCCGCTGTTGAAATGGGCCAGAAAAACTGAATGCAAGGTAGGAATGAATGAATGGGCTGTCTCCTGCATAATTGGAAGCATTCATTGATTAATGATTTTGTGCATGCAGGCGTCAAAATTAGCAGCCCCTGCTGAGAGGGAGGATTCTGTATAATCAACTGATTTTCTCTCATTCTCATCCCTTATGAGCGCCAAGCTTGTCAGGTTTCCGCAAACTCCCTTTGTTTAATATGAGGCAAATCACTCCCGTCGTGGTCTGCTCATCAGAAACAAAATGCCCACACGTTACATAAAACTGAATCTTTCCCAATGCAAGATGGATGTGAAGCTTTTCTGTGCCGCAGCAAAACTCATTCAGACCTTCCCAAGGCATTGTGGTAGCATGCTGGTGTCAATTTTTCTAACATGGGAAATTCGAGTGTTATTGTAAACACAATAATAATCAAAGGAGAGGGCCCACTATTGATTACCCTCCCTCAGAACAGAGCAAGAAGCAGGTTCTCAAGCTAGAACATGAAACCTGACTGATCGTGCAGAAAGGGACACAAATTCACTGCAGCAATTTTCAGCTTAAGGACACTAATGGAACAAGATGAAGTTGCAGAGGCATCCAGAAAGTGTTCTTCTCCTTGTTTCGGTCTGATAAGAATATGCTGGCAGGTATTCACAGTGCTGAAATGCTGTTGTGGATAATTCTGCTGAGTACCATCTGCCAAATGCTACTGTGACTTGTTCAGTCGAGTACTGAGATTTTGTCCAGTTAAGAATCTAATCAGAGTCTGAGTATTAACGGAGCAGGCGTGTATGGTGGTAAAAAAAAAAAAAAAACATCCTGTTCCACACACACATAGTCCTCAAGGCCAGGTGTGATTCAGTACAGAGTAAACTTTGAGCCTCTTCAAGACAAAGGTAAAAGTACTGATGCATATACTGTTGTTATTACCACAGGAAATAATGTTGAGAGTAAAAACAATAATAGCACATTGATATGTTTAATGTCTCCATTTAAATTAGTCAGTATTCAAACTATGTATCTATCTAAGAGAGTTTTAGAGAAATGTGTTACCACTTGTTAAAGAAAACAATAATAAAATAAAAATGTAAAGCTTTTAATATGAGAAGCAGCAGCAGGATATTCCATCTGAATCAGCAGTGATGAAATATTGCCAGCCTTAAATATATAACGTTGTATTTGCATCACCAAATATGTTTTGTAGGAAATGTAATGTTACCTGTCTTACATTTTCTATCCACATAATAACAAAATGTTTTCAATGCATAAAATCTATCTACATAAAAATGTAATCTGGCAAGTTGCAAAATAGAGATACTGACAAAACATTTCTTAATAACCAATTTTAATTTGGTTTCTGTCAAAATATTCCATCTTGAAATACAATATCTGCTTCTAGCAAGTAAAACATGATTAAACTGTTTTATGGTTATGTTTTGACAACTCACAACACCTTAAGGTAACCTGCATGATACATGTTCATGATGTGAAATTACACAAACAGTTGGGGTTTTTAAGGGGTATTTCTGCTATACAGTATCCAGTTATGATACTGATTTTCAGTTTGCACAGCCAGAGAACAAACAACGTATTATTTGACTTTTTTTTCTAGTAAAATAACACATTTGTTTCACATTGTTAACCCAGAATATCTCAGTGCAGAAAAGCTTCATTAACAAACAGTTGCTTGTTTGAAAATATTATTTACAGTTGACTAATTTAATGTTTTATGAATGAGATCCAAATAGGATGTTTATACCGCCCTTCTCTCTCTCCCTCCCCATAACTAGCACGTTTACCAATTAGAATGTCCTCTTGCAAGCAGCCATATGTTATTAGAATTACAATGAAAATGGTCATAATGTCGCATTACACTGTGCTGAATTGTATCATATTGCACCACATGATACTGCAGGGAGGCACCGGGGCTGAATCAAATCCTATCGATCTGTTGTCTGCTTGGAAACGTCTCAGTAGATGCGCCACACACCCTCAGACATTAGCAATACTTCACAACCAAGGGCAAAGGTTTCATTGCGAGTTTAGGTGGGGGGCCCCAAGTTGTAAATCTGTCTCAGTAAATCAGAGGGGACTAAAAAAAAAAAAAAAAAAGATAATTCTTGTCAGTTTAACATGCTGATTTGAAGTGAAAGCTGGATTTAATCAAAGAACTGAGTAGCAATAACTGCTTCACAGAATAGCATTCCATTTCATACAGTTTATAATTTTTCTTATTCTACTGTGAAAGTCGTGTCTTTCTGTTTGTGGTGGATCATGGGGAGCTAAAGACAATTTTCCACCCTGGTGGATGATAAAGAAAGTTGAGAAAACACATCAGTCTTAGGGAGAGAAGCCATGCCCTCATCTCACCCAGTATCTATACCTATATTATGAAACGCAACAATACCTGTGAAAAGGTTTTTGGTTTTTTTTTTTTCATTCCACAATATACAGCATAAACTGAAGAGTAGTGAGGAATGAAGCAGCTTGGAATCAAACGTAAAGCGATGAAAAGAAAATCTGAAGAGTTTCAGATGAACTGATGAAAAAAAAAATAGCTTCATACAAATCTGCAGCACTGCAACCTGAAAAAGAAACAAGGCCAGGAGAACCAAAAGCTGGGGAAGTGTGTCGTGTGCTTTTGATGTCCTGTCTTCATGTCTGACATTTGTGTGGTGCCACCCCCCAACTCCCCCCCCCCCAGCTTTAATCTCCCCTGTTGCTTTATATTTCGGTCTTTGTAAATGAGTAGAAACGTCATAAAAATAACCTCAGAAAGACATCTTTTCCCATGTCAAACTATCAGCTACTCTTGTAATCTGTTCAGCTGTTCTGTTTTTCCAACATCAAGCTGACCTGTGAGGAGCTGCTTGCCTTTTGGAAACTTTGTAGTGACATTTTATGCTCTGCTGTCTTTTTTTTCTTTTTCTTTTTTGTTTCTGCTCATTGTAGCTACTGTACATCTACATATATATAGCTACTGATGCTAAAGGCCTGGGAGCAACTGTTGTAGTCCCTCATTAGCAGTTTTATAGGCCCAGGGGATGAAACTGTCATTGCACATAGTGTGAGTGAGCACATCGCTTTGCGTTGTTAAATTAATTACTTACATGTTACCTTCATATCTATCTATCTATCTGTCTATCTATCTATCTATCTGTCTATCTATATCAGCTCAGAAGGTTCGAATGGATGATGATGATGATGATGATGGGCAGAGCCCCCAAAAGACACCAAAGACAGTATTGTCTTCAGACAACGTACTATCATCTGTATCCAAAAGCAAGTGGAGCGAGCTGACAAATCAGCAGAGTTCTGTGGGTGTTCCTGCATGGCTTGCACTCACTGATGCTATTTTCTGCCAATCAAAGTTGCCTCTCCATGGTTGAATTTACCAAAAAAAAAAAAAAAAGCAAAAAAAAAAAGCAGCTGTGTGAAGCAATGTTACAGTGCTGTATCCAAAAAGAACAGTGTGCAGGAATAAGACAGCGAACAGGCCCACGGTGCGTACAGAAGTGCATTTTGACATATGAATCGAGCCATGGCGGCACAACGCTGAACACAGAGAAGATTCATGCTGAAGAGCAATCCCAAGTTGGCAGCTAGGAAATTTTAAACTAGGACATAGAACAAAACATCTAATTAAAGGCGCTGTCTGTAATTGCAGTATGCTGTTCCTGTTGTTTGTCTGTTGTCTGTGTTCTGATTCACAGGATTTAAGGCATTCTTGTTTCTGGATCTTTAAATTGCTGACTGAACTTTTCATACAACAAATGAGTGCTGTACTTTTACAAGACTGTGACCATTTTAAATCCCTTTTGGGGCTTTATAATACATTGTTAATGTTAATAATAAATGTTATGTTAAATCGGTACTTTACTTTTGCTCAAGCAGGCACAAATAGCAGTGAGAACAGAAAGGAAATCTGTATACATACCACTACATGCATTATTTAGACTCCCAGTGTGTGTTGGTGGTCTTATAATCCAAACTATAATTAGGGGCTTCACACAGCTGACCTCAAACCGCCTTGGGATCTCCAAGGAACAGCTGGGGAATATGTGGGGGTTGCCAAGATTGCCCCGTTGCCTTCACCTGACCTGGATAACTGGCAAGATAATGCATGCATGGAATGTTATGCTTTTGCCCCCCCCAAAAAAAAAACCCAGGCTTGCTCTAATTCCCATTCATACAGCTCCAAATTATTTTCTGTCAGACTTAATAAATGATACTACTGTGGCTGTTATTAATTATGCATAATAATCCACATTGCAATAGTATCAGAGAATTTAATTCAGAGAAGAAAAGGCTGCCAACTGCACTACACTAAAAGCCCAAAGGAATCATTTTCTGTCTCCCAGGCTGCAAAAAATTCAATCTGTAAAGTTTTGACCAAATTAGGAAATGGAGTAAATAAAATATTTATTTACATTGCACTAATGTATTCTGAATGCCTTCCAGTATTTTATAGAATTTTCTAAAGTCCAGAGACTACATAAACCCTAATACCATTAATCTTGGCCTTTTACTGACAATCTAAAAAACAGTTTCTCCATCATGTCCAGTTTTAAAATAGCTTCTATTGTGCAGTCGCACTGTCTGTCAAGTGCCATGAGAGTTTTCCAGCCAACATATCATTTTTATTCTAATGTGTATGCGGGCCACCGGTCATGCATTTCTCTAAAATACAGATCCTCTCACTTATTCAGCATTCTGTCAGGGAGAGCTGCGTGGCAGAATTCAATTTACTGCTCTGCACAGCCTGCTGAAGGCAAAGAATGTTGCCTAGCTGTCGCTTATAAATATGGATTTGGCCCACACTAACTGCTATCAGAGTATTTTGGAAAGCCCCACTTTCCCTTAAATGTAGAAACTGTCATGTGTGTTTACTCGTCGAGAATCTTGGCACGTGAGCAGCACATTCGAAATCGCTGGTCAGAGCGATTAAGAAACCTCCGTTTACTTTCGCACATTTGGTCACACTTTCCCTCATGCGGAGGGCATTTCCCCCCGCCAGCACATGAGCATTAAAAGGCCGTGCCAAAAATACTGAATCACTGACAGGCACAATGCCCGGAACAACTTTACGTGATAACTTCCCCCTATCTGCCACGCGAGCCCCAGCCAGTTTGGCGGCTCTGAGCAGATGGAACCGAAGACTTTCACAGATACACTCCTGCTGTGTTTCTTGAAAGCATCATGGATCAGACACAACAGGTCACAAGACAAAGCAACTATGTTGCACAGACTTGAGTCTGTGTGCAGGAAGTCAAAAGGTCATGATAGCTTGTGTTGAGGAAGGGTCTCGGGAGTCAGGTGGAGACAGAGAGAGTGCCAGGCAGACATAGACAGGTCATTTCCCATCCACGCAGGGGGCCGAAGCCACGCACTCAGCAGCACTGGATTCAAACGATAACGGCAGCCACAAATGCACCCGGTGGCT
Source organism: Toxotes jaculatrix (assembly GCF_017976425.1). NCBI lineage: Eukaryota > Metazoa > Chordata > Actinopteri > Toxotidae > Toxotes > Toxotes jaculatrix. Next base: position 9,735,406 of record NC_054409.1, on the reverse strand, counting down.
TCCTTCACAAGGCCATCCCTTCTCATCAGCCTCTCAGAGGGAGAGTTCAGCCGAGTCAGCACAACACTGATAAAAATGTCACCATGCGGCCTGCGCTATACTTTGATACTCTATTCTTCATCGTGGAACAAAAGACATGGGTTCTGTCTCCTGGAAACTTCATCCTTTCTTGCCCCTGCCATTTCCTCTCACTCAAAACTGTGCTTTGTAAATGCGCGAGACTGGAATCTATTTGGGAATCTCTGTGCAGGTATATATACTCACAGTGAACAAAGACACGGTGCCTTGCACTCCCACACAGTAAGTATGCTGATAAGCATACTACGTTTCTCTGGCTCGAGTGTGTCTTTGAAATACTGTCGACGAAAATGCAGCAAACTTCCATTTTTGTGCCTACTGATTAATGATGTGCACACGGAGACTATGTCTGTAGAGGAACCGTTTGCTCTACTTTGTTTGGCCAAGAGCTGAAAAAACTGCATTAGTCTAGAGTCCCCCCCCTTCCTTCAGCCCACTCTAAATAAGACAGATCTAATATCTGCAGATTAGATTATTCATTTCTCTTTTTTATTACAGGGATCTGGGCTCATTTTCTGAATGACAAGGATGATAGAGGTCTGACATGATGAGTATTCATTTGTTGGAGCTAAAGACAAATCTGGCCATAACACAATATTAAATGGATGAGGAGCCCAGATTCTGTGCCTTGATTTGACATTTGATATGAATGAGGAGTTGATTAGCTGTCAGTGCAGGAGGCTGCTGCTTCTGTGTCTTGGATGCTGGATCTGACTAATGAGAGGAAATTAACCATCAGGGCATCAGAGGCCTCCCTGATTTTCTGATCTTTACCAACTTCTCTCCATCCCCGAGGTGCTGCTCGCATAACTGGACAGAGCCCTTGACAGAGGTGTACACAGGAGAGTGATGAAGCAAGACACCTCCCTATTTGATCCAGCCTGTTTGCCAGATTAGTGCCACAGAACAGGGCTTCCAGCTGAAGGTGAGTGATGCTGGCTCGGTATTGACTGCACCTGTCACACAGTCTAATGACTCATGGTAAAGCACTTTTTGACTAACAGGATCTATCAAAGATATGCCACTTCAAACGCTTTCCCGTTCCTCCAGAGCTAATGGTGGGTCTCTGGTGGGTGAATGAGAATGGTCAAATCACTGTCTCCTCGGGCTTGATTTATTGGCACGTCCACTAAAAGTTTGTGGATCAGGGTTTTGTGTAGGTTAGTCACTTAAAGACACAGGAAAATTGTAGTCAAAGCCTTCGTGATGTGGCAGTAACAGGGAATAACAGCTAGAGATTCACAAGGAGGTGAGGTTTACATGAACAGAGAATTAGCTACTCGCAAGAAATCATGTTTCATGGGGAGAGAAAACAGCTGATTATTATGGGTATTATTATGATGTGTGTTTTTTATAAGCCACAGAAGCAACATGGCTCTCGGTCCACCACTTTGGTCCAGGCTGAAGTAGACCACCGGAGGATAAATCCTGATTACTTTTATGAGATGACATTTTTAGGCACAGAAAAATGTCTCTGGAAATGTGATGGATTGCAGTGAAATGTGGTCCAATCATCCATCACACAGTGTGAACCGTGTAATGTGTAATGTGTCAGTCAGGTTTCAAGTGTTAAATTAGCAGATGTTAGCATGTTAGCAGGCTAAAGTGAGAGGGTCATCACATCAGCATGTGTTAGCATTTCGCTAACTTGCTGTTCCCAAGTATAGTCAAAGAGATCCATTGTATATAATTCATGTAGATTCCCAGTCCTGCTTAAACCTGAAAGACAAAACCTGTTCAGGATTTAGCAACCTGGAGTCCAATCAAAGAAACCAGTTTGTAGGTTGTTGAAAAGTATAGAAGAGAAAATTAAGTTTGTTATTCACTAGAAGCATCTGCTAATGCAAACCATGCCTCGCAGAAAGAGATCTCAGAAGAGTTACAACCAAGAATTGTTGAATGAACAGATTTTTTGCTATGGTGGAAAGAGACTGCCCTCCTCTATAAAGCAAGCACAGGGGTCATAGTACTTATTTTAAGCCAAAACCATAATCTTTTCCTAAACCTAGCTAAGCTGTGACTGGTCCAGCAACCTTAATCACGTTAATTATTGTTACTATGACAACAAAGGTCCAGCATGCTTTATACACTTACACTCATTAACATGAAATGCTCTCTGACCTTACCATCCTGAAAACAGTGGGCTAATGTGGTGGAGGAGAATCACACCCACAGCTTGTCCTCAAATCAAGTCAGCATCAACATCAGCAACACCATCCCTGCAGACCACCAAGTTATTATTAAGCCAACAAGACTTGATGGACTCTATATGCAGCTTTTAAGCTCTTCATCTGGGGTGAGCATGTCCAGTGATGAGGAAAGTGGGGCTGGTGGTATTGCTGGTAACACAAAGCTATAAATTAACCTTTAATTGCCAGTGAGAGTACATTTACACTCCGATTTTACAGTAGAGCTCTAAACATCTCTTATATTGCACTACGTGAAGCACTGAGAATTTAGGTGAGTTAACAGAGATAATAAATGTGATTTGTTTTGCCCCTTTCATGTCTGCAGTGCACTTCTTTAAGTGGAGAGAGTAAGAGGAATGACCTCTCATAAAATCCTAATTAAGGTAATGTGTGAATGAGCAGTGGAGCCTTGTGGATGCTGATGGTGATAAATGTCCGTCCCTTCAAAGCCACGCTGAAGGTGAAAGTTGCTCTGGAGTTTAGGTAGCCCACTGTGCCTTATTATTCCAGAGACAACAGAGGAGACACTGATCTGATGCTTCACTGGTGAAAAAAAAAAAAAAAAACGGTAATGAGCTACCAAAACACTTTGCTTTGCAGCCAATCATCTTCTGTGGAGAAATAGAACAGTACCAAACATTTGATGAGATTCAGAAGAATATACTCAAGCAGTCACTTTGACAATTCATTCCCTTAAAGCCAAAAGTAATGTTTCCATTTGTGTCGAAGAAAGACTATCAGCTTTGACATTTGAGCAGCAATTCCCATGGAACAGCTTGTCTATTCACATCAAGGGCATGAGAAGGAGTGACTTTCAAAGAACGATGTGCTTTAATTTGACAGTCCCAAACATGTTTCAATGCAAAAACCAAAAGCGGAACAGCGTGGGGATCTGTCAGGTTTATTTCCTCTCTTCACACATCCTGGAAAGTGCTTTGTTCGTGATGCTGAATCTGGGCTTCGGCAATTTATCACAAAGCCGAGATTTCAGGCCGGCCTATTTAGTACTGTCCAGGTTTCAGAGCATTCAGAACAGATTTATCAGCATCCACATTCACCCAGGACCGGTGATTTAGGAATATACTCACTCATCCATGTCATCCACGTCATTATCGTTCAAGATTTTATTCTTTTGATGGATTTGAGGGTGGCCCTTGCTTGAATTGTCTCCATGCGGAGCAGCTAGATGAGCCTGAATTTGCTCTCAAAATGCTATCAAAGCTCTCATTCATTATTTCCTACAGCAACCTCAATAATTCTCGACCAAGAAGGAGAAAAAAAGGACACGAATCTAAGGAATCCTTGAGAAAAACTAAGACAAAAGAGAAAACAAACATGGGGCTCGTATTATCAGATGACCCCTGTGTTCCGGGAGACGTAGCGGGTAATTTGCATTGGAGTTTTTATTTTACAGATTAAAACCATAGAGGGTTCACATGGGAATAAGATAAAGGATGACTTCAGCAATTAAACAGATCACAGAGGGACCTGGGTAAAACCAAAGACCGATGTGAATTTGGCTTTAATTACTGCAGATGACTGGAAAACCTTCATTCTTATTCACACCGGTTCCCTATGCCGACCTCGTTGCTATCAGCACCAACGATTATAATAAGAAGAATAATTTGGTGACAACATGACAATGATAATCGAGTCATCGTTGTATTTGAATTAATTAGTCCACATCCAATTCAGATTTTGTAGTCATGAAATATTGTACCTCTTGCAAAGTCATTTTTCAATGCCAAATAAATATTTGCACAGATTCCACAGGCTTTGCAACATCTGGCTTCATTTTCATAAAGATTCTATGAAATCATTACTGACTGATGATCACATTCGTCAACTTTCTATCACTTTGTGTTATCATTCTTTCTTTCTTTTTTTTTTCCTCCTTCAGTGCCAAAAAATCACCACCCACAACATATCATTGTTTCTTCCAGGGCACGAAAAACCGCTGTCAACCTCAGTGTTCCTCCTTCACTCCCTCATCTTTGTTCACTTCTAATTAACTGAGATTTTGCTTGGCTGAATTTCAAAAGGCCACTGGAGAAAACAGCTCTACTTGGCTGTGAGTCACTCAATCTTTCATCTGAATTATGGGTTTTTAAAAGTCAAGGCATTATGAGATTGCCAAATGGCAAGGATAAAATACAACAATGTACCAATTATGTGAAAAACTGGAAGTTATGTGATGTGAGTTCACAGCTATAAGGGCCATTCAAGTGCAGCTCAGGAGCATAAAGCCTGCTGTGATTGTAAAGCTGCATTTGCTTGTCTCTGTAAGGAAGAGAAATAACTATAAGATGTGCATAACTTAGCCAACTTAATGGAATTTAGTGGATTTAGTATACTGCTCTCAACAATGTCTCCCTAGATAAAGATTGTAAAATACAACACTGACTATGCATATAAATATTTATAATGACACATAACATTAAATTATTATATTAAATAAATATAAAGTAATTTATGGTGAAAAAAAAAAACAAAGAAACAAAAACAATATTCCCACTTTCACGACCAAAACTTTCTTTATCTCAATCAGGCTTCTACATGATGAGGTCCACTTTCTGCAGTTTATATCCACTGCACCCATTATTACGAGGTGTTTTATCCAAGCTGTCAATGCCCTGTTAATTTTCAAACTGTGCTGTAAACTTGCTGCTAATTCTGCTGCTGCAGTAGCATTAAATAAAGAAGCCAGGCTGCCAACAGTCTGCTTGTGTCCCCTCAGCAGTGTCAGAATGGACCACAGCCTTCCAGCAAAGGCCTGCTTGACTGATCAGAATGGATTATTACACTGATAAAAAAAAAAAGAAAAGAAAAAGAAAGGTGAAGATGAGTAGGCTATGTAGAAAGTCAGGGAAACATTACAGAGAAAGTGAAAGTAGGGAGGGGGGAGCAGAGATAAAGAGGGAGAAAGAGCAAAAACTGACTGAAGGTGAAAGATTTGTGAAATTGTACTGTTAGAAGCAGCAGCTACTGGTTACGATGCCTCTAGCAAGCTGCTGCAGCAGGAAGCATTGTCAGTAGACCTTTTTTTTCACTGCAGACATTTTTACTTGTCATCGCAGGGAAAGCACAGGTGGAGCTAATTGTGCTAACAATGGCCAGGCCGGTGAAACACATCTGAGTCACTCATGTTATTAATTACACCTGTGCTTTTCCTGCCATGACATGCCAAACTGTCTCCTGTGGGGAAAAACCCTATAGCATGGACACTGAGCCTGGGGCTGATGCAGGCATGTTGTTGGACATTCTTACATTGACAAATATAAAGCCTTGTCTAAGGGGCACACTATCACAGCACACTTTTGAGGCCTTAGTGATGATGGCAACAAGGAGGGCCTTCCTAATGAAGCCAACATTGTGAAAGCAAACTCCTCTGTAGCTTGATAACTTCATAAAGGTAAGATGCATTTTATTCCTAGCCGTGCTATGACTGTGCAGTGTTTTAAGAAAAATGTATTGCACACAGAGACTGTGCAGTGCTTTATTTTTAAGTGAAGCTACTGAATTATAATGTCGCTTAATGTGAAGCCAAGGCCGATTTGTGTTTAGTGTGAATTAGTTTACCCGTAGAAGATATTTCTGCCATGTTGTATCAGCAGTTTATCTCTCAAACTGTGCCTGTTGCTGTCAGCATATAAAGTGGGGAATTATGTAGTGAATTCTGAGTGTGTGACTTGTGGTAAACTGGAATAGTTTTTAATTCAAGCTTTTTTTTTTCTGTTTCCAACAAGGGCAGGCACTGGATTTTGAATTGGGGTCACTGGGAGTATGATGTTGAAGAAACAGTCTCTGCCTAACATCGGCATCATCTACTGTAGGTTAACATTTGCCATAACCCAAAGCAAGGACGGCAGCTTTACGGGAAACAAAAACCAATCAAGCCTGATCTGCTACCCTATTCCTCGACCATCATATCAGCTTTTGGCTCCAAATGCATCATCAAGCCAGAAGATGGAGTCTGCTGGTCGTAGGCTGAGGCTGCAGTGACGTCCTGCTTCACTTCACCAAAGTAAGAGGCTGTTTGCACTGTGTGTGTACGTTCTGAGTAACTGTCTTGGCTCTGATGAGTTGATTGTGTGCTTGATATCACTGGCTCTGATGCTACCAGTTATGCTAGCTGTTTCATGAGTTGGAGTCTGCTGGCTGCTAATTCCTGCTCTTATTCTGCTGTTGTCTACCCATGTGCTATATTTGTAATATCATAAATTATGAGAATGTCACAGGGCTTTATTGTTGGAGCTGAGATTATTTATGGTTGCTGCTTGGCGAATGCCTATAATGCTCTCATGCTGTTTATGTACATAGTGTTATCTATGAATACTCATAAGTACTTGTGGCTAAATTAGATTTTGCTGGTTGCTTTCCCGTTGGCTCAATACAAACAAAGGTCTCCAGTAAAAAGCAGCGGTGAATATTGGCTTTAGGGTTGTAAACGTGACTGTTGTCTTACACACAGAAAATCTTTGGAAACTTTAAATGGCTCTTGTCATACTCAGGACAGATATTTGCATTTATATTTTTTTCACACACTTAATATTCAGCCGAACATCTGAGAAAATGTTGACTCTGATTTCTTTATGTGACAGCTTGCTTTTATTCTTCTTCACCTGCTGTTTCAGATAAACTACTGAGCACTTGTTGTATGGCTTGCACTGTTGTTACTGGGTGCTTATCTCCTCCTTATCAACTTAACATAGCCTACTGTACATCTCTTAATAAGAAAACAGGATTTAAAGCCATGAATCTTTGCCTTTTAATGCTTATTTTCATAATCCTTTGCTGATGTGACTTTGCTGCATAACAGGCATTGGGTTTGGGCTTTGTGCTAAGCTTGGTGTTTACTTGTGGGGAGTGATAAGGTCAGGGCCTGTACATAGTCTGTGTTCACTTAAATAAAATCGGTTCCACGTGGGTTGGCCGACTAAATCAACTCCTTTCAGTGACATCGTAATTAAGGTATTGTCGGCTTTCTCCCACGCTCGGGGCATGATTAAGTGACAATCTGTAATTGTTTTCTGGTTCTGCTTCTCCTATGATTTCCCCGTTTATTTTCTGTTTTGTTTTGTCACAGCTCATTAAATATTTACTGAAATTAATGCAGAACAACATAGTGGTGCTGCTGCTAGTAGCTGAGCTGATGGAACTGCACAGTCATTGTCATGCTTTATGTAAACATTGTTTCATATCATCAGTGCTAACATGAATCACAAAGAGAAAATAAGGGGAAAAGGTCTTTACTGTAGATCAGAGGTTTTCAGACTGTGAGGGAAATTGAGAATGAGGTGCAGAGGGAGAGGTGTGAGGCAAAGGTACTGTGTGATGTGAAACGGACAGATGCAGGCTGCTGTCTAAAAACAGGACGTATGTTATTGTAGTTTGGTCTGAAGATTTTACCCATCTAATAACACAGTCAGCAGCAGTGGCTGTAACAAGGCTCATGAAGACAATTAAGGTTTGCCTAAACCCTTGCCTCCTGATGACTTGTTTCATCAGACACTCCTAATCGGAGTCATAATGTAGTCAAACCTTAACACACAGTCCGGAAGGAGACTGAAGAGTCTCCGGGCCAGAACCAGCAGACTGAGAGACAGTTTTGTCCACCAAGCTGTCAGGATGCTGAACTCTCTCCCTGCCTTGCCGTCCCTCCCCCTCCCCCGTCCCTGAGGACCCCCGCACACACGAACCCTAGACCCTCACCCACATCCCCCCTCTGAACCCCCCCGGAAATATGGACTCATTCCCACACACACACACACACACCACTGGGCTGAAAACAAACTTGCACCGACACTTACATTCAGCTGCTGCAATATAACCCTGTTACTGCTTAAATTACATAATTTGAGCTAAAAATTACACACAAATTCTTTTGTGTCACTGTTTTTTGTATTATATACAACTCTCTTCTCAACTGAGATATGTTTATACTGTTTATACTGCTTATGTCTATTTATGTTTATACTGTCTTTAATTTTATTTTTTTTACCGTAACACTGCGGGCCTAGGGAGCACTGCAATTTCAAAACCTGTGTATGACCTGTACATATGGTTTTGACAATAAAGTTGACTTTGACTTTGACTTTGACTTTGACACAGTTGTGTGACACGTATTTTTAGATGAAGTGTGACTTAGACCTCAGAGGATATTGCTATTTCCTCTGTCCTGTGCAAAGAAATGCCCATAATTCTGCTTAAAAATCATAGAAAAGAAAAAGATGTTCCTTATAAATCCTGAACTTGCCAGAGAAACACCATGTTTTTAAGTTTTCTTTGGTATCAAAGTAATCCAGTCACAGTTGTCTGTACATGGATGCCTTCCTAAAAGGAACTGCTAATAGCTAATTTATCATACATTTAATGGTGCCAAAATATAAACTAAGAAAAAAAAAAAATTTTTTCGAGTTGTTACCTGTAGCTAAATAACTGACTCTGTGACATTACTTCCAAATTATAGGAAATGCAGGTGCAGAACGTTTGACTGGGGCTGACTGGGTTTATACGTAGACTTTGAGAGAGTTTCCAAAGGCTAATCATTGACTTTTCCATCAGTTTTTAAAGCAGGCAGCCATAGCTGAATACAGTAACACACAGATCACTGACAATGGTATGGACATGTCACTCTTTTGCTAATATATGATATGGGGTTTAAAGTCAGTGAAGTGTCCCTGAAGTACCTTTCTCAGCGATGGTTGTTGACCATGGGGAAAGTGTTCCCATTGACTGTTGTCAGGTGTTGAAGGCATTTGAGCCGCTGACCTCCCAATCAGAACTGCACTCTTCCAGCCTTTAGGCGACTACTGCCTGCAAATTGTATAACAAGCTGTAATTTCTCCTTCTTAGCCACAAGCATGTCCACATCCCTCAGCAAGTGCTTCATCCTGCCACCACAGCACTCTCATCTTGCCTACAGGGCTAAATCAATGAATCAAGTGAAAGGATGACGGGTGGGGAGGGCGAGTGTGAGATAGACATCAGGAGGAAAACAGAGAATGAGAGGTTAATCCCCACAGCTCAGTATTATTTTATAACTGCCGCAGAGCATAGTCAAGGAAACCCAGGCAACCTTTCTCTTAAGGCCGTCTCAGGATGCATGTCGCGGCGTCAGCTGTAGCCTGTCACTGAAGGTCATTCAGCTGATACCTTTACACACATTTGTCCCCCTGCTGTCAGCGCCTCTTGCACTGTTCCATTTATCTCAAGACTCAACAAAACGCTTTAGCATGTCCTCTGTTTGGCTGCGCAGAAAAATCAAGAGCACATAAAAACATGGGCGTGAAGACACGTGTGCATGTGACACATTTGTTACAATAAGACATGATTAATAATATTAGTATAAGACAAGTTAGTCAGTTCTAGTTTCAGCACATCATCATTTAGTGCTGCATTTATTGTGTGCTCATACCTAATGTATAAGATGTTATCATGAATGCAAGCTGTGTGTTCAGAACAGACAGTGAGAAAGTTAAATTCCCAGTTTGCCCCTCTTTTGCTTCATCTGAAGAATTTCTGTCCGTTTGTGCAAACATACATGATCAGAGAAACTTTTCATGCCAGTTATTTCCCTAACTTCTACATGATATTCATTTTCACACACCCAACCTTCAATTACAATCCACAGGAACAGACCAGTGGCAGGCGTGCCTGACCATCATCATCATCATCATCATCATCATGGGCACAATAATAAACATACAGTCAAGGTTATGGAAGAATGTTTGGTTAGGTTTAAGCACAAGAACTACTTGATTAGGCTGAGGCACTTCCATGAAGGTACTTCCTTAAAGTTAGAGGACCCTTAATCGTCAGGGTTACCATAATAAACATGCAGTCAAGGTTGTGGAATGGTCACAAGTAAAAGAATCGTTGTTAACTATTGGTCATAATAAGCTGCTTGCACAGACGACCTGTGGGCTTGTGTTTAGCAGAACAGTCTCATCAGTCGTCGTCTCATTAAACACTGATTAAAGGATTTTTGTCAACCAATCGTGGATCAAATTAAACAAGGGCTGGAAAAGAGCTCAGCGAATTTCCTACAGAGGTTTCATCCTGAAATTGACACTGCTCGACATAGTGTATTGGTATTGCTCGGTTCCCACTAAATTACAGAGGGTCAGTCTCAGACCAGCTGGCACTTTGTGCAAATGTTCGTCTAAGGAAGCATCATAGCTACATATGGTATGGGAATGTGTAACAGTTCAAAGGTTCTGGGTCCATGTTTTCCACAGAATTAAACCTGCACTGAGGCAGATCAACATTATAGCGTTCTCTCCAGACTGACTAATCAACATTATAGTAAGTGGTTAGCTGTAGCTTAAGCAGTTGCCAGAAGTTCATTTGTTGTATGGAGGACTATTTCTGTAACAAGGCCGCTCAAAACAGGACTGCACTGTGGAGTGTCGCTGAAATAGTAATCTACAGCACATTAAAGACGCCCCGTGGAGTTTTATTGTAAACAAATACATTTTCTCTGTACATTCAGTGTTACGCAGCAAGTTTGTGTGTATACTTGAGGTCTAACAAATGTGATGAATGCATTTCCTGTTTCATAAACCATTTTCACAGCTGCTTTTTGTTTTGTTTTGTTTTTTGTTTTCTTTTGTTTACATACAGATTTCTTCTTCACTGCCTTTTCTGATGCATTTCCTTTGGCTTGCAGTTTTAACACATTCAGTCATATAGGTGATATGAGGTGGGTGGCAGGACTGACTGGAGGAGACTTGCAATAAATGGCCCAACTAGTGGAGAGGACTCCCACTGCAGGACAGATCAATCCTGCTGGTGGTCCTGCACAGCTCTGCTCTCTGAACAGACCGAGCTTGGACCAAATGTTAACATGCTAAACAAAATACAATTCCTGTAGTAGCGTAATGGGAAATGGAGTTTTTGTTTTCATTTTGTCTCATGTAAAATGCATATGAGTGGAGCGAACTTCTGTTGCTGCTTTTATAGATAGAAGCCAGCTACCCCTCCAGCCCCCCCACCACCACCACCCCCTGCTGTGGTTACGCTCTATGTGCACCTTGGATAGTGTTTGTTTCTACTTTGCACCCATAGGGGGGGCTTTTTATAACACTCCCTGCATGTTGCTATGTATTTCATGCTGATGTGCTTTATTGACACAGCGGGGGAGCATCCAGAAAGAATAGACTTGAACTGCCAAGTCAAACTGCATTGCCGTCTCTATTCGCTATTTGACGTCAGTGCTCTTGACAGAGCTCTGCTTGTTGTATATTATGTGTGTGTGTGTGTGTGTATGAATAGTGTATTAATGCCTGCAATGATGCCAGTCCCACAGGGGGATAGTTTACCAAGTTTAGAAGCAAAATCAAAATGAAGTGGAAATACTCATAAACGGAATACAAAACATTTCCCAGGGCTGCAGTTCAGCTCCACCTGAGACAAACTGTTTTGGCATCTATTGCTCAAATTATGTTAGTTGTGCTTATTAATAGATTGTCAGATCTACGGTATGTAGTGGGTCATTACACCCACCACATACTGTAGAACTTACATGTAGTGGGTCATTACACAAACTTATATGGAAATGAAAAAGATGGAATGAAATAAGAATATACAAACAACACAACAGCCAAAAAATACACAAAAAAAGTAAATATTTACAGGAGGCTTACACGACCCAGACAGAGCAACTGAATCAGCAGGCATGTAAACTAGAAAGTGTGTAGATAGCATTGGTTGTGTATCCTGAGACTGTCGGTCTTCATCTGCTGTCACTCAGATCTCTACAAAATGGATTTAATGGTAATTCTGCTGTATTTTCCATTACAGCCTTCTTTTATGTGGTAGAACTGCACTTACTGGCTCTTTGGAGCAGCTATACTCATCTAAAAATATATCTATCTAATGTTTATTCAACTTTATCCTGTCCTCTACACCCGTCTTCTGTATAATACAACTGCACTTCTTGCACCGGCTGTTTGTTTTCTGTTCAGATGCAGATGATCGTTGAATATCCCTTTTTTTTAATCACCCAACAGCTATTCAGCAGCAAGTGAAGGTGTGTCACTCTGCATTCACTGCACGACTCACCACAGGCAGACAGAAAAACACGTCTTTATGACCAAGAAGCACTTTTCAGCAAAACACTGAACAAAAGTTTGAACCCATCTTTGCAGCAAAGGTCTCATGTTGTAAAAAGTGTTGTATGTTGGCACAGTGTTGCTTTTTTTCCCCCCACACGTGGGTGTATGTTTTGTCACATTATTGGTTTCCTCCTCCACACTGCAGCAGATAAACATCCTCAAAGCTTATAACTGACTGTATATACATATGCATACTGCTGGTACTGACTTGACTTCAAGAATCTCTCTTTCACACATCAGTTAAGGTAAAGAATATGTGCAATTCATTGAACTAATACAGGCTATTTTTGCTAATCTGACTTAACAGACTACTGGTTTTTATTAGAGGAAATAAAGTAACATGGTGTTTTTATACATTTCAGCAGCAACAGCCGATAAAATAAATAATCACATAACTGTGTGAGGAGGGAGTTCACTGTGACCCTGGTGTCCTCCAGCAAACTGTGGCCGTGTGACAAAAATCAACACTTTGGTTTGTGTGCAGCTCTTAAATAAGTAGCCATCACACTCATTAGATAAATTGACACTCTGATATGCTAGAATATCCTCGCCAATTTGTTTGTAATGTAAGGGTTCACAGTGTGTCTCTCAAAGTTGTTAGCAGCCTGATGGAAGTGATACCACCTGCTGCGTTGAAGATGTTTTATAGTGTGAAATTTTCAGGAGGGGTGCTAATTTGCCCTTGCATCCTGCACACATGAAGCAGAAAATAGTTCCCCTCCGTAATGAGCACTCAGTTCTGTAAACAACTAGGTTGTGACACTTCTCAGAAAAGGGACCCAAGAGCACGACTCAGGAGACAGATGTTAAAGTAAAGAGCTGCTACAGTCAAAGAGAAGTCTGTAAGAATACGTCCCAATTTACTGTTTTAATATAAAGGAATTTTCAGTATTTATTCCTCACAGTGCTTTACCTGTATTTTGCGCATTGCATTGTGGGAGAAAGAACCCCTTCAAGAACCCCACAATTTGAATTTGCGTGGAGCAACATTAAATATCTCATTGATTGAATACCAGAAGCATACCAGAGCAGATTACACAGACATGTTAACATTCTTTTTAAAATGTGGCTGTAAAGATTTTGGAAAAAGTTTTTCCTCATTTGTTTGCTTCACTGTTCTGTTACAAGTACACCGAGACACAAGGACCAGACAAACTTGGAACCTGAGTGTGTGTGTGCAGTTGAAGTGTTGAATCTTTGCAGCAGAGGATATGCGGATGTTAGAGGGCTTGTGTCTCCCTTGAGTGGCCACATACAAGACATTTAAAGTGAAGACATCCTTTTGATCTCACATTTTCAGATATCACAGCAGGCAGAATGTCACCCAGATAGTTACTGTCAAAGTTGCAGAGCAGTCTTTTCCAGGTGAGGGAGCGCATATTGCAGAGAATGTAGCTGAACAAACTGATGTGATTGATGCAGACCAAAGTGAGGATGGTGTGAGTGATAAAGTGCAAGATGCCTATACACAAAAAAATGTAGCTCTGTTTTATTTGGGCTTGCAGGCAATGTTTTTAGTCTCAGCCTCCACAATTAGAGATAGCAAATGGAAACTCTTCAGGATAATCAACAGGAGTGTGCAATGGATGTGCTTGAACACTATGGTGTTCCAACAGAGAAATGAACATGTCTGTAGAGGAGTGCATACGAGCAGAGCTCTATGCACGACGCCTTACATGCAAATGGTCCTTTAACTACTCACCATCAAAGGCTGCAGTATTACAAGACGCACTTTAACTATGCTCAGCCTGTTGAAGTTACACTTGGGTACAATGATAGAGGGCAGAGGAGACTCTATCATTACATTCCAATACTGGAAAAGCTCAGAGTAATGATAAAAGAGGCAATGAAAGTGCAGCACAGCAGAGTTCTAACCTTCTGGTTGAAGATGGTGCACTCTGTGATTTCACTGATGGGCATGTCATTAGATCTAATGCCATGTTTGCCTCAGACCCAGATTCTTTAAAGGTGATGCTTTTTTAAGAAGCTTTTGAGGCAGCTAATCCTCTTGGGATCTGCTAAGCAAAAGTTTTAACTGTCTACTTTACTGTGGGGAAATTTCCATCCACACCACCGATCAACTGTTGATCAAACACAGTTGGTACTGCTCTGTATAGATTTTTCAGTGAAGTTTTCAGTGAGCTTGTGTCAGACTTGTATGAGCTGGAGGTACAGGGCACATCTTTTGAGGGTAAGATATATACAGATAGAATCGCATGCATAATGGGAGATAACTTGGGCTCCTACATGATTGGTGGGTTCCCAGAAAATTTCAGTTTTCTGAGTATTTCTGTGGATACTGGCTGGATCTGGTCACCAAAGATGTATTTCTATCCAACTCGCAAATTTGGCACTCAGAGCAACAACAGAGCACAGCTTGGAGGCCATGCAGCCCAATATAAGAGGCTACTGAGGTTCTTGCCTATTTCAGTGGACAGAATTGGCAGTGCTGACAATTCTTCTAAGGGCATTGGCTGAATTTGTTTGTTCCTGAAGCCTTTCACAGTCTCACACCGCTTCTCAAAAAGAAGTGTAAATGAGGGAAGTGTTATTCCCACATGTAAATCGTAGGCCAATACACCAGTATCTCCTTCTATAGGCTGACTTGAGTTTACAGTTTGGTCAACACACACACACGTGGATCACGTGATTTGAAATTAATTGTAGCTATTTCGAACTTTTAAAACTGCAGGTTCAGGTTTCAGACTCCGCTAGCTTTTATCCAGAGCTTTATGATGGTGGCATCAGGGCAGTAGTTGCAGACTTTGCAGACTCAGTTCTAAGTCCAACTTAGAGGCACTTCATATGCAAATAGGTATTGAGAGATCCGGAAAGACAACTACAGATGGAGCAAATGACGAGAATTTTTTATCAAAAGTGAGACAACTGTCCTACTTTCCCTGTGTGGAAACGCTGCCAGCTGGATCCCTGAGCTTGGAGTCTGTGAAATCAATACAAACATTTAAGATAAGCTCATATCGTATTCCCCATCCCCTGAGAAATATGCTGTTCCATGGCACAAAATGCTCCCAAACCTTATGCTTGCCGTGAGTGAAAAGACTAAAGCCTATAAGAGCTGGTTCACATGGTCACTGATGATGTACTCAGTAAAGAGCATGGAAGGCCTGGAAGAGAAATGATTCCCATGCAAATTGTAGAGCGACAGACAAAGAGCTCAACTAAACTAAAGTCACTGGAACAGGACATGATCCTCTCTTTATAGAACTACAAAACAGAATCAAAAATGTTCGGAGGCCATTAACTATCAGCTCAGCAAAGAGGCCATCAGAAGATGAACCACACATTCAGATTATTATGGACGTTTGGTGGGGCAGCCTGATGTTGAAGCAGAACTAGAATCTAATGCTGATTTGCACATAGTTAAATGAACTGTTGTGTATTTCAGTGTTTTAGAATGTTATATCGGTCTGGTGATGGATACCAGTCATTACTGTATTTTAACATTGTTTTGGAGTGGAAGCAAAATACATGTACAATACAAAGACAGAATTGATTCCTTCTGCCTTTGGCTTTTTATAATAAATTCATTGAGCAGATCACTGATATAGGTTGTGTGGTGCGTTTGAAGTACTAAGCACTTTTAAAGTTTAAAGTTGTAAAACTAGTCAAAGGATTGGACATACATGAAACAAAGAAAACATTGATGGCCCTGTTTTAGGAGACTCATGCCTTTTGAAAACTGCTTTGAAAACTTCAACTGTTTTACACATTATGCAGGCTTGACTTTTATTGTCCAAGATTTTTTTTATTTATTTAATTTTTTTTTTAGCTGGATGTGTGAGTGTTGTGGCCTTTCCAAAATTGCATTTTTGGGCCTTTGTTACAATTAATTATTCATTCCAGCTCACGGCAGTTTGAGCCACGGCATAAGACGAATAATAATAAAAAAGGCACAAACCTAATGGGGTTTTACCCCTTTGGAGTTTGAACCCTTAAAATCCAAGCAGGCAGACAAAGTACAAAGGGTCGGGCTGAGGCAAAATCCCAAAAAAAACAAAAAAAAAAAAACAGGCAAGGTCCAAAACACGATCAGGATCAAAACAGGCAGGCAGAGAACAGAGCACTTGAAAGCTGAGGCAGATGGCACAAAGACAATCTGGCAGACAGCAAGAGGAAGCAGACTGGGATGTATACAGGAGAGCTAATGAGGGAATGGGGATCAGGTGAGCAGGTAAATGGAGAGGAGGAGCAGGTCAGGTGATTCTACAAGCAGGAAATGCAGGCAGGTGGAGAGTGGCAGGGTCTGAAATGACAGCCGAGTAAAATCATGTTTGCAAAAACAACTGGACTGAATGAATGAAAGGATGAACGAGCAGACTGAAACTAAAAACCATAACATAGGCACGAACATTCAAACACAGGAGACAAATGTTTGCAGATTACAGATTAGTGTTATTAAAAAATAATCTGCTTCAATTTGCACACAACCCAAACAGTATCATCATCTCCTCTATCACCAATGTTCTTCTGAATGGCAGCCTCTGATTTTGACGTTAGGGTTCATCTATTACTCGTCTTATTGAAATACTTGGAGTACTTCAAAGTGGTGTCAGCATCACTTTTTCAGATTTCATATTTGTTTTTCAGTGTTTTTTATGGGGGGGAGTAAACATGAGAAAAAGTAACTGATGTTTTATTGAGTCCGTTTGCCTTTTAGATTTGTCTGCCTCCATGTGATGTTTCCTGTTGCATTTCTTTTTGTCCTCATACCCCAGCCCACCACCCCCACCCCTCCCTCCATCACTTCAGATCTGGCTGCCAGTCAGCCCTTCTGATTTTCAAAGGCTCCAGAGCATGAAACAGAGAGTCTGAACATGGGCCAGATTTTGATTCTCTGATCTTCCCTTCTCACTTCCCTCTATCTCAGTAAGCCTCTCCGTTTTTGTCTTTTTCTGTTTTCCTGACAGTCTGAGTGGCAGACGAGCATGCAACAGGCAACTATTGAATCATGGTACCACTGAGGTACATGAAAACATCTTCAAGGGTTTTACTGCTTTTATACTAATGATACAATGTGGTGAGTGAAACGCTTCCTTAACAACATAGGGAAAACATTGTGGTTGCTATAAAATTACTATTTCATTAATGTTAGCAGGCCTTTGTCATCATGGTTACATTAACAACCACTTCGTTATGATAAGGGAAAGACATTAGGTTTAATTAATATAAACTGGCAGTAGGAAACGGGAAAAGAACAGTGGTCTCCCATGTTAACGTCCAGTGTTTTGTTTACTTGCCATCTGTTCACCTGCCAGAAACATGCATCTCATGTGATCCAATTACAGGTGAACAGCTCTATGTACATCAGTTAACACCTGGTACCTGAATGCATCTCCACATGAGTGACCACTTGTGATCAGATCTCACCTCTTAGAGCTGTCCGCTTGTGATCTGATCACCCAAAATGCATGTTAACTCCAGGTGTGAATTTTCTTCAGAACATATTTGCTGTTGCAAAGTAATAGATTACGATGATGATGATGATGATGACAGTGATGATGAAGGTCCAGTATGTCTGCTGCTTTAGGGACACTATTCCAGGAGACACTGTAAGGACAAATTATTTGTGTGGTTGTTCAGGTCGGAGGACTTGTTGAATGAGACCCATCACCAACTGATCTGAGGTCAATTTGTTACTAATTGAAAGTGTGCAGTCACATAAACAGTTTCCTTTGTTACTGTGAATAACTATGAATCACCAAATTGTTTGTGAGATAACTCACATTGATTCATATTCATTCACATTGATATTAAACACTTTTACTGTCTTGTTTTATTGTAGTTCTAGTATTTTCATACATGGGCCACAGACAGTTAAAACTTTTAGGACAGACATGATAAGAAGCTCTTCACAGCCTTGCACTTAGACGTACTTGATTCCAAGTGTTTTATAAAAAAGCGTGGAAACATTTTAACACTCTTACAATAATAATAATAAGAAGAATAATGGTGGAACAATGAGGGTTATTTTATCAAGAAATAGCTAAAAAACCCAACATATTCAAACTACAAATATCACATTTTTCTTTTTTTACAGGTCCACCACGTTTTTTTTTCTTACTTTGTGCAGAACCAGGTCAGCTGTTCCCCCTGTTACAGTCTTTATGCTCAGTTAGGCTAAACATTCTCACAAGACTCACTGTGCCAAAAAAACCACCAAGATTTCCTGCCTCAGTGGCTACACACTAATGGCAATAACATCTGCGGCCATGAAGTTATGGTGAGTGCATCATTCTGTCATACCTGAAAACCCATACCTTCCTCCTAATGGATGCACATCAGTCTGCCTAACGTACCAACAGCTGCGCCGAGAATGTTGTCAGCCTTGCTCTCCACTACATACTGCAACACCTGGAGAACCCTGACGCTTACGCCCGTATCCTGATCATCGATTTCAGCTCTGCCTTCAACACCATAAATCCTATAATGCTCTTCAGCGTGCTGTTAGATCTGAACATCTATTCTTGTACATGCCACTGGGTGTGGAGCTTCCTTTGGTAAAGGAGACAGTGGTGAAAAACCTCTCATCTTGCCCTTTAACCCTCAGCATTGGCGTCCCCCAGGGCTGTGTCTCATCACATTGTTTCAGAGGTGGTGGTTGGGATTGTGTCTCAAACACGACACTGACAAAAAAGGTTTTAAAGTGTGTTTTGTTCTGTTGTTATTCAAGATTACATGCATATCAATAGTCGACTTTATTGAAAAAATCCTGGTGAGCCCTGTGTGATGCCTCATTCTGTTGGAATTTATTTCCTAATCTTTTGCTTATCATCAGCTGTTACTCTGGGGAGCATGAAAACGAGTGGGGGCGGGTCGGCGGCTGAAAAGAGACATCAAACGGCCGGAGAGGCATCTCGCGTTCTATCTTCCTGTGTGTTCTGTTATGAGCGAGGCCCGCGCTATCATGGCAAGGTCTATCTTTCAGTGCACTGAGTGAGCAAACCTGCAGAAGGAAGATAAAGAAAAATGGGTTCAGTTTTTTCCATCTGAGAAAGTGTGCTTGTTAGAGCAGAGAATCCATTCCCGTTTCCCTGGGACCTTTGATCTGGGATTACACAGGAAGCTCTAAGATGAGAGCTCTACGTTTGGCCTGGGAGAGCTCATGATAGAGCAGCCCGAGGTGGTCGTGGCCTCTGAAGTGAAAACCGTTGCTGAGTCTGCAGCAAAGCAAGATTGCACGCTTTTAAGTGGATTATTATATGATTGCCAATTTTCATCAGTAGAGAACAAGAATAGAAGAAGAAAAAAGGAACTAATAGAAATTGCCCGTAGCAACAACCAATCCAAGAAGAGACCATGTTATCAATTTACCTGAAATCCACTGGAGGAACTGTTGTTCATTTGGTTCTTTAGACTAGAATGTCTCTCTTTTATTTTTCTTGTTATATAACTTTGTACGTGTTGTTGCTCTCTGCAGC
Source organism: Toxotes jaculatrix (assembly GCF_017976425.1). Classification (NCBI taxonomy): domain Eukaryota; kingdom Metazoa; phylum Chordata; class Actinopteri; family Toxotidae; genus Toxotes; species Toxotes jaculatrix. The sequence continues at coordinate 9,715,582 of NC_054409.1, read as the reverse complement.
AGCGCGTTGCGGATGATTATGAGAACGCCTGCAGTTCATCACAAAACAGCTCTATCAGAAAACTTGGCAAATGTACCAAAACGTTAAGTGTGATACTACACTATAAGGAATGTGCTCAATTTTGATAAAGAAAAAATAGTTACATGGAGTTTCCATAACACAGACTCTGTTTTTGAACTAACTTTATTGGCCTACCCAACAAGTTCTAATAAGCTGATCAACATTTGTGAGGTGAACTCCTCCTTTTTAAGATATTCCACCCCACTGATGGAAATGTTAATTCTTGGCTGTGACCCAAGCTAAACCAAAGGATCAGGATTTGACTCAGTCCAGGGATTTTTCTTTTTTTTTTTTAATACACTGGTATCACATATATTAACCCTGCTACGTTCTCGATCCCCAAAACTGGCAAACATGCCCCAGTGCGCAAGTAGAGCTCGCAAAACAAACAGCAATGAGGACGTGCAGTTAGCATGTTAGCTTAAATCAGCGTGTGAGGCAGACTGGGCTGGCTGTTATACTTTATTCGTGCTTGTGATTGTGAGGGAAGCAAATATTGTATCAGACTCTGTGTCTGTTGTGATCCAGACATCCCCATTAACAGCCATTACATTTATATTCTACCAGTGAGAATGTATTTTGCTGAATATGTCTTAAAGGAAATGTAATATGCAGGTGCTGTGTTGCTATGTTCTCCACAAAATTCGTACGGAGGTGGCCAAGGTGGATGCTGGGCATACAAAGTGCAAGACTCTGGTTCCACAGAGTGGGATTCATGTCCACATGTGGTTAGGGTTGAGACTGCTAAAGTCAGGCCTGGCTTTTTCAGTATTTTTCAGCTGCTGTTCCTCGATATGAACTAGCCTGCCCCGAGAGAGCTGTCGTCTGCAGACAAGGTGGTGCAGAGGATGCAAAGCTGTGTTTTGTAAAACCACTCGCAATCTGGAGCTATACTGACAACAACCCTTTAATACCAAAATGTCTCCTTTTCAAACACCTTTGCCTCACGACTTAAAAATGGACTCAAAAGACCATATTCCAAACACAAAGTTTATGCATTCATTTATTCCATTGGTACCCTTCTCTAACTCTCTCTCTCTCCCTCGCTAGCTTTCCCTCCGCTTCATGTTGTGATCTTAACATTATAAATGGGTTCTCTGGCAGCGCTTAGATTAGATTTGTTTCTATGAGATTCATTCGAGCCCTAACTCTGGTCTCGGTGCTCATGTGGCTTGTTTTCCTGATGAATGCCCCCTGCCCTGTCAACAGTCATTTGCAAGATCTCTTCTCATAAACTCGTCCACAGAGGGAGCCCAAAATCCTTCCTACTGAATCTATACTGTAAACCTCCAACCTTTACCAAGGTCATTCAGCCACTCACAAACTAAACAGACACGTCTGAATTCTACATAATTATAATAATCTAATCATCATAATACAATTAAGATTAAAAATAAATAAATAAATAAAGTTCTGTCTCATGGGACAGCTGGCATGTAACCCCAGGGTTTGTGTGTATGGAGTGGGTATGGGTGATTGGGTTTTGATTGATATGTTTGCTCTTTTCCTAGGGGAGCAGAAAGAGGAGTATTTAATGCCTATTGCTTCATACGGAGTGAAGTATTGATCGTCCGGGCCTCCATCTTGCCTTTGTCACACACCCTCAGGCCTGACAGCTCCCAGTGCTTGAATAAGATGTCATTATTTCTCCGTCAGCGGGAGTCATTTTGAAATCTGGTGCTAGCATTTGGTCTGGGTTGTTCGGAGTTGTATGGTTGCGCTTAAAGGATAAAACGTGTGTTATTTTGTCTTTTTAAAGCTATCAAGGAATCCCCTGAAGAGACCAAAACCAACAATGAATTTATTCTGCTAACAAGTACTGCCCTGTGTAACCACAGCTTGATATAGCTTCTGCACCGCAGAAATCTACTGTTATCCGAAAGCTATTAAAAAGACATTAAAGGGCCATACTGTTGCAAGGGGTGACACAGGCTTTTATTACGATGAAGACAGCCAGCGTCGTTTATTCTGAAACAACTGTGATTGCAGTTTCTGTCTCAATAGAGTAGCTCCATGTCAGGGAAGATGTCACGGTGCATGCTTGGAGGCACGGATCTGAGTTTACTTAGCTGAGAGAAAATAAAAATTAGTATGTAATTGTTTCGCTATGTGTGGAGCATTTAAGAGCACAAGGAGAGACTTTGATTATAGCTCTGATACAACAAATAGTCAAATTGTTTAATTCCAGGCTATCTTAAGTGAGACTGATTTGCAATGTATTTTGGGTAAATGAATTCCTTTGAAACTAGAAACTTCGAGCCGTTGAGCTGAAGCAGAACATGTGGGCAAGGATGTTTTACTGAAAATAATTCCAGCAGATGTGGTCTTTCTAATCTGTGGCTGGTATCACACACAGTCTTAGTTCAGTGGCTAGTCATGTTTTCTTATTGGGAAACTATTATTGCAGCAGAGCAGAGCGGCTAAAAAAAACAGGCTAGCTCAAAGATGGAGCTTAAATAGGCCTCATTACGAATGGCTGTTTGCATGTACTATACCAGCACCCTGAAACAGAGGCAGCTAAATGGAATTCAGCCATCATTAATCTGATTATTTATACTTGTGCTTTTCCTTTAACATGGCAAAATGTCTTCTGTGGAAAAAATAAGCTATGTGACAAATTGTCAGGCATGAATTTGTGATCTATAAGTTTATTGGCTGCATACCACTGTTAAATCCCTCATTATGTTTAAAAAAAGAAAAAAGTCTGGGCTGGTCATGCAAGCCTGACTGAGCTCCCAAGCCTGTAATACACTTGAGAGGAGAAATTGCAGAAACAAATGATTTTGAAGGGGCCACTAAGACGGTCTCTCCTCTTCTTCCGGCTCACTCACAGCAAATCACAAACTGAGCCATGTTTTCCTCCTTTTTTGACAGTTGTGAGCAGGTGACATTGATTGTTCCAACAAAAGCAGCTCTGAGTTAGTCAGGTTTGATAATTGTGAACTGTTCAACTTCATTCACTCTAGTCTGAGAGCAAAACTGTGACGGGCTGAACCATTTAAATCCTTTCCTTTTGTTATTTTGACTTGTCTTTCTCCTTCCTGAGTATAATATTATATTAAGGTTGTCATAATAGGCGCTGACAGCATCTGCTTGGCTTTCACACCATCAAATAAGCATCAAGCTTTGAGATTATTGGTGCCACAAACTTATGACAGTTACGAGCAAGGACAAAGAAAGGAAAGTGGGGGTTGAAGGAATAAAAGAATAGACGAGGATAACAAAAAGCTATCAGACAGTTATAAAAAAAAAAGAAAGAAAGAAAGACACCATGGTCTCTTTCTAGCACCATGGCAACTAGCTGACAATGTCATTACATCTTGCTCAAACACAAATCCAATGTACACAACAAAGAGGCAATTCTATGGTCTGCCTGCTTTAATGTTCCCCTAAGACAGATAAAGAATTCAGACCTAAAGGTGAGAAATGGCATCTCTGATGAACCACACAGGGGTAAAATGATAGCCCATTTCACTAGGCTGAAAGAAAGATAAGCATGTGTTTGTGGCCACGGAGGTGTGATTCAATCAAACTCACAGAGCATAAAACATCTAAAAGATGACAATGTGTTTTAATTTTAGAGAGGGAAAACTGCTCGTTGTAATTCCATGTGAGGTAGCCTGATGTGAGGCTGTGCTGGTGAGGGGAAATAATGGGTGTTCCTAGAATAGCAGTTATACTTACATAAGACAATCTTACACTGATTGACACCTTTTATCAAAATAACTGAAGCTGTGTTGCGGTGACGGTGGTCCGCAATTCTTACAATTATACCTGTCAGCGTGGAGATTAGTCAGTCATTAAGTAAACGTGGGTAAAAAAAAAAAATGTGACAAGACTTAAATAACTAATACTTCTCAACTCCTTTGTAACAGCTATAGTTTTTTTTTTCTTCTCTGCTCTTCTAAACAGAAGTTCACTTACTTCCATGTTCCTGTGAAGTCTCGTTCTGCGTCTTAAAGGTCATGGTTTCAGTTTCTTACCATTTCCTGTTTTATTTTGATGTACTTGATTTACTAGCCTTCTCACTGCTGATACACCACTTCCTGCCCCAGTGTATCTCCCCCTCTGTGAGTCCCTGCTCCAACCTGTGTCCCATTACCTCCTCTGCTCTGTGTGTATTTAGCCTGTCTAACTTTCCTTCTGTGCCAGATTGTCTTTCTTCCTAGTGTTGAGTGATCCACCCATAGTTCGTGAGTTTTCCTAGTGTTTTTTTTTTTTGTTTTTTGTTTTTTTACTGCTGCCTGATTTGTAGTGTTAGACTTTGTCCGCTTCTTGTTGGATTTGTTTGCCTTGTTCTTACTGATCTCCTGTGTGTCAAAGTTTTTGTAAAGTAAAGTTTGGGACTTTTGGACTTTCTGGACCCGTCTGTGTGTTCGTTCACTGGTGTTTACAATGCTTCAGAAGACATGAGAAGACTTGAGACTTCAGAAATGTCAACTATTTGATTTGATTTGATTTTATCATTACTTTTAACTTTTCTGGTGTATTTTTTTTCTGTCTTGATGATAGTATTATCATAGTCTTTTAACAAAAACAGGATTTTGGATGCTTATCTTTTGGATTAATCCATTTATTGATGCGAGGAAATATTAAATACAGGCTTTGAGCAAGCTTCCCACTTCTTGCCACACTTGCATTCAGTTTTTTATGCAGCAGCAACAATAAGAGCCCATTCAAGGACCACAGATTCAGAATGAAACAAGTGTGGGGCAAGTCTTATTTTGTAAGGTCATGGTTAAGTGATAACTCCAACTGTGGTGTTTTCTTTTATATTAAAAAAATGTATAACATCATTTACAGAGGTATGCATGGGATAGAAATCTCAAGAATACAAATAAGATGCCTTCAACTAAGATAAATAACTAGTAGAAGAAATGAATAGTCAAACTATTGAAATAGTTCACTTGAGGGCATCTCTTCAACATGAAGCAGTGGCTGAGTGGAGGAGCTTTCAGAAATGTTTAAGATCAGGAGCCACATAGTGATTGGTATCAGACAGGCTGAGCCCACTGACACTGTATTGATTTTCACAGGCTTAAAAAAAACCTTTAAACTGTTCCTAATAGTTACTTTAACAAGAATGTCATGATTCAGTCTCTTTTTTTTATTACAGTCTCAACCATTTTCTGTCAAAATACATGGATACGTATAGAGAAAAAAAATACAGGGAATTCAGTCTTGAAGGCAAAACCCAAACTTTAAATAATCAGTGCATTTGTTCTCTCATAATCCTCTTGAGATGTTAATTTGAAAAAAAAAAAAAAAAAAAAAAAAAAAACAATGTTCCATTTGGAAAAGTTAGTTTCTAATCACTGCAATTTTCAGCAGCATGTAATTAGTCCCCTCAGTTAAAGTTAAAAGGCTCTTAGGGTTCCTTTCCAAACAGTCAAGAGATGTACTAGAAAAAAAAAATACAATGTGTGATGTGTTAATATCACTAAACACTAAATCTTCTCTGTCTATTAATAATGAAAGTGTGACACAAAACTGTTACCGATTCCTTCGGAACAAAAAGTAAGCACGTGATAAGCAGAAGCTGCATAGATACATATGGACAGCCATCTGTTGCTATAAAGCGCTGAAGAGGAGCCTACTAATGCATTCAACCTGGACATGTGTCGCAACTATACAAACTGTAGGTGCTTGTAAGTTAATTCTGTTTCCTTCTGGACACGTCTAGAAGAAATGTGTTACCAATATGTCTCTGTTTTCCCTGATTTTCTTTACTTTGTGCCTGAGAAAAGCTAAATCTTCCTGTCATTAAATACCATGTATTGTGAGTAAGAAAATGCATGCATTGAAATTAGTTGGTGAATAACATTTAGTCATAGAATTTAGATCTCTGATTGAGGTTCATTGTTCCAGCTCTGTTCTATAGCAACTCTAACAACCCAAACTTTTCTACACTGTACTACACTGTACTCTCTGTACTGGCCAATCACACAAGTGTAAAACCTCTAAAAGTGCAGCAATTTGCTAACTAATGTTTTTAAGATTTTTGCCCAAATGTTCCACAGTAAAATCCTGATATCCTAAATGCTATTTTATCATAAACCATTGTCCAGTGTGTTATCTGATGAACTTCCAAACTTATGGATGTTTTATTAAAACTGGACGTCCTGGATTCTGTTTGAATTTCTCGCCAGTACCCATGCCAACATGCAATACAGCATCCATTTCAGTCTGAAAGCAATTTTGACAAAGGTCATTTTCTCCACTCCAGCAAGTCCCAGGTCTTCTTTGCTTCTTCCTGCAGGCATGATTGTATTCCAGTGACTCTCTTGCTGTTTGCCATTGTCAGTGAAGGCTTGCCATTAACCACAGAACAGGACTGGATTTCGCTGCTGCCTCTTAGTATCTTTATTAGTTTGCTCAAATAAGGAGTGAGGCCAGGGAGGTCACCCATCAACACAGGGGAAAGCAGGCTAGACCAAGATAGTAACGCTGGGGTGAAACCCTTAGCGAGTGAAGAAATCAAGGTCTAATGTGGTTTCAGTGTCCCTAGGCCCAAGCCATCTGGCAGTCTGAGAGTGATAGGTTTGCTAAGGCAATCATACATCGCTTTTCACCTGTATCAAACCAATTGGCTGGCCTTCTATGGACAGCTGCTCCCTTGCACAGTGTTTGACACATTGATGGATAATGGATAGACATAGCCTCCATATGGCAGATACAGAGCAGACTTAGACCATGTAATCCTAAATCCTTTTCTCAACCCTCACCAAATGACTTGGAGAGCATGTCATATACACAGGATAATCCATGCACAGACTAGTGAGGAGAAAGTAGCTACCATCCTTTCAAATCCAGTCTGCAGTGAATTTCCTGCAACTATAAAGATCCCAACTGTCAAGTGGGTTATTATTCTAATCACCTCTAACTTTGCTGCGCTACCAACTGATTGGTTGTAATGATAGCTAGTCTCTGATGATAGCATAGTTCTCATGTGACACCTGCATGCTGATAATGCTTGAGTTGAATAAGACTTGTGCATTCTGCTTGTTCTGTACTATATGCACTGTCGTCAGGGGCAGAGAGCAAAGATAAGAGGACAAAAAAAAAGGGCTAGAACCCTTTTAAATAATTCACATTTGCTATTTCTGTGTAGGTAAGTCAGGATTTGTGAACACTGGAATCATTCACTTTGTTAAAGCCCTTGAGGGAGAAGCCATTATTAGTCATTATTGATTATGAGATTAAATGCTGAAAATCTCAGCTAATCCGTTTTATCAGGACTGTGTGAGTGTGGTTTGGTCATACTTGATTGACACCCCACAACTTGCTAAACTCTGAAGCATGGAAATGTGACATTACCTTTTTGTAGGAGGGGCCCACCCACTTCAAACCCGTGAGAAGAGCAAGGACAAAAAAAAAGAAATGCAAAACGCTCTATTGTTCCAACTTTGGCAGAAAATTGCGGGTTCACATAGGAAACAATCACTCATAGTAAGAAACTGATGGAAAGAACTGATTTTTTTTTTCTCATATTTCTCAGCTGCTAACTTCATAGAGCAGTTGAATGCTGAGCTGACACCAAACCAAAACAAGTCAACACCTACAAATCAAAATTTAAACTGGGTTCTGGGCTCATTTTGGGTTCAAGAAATCTCACAAAATTCTAACCTGTCGGTGCTTTTATCATAGATGACAGTTTTTTTGGAAGTTAGCTTGTTAGTGGGCACTTCCCTACTGACACGTCCAATAGACACAGTACAGCATTATCAGTTGTTTTTCTGTTCATCTTTTATGTTTTCATTTAGCCTTTTTTTTCCAGCTTCTACCAGGTGCTACTAGAAATGTGGCTGATGAAGGTGGATGAAAATGGATCTATAGTATAAGCTACATGTGCTGTAAAAACCAAAGCAAAGCGCTGACAGAGCTTAAAAAGCTCCACAGAGAGAGCTGGGTAATAATGCTCTGTAGGTTTGTATAAGAACGAACCTTTTCATGTTACATGAAGTCGTTTGATGTTTTTTTTTTTAAAGAAATGAGCTTTAAGAAGTTATGTTGCACCTCCTTAACTGCAGCAAATGTTCCAGCAGTTCATTACACATTTCAGTCAGGTACCAAATACACAAAACACAAAGTAGTAAAAGCTGCGAGTTCAGTCTCAGTTCATCTGACGTGGGTGGCCTCCCTTCACCTCTCTCTGTTTCGTACCATCATGAAATAAAGAGAGCCGTGCAATATTTAATCACTTTTGGGAATTGAGCTACCAGCGATCATGTTTCCTTCCTGAAGAACCTTTGATTAGTGGGTCTTAAGTTGATTTAATTTGTCTGATGAGTAAAATCCTCCCCCAAACTGGTACCGCATTTGTTATGTCATAACACATGTACACAGAAACAAATAGCCATAATTGTTTGCCCTTTCAGAGAAGTGTTTTCCTGTTTGGCACTGATGATGCAAAGTGAGCATCCTAAATGAAAATGAATCATTACAGAATGCTTGCTGTGCTCGTTGGTATGTGTGTGTGTGTCTGTGTGTGTTATGAGTGTTGTGTCACTAAGGTGGGCTGTTTCTATTAACCCTTACCTGTGCCATAAACAGGTCAACTCTCTGGGGAGGTGATTATTCTCTAGCCTGGTTAATGGTCCTTACTGACAGCACTTAATGAAAATTAATGATCAGCTTTAGGACGCTGTGCACACAAACAGGAAGGCTACTCCCTTCATCAATGTGCAGTTATTGCCACTGTTTAACTAGCATTCGTTGTGAGGAACTGATGATCCTGTGATGCAGAAATACATCATGAGGATTCAACTGCAGCGACTGAGATGTCCCCCGTGAGGTCTTCTGTATTTTTTTTTCCTCCAGCAGTCTATAGTGATGAACATAGCACTACCTCTGTTTAGGAGCTGCCTCTCTTTAATGTGAGGTTGAATAGAATATAAGGACATTTAATTCACTTCATTAGGTTTCCATTATATTTTGCTTTGGGTGATCGGCTGAAATGAGCGATCAGATTTGCCCGTTTCTGTCAGTGATATACAGACAACATGATGACATGATTAAGGGGTCATTTGGTTAATTGCACAATACTGCCAGTGTGTCACATTCTTGGAAATGAAATAGGTGCCAGGGGCACAGTAATTCATGCGAGCCACATCATGAAAAACAAGCTGAGCAAGTTATGATTGCTTTTAGCCTCTTATTTTTTTATTTTGTTTTTTTTTTTTGTCTGTCCTCCGTCTGTATGCAAATGATTATTAATGTATATGAAGAGATGTGCATTAGTTTGCAAGCGATCTGCTGTGTATCACTCAGTGAGTGAGGGGGTGGGATAGAGGGATAGAGGGAGAGAGAGGGTGGGGGTCTGGGATGTGGAGTATACTGTAAGAATTTAGCAAACATTTTCACAGTGACTGGTTTGATTTTGGTAAACAATCAAGCACACCACCTGGGCAAAGGGCACAGAGGTTGCAGGTGCATAATTGTGTGACACCCGCAGTGTAATCAAAAGGCATTAATAATGCAATTAAATTGAATTCCCATGTAAGCCCGTGGATAAAGTGGTCCAGGGCCGTGGCAGGAGCATACAAATATGGCCACCTACCCCTCACTACGGCCTCATCTGTATGAAAGCAGCCCTCTGCTCCGTCTCATGTGTTCCAGCCCCTTTAATCTCCGTCGTTCACACACTCTGCCCTTCTGTCCAACCTCCAACCCTTATTCCCATTTCATCCCTGTGACGCCCCATTCTTTCCATCCATTCCCCCTCACTCTCCCGAGTCTGGAGCCAACACTGTGGCAAGACTGCCATCTCTGGTCGAGACATCGTTTTCTTGCTGCCATTGTCTTCCTTGTGTGTCTGACGATGGAGTCCTCCATATCCCCCGGAGTGTCTTCAAAATCAGCCAACCAACAGAGTAATGAAGCTAGACTGCCATCCACTGCCCGCTGGGATTTTACCTCTTTCTCACTGTCATGCCCTGCTGCAGCAAAGACAGAGCAACATTGCCATCTGCTGTGGCTGCAAATTCAATTAACCGCTTAATTTCAGTTTAGCCCAGCTTCTTTTTGAATTCTGCTTTCTGCAACTTTTCGTCGTCACTTTCCCTCTCCAACGGCCAGAGGCTGAAAGATTCTGATCTTGTGGTTAAAATGTGATTTTGTTTGTCATTATCTGTTTCTGAAGAAGACCAGCTGAGGGTGGTGTGTTACTCAGACAGCTCTAATTTGGTCGTGATTGTCTGTTTTTGACCTCTGTCCTCTATTTTTACTTTTTTTTTTTTGTCGTCATCACCAAACAGCACAAACTATTTTGATGTCAGCATCTATTTACATCAGGCAGAGTAGAGGGGATGGAGTAAATGCTGCTTCTGACTCAGCGTGGTGCTGTAGGATGATAGAAAAGAGGAGTCAATCAATTTTTGTATTGTTTATTGCTGATAAATGAGGTTTTAGGTGTATAATCAATTAGCTTCTCTCGCCATTTAAGCTACAAGATTATTTCAAAGTGTATGCCAATCAATTTTGCAATAAATCCTCCGGAATAGCCGGGGCCATTAATAAATGTCAAATACTCACACGTGCTCCATATCTCAAAGAATGTCAGTTTGAATTTTTAGACGTCTCGGTCTCGGACAATTGTTGTGGTTGCCAGAGAAACTTTTGTGCCAGGGTTTTTGATGCATTGCTCTGACACAGACATTTTCACCATGTTATTCATCTTATCACAATGATAAACTGTGGTTTCTACTCTTACAGATCCACTTGAAGGCAAAGCGCCGAGGTCAATGAGAACAATAGACCAACACCACCGTGTTTTTTCTTCCCTCTGTTTCTCTTTTATTAAAAAGATTTTCTAGTCTTCAGCCCACACAAGAGTACACACTACCTTTACACAACTTCACACAAACACACTATACAGCCATTGAATAGAAAAGTCAAGGTTCCCCTTGTGAGTTGATACTGGTTTCAACATGTTGCCATGGAGCTGCCTCTTTTTACTAAAAACTTTAGATTTATTTATCTCATGGTTGGTAGCCTTGTAAATCCAGCCGACTCTACAAGTGATATTAACATGCCTCTCAGATCCTCTGTGATGTTATGATTTAGATTTTATGATTTATACCTGGCATTAAAATTGCCCTGTCACTTTTTTTTTTTTTTTTTTTGTAGAAAGTGGTGTCAGGCAACAACTACACCACATGGAGCAGCTGAGGAAAAGGCAGATTTTAGCAGTGATTGTCAATATTATTACCCCTTCCCTCAGACCAAAATGTCACCCTCCACCTGACATGAATGAAACAGTTTTGTGACGATTTCCTGGTTAAATTATACCTTTTCCTTCTAATTTTGCACATTTGCAACAGCCGTCATTTGATGGGTGCGTCTGAGTTATGACTTACCACATATTAACCCCATAGTTTTCCCAAGCAGAAGATTCTCCTTTTACTTTCATCTCAAACAACTCCTGAGAAAAATACCTGGCTCCTTAGTTATATGCTCCATTTATTTATTTATTTATTTTTACCTACGGATAGTCACTAACTTTGTCTGTTTGATACTGAGGAACGTAATGTACCGTGGGTTTATCAGAGCTTGTTCCTGAAAACAGCTGCCTGCTGCTGCTGGAAACATTTCTCATGAGAGAACAGAGACTGAACCATACAGTGAATGTGCCATAAACCAAAACAGTAAGTTCCAAGGGGCTGAAATGCTTTGTGGAGATGCAGCACTGGCTGTGGGATCATCACTGCGAGTGGCTCCTTTCACATTACAGGTAGTCATCTGATTCATTGTTAAACAAAGGAAAAAAACATTAATGGAGCTTTAATACATGCTCACCACTGGCCTTGCTATTATGTTTTCCTATTTCAGCACTCCTACCTCACTGTGGTTTTGAATTATTACCTGGTTTCCACAATCATTTCCTGTGTGAGGTTTCCGATTGTGCTTGTGTTTGCACCTCCCCGGTTGTGAGACCACAAGCATCTCTGGTCACCTCAGGAGTGATTCAGAGAATAGGATTATCAATGCATTCTAGCAGCATTAACACTTAGGTTTTTTTATTTATTTATTTATTTTAACACTACACAGTCCAGTCCCAATCCCCCATCATGCATTTTCCTCGCAGATGTGCCAGGGGTTCATTTTGTGAATTGTTCACGAGCATTATGATGCCAGTAATGTGTGGTTATAGTATCAATTTCTATTCATGAGCCTTAAGAAAAGAACGTGTAATATTATGTATTGTCTGTTTTTGCTATGAACGCTTTAGCATAATCACAAGTGATCCTTCTAATGTTTTAAAACCAGATAACAAATACCTTTCTGTATTTCTTCTGTAATTATCCTTTTGAGTTTTTATGATTGCAGTAATTATTTCTGTTGCCACACAAGTTTACCCAGTGTGTTATGTGCAACAGATACACCATCCTTCCATTATTCCCACACTCATTTTCTGCTATATGTATTTAATCCATCTCGCTTATTGTGCGTTTCACTCAACATTATTCAGACTTGTCATTACAGAATTTTATTACCCTGTTTATGTACTGTGTACTGTCCATTAGCAAATAACACTAACGGTTATAGGCCCAGTGCTTGTGATAAAGCAGTCTATCACCTAATGAAGAAAATCAAATACATGTCTTTATGAGGTCCTCCTGAATTACATGACTCACTCCAGTCTTTTCAGTACAGTACATACTCTCTCACAAGGCTGTTCAGAAATTTGACATGAAAGTGAGATTTGTTTCCTTATGTCCCCACATATCTACTCACTGCATTCTCACCTTCAGTGGTGCGTGCCATGTCAATATTTTATTATCCATATCAGTTTATGTTGGCAGATGAGAAATTCAACACAAATAATTTTTTTTGACTGCCCCTTGTCCTGTTATGTGCATATTTTGGTCACCATTCCTTGAACTATGAAACATTGATGCTGCATCTGCCTCAAAAATCCAGTAGCCTACTGGTTTGGCTCAAACCTATAAGTTATTGTAATTGTTCTGTTATAGCGAGCACCTTTCAGCTAAAAAGACAGGGATTAGGCTTTGTGTTCAAATGTGTGAATCTGCATTCAAGTGATGTGCGGAAAGTGAGGAGCCAGATGCGAAAACAAAAGGGGCAAGTTTAAGCATTTCTGCAAGGTAATCATGGCTGCAGGAAGAGGGCTCGGCAGGGACTAGAGAGCCGTAGCTGGTTCACAAGAATGGAGAAGAGGCAGAGGAGACACCTGAGGCAGGCAGGCAGGTAGCAGGCAAACAAAGGGGCAAGGGGAGGCTTAAGTAAAACCTAGTAATAAGGCAACTGGCAGAGAGGTAGCTAAACAGTACTTGGCAACACTGACAACTGACACCGAGGAGAAGTAGAGAATATTTAAGCAGGAGGGGGGATGAGTGCAGATGAAACACACCTGTCATTGTGTGTTTTAAATTGTAAATGCCTTGCAGCTCTGACACAGCTGCAGACTGCGCATATTTTAGAACTGAGATGGAAAATGTAATTCTTTGAAAGTCCTGTCGTTTATGCTGTACACGGTTTATTTTAGGTCCGTGAGGCGATATCATATTCAGTCTCTACAGTTCGAGACAAACAAGAAAGAAAAGTGAGACGTTACTGTCTTAGCCCTGTAATCCGACAACAGCCAAACTCATCCCTCTTCTCCACAGATTCACATCTCTGATTTTGAACTCTGATTTTGTAAATATAATGTGTGGGAACACTCACATGGAGTTAAACCCTTAAAATGATTTTCATTTGATGGTACAACAGCTTATAAACGAAGTATAAACACAGTATAAATGAAGTGTAGACATGATACAAGAATGATTATTACAAAGCAGAATATGTTGATGTGCTCAAACATTAGCATCTTTTGTTTCAGTGGTGTCGGTAGTGTCTCTAACTGTCCTCCCCTTCAGTCTGGTTATCCACTCTGCTGTCCCATGAGCTAAGAATAACAGGACTTTTATCAGTCTGCCTCCTCTCACTGCTGTCAGGCTGAATTATGTTGCTGACCTTGGAAGTAAATGGAGCATCCTCATATATCTGTGAACATACACCTGTGCACATCTTTAAACTTATCACACTTAATTTTTCACATGATGTACTTTATGTTTTACTTTAATTCCTGTTTATTTAATATGTTTAATATGTTTCTCCATATTAGAAATACTCCTGCTACATTTGTGTAGCATCTATTATGTGCCTGTCCTGAAAGACAGGTTGCTCCTGTTTTTCCTACAGCATTTTTTGTAGATTTATTTTTAATCCGACTCAAGGGTCTACGGATAGAGGGATTTCTACGTTGCACAAATTCAAAAGCCGTCTGTGATAAATTCTTGATTTATATAACTCTTGATATAAATAAAACCGACTTAAACTTTAACCTTTTTCTCTGCACCCTTTGGGGTCGGCTCAGGAGAGAGATGAAATGTTCTGTACTCACAGTAGCCAAACCAGCACAGTTCATTTTCAGCATTAGCACATGGTTTTAGCAATCAATCCATGCACAACATCAACAGTACTGTGTTTGCTTACAAAAAAAAAAAAAAAAACATTAAAAGAATGCAGTGCAGGCTGCTCCCACTAGAGTGTGGAAATGCACCATCACACCTCCAACAACTCTCATTGAGCAGTAGAGCACTCATGCTCCTCAGCGCTGGGTGCTGTTGACTGTCATCAAAAGGCAATGAATGCAGTTTTGAGTTTCCCCAGGTTGTATTTTGAGAGGCCAGCTGGGACTTAGCGAAAGCTCTGGGTCATGAAATACTGACTCTTTTTACCAGCACAACCTTGTGTTTAGTTCAGGGACTGGTAATATAGAGGAATTGTACTTCTTTGTACCAAAATGTGGCTTGAGATGTTACCTTCAAACCAAAGGGACTTGTTCATGTCACGCTGATGTGCAGGATACAGATCACATGAGTGAAAATATACATGCATCCAGAGGATTTGTCTCTTTCCCGGTATTAGACACTGTAAATGGCTGATAACACACAAGTCCCGTCAAGTGCTCATTGTTCCAGGTGGATGAAAGTATGACTACACCACTGGTGCTGTTCTTCTGGGCAGCTGTGACTGTGAGTGTGTTCATGCAGCCCCCGTGAGGCACTGCTGGAAAAAGAAAAAAGAACATTTGTGTCAGTATATTCTCACCTGCTGCTTCAAAACATCAACATTTAGCCCACGTCCTGTGGTGTCGCTCTATTTCTACCATCAGCCATCACCAGATTCCTCTAGTTTTTCACATTTGACTGAAATATTTTACTTTCATCAGTTTTATGACCCTACATCATGTGCTAAATAAGTGTGGCCACAAGGTGGCTCTCTTTACCTATATTTAGAAATGTACAGCTCTGTACTACTCAGCATGTGAGACCAATGAGTTCAGAGTTTGGACTGTAAGGTGACCTGTTTAGTGTCCCATGTGGAATCTGAATCAGTCATTGAGTGGCATCAAAGTTATGTATAACTGTGACCTTTACCAAGTAGTTTGAGCTTTACTTCAACCAAACCCTAATCCTAGAGGCGACAGGTTTTTATATGGACAGATTCTGAGTAAATGGGCCCCTGGGCCAAGGCAGGTAAAAGGGGGGCCCCCCACAGCCCTCATAGGATCCCCAGTTGCATCAATTACAGTTGTTTTCTTTCTCTTTGTGGCTATTTTGCACCTATTTGAAGTTGTTTTGTTTCTCTTTGTGGTTTTGTGTCTTTTTGTGGTCATGTTTCATCTCAGTCAGTCATTTTGTGTTTCTTTGGGATCATTTTGCATCTCTTTGTGATCGTTTTTCATCTTTCTGTGGTCATTGTACATTTCTTTTTGGTAGGTTTTCATTTCTCTGTGGTGGTTTTGCCTCTCTTTGAGATCACTGTGCATCTCATTGCGGTCAGTTTAGTGTATTTTAACTGAGCTCTATGACTTTCAAACAAGAAAAATAAAAAACAGTCACTCAGTGGCTCTGGCCCACGGACCCCCTGACTTTTTGGGCCCCTGGGCCTGTGCCCAGCAGGATGTGTAAAATGGCATTTTTGTAAGCTACTAAGGAACAGCCTAATTTGTTATGTAGTTTGGAGGACTTGTTGAAGATCTCTGCCACTCTTCTCTAGGTATTGAGGAGACTGTCATGATTTATTCATGTATTTTGTGTGTATAATGACATTTATGACTGTCACAGCAACGGGACAAGATGAGAAGGGCAAACACATTTAAAGAGGGAAACGCAACTCTCTACTCTTTCACAGTCAAACAGGACTATCCTATTTCTGCTTTCAGTCCCTACCCCCACCAGATAAGCCTTGCACGATGCTGGTGTGTGAAAATATGGCAACCTATTGGTGGCTGTTTTCTGTCTCCTGCATTGGTGATGGCCTGGTGATAGGCCCCCCCAACCCATTAGTCAAAGCTTAACACCACAGATGATAAGAGAGAGCTGGAGGGAGGAGAGAAAGTTGGTGAAAGAGAGTGACTTAGAGAGGGAAGGGTAGGAGACAGAAGGAGAAAGAAAGGAGGAATGATAAATAGGGGCCTCATTAATGTTTTATTTATTTATGTAAGAGGCAGAGAGGAGTGAGTTGATAGGCAGCAGCTCCTTTGCCAGCTGAGCAAAGAACAGAGGATTTTCACAGACTTGCAGCAGTAATCTCAGGGACATGTGGGAAAAGTATCTATTGGAGAGCGCTGTAAAAAATTATGAGTGACTTATTGTTAAATGTTCATGTTTCCATTCCCAGCAAGACATAATATGAACAGCACCATGAGCTTACTTTAACACACTAACCCACAGTCTGTCCAGCCGCACCATCGCCCCCACCCCATTTCCCTCCCTTACGCCATATTTTGGAGCCCGTCTGTGAGTCTGTGGCGCCACACTTACAACTGACAGCTTAATACTGCTGCAGAAATTGGTTTTGTGGAGTGGGCAAAAACGAGATGGGATTTTAAAAGGCTTCTTTTCGGGTGGGCTTTGCTGCGCTGTCTTCCTCATCATCTGTCATATTTGCCTGTCTAATGATGTTTAATAACAGAGTGAGGCACAGCGCACTGAGCAAAATACACTGCCAACCATTGTGCCTTCGTTTTCCTAATGATGACTTGAGGTAAATGTTATGACGCAGAGGAGTATTTCCACTCACAGGCAGAGTTCTCTCCAGCCAAGTCAACTGTCTGTCAAACAGATCCCGGTCAGGCCTCGCTTTCTCATCAGTTAAAGTATAGATTTTGTAGGTTACAGTTATATTTCTGTCTGTACCCCTGTGTTTGTGTTTGTGTGTTTGTGTGAATGAGACTTTGTGCCACTGCATAACAGCTGTGCTAAAGTAAAAACGTTCAAGCCTGGTTATACTCAAAACTTCATGGTTGTCAAGCTAAAAACAACCCTGCTTTTCCTTCTTCCTTGGAAAGTGGACATTGTTGAGATAGAAGGTTCCCGTCCTCAGAAAGCACTAATGTTTTTACTGTACGTGTGTCTGCATTTCACGTGTGATTTAGAGTGTGATGATCTTGTGCACAGGCCTTGTGTATATGATATATGTGCGTCTAAGAGAGCTCATGTGAATTCATGCCCCTCAACACTCGCACAGTTGGCTCTTTCATTGTACACAGCTTGCGTCACCGAGCCATACAAACCCTTCACTTTTCTCTCCACAATATAGCCAGGAGCCAGAGCCTAGTTACAATTGAAGCCTTTTAATTAGAAGGAGTCACTCTGTGGCGCTCAGGATGAGGCCTGTGGGTGCATTAATCCTATCTTGTAAATAAAAGCAGCACTTACACAAGTCAGGAAGTGTGCGGACAGGTACAGCTTCCACATCGTATTGTCTTTGGCAGCGGGGCTGCTTTGTACACAAAACCCTCTTTGTCTCAGTCACAGAAATGGTACTTGACTGGAGAGTGGTGTTTGCTCAGAAGCAATAATGACGCTGTATCTGCGTTTTCCATCAATGTGAAATAATCTCGAGGGGAAGCTTGCTGGTGATTGTGATCTTTATAATTTCAACTACATTTGGGTCTATTTGTGTTCACATGGAGGTGTTTACAACCTCACAGGTCTGTTTTCTTCTAGTCACAATTGTTTTGTATGTTACATGCTGTTAGTACCATTTGGCAGGAAACGGCTTTGACTGCAAGGGCATCTAAATGTGTCTATTGAAACACGGCAGCATATTGTGTTTGCATTGCCAGGAATTGGATTTCATTGAAAACATGTTGGCTTTTACCATAGCTTTTGCCCACACACAAAGCATGTAAAAAAAAAAAAAAAAAAATCTTGACAGCTTGACAGTTTTTCTTTAGAGATCTTTTGACAAAGGAAAGTCTTTCAATTGTACGTTTTGGACCTGCAAATATCTCCATCCATCAGTGCACGCTAATGTTTATTTCTGGGAGTAAGATTAAAATGAGAGTTGGACTTAAAATAAGAAGTACAAACATAATTTAAATCTATTATAAAACTGCATTCAGCCTGTGCTGTATTTTTTCCCAGCCTTTTTGGTGATGACCCAGTACAGTGCAACATGACCTGTAGGAAGGTGAACAATTCACACACAGAATGATTTGTACTGAGATGTTGGCACATTTCCCACAAAAAAAGAACTAAAATGGAATAAATAAAAGGGGAACAATAGGGCAGAACATTTAGTGGCTATATTTTCATATGACCTACATTTCTTCGGTAAATCCTTCTCAAGTTTTGAAATAGTCCTATAAATGTTTCACTGTAATGAAATTATAATAATTCTCTCTCTAACTTATTTCCAGCCCTGTCTGTCTTCTTGTTGTTGTTTTTAATCTATTGTTTATTCTCTGTTTTGGATGCTCAAAAGGCATCCTTTGCAGGGATGAAGCGCTAAGATCAAAGATGTGTTAAGAAGACATTTCTATGTATAATAATGCGACCCTGTGCTCCTTTTGGGTTTGAGATCAAAGAGAGTAATGAATCTATAAAAAATGCATTTGGATATTGCAGCAAAAAGCAATGATAGTACATACCAAAAAAAAAAACTGAAGGTGAGAAAAACAGAATTTCTCCTTCTCTGTTCAGCTGAGTGAATCACAACATAAATCAGCTCTCAACTCCAATATAGCAAAATAAACTGTTAGCAGCATGTGGGAGTATAGTTTGATCCCATATTGAGCTGTTAAAGCCTCCAAATTATTTATATTTTGTTGCTTTATTTCATTCTGTGTTATTTTATCTTCCCTCCCTTTTGGCCAATAAGATCTGGCAAATGGTAGAATATGACAAAGAAACTCAGACAGGGTCTTGTTTTAATCCACTTTCAAATTCAGGTTTACCGGAGTCACTTCTTATGGGCCTGCCTGCGCACAAATGCCTTGTACCGATCAAATACAACAAGGGATAACCAGCCTTTTACCAATAAATAAAAGGGTTAAAAAGCCAATCATGGGTCAGATCAGCTTGGATTAGCTTTTAAACTGAATTAACTAATGTCTTACATTTATTTTGAGGGGATAAAGGAGTATCAGCTTTATCCTCTCAAAACTAAACTCAAGACCACTTTAAACTCACTTGCTGAATGTAGATGTTGAAACCCACCTACTGGAGCTCCTGTACAATCTTTTCTTCCATTTTTAAAAAAGAGGATTATAATGTTTTTAGACATTTGTGGAAACAATGTCTAAGCTTCAGGTCTCTGGGAGGAGCATGGTAATGCTTGACTGACATTTGAGGACGTTTTGGTTGCTAGGAGACACGCTGTCAATTTCTGTGGAGCTGTAGCTACTGGAGAATGTCATAAACATTACCATAATCATTGGTACAACATGTAATTTTGTTCCCCCTTTTCAACAAGCCCACATACTGTAGCCCTTTTTGTGTCCCTATTTAAGTGATTTAAGATGACTGTTCCTTTACAACATTGAAAATTTGGAAGGAGCCACCCTACTATAAAATGTGTATTTCATTCAGAAAGTGGAAGCTAGGTAGCTTAGCTAACTAGGCTAACTAGCCTAGGTTAGGTAGCTAGGCTAACTTTCTCTCACTCACAAAATAGAAGCCTGGTAGCTCAGTTTGTTAACATTAGCAGTAATTCCCACTTGATGTTCCTTCTCGTTTGTTTTATTTCAACACTTGTGCTCACAGTTGTGTTCATCCTGTATTATATAAAAGAGAGAGAGATGCTACAATATAGACCAAGTCAATACCCACATCATAACAAACACCAAGGCTTTGTATTAATTTTAATTTTTGTTCAAGTCTTTATTTAACTTTGGTTGTAGTCGTCTAGATAAGTCTCATTAAATCACAGTTTGATTAAATTTGTGTGCAAAGGTTAAGTCACATTGTTTTGTTAATTTATAAGATATATTGCAAATTTTATTGCTCATATTTAGCCTCTGAATTCAAACCCTGTTTACCTCTTAGATCAGATAAAACACTTCAGATGCACATGTCCTAACCATTTGGAGACTGGAGACTGTCCTCCTGCATTATTTTTTTTTCTTTTCAGACTACATGGACGGAAATCTATTTTATTATTGTCATTCCAACTCTCAGCCTCTCTCCTCTTTAGAGTACATAGTAGGCTGGAGATAAAGATGGTCAGAGAGATCTGTAACCAAGGTAACTAGCTGTTGTTTCCCTGGTACCAACCTGGATCAACAGACTTGTTGTCTCACATCACTCCACCTACAGTGTGTCCACTCAGCACACTAGGTTATTTGTATTTTCGCCCACTGATTGATAATGTAGTTCTGCAGGGGGTGCAAATAAAATCCAAAATGTTCTGTAGTAGTTTTCCATCATTTGCATGTAGCCTTTTAGCTTGTGCTAAAACTGCACGGCACTGGTTTTTGAAAATCACAGCAAAGACCAGACGGCAGAGTGGAAGGAAGCAGAATGCAATAGCCATCCAGTAGGAGGGCTTATCTCAGCAGTCCACATCCGCTGAGTTGGACTGACAGGCCTGTAACTCTCATGGCAGGCTGCTGGCTGTGGGGTTAACCTGAGGTGGCAGCTAGCCAAATGCTCTGGAGTAAGCGGGTTCAAGTTTAGGCCCCGTGACCCTAAAATGATAAGGTGAGGGGTCGTGGAGAAGTCAGGAAACCATTGTTTTTAGAAATTCCAATTATTTGGTTATTTAAGTCGACTGGGGCTTGCAAACCCCCCCCCCCTCCATCACTTACTGCACTCAGAGGTCTGCACACCATCATCCCATTAACCACATGTGTGCTGGCCAGAACGGTACACTGAGGGAGAATGATACATGTAGAGAGCGGAGGTAATGAAAGGATGTTTGAGATTTAACTTAGGTCTGGAACATAAGTTATCAATTACACAATACAACATGGAAGCTGTAGTAATTGAGTCACTGTTTGTGAAAGACAGTAGTGTGGTGATTTTGTCGAAATACCTTCCTCACAGAATCATTTTCCTCTGTTTCTAAGGACAAACATCTACATTTGTGGGGGCCACTATGTAAATTGATAGCGGAGGATTTAAATTTTACGGCCTTTGTCAACATTCATTCCACGTTGTGTTGGCTGAGTTGAAAGTGTGCAGTGTAAACAGACCTTGGAAATCTTGTGCTTTCCTTCAAGAGGCAATGTGTTTATTTCAGCTCAGATTATTCTACTTTTCTGTTACATTGCCGAGACTGGTCTTTGTCTAAGCACAAAGCACTCTCCTGTGAATCCATTATCTCCCCAAATGAGCAATTTAAGATGCTAGCCTCTATCTGACCTCCTCCTGTCCTGAGTTCCATACGTACTGATAAACCAGGCACATGAGCACTGAACAAGAATCTCTTTAAGGACCTGCAAGTATCAACATTGAAAAGGACAGTACACCAGATAGACACAACTTAAAAACTAAATTGAATTTACGGTTTAATGCATCTAATAACATTTGACTTTTGATTGACTTCACCGACTCACACGAACACGTTCGGACTCAGTTCACTATATGTTTCCATAATTGACGCTCGCTTTAGCAAGGATGCTAATCACTTCTCATGCACCGTGCCTCTAATAGGAGGACACTCCAACGCTGGAGTCTGTGTAATCAAAAGATTTGTCTGTTTTTATGTATTTGTTGTGGTTCACCCCGTTGTTTGTCTTCGAAGAGGCGAGGACTCATTAGCACCATAAAGTGCCAAAAATCAAAAACTCTGAGGAACATAAGAAATGAACAGAGGAAGGCAGTAAAGCCGAGAAAACAAAAGGTAGCACACATAAGGGGAGTCTGATGAAGGGATTGTGATGGGTGTATAGGTACAGAACAAACAGTGGAAGGGTACGGCTCTGCGAACATCGGTGTTTATCAAAGAGAAAGGCTTTCCCAGAGGAATCAGCTGGAGGCCCCCGTGGGTGCAGTGCCAACTCTTGGCCTGACCGCTTGCTTGCCTGCCTGCCTCTTTGGCAACTGTTTTGAGTTTTCTGTGTAATTCTGACCTTCCTGGACCGAATGCCGCCACACAGAGAGCTCAATGCCAGGGGCTCATTTACACATAATAAGTCTCAAACAAAAAGTAGGAGAGGATGAATGCAGCACGGATGCTTTCTCATCTGGAAAACAATTTTATCTCTGTCCCTTTTAATGCAGCCACAACCCCAGCGCCTAGTGTTTGCTTTTTTCCTTTTTTTTCTTTTTCTTTCTTTTTTTTTTTTTTTTTTACTACAACTTTTCATGTAATTCCTGAGGCCACATTATGAAGTGGGCCTCTTGTTGGAAACACATGCTTTTCAGTGTTTTTTACCCTTGGCTTTTGGACAGCCAGTTCCCTTATATACCCCTTTCTTTACTCTGCCAATACCACAGAAACCTTTTCCTTCCATTTAGATGCCTGAAGTCAATACAAACCAAAGAGAGAGAAGACAAAGCCAAGACTGAGGGTTTGTAAAAAAAATAATAAAAATGCAGCATTTAACACGAGAGGAAACTGTAAAAGCATGCACATTTTTGATCATCGAAACGATGAACGCGGCATGACTCTATCCTCATAAATCTCTTTTTATAGCGCACATTTCACTGTCATATCCCGTAACGATTATGCGCATTAGTTCCATTCTTATTGTTTAATTTATCTATAAAATCATCTATCACATTACATCGACTGTACCAGGGGTGTGTGTGGTACTCTCAAGAGGGGCTTTGCCATGCTTTTTCTGTCCTCTGCCAGTGTGATCAATTGTGGTGTATGTGGAATTACTCATAATGGAAAAGTGATTTCGCCGCATACGCCATTTTCATTCAAATCAATACTGAATGTGAAGGAACAGAGGAGAGGGCATCTTCCTTCACTCCCACTTTTTCTTTTCTTCCTCTGGACAGTAAATGGCATGAGTAACATTCATAGCGTGTATATTACAAGATAAAATACCACAGCATTGCTTCCAAGAACATGTCTAAGAATTGAAAAAGTTCAATTATGAAAAAATAGATCATTTATCCATATGGCGGGTTTGTATTTTCTGCAGATGGAAAACCTGATTTAAGAGTAACTTTTCTCCAAGCTGAAGGGCAGTGTTTTACTGCAGTTTCTGACTGAAAGTTTTAAGTTGGTTGGTCAGAAATGTGCTCCTTCTGATCAGTAACTTAAAGAAATTATTTTCTCAATCAGCTTCTTAGTCTGAGTCACTGGTTCGGATGAATAAGGTGGGGTCACCTTATTCAAACTTTTGAGCATTAATCAGAATTTTGCAGGGTTTCAGTCAAAGCCTGGTGAGGGTGGGTTTGCAGATGTTAGCAGCTCACTGTCAATCAAAATCTGATCAAGCCAAGTCTTAATGATAAGTTTTAGTTTTTGATAATAAAATATTCACACATTTAAGAGAAAAACCTGCATTTGATGCCAGTTTTCAGGGACTTTCAATAATTATGTGTGTCCGCCATGTCATTGTAATTCTACTCCTAGTCCCCAGAATGTTTTAAAATCCTGTGACTGGAAAACCTATTTTCAGCAGTCACGAACTGTGTTAGAGGAATCCTTTCTGTTTATGTTGAATGCAGCGCAATGTAGAGTTGATCTTGATGTTGGCCTTGGTACAGAGCTGCACTGGTCAGGACATACACAGAACATACTGTTTACACTTCACGGGGGAAAAAAAATGAGGGCTTTCAAGATGATGAAACATTTTATTAAAGTAAACGCAAAAATGGCAACAAACCGCCATTTCAACAGACGAAAGCTGGATTCAAAGCCACGTCCCATTTGTTTACACAAGTTGTTTACATTGGATCAACGGAACATTGGTTGTTAAAGTTCCCTGTACATACAGCTGTATGTATGATACAGACAGCTGTAGGATAATGCATGTATACGAGTGAGGTACTGTACAATATAGTCCATATTTCCTTTCTTCACCATGTTCATCTACTGACTGACCCATTTATTCACCTACTAGATTTCCATACATCTGTTTGCCCATTCTATATTTGGGCATATATATATAAAAAAGAAATTTACACTTGGCAGAGATGTAAAAGTTGACATATTGAAAAAGAGAGGATGTGATGAAGACCAACGGGAAGATATTTTCCATCAGAAACAAGGAACCCTTGTTGTACGTCCGCCTGCTTTTTATCACCATAGTAGCTGATAAAAACACAACAGGGTGCATATGAATCAGAAGAATCTCATATCAGAAAGCAGCAGTGGTGCTCTGGTGCTTGATGCTATCTCGTCATGCCCAAGAAATGATGCAGACATGCTCTGATTTTTACTAAATTTGCCACTAGCACAATATTTTAATGGTAACACGACAATTCACGCACTCAGCTGCTCGAAAGCACATGAGACACATATCACAGTGCGAGACACACTTGATTTCTGTGAATGCTAATTAGCCACGCTCCTCCTTAACAGCCTAAGCAGTGTGGCATTTTTGAATGCACACAGACCCCCACCCACCCTCCCACCCTCTCATCTCAATAACATCTCATGTATTTGATTCCAGTACTTGTAAGTGCAGCTCCTTAGGGGGTGCTTGGCACACAGGGGGGGCAGATGTGAGTTTCTCAGCACTCTGTCCTACATTTGTTGGGAAAACAAACATTTACTATGGGGAGAAGGGAGCTGTCAGGAGGTATCAGGGGGTGGAACGGGTAAAGGAGAATGATGATATCTTCATCAAGGCTGCGCAGATTGGTTGCTGTAAGGGGATAGATGGAAGTTAAACGAAATGAGAATTGATTGTGGGGATGAGAGAGACAGAAAGAGGAAGAGACGAGGTTGTCCTGTGAACAACTGAGCCCACAGCTCGTCAGTGCAAGCAGCTCGTTACGACCCACAGTTATCTTTTACTGTTAGGCGGCCTTTAGAGGTGCAATGCACTGGAGGCAGCTGTTTATGTCCTGTGTGAAATTAGTCAGCGTGTGTTTATTATTTTGTCCATGACAACAAAGGTCCAGTGTGCTTGCTACGGGTACAGTTCAACAAGTGGTGTTATAGTTACCGTGACAACAAAGGTCTGGTACACCTGCAGCTGTTGTGCTCCTATGGGTCGTATGAGACGACAGGGACAAGTGACCCTCATGGTTGTTTAGAGTTCCTTTGAAGCAAAACAGTCACAATTAGTTAATGCTAATAATAATAATAGCAAAGATGACAGAAATCAGTGGTTGCAGCCCTAAACTGGTTACAGATATCCTTTGTGTTTGTGTCTTTCTTTCTTTTTTTTTTTTTTTTTTTTTTTTACATTATAACATTTTTTGTCGATTTCTTTGATCTGCTCCTCTTCGCTGTTGTCTGTCTCTTCTCAGTGGCTTTTGCTTCCTTCTTTGAGACAGGGTCCCCAGTGTTGGCTTGTTGTGAGAATGATCAAATTAAAAGCAAGGATTAAAAAAAAAAGGCTTTGTTCTAGACAAGATAGAAATTAATCTCTGTTTAAGATAAAAAATGATAACTTGGAAACAAACAAATACAACCCACATCCCTGTGAAAGGGAAACGTGCCCAAAGGCTCTGAGAAACGTGATCTTTGTCTGATTCTGCACAGGCTGGAAATTTCTCCACGTTTCGCTTTTCTGAAATTAAAGTTTAACATATGAGTGTGTTGATTTTTTTTTTTTTTTTATGTACAGTTCCTTCTGCACACCTGTCTGATTTTAAATATGGGGCTAAAACATACACTGTGTGTAGCTCTTCCATGCAAGTATTGTCACATTTAATTAATGCTTATTCAGCAAAACCATCATGTTGAAATTTTGCAACGGCATCCCTGTAAACTCTTAGTAATGACACATTTTAGCAGTTGTGTACTGAAGACATTGTAAGTGCATAAAAGGTGTCACTTTCAGTTGTCGTGTGCATGATTCATGCAAGCACAAACCTCTGCTCCGGCACACACGTCTGACACAAACATCAGCGTGTGAAACCAAAAAGCACAATGTCAAAGTGTTTTCCATAATTTTGCTAAGCACCAGAGCGTGTGCCTCCAGGAGAGAATGTTGGTTGAACAGAAGAGTTGTTCAAACCTTGATACAATGACATGGATTGATCAAAAGTTAATAAAAGGCATCTTAAAGATGTCACGGTTCATTGTCTTAAAAAACTGTAGCACTGCAAATTCTCCCCATCTGATTGCAATCTAGTTTTTTTTTTTAATTGTATTATATAAAGACCTAGAACCAGACACACTATAGCAAGCACTATAGACAAAGATGCAGGTGAATATACAGTAGATATATACTGCAAACATCAGTCCTTTGTCATCCTGGCAGATTCTTATCTGCTTTCAGGTAAGCTCCTGTACAAAAGAGACAGACTGTGAAAGGCAGAGGAGAAGAGACAAGCACCCCCCCCCCCCCCC
This sequence comes from Toxotes jaculatrix, assembly GCF_017976425.1. Classification (NCBI taxonomy): domain Eukaryota; kingdom Metazoa; phylum Chordata; class Actinopteri; family Toxotidae; genus Toxotes; species Toxotes jaculatrix. Next base: position 9,688,792 of record NC_054409.1, on the reverse strand, counting down.
CCCCTTACACACACACACACACACACACACACCCTCTTTAATGTATTTTTTCAATCACTCCTGGGTACTCAGTCTGTCACTGCAACAGCGTGGTAGGAATGAGGTTTTTCTTGGCAGCTTCTCTCCTCCCTCTCAGCACGTCAGTCTCAGCCTGCCATCACCTGCTTCAGCTTGTTGGCCCTTCTTTCCGTCTCCTTGTACAGTATGCCTGTGTGCTGTTTGTATATGTCAACTTAAAAAAAAAAAAAAATTGTTCCCTTTCATTATCGCTCCAGGTACACACATTAAACTTTCAATATGATACGCTTTCAGTAGCACAGCCTGGAATGTGGTTACCTATAAAGAGAGAAATCTCCAGGATGGGACACGTTTAAATAAATTAAAGCTTAGACTTGGTCTTTTATAAATAACCATACAGTACATAATCCACAAAATAGCCATAGATACTTTGCTCCAGTTACTTTCCCATCTTCTAACCACAGTCACCTCTCTGGTTCACAAACTCTTATATCTCTTCTCCTTTTCTTGTGTTTGTGTTGTTTCTCACTTCCTTGAATATAATACCCTCTCATCATCCAACCTGTTTGTTTTCCTTAATTCACTGTTTGCCATCATTCACCAATCACACTGAAAAGACAGTTTTATAACATTGCTCCTATCGTACTCTTGACATCATGAAATGAAAGTGACATTGTTATTAGTTTGGCTGAGAGGAATAAAAAAGACTAAGAGTCTACAACCATGGCAGGAGCTCTGGGAAGCTGCAAATAAAGCTAAATGCTAACATCATGATGTGATGATAATGCTAACACACCTATGTTTAGTAAGTATAGTGTTGGTCATGAACCAAAACTGTAAGCTGATCGTGGCACTACAGGAAAAGTTAAAGAATGACCAGCAGGATCAGTAAACCATCAATTGTTAATACATTGGTGGCACTAGATGAATAATCCAAGGACCACTATTTTCAGCAGACTTTCTCCTCTGAGGACACAACAAGAGCATTAAAAAAGCACATGTCAAAGCTCAAAATAACAAACCTATGTGGAAAAAGTGTTGGAAACATTGCGTGTGTTTTTGCTTCATGAATTAATTTGAGAAAGGTCAGGCTCTACATCACTCCAAACAGATCTGATTTTATCGTCTGCTGGTAGTTTTCATCTCTCCGGCTGAGAGCTTCAGTGGACATTCGATAAGTCCTTTTCCCTTGCACTTTGTCACATTTTGCTCTTCCACTCTGGTTCATTTATGTGGAAATTAAAAACTGTGCATTAAAAGCCAGTGGATGGAAACGCATTTACCGAGACTGGTAAAAACCAGATCCAGCGTATGGCCGTGGTTGTGTGTTGACCCTAGAGCATGTTTCAAATAAAAAGAATTAGTTATGTTCTGAAAGAGGGCAAACATTTCTGAGAATCAAAGATAAAAAAATAAAAAAAAACAGTCCAAATTAAATCTAAGGGGACAATAGGTAACCACACAGAGGTCGGGGGCTGCATATTTGATCTGGAAAGCAATCGCTTCAAAACAGCTGCTTCTCCACCAATGAGCATTTACTCAGCACTTTAGTCAGTGTTTACTTATTAACAGACAAAGGATCTAGGTTGCACTTGAATTATACCATGATGATTACCTCTTTCCCTCTGTCCTACATTTGTGTTTTGTCATCCCTCTGCCATTTTTTCCCCTCTGCCCAGAGCTGGAGAGCATCCAAACCCTTTAGAAAGCTGCCTGCCTCAAATGCAGAGCTGACTGTTGGGGTGTCTGGAAAACAGCTAACTGGTGACGGATTAAGAGATTTGAGAAGTAATCTTCCAAAGAGGAAGCGCCCCTAGTCATGGATATGCTGTCATCACCGTTATTAATAAAGACATAAGGGATTAAATCAGTAAAACGTTGACTGTATTTTACAAAGCTAGCAGTTGTTCAGTATCTCCACCCTGAACATAGTGTACAATTGTGTGTCACGTTTGTTGTTCTCCCAAAGAGACATGGGAAAATATGCCCTATACATTTTGTTACTTACAGTTAAGTAATGGGGAAGTGTTTGATTTTTGGCAATGTGTCATGGTTCTTGAGCGTTATTCCTAATGATTGTACCCTTGACTACAGTATTACTCTTCTATTTTTCACATATGACTCTGTAATCATATAAACTAATAACGTTTCATTGTTTTGATGTTTTTTTTTCCAGTTGAGATGAATCTAAGGACACAGGAAGCAGCGTAGGAACCAGACCATTTGGAGAGCTATTTGTAGCTCATTATATGTTCATTAGTGTTCACTAGACTCATCATGGTGTACCCCAGGGGAAAATGAAAGATTCACAGAACTTTGGCAGATGTTAAATTTTAATCAGAGGAGCCTAGACTTACACCATAAAAGCATCCTGTGCTTGAAGAGGAGGAACTTGGTCTGTAGGGTTTCAGTGTGTCAGCATAGCAGAGACAGAGCTATGAGAAATTATGTCCCTACACAGCATTAATGGGTTCACGTTTTCTGTTTAAACCAGTGGCAGTTACTTAACATATTTTCACCAGAGGACATCAGTACTAGAATGTTGGTAGTACACATTCTACAGTCATAATTGTGTTTGTGTTAAATTAATTGTTTTAGTTGAAGCATTAGTATTTGAACTCAGGCAAATGACAAATCAAGAGCAATTAAACATGGAGATTAAAACAATATAAATTCAGTCATTTCACAACTGAGCAGATGAATGTTAAATAAGAATCTCAAAGGATGTTTTGAGGAGTTTCACCAAGATACACAGCAAGCCCAGTAATACAATACAGTATCGTGGTTCAGTTCCTTATGACTAAGAGTTGTCTGCTGAATCATCCACCAGACACAGAGCAGCATGGACTCCTTTCTCCGGCCTCCTGATTAATTTAAGTCCAAAATTCACTTGCTGAGTCCTGGGTTTGTCTGCTGCCTTCTATAATATCTGGATCTCTATTTTGCTATGTTTTTATGTTCTATATTAGCCACTAGTTTGTTCTTCAGTTCTCTTCTAAGAGTGGGTAAATCAATCCTAAAGCATCTCCCTATACTACCGATAGGGAGGCTTGATTTTATTGTTAATACTAGCAGTCCTCTGTTCAGAGAATTCACATATAAAATGTGTTAATTTCCTCTAGAAACTGCCTTCTTTGAAATGCAATGGCTATGTTTGGCAAATTATTCACTAATTCTGGCCTTTTGTAGTACTTGGTAGCAAATCAAAACCAAATTTGTGGTATCTCCCACCCCTGCTGTCTATTATTTCATGCTTTTCAGGTGGCATACAGTCTGTTTGTCTGAATCTGAGAGCTGGGGTAAACTGGACGTGGTTTTATATGACCTTGTGGAGCAGCAGATCAAAAACAAAGAGCTGAAAGCAACTGAAAGCTGCACTGAGCTGCATTTGGTGGTGTTGATTCTCAGTGAGATTGAGAGTATTAGCAGCCATTTCACATCAGAGGGATTAAGTTGCTTAAACATTAATATCAAAATGTCCCTAAAAAAATTGTAATGTACTATGTAGACAATATATATAATATATTTGACAATAAAGTTGACTTTGACTTTGACTTTGACTAGACACAACTAACATGTATTAGGTATTGAATGTTAACAGGCTAACAAGACATAAGAAAATAACAGTACTGATACTGAAGCACTTGGAATCGCATACTGTATTATTTCAGCTTAGAGTCTAAACTGTGGGTTGCTTTAGATCACTTCCTGTGATAGAACTCCACTACTTCCTCTTTCTCTTTGCATTGTCTATCTGTTCTGGCTTGCAGCATACAGATTGAAAATGACAGGTGATTGCGCCCCATCTTGAAGTCAGGATGAGGGCCATTACCCAGCCGTCCTTGGGCGGGAGACATCCATCTCCCATAAGAGGCATGACATGGCCAAGTGAAGGTGATGATGTTATGAATGAGGTTGGCTGGCAGCACAAGGTAAGGCTTGCTGCTTTGTCACTCAGGGCAAGAGTTGACAGGGTCTATGCACAGACAAGGAGACAGGCCTTGAGAATGCAGGCAAGGTTAACCTGAGTGATATCTGGATCTGATAGGAAAGTGACCATCCTCAGAAAGGACAGGATAGATGAGTGAGCAGTATGAGGGTGCCATGGTAAGTCCTATATGAAGAAACTATGCAGAATTCTTGCAATGCATGTGTACCTGTACGGAAGAGTAACTCACTGACAGGTCCTCGCTTGTTTCAGATTTCACGCCCTGGCTATCAACTATCACAGATAATTGGCATGTGAGAGAGACAGTAAGCAGGGTGATATCCCTCAGCAGAAAATCCTATTTTGCTTTGATGCCTCACAGGAAAGTAGATTTTAGTCACAGCCAAGCAGCGTTTGATCTGCTGTGTCCATTCGCTTCATTGCCTCCTCTGCCAGGGGAGCTTAGATGGAGCTAAACTGGTGATGATGTCACAGCAGGCCAGCATTTTTTTCAACAGCCTGTCCTTAGACAAAACTGCCCAGCGATGGCAGCCATGTGGACAAGAACGGGGTCATTCACTTCAGCAGCCAGTTCAGACCTAAAACTGTATATTTAGGTCACATGGCAGAAGGAATTAGACGTCAAGAGTCTGCACTGTTAAATGCTCAGAGGACATGCTTTTCCTTCTTTCCCCCTTGCCGTCAGATGTCCAGCACTGGGGTCCTTTGAGGTTGCACTGCAACAGCTGAATGGCTGTCACATGTTGGGCGTGGTGGACGGAGGCTCGTCTGAAGCAAAATGGGCAGACGGTGCCTGATTCTCTTTTCAGAGAGCCTGTGGCTGATGTAATTGAAGTGGGCAGAGTGAGGACGGGATGATCCCCCCCCCCCCCCCCCCCCCACACCCCCCAACCCCCTCACAGAGACACAGTCATCTCCCCAGCTCTCCTTCCCTCCATCGGCCTGCCAGGCAATAGAGCTGTCGAGTAGTGAGTCTACTAATGGAACACCCAGCTGGCTTGCGACTTCATCATGCTGCAGTGAATTATTCAGCTTCCAGAGGGCTCTCCCCAAATTATTTAAAAGCCCGCTTTGGCATTCAGACTAACAAGGCAGGGCCCCAAAGAAGTACTCAGAGTTTGTCTTTTAGGTTTCCATGAGTTTTACCCATCTTCTCCAAGCCCCTAAGCCCGAGAGAGAAACTATTCTGTAAGTCTGCTCAGCGAAAAACGATCTGATGATTCGAGCCGGTTTAATAAAGCAGTTCAGAATTGAGATGTGCTGAGTAAACCATCACTATGTATGTTACTACAATGTTGACTTCCACACATGAGATCAAGCAGTTGGCACTGTCTGAAAAGTTTAGCACTTAACATTTCATCAAGTACAGTTGCTTTTCAACAGAAAATAAGTGTGTGGTAATTGAACCCTGATTACAGATACACTGCTGATCTGTTCTTCTTGGATTTGAATGATGTAAGAGACCATGGGTTAGGACAAAAACCAATCTGCATAGACATCTTTCACAGTGAAATCCCTTTTCTAATGCAGGACGTCAGGCACAGTTTCATCCTGCTGCAGAAGACAGCCTAGATTCATCAGTCCTTCTGGGTAGGTGTCCTGGCAAGGATGACTGATTGGAATTCCATCTCCATATACATCACACTCGATCCTCGTCCACTCAGCAAAGAGTGGATAAATCACTCAGTCTGGGCCGTCCCTCAGCAGGCCCCAGAAAGCCTTTAATAACAGGCTCAAGCTGCCTGCAGTGCCGGTCCCTGATTGTTTTGAGTGAAAACAGATGTGGTTGCTTGCTTCACAGTGCAGCCTGTTTGACGGAGGTTCCGCACAGACCTCTGTCACAAGGCCCTTGCTGCCATGTTGTCTTACTAAAACATCCGGCACCAATAGGAGGCCACCTGAATTCCCTCCCAGCTCCCCACGGCCTCCGTTATTCCAGCACCTCCCCACTGCCGCGCCCCATTGCAAGAAAAAGAAAAGGAAAAAAAAAAGTATTTCAAACAAGGTGGAAACAGGCTTCCCTCTCCACCCTCATAAAGCCCACTTGAGAGTCTGGGTGAACACATTCATGCCCCGAGGCCCTGATGAAATAAAACACCATCGCCATGCCCTTTATGTGAGCCAAAAACACTGGCCATGTTTATTACATCTGACCATCTGGGTTTTACACGTGCATGTCTGCTGGACACAGCTCCACACAGCCGTGCACTCACACACAGGTCAGAGGTCCTGCAGACAGACGATAGCTTATTAGCTGCATTCGACTTAAATGCCAGCGCCATGTGATTGCTGTAAATTGCCAGAATGCTTCTATGCTTATAGCAGTGGCGCAGGTACTTTCCCTCTTCTTACACTTAGAAACATCCTGACTTTCTTTCCCTCTTATACAGATGACAAAATAGTCTCTCAAGGGGAGACAAATGCCTCTGCAGCAGGGGAACAAACCAACAGTATCTCCCACAGGGTCTTCAGTGACTGATATTCTTCCCTGATTTGTTTAAACAGTCTCAAATGTCTGCCCCCACCCCCTCCCCCAGCCCTGCAGACTCCATCCCACCACAATCTCCTACCTCCACTCTCCCTCAGTTGCACATGTGGTGTGTGCCCTGTCGGAGCCCAGAGCAGTGGTTGAGTTCCCCTTCAGGCCAGAGGTTTTAATTAAAGCAGGATGGACCCGAATACTAACCCTGCCTTTTAAGATGATAGATGTATAGAGGCCTGGCTTGCCCCGATCGCCCCTCCCCCTGGTACACATAAACCCACAAGCCAGTCTGTATTTTCCCTTTATTCTCTACTTGTCTAATTTGTTTCTCACACCACGTCTTTCTTTCTTTCTTTCTTTCTTTCTTTCTGACTCAGCTGTTGGAATCTGTAGCCATATTCTGTCCCACCCAGCTCAGTGTGTTCTGTTGAATCAGGAAGGAAATATTTACCCAGTGCTGGTGTGAAGGGGTTGTGACCTCCAGGTCAAACTGTAGGTCAGGATGTGGGCGGCATAGGTATGGAAATGTTTAAACACGTCACTCAGGGGATGGCATAATGTAAGCTGTCTGAGGGTAGTTTGTGGATTAATAACATTCTTTGTGGTATTCTGAATCACAGCACTTGTGCATTTATTGGTGTTAATGGTAATTTTATGGTAATTCACCTCGTGAGGTGAAGGGAAAACTGGCTACAGAGACTCTTCTAATGCAGAAAAGGCTTTTCTACAGCACAGATATCATGTACACGCAGACTTTTCTGAGCACAAGCTCAATCAAGCGGCCCCGACCAGAGAGCTAGATAGATAGATAACGACGGGCCTCATGTAAGAACATTTTTGTCATAAATTGCTTGTTTTCGAAGTGATGAATGCCGCCTGTTCAAGAGGAGGTGCACATTCCTGAGATTTACCGATAAAGTTGCTAAGTGGCAAGTTTAATTCACGAGTTTCAGGTCCTGATGCGAGAAATCAGCAGGCAGAAAAAAATAAAAATAAAAATCAGCAGTGTCAGCAGTGGTTTTAGAGGACTCGAAACAATAGACAAACACAGAGGACAATTCTGGACAGTGATCTGCACAAAGACCCTGAGGCAAATGTCCGAGTGAGAGAATTTTCTTATCTAGTGTTTGCTGTGCCAAAATATATATATCAATTACATACATACCAATATACAAATTCTCTTAAATCAATCAAGTGTACCACTTCAGAACAAATCTGTCTGTATCAGTGGTTCTTGCCCATTGAGCAGATTCAGAAATACAATTCCAAATGTGAATGTGACAGTTATAGTAACATGAGGATTTTATGACACACATGCATTTGACTCGTGTCCTAGATATTTGTCCTGTGAACACAAGGAAACAGTTTAGACAGCATGATCGTGCTGGCAGAAATGTGGAAGATATGGTGCCGTTTATAGCTTTGGTTCTATGGTTTTGCTTCTGTGTTGTGTGTTTCCATTGGCCTTTTTGGTTTGCCAATACACCATAGGCAATGAGCCAAACAGGGGGAAACATGACACACTGTTGGATTGGTTTAGGTTTATAAATACTGTGTTAAGTCTGAATTCTTTCTGTTTGTAACAGCAGGAGTGTGAGGACCTCGTTTAGTGTAAACTGCAGTGAAACTGTAAAGCAAACAAAAGAACATTTAGGGTTTAGATATTATGTTTGTATGTTTTAGAAAATGTTCTTTTTTTAAAGCAGTCATAGCTCTGTTGTACAATATGTCACATTGCCAGTTGCCTAGGATGTTGTGGTTCAGAGCAGATTTTCTTGAAAATTACATGCACTTCGTAATCACAACCAAAGCATGTTGAATTAAAAAAAAAAAAAGCCATTATAAAGATAAGTGGTGAGCAGGAAATGGTCATGGTCAAAATCTGTAAATGAGTAATGGAAACAAAATTCTCCCTGAGTGGAGGATGAATGGTCAGAAAAAAAAATCAGCTTCAGTTCAGAAAATGAACATCAGAACAATGAACATGCTCTGAAAAGATATCATAAAATCACTGAATTGGTCTATTACAGTTCAGGGACTGAACTGCTAACCCTGAGACGTCTAAATATCTAATAGGTTCATATATGTCCATGGCCTCGTGTCACAGTCTATGTGATTGAGTGAAATTATAGATCTCTCCTAGCCTCCAGATGAATGTCCTCCTTGGAGTCTCAGCACACTGGCACTTGACTTTCTCAGTATGAGCTGGGACGTTTTGTGTGGAAGTGATTATTAGAGATTTAATCTTTCTTTCAAGGTAAAGACTAACTTACAAGTGAAAGGATGGCACGTCAGAGACTTAGTTATTTATCATATCAAGTGTCATTCTATGGGTTTTTCAGTCCTCTGGACAGATGTGTATCATTTTGTCCAAACTCTGAGCCAGAATGTGTGTGTGTGTGTATGTGTTAGGATGAGACACTAGAGAAACAGCTGAAGTTTGACTGATGTGTTGTGACGGTGGTTGTCATGCTTGGGCCACAGTTTCTTTCCCCCCTTTGTATTATTTAGCTGAAGTGGTTAACACCATCATGTACGGGTTAAAAACTTACCCAGTATATAAATGTGCCTTTAATGAAGGCCCGTTGGTTTAAAGGCCGTTTTTTTCCTTCTTCTTCTTCTTCTTCTTCTTCTTCTTCTAAGCACTAACACAAAACTGATCTTGTAATAACAGTCATGTAATGTGGGACTTGCTTTCTGTTTACACTCTTGTAGTGTGTGTAACAGGACCCATTGGAATTAGCAGTGAAAATGATTTGCTGATGAAGGTCTTGTAGGTCGAACATTCAGTCCAGCGTGTGAAGATTTATGTGATGTATGATGGTGTCTTCCACTATGATTTTAAAATATAAGGCTGCGCTGCATTCAGTTCATGAAATGATATATTTTTTTAAAGTAGTGGTAGGATTTGCTGTCTTAAATCTCATCTTTATAGTACTTTCCATTAGATGCTCAACCCTTCAGCATCATGATTGAGGCTCTGGTCAGGCTAATTTAGCGTGTGGTACCTGTGTGTGAAGCCTTGATAATATTCACATTTATGTTGTTGAATGATGTCCCGCAAAGCACAGCCACGAAACAAAGCAATGTTGACGGCACAAAAATAGTAAAAACAACCAGAAAACAAACCCCTAGCAGCGGTGGCATTGTCCTGGGAGGTACCAGCCGGCATGAGAAAGTCCTGTTTAAGAGTTCAGCCGTGCAATGCTCTCTTTCGCTTGCCTTAGAACCAAAGAAAGCCAGGATTTCCTAATGCTCAGAATGGGGAGCTCTCAACAGATTGATCTGCAACAGGGGAATGTCCATTCTTTAAGCTGGCCAGAAAAATAGACTTTGGTTGGAGAGCAGTGTGAAATAGACCTCATCTGATCTCCAGGGCAAGTTGCACCTGACAGGGGAAGACATAAATCTGTGGATCTGTCTGTCTGCTCGAGGTAACTCACTATGGACCCTTTCTGTCTGGACATTAGCATGGGTGAGTCAAACATATGTTTTTATTGTGAAATCAAAAAGAATTATTGTATATTGCCCTTGATAGCCTTGTTTCAGGACAGCTGTGCTTGTTATAGTAATAAACCTTTTTCTTTCACTTTATTTTGAAACTTTTGGCTTTGCTTTTGACCATTTCGTCATTGTATTATTATTAAATTCAGATACTTTTTTGTTTCCTGCATGGATAAAATTCTAATTCTCTCCCATCCGTCTAAACACAAAAATCCACTATGACAACTAAAAGCTTTTTTATTTGTGCAAGTTTATGAAAAAAATATTTAAAATAAACAAAAACTGAAATTTTTAATTTACAAAAGTACCCAGACCCTTTGCTGTTGCACTCTAAATTATGGTCAGGTCCATCCTGTTTGCTTTAATTATTTTTGATATGTCTAAAACTTGATTGGACATAGTTTAGAAAGGCACACACCTGTGTATATAAGGTCCCACAGTTCACACCGTATGTCAGGACAAAAACCAAACCGTGAAGTCCAAGGAACTCTCTGAGGACCTCCACAATAAAATTGCGGCCAGGCATAGATCGGGAAAAGGTATAAAACCATTTCTAAAGCTTTGAGTGTTCCCAGGAGCACAGTGGCCTCAATAATTATGAAACAGAGGAAGTTTGGAACCGCTAGACCTCCTAGAGTTGGCCGTTCAACCGAAATGCTATGGGGGTGATTCTCAGCTGCAGGGACAGGGAGACTGGTGAGAATTTAGGGAGGGATGAATGACGCCTAATGCAGACAGGTGTGTGGTAGTTTTATGTTTTTACAATTCAATCTACAACAGAATAAATAGTGCAAAAAGTGAAGCAGTCTGAACACTTGCTGAAGCAACTGTAATGTAATATGTAATATATATTATTATAATTTTTTCCTCAGTTAAGGATCCTTCTATGATATTGACATTGCTAAGTAATTTGAAACTGATTATAACTGACAGCATATATTTGTTTAGGCACTGAACCATACACGGTTTAAAAAAAGAAAAAGATTATACATGATTCAGTTTTGTACACAAGTTGTGGACTGGGATTTGGCAGGATGGAAAACCCTCAGACTGCAGAGAAGCTCTGGTGTGTTTGTTTGTCAGGACTGAAGAACATTGATTTTGCAAGTATGTCTGTGTGTGTGTGTGTGTGTGTGTTTGTCTGTGTACATATGTGTGTGTGTATGTGTGTCTCTATCTGTGTGTGCGTGTTTGAAGGGGGAGCTGGCACATATCCTTGGAATTCAAGCAGTTGTTGTTGCAACAGCTATGGTGATTTAGAAGGAAGGCTAGACTACACCCACCAACTTTCATGATTGTACTTTAGATTGCTTCATACAGATTAAGTCCCCGGAGACATTTTGTACTGCAGGTCAAAGGTCTTTTATTTCCAGTTCTTTGCTATAACTTTCATCCACATATGGACGGGTTAACGATGCATCCATGAAGCTCCACTTAAAGCCTCTCGTTCGTTTTATTTTCCGTTCATTTCTGTCTGGCTACAACTTCCTTTTTGAGACTTTAGATGGCATCAATATTTAAAATGGACAGATATTCACATCTTCAGCCTCAAAAAAAAAAAAAAGAAGAATCATAATCTTATCTAATCAAAAGGTCTTACCCATTGATCAGCCAAAGTTCTCCTTTACTCACATGGGTTCGCCCAACTTCCAACTCAAACTTTGTGAAAAGAATCAATAGAGTGGTGAGGGCTCAACTCGGCTCCAAAAGTCCCTGCAGAGAAAGAGATACCAACGCTTTCAAATGGAAGCAGGATTTTAATGCTGATTTGGTGAGCTGGTCCTCGGCAGGACTGTTTCATCAACTCATAAATCATTCAGAATAAACTTAACTTGGCTTTGTTTGGCATTGTTTGGTTCTTTTCAGGGAATCAGGGAAATGTGCAGCTCAAAATAAGAAACAATAAAATTGATCAAGCACCTAGTATGAGCGTTATCGTATAGACCCTCTGCCAGTGTTTCCTAAGCTGAACTTTATTTCAAAATTGTTTTGAAAGCCTTGAGTGTTCGAGTTATAAATCATGTTCTGTGCAAGAATTGCTGCAAGAACTTGAAACGTTTGCAAAATATCCCTGATTGCATCTTCAGCTGATGAGAGAAACTAAATGTTCCATCTATGTGGCGTCATGGCTGAGAGGCATTTTCAAATTCAGATGGAATTTGTGGAAGAAATTAATCAAACTCTACAGTGTTACAGAGCACTCAATCTAATAATCCATATTCTGTTGCAAATATGAGGTTGACAAAAGAGAAATAGCTGGAAACGTTGTCGCTAATAACACAAATCTTATCTCTTCTGCTTCCTCTCCCTTTCTTTCTCTCTCTCTCTGGCTTTTTTTTGTGGTGAAGACTGTGAGAGAAAGAGGAGTGTGTTGCACTAACACACCCTGTCAGGAGGCTGTAAGGTATTGATCGCAGGAGTGTATGATGATGATGGGCTTTGACAGCCCGCTGCGCGGACCTGAGCTGAGTCAGACAGGAGCCTGCTCCGTCTTCCGTCTGTAAGGGCCCAGGGTCACGTTGGCGAAAGCCTGCATCCCTCCGTACGCATGGATGCCCTCAGACACGGGCGGCGAGGCTGCAAGGAGACAAGAGCGGTAGAGAAATATGGCTCCAATTTTTAACATTTAGATAAGAGCATCAGCTAAATGTCGACCTCGCAGAGTGACTTACAGTGAAGATCGTTCTCCATGAAATAGTCTAAACACTGCTAGATATCGGTTTTTAATGTTTAATACATTCAGTTATAGAAAATTGGGATTAAGTATTGTTTACTTCCCCTGCCTAATCTCACATCTTTGGTGATTTCTTCTCTTTCCTGTCTTTTCCTACTTGCTTTTCAACACCAGAGGGAGAATGAACATGTTGGTTTTCATACAGGACACGTCAAAAAAAAAAAAAAAAAAAAAGTCAAAAATGAAGATCACGATTTCCTGGAGCCCAACATGGCATCTCCATTTGCTTATTGTGTCGAAAACCTAAAGATGTTCAATTTGCAATGATATACAACAGAAAAAAAGCAGGGAAAAACAAACATTTTCTACTTCAACTTGAAACCATTTGTCCAGTTATCTACAGAGAATAAGAAGAACTCGCCACAAAATAATTCCGTGGACCCAGACTTTGCCTCTGTAAACAATTTTAATGGATTTTCAGGAACACAGGACGCCTTTGGTTTCTGGGAAAGCATGACAAACCTGCTATTGAGTGAATATTAATAGCTTCTGACTGTAGTAAATGCATTTGAGTTTAGTGGGCATTAATGGCAACAGGGGGAAAGAAAAAAGAAAAAAACACAACACTGCTGTCATTCATTAGGGCACAGTGTGCTGACGGCGAGTGTGTATAAGCAGAGGGAACCAATATCAGGACAGTCTTCAAGCCTCTGCCGTCTGCCATCAATCTGACCTGGTGACATTTCTTTGGACAAGAGGGTGAAACACTCAGACCTCCAGCAGCATTGTTCCAGTCCAATATTCTGACCACTCCGCCCTCTCTCCCTGTAGGGAAGGTAAAAGGAACTTTTCCCTATGAGGATTTGTTTACCACTGTAACACCGCATACCACAATCATCAAACAAAAGAGATTTCATTGAAGGTGAAGCACTAAGAAACATGGTGATATGTCATCTGCCTTGTAGCAGGAAGGCATTCACTGATGTTGGATTAAATTGTGGGGTTTTGATGACCCCAGTGGACGAGCTATCATCCCTAATTGGTTGTGCTTTTTATAAAGTATATTAGTTCTCTATTAATTTCAGTATATGGAAGATTTGGGTTCACATGGGTTCACAACGGAACACAGGGCTTTTAACAGTACTGGAAAATTGCTCCTGCTTTTTGCTCTTCATATTGAAAACAAAAAAAAAAAAACAACCATTTATGTTTACTACTCAAAGTTTCTTAGATTTTTAAGAGGCATAGTGAATTAAACGAATATAACAAAAGATGTAAAAGTACTTTCAGAGTGTACTATGCTGATTCCTAAATGTATTTCCTTGTACTTGAGAACATATTTCGCCTTCAGAGCATTTTTTTAAATGGTCAAACTAAGAGCTAATTCTAAACCAGCCTAGATTTACAGTTCTTCATGATTTACGTCCAGAGCCGAACTTCAGTGGCGATGCAGGGAGCAGTGTGGACTTCGTTTAGTGAGATGGCAGGTAGATGTTCATGCCTTAGCTTAACTGGGTTTCACTTTACTTTCAACATATCTTGACAATACCATCATTACCATGCACTGATACTGGGAAGTGTCCTTGTAATATTCCTCAAACAGAAGGCTGATGCTGTGGACATGTGCTGTTCTCTCTGGACACATGGTATAAGGTGTTCTGCTTTAGATTTGCGTTTCTACTGAGTGATTTATGTCGAAATAAATGAAAAGCAAACCTCCTGGCATTGGCAGCTCAGCGCAGTGAGTAATCTCAGAATGTGCACTATCCAAGGTTCAAACTAATGAGCTGGACTGAATGAAAGCTTTCATCAAACCCACTTTAAACACTGTATGCAGTGTTTCAGCCTGTAGGAGTCACTCAGCATGACGGGCTCTGTAATCACCTCCAAATGTGTTTTGTGTGATTGTTGCCTCGAAGCCTCAGTCCTCCTCGCTCTCTCCCTCCTTTTTCTCACACCAGCCTGATCTCACGGGAAATTTGTACTTATTTGTTTGAAGATAAGTAAAGCAGATTTTTTTTTTTTTTTTTTTTAAGAAGGTGACTCAACCCAGGTGCCTATTTTTTTTTTTTTTTTTTTACAGAGAAGTTAAACCATATCCAAAACTTTATTCTAACTTTTTTTTTTTTTTTACAGAGAAGTTAAACCTTGTCCAAAACTTTATTCTAACTTGAACTAAAGCAATTATTACATGAATAACTAAAATTAAAATGATTTTTTTTTTTTAATCATTTTGTGGAGGTCCTTAGTGAATGGAGCATTGACAAAAGATGTGGATAGCCTTCGACAAGTCTACAGTCATGCTAGTGGCACAGAGTGTATTTCTACGCGGCCAGTGGTGAGTTCACTGTAACTCCTTGCCAAGAAAAATTTAGTGTGTTGGTTTAGCGAGTGATGAAATTTCAAGGAAAGAGCATTTAAAGAAGCTTCAGCCACAGTTACTGTGAATGGTTACACATCATCGAGGTCAGCAACACATTTTATTTGCTTGTCCTCTACTCGTACGGAAAACTCAGTGTTCTTGGTCTCATTATTTCATGCCACAGGATTCAAACTGCAACTAATGATTATTATTATTATTGTGGATGTATTGGTTGATTTTTTTTCTTTCCACAATGCAAATTGGGCTGACTATAAAGTCAGCCTATGACAAGGTGTTGGTATTGATCAGTGAGAAGCCATCACAGCTGAGACCAATGTATCTAGCTCCGCTGAAACTACCACCTCAAGGCTAAGATAACACTGCTCCCGCTGTAAGTGATTACAAGCAGCCATGACTAATCAAGCACAGCAAAAAAAAAAAAAAAAAAATCATTCCATCCTGACAGCAATCAATAGTAACAATGGATGTAAAGAGAAGTGAAGGACAGGCAGTAAACCCTGTCAATCAGCTTAATGAGGGGGATGTTTATTGGTTAATTTATAGCTCCCGTCTTTTTCTGTTTTGATATTTTTGTTGGAATAGTGGTAAATAATACATTTTGGAAAATTAGACCAATTTTTTTTTTCAATGCTACATTTAGCCAAAAAACCAGGGAATGAAAAAAAAAAAACACTTTGATAAATACTTTATCACTGTTCAACTGTAGACATATTAACATAGGCTTTATCCTGGCGATCACTTACCCAGTATCTGATATATTGTTTGTCTAAATAGATTTTCTGCAGAGCCAAAGACTCTTCCCCCCAGCAACCTGCAAACTTTCTGTGGAAATACAATATCTTAATCAAGGATGATACATATCTTTTAATAGCAAAACCCAAAGGGTGGGAAACAGGTTTTTTTTTTCATAATTTATCTCCCTGTTTCATTGGCAATGTGCTGCAAGGGTGGAGAGTTTAAAGCCCTGATAGAGAGAGAGAAAGAGAAGCACAAGGGTTGTTTGAAAGGGGAAACTTAGCGTTGAACAAGTCCCTTGGAGATTCACTGTATTCCCACAGAACCATGGAGCAATTAGTCATTGCTCATTAATGACTACAAGTCCCACATGGCACGCCCCAGCTGCCGCTATGCCACTGATCCAATCTTTATTTGATTTAATATCCTGACACCAGAAGAACGCAGAAAAATTCACAGAGCATCGCAAGGAAGATGATTTTCTGAGGGAATAGTGTGTGGTGAAGAAGAGAGGGAGGAAAAAGTGTCAGAGAATTATTTTATATAATCAGACAGTTACATTAACCCTTAGATGCATAAGTGGGGTCAAAAATGACCCCAAGGGTTGTTATTCTTCAAAATCTTTTAAATTAAAAGTATTTATATTTTCATATTCCAGGTATTCCTCATAAAACATGTTTGTGACATGAGGCCATTGCAATTTTAAATTTTTTTTTCACACTTTTCAAGAAATTGCAGTTTTTCTATGACTACCCCACTTTTCCATGAGCGGGGTCAAAAATGACCCCATACATTTCCTATGAAATCTGAAGTTAGCCCAGGAACCTTTGATCCTTATCAACTGTGATTGTCAGTATACACTTACTGTTGCACTTACACATCTGATGCTAGCAGTTTCACCACCAAGGAGGTCATTTCTACACAGCAACATACATGTAAGTATTATCTTCATTTATCTACTTTTTTTTTTCTGAGTATTAGTATTATTGTCAGCAAATTAGCCTATTTTGTTGTTAGCTAGTTAGCTTACTACCAACTACAAAGCTAGTTGACTTTTCTGTGATAGGGTATTAGTATTATTGTCATCAAATTAGCCTATTTTGTTGTTAGCTAGTTAGCTTACTACCAACTACAAAGCTAGTTGACTTTTCTGTGATAGGGTATTAGTATTATTGTCATCAAATTAGCCTATTTTGTTGTTAGCTAGTTAGCTTACTACCAACTACAAAGCTAGTTGACTTTTCTGTGATAGGGTATTAGTATTATTGTCATCAAATTAGCCACAGGAGAGAAGCACACAGGGCCAACAGAAGAGAAAGAGATGCCAGATGTGTCCAAGAAACAAAGATCGCAAAGCCACCAAATGCTGCTGGAAATGCAGTATTCCTGTGTGCAACGATCACAGCCAGCAGCAAGTCATTTGTAACAGCTGCACACAGTGAGAAGAGAGAAGACATTTGTGTCTCTACATGTGCGTGGACAGTGTTATGGTCCCTGGACTTACTTTATGTTCATTCTCTGTTCATCCTTCATTGTAGTAACAGACAGACATACACACAATTGATTTTGACATTTTTTGATACATGATTGATTGATTGTTTCTTTTGTGATAAAATGTGAATAAAATATGATAAATGAACATGTCAAAAATGAAATCACTCATTTGTTAATCAAAATATAATAAAAAATCATTATCTTTAACCAAAATTAAAGAAATTTCTTAAGTTTATTGCAAAAGCGCATTTATTCTAATTGGGGTCATTTTTGACCCCACTCATGGAAGAGTGTAGGTATTGGTAGGTCATGCATCCAAGGGTTAAAGCCATAATCCATGATATCAATGTAAAGAACAGTGTGGTTCTACCATCAATATTCAAAGCACATGAATGAAAGCTATAACTTCGACAGAAGGACTAGAACCAGGAACCATTATTAAAAATGAAAATTTGAAAAATGTTTGCAAAGACAGAAAAAAAAAGTGAACCTAATCAAGGGCTGTGCAAAATTGTCCAGTATCTGTGTTCTTGTTTCCTGATTGGATCACTTTAAACTTACTGTGCATGTGATTGTATTTTATTAAGATGGGCTTGATAAAGTACAAACCTATCCTTTACTTTTAAAGTCAGCTTTTCCTGTGCAAATGGGGCAGGCAGCAGGACACATGAGCAGGTCTAGCCTTGGTGCTCTCAGGTGATCTGCCTGCGTGGATCTGTTTACCAGCCGGGCAGCTGCCGTGGGAGGTTTAAGCCCTCTTAAAAGTCCACGTCAGGCTACGGTTACAGGCTGCAAAGTCTGAGGCAGCGTTGGAGAGAAGGGATAGCTTAGGGCCAGGGGGTGCTGTAGACCTCCTGCTGTGAGTTCAAAGAGAGGTCCCCAACAGCTGTGGCTCTCAGAGGAGGCTCAGAAGGCAGTTCAGGTACTGAAAAGATGGGGGTTTAGGGGTCACATGGCAACTCAATCTGACCTCAAAATCCAAGTTGCTGTGTTTGTGTAGATTCCCACAGTTTTGAGAGAAATATAAATTCCTCAGATATCGTCACAGGAGGAAAGCAGTTAGACCCTTTCTCATGTTTTCCTGGGATGCAATGCATTTACTTCACAAAGGTGTTCTTCTCCTTTAGAGTGCACATATTGTAAATAACTCTGTAACGTGATGATTCAGTGTCACTGCAACAAACTGGGGTGACAAAGAATGCGGTTCGCTTTGGAAGGAATTCAATTGTGTACAGAACTCCTTACGTTTTATTTGAAGTGATTTGATGCTGAGAAAACCTTGGGGAGAAAGTTACACTTCATGACTTCTTGAAATTGAAAGTCTATACAGTTCTGAACTTGACAGAAATGTAAGGATGTGCTTTTGTATTTATCAAGATACCAGGTTATAAAGTCAAGGTTGGACATATATCATTCCCTGTATGTCCAACAGGGGCAGACTACAGATGTGGTTCTGATGGACCAGAACTTCTGCAGAAAGAGCCAGAATCTGGGAACACAGCAAAGCAATCTTAGCCCAATCTTAGAGGAACATTTTGCAAATCACACCCTTATTTTCATGCATTTCTCTGTCTTAGTCATTGTGGCATTTCTGTAACACCCACATTACTTTCCAGTGTTCTCAACATTGTTGTATTGAGCTGTAGCAGGCTAGTGTACCTCTGCCATCCTTTGACATGAGCTAAGCAATTCTTACTTTACAGTGACTTTTCAGAGTTACGATAAATTAAAAGTGGTGAAACTGAACTGGTATGCTGGGCTGTAGTGGCAGAGCTATCTCATCTGAATATCAAACTGCAGTCACCATTATGGAGTTTTTCACTGCAGACTGTTTTTGTTGGATTCTGTTGTGTAGATTTGAGTGCTGAAGCTGCTCTGGAGGCTCATGGAGGCCCAGTACCCTACTCGGTTTCTTATGTTGATATTTCCTTTAATTCATCCTCCATCTGTATGTTGGGGTATATGTAAATTTAGCCTCACTAATATGGTTTCATTTCCCTCTTTCTAGCTGCATAAAACAAGCCATTGTTGAGTTGTCAGCAGGCACGATTAGAAGCTTACATCCAGGTAAACACACCTGTCCCCAGTGTGGGTGGACGTGAGTGTTTGCTGTTGAGAATTTAATCCATAAAATGTACAGGTACATGCAGCCACCGAGGGACAGGCTCTCTGTGCAAGTTACTGGAAGTTTCTGTCATTTTGCACAGAGTGAAATTGGTTTCAGTTTTAACACATTTCATAAATCTTGGCAAGACAAAAGCTTTCTCTCCTGACTTTAAGTCATGTGGAGGTGCCACTGGGGGACCACTGGAGCTTAGCACAAGCCAAAACAAGACTACTGTGGTTAGGCTGCATCGGACCCAGGAGTAAGCCCTAAACACATCCATAAATAAAATTACAACCTGGGGTTATGGAATAGCTTTGCCATATAGCTGCCCGGAGCCTCCTCAAAAATGTAACTACATGTCGGGGCTAAGGCAGCTATGGAGATACCATGTGGGGAATGCAAGGACTGTGGCTGAGATTGTTGGTGGTGAACAGCTACATAGGTGAAGCTGAGCAAAGACTCGGTGGATTTCTCCTTTTCAGTAGCACATGTTGAAGAAAACTGTCACCAAGGCAGACCTTCCCAACCGTGGCGTGATCACCTCTTAATGTGCTTCTAATGTTAGTTTAGGCCCCCCCTCCCCACTCCCCATCAAGGATGAATCTGACAAACATAAAATATCATACATATACACACACACACACACCCAGTTATTACATTTGGGTTGAATTTACTGGATTTTTAACCATGTATCGATGAAGTGCTTTGATTGTATCAGTAATTGGATGAGACAAAACATCTGGTTTTACTTAAATTTTTAAAAATCACCTTTAATTGATCTTGTCACATAAACTGAAACATATACTATAAAGTCTTTGCCCATAATGCACTTCAAAAAAACAGGAAATATTTCCAGGATTTGTCAAAAAAAACAACTAAATACACTTAGGTGCAATGAGCCCCTTTCATTATTGTATTTCCTGAGCTTTGATCAGTGAATGATCCAATAGTAGATCATCAGATAAAGTAGAACTGTAGTACATGTGTATCTGACTTTTCAATCACCCTGCCTATTCTTGTCTTCTCTACTTAGAATGTTCCAGTAACATGATACTGTATAAATATTTGTCCGACATAAGTGCAGGCCCATTCAGCTGATCCTGTGGCTTCGGCTCCGGCACAATGGCCCCTTATCCCAACCAAGTAACTCTACACTCACCTCTCTGGTCATTATTGATGGCCTAGTAAGTGTTACAGTTACAAACCAATTACTCTACCATTAATGTTAGATGAGCTGCTCTACAAGTACAGCTTGATGCTTATCAGCTTTCCTCTGTTACATGCCTTTTTACTTTCACTAAATTGCACACCTTCTCCAGCTCTTGGTTTCAGTCTTTAATAAGTGGGAGGTGAGAATGACAGCTGGCAGTCTTAGCCCGCATATCAGGGGAAATTTCTCTCAGTTCAAGAGGTAAAGAAGTCAAGAGGTGAGCAACATGTCCCCTCGGTGACTCTGGGAAATCTGGTGACCCAGTAAAGTGATATCACACCACCAAAGAGGAGGAACAGGGAGGGTGGGGAGGGGGAACAGTAGAGAAGGTGTAGGGATCGAATGAGCTGTGCAGCCACCTCAAAATGTGGTTTCACCAGCACACAGAAACGCTGTCTGTAGGTCAGTGAAAGGTAGAGCATTTTAGTGACACACACACACACACACGCCCAAACAGTAGTTTTTTCCCCAGATGTGTGTTTGAGATGTGCCAGACAGGTGGCTTGTCTGTGTGGAGGAGGGAGAGGAGAGACAGCTCACAGATCAGGTCGGCACCTTTCACTTCTCCACCAACAGGATCTGCTGCGAGACGTCTATTAACACATCTTCTGAGTAACATCCTATTTAGGAAGAAATTGAAACTGAGCGTATAGTTTTAACTGCCTTCTGACTGACTTTATTGATATCAAGTAGGTTTATACATCATAAAGATTATTAAGAAGCCGACCCACGAGTGCTGGATTGTGAGAGTTCACCAACCCTTTAAAAAAAAACACCTTAACACATTTGGAAAGAAATCCACACTTTCCACACAAATGACACAAGGTTGTTAAGCACAAAAAAAAAACTGCCATCCTTATATAACCACATTAAGCAAGACATGACTGTTGTTCTACGGCTGGGTTTTTAGTCATTGGCATAGTTACAAACATCAGTGGGACATTTTTTTTTAATTTCTGGAACTAACCAGCTCCAGTTTCACTTTGACTCTCTAAAACCGTCAATTTAAATATTCCATAGCAATCATTACCCGTTAGCGTGTTCGGATATCGTCACTGTCTCAAAAAACATCCCTCTTTTCGAGGTTTCCAACAATGCAGTCTTCAGATAACTAAATAGCTTTTTAAGGTGGTTTATTTGTCTTATCTCTGAGGGTACACCGTTTTCTCAGAGAGAAATTTGCAGAGACTGCAACTTTTGCTCATTAGCACTAAGCACAAAGCAAAGCTGAGGTTTTACAGGTATTTGGTTATTAACCAAAGTACTGGACAAATTAAAGGGGGTCACCAAAGTCGGACGGCTCCGTGCTCTGGGACCATGAATGTCTGAGGCAAATTTCATGGCAGTCTGTCAATAATTCTTGAGACAATTCGATTCCATTGTGATGGACTGATTGACTGACCAGCATTGCCACCCCTAGAACCAGTCCACTAACATGAACAAGAAATATGTTGCTTATTAAGTCACTAATTTAAAAATAAAACACTAGCTACACTTTTATAAAATCACAGCTATGATACTAATTGTAGTGCTTTGTAACTCTAATTCCCCATCACTGGACAGTTTCTCTTTCTCTTACAAACACACACACCCCTATGTCTCTGTAAGTGGTGGTACTGAAGCCATACATCAGCAGCTTTTGCAGAGGAGCATGTCCTCAAGAATATGATAAAAAGGAAGCAGGCATTTCCTCCTCAAGAGGGATGTTTTCCGCCGCACGTCCTGTCTGATTAGTGAGAGCGCTGCCTCTTCCCCCTGAACTGCACCGCCAAACGATCCGTTACCGCGCGTTTACAGAAGAAAGGTTTCGTGTTACAGCATGTTGTGAAAACGCTCTCCATTGCATTGAGACAAAAAAGTGTCTCCATAATTCATAACTCTACTTGAGCTCGCACACTATCATGAAACTGTCATGAGACGAGCCTCTGTGGCTTTGTATCGACTCTCTCTCGCTTCAGCACAGTGGATTTAGCATATGCTCCTTTTTAAAATGGCTAAGTTTGGCTTTGCAGGACTGTATATTCTGCATATAAACACAGAGGCCCATGAGCAAATGTTTGTTACAGCTACATAAATGGATAATGTTCCTCAAATCAGAAAAAAACAAGGTAAAAAAGAAATATTTCCAAGCAACAGAACCCCCAACAAACTTCAGCAACATTGTCCGTCAGCTGCTCAGTTATGGGAAATCAGGAGTTCTCCTTGTCTCCTCTGGAGCCCGTGTGGGGACTGTTGAGGAGGAGATGCATTATCTGAGTGTCCAGCGAAAGTGGAGGGGGGGAGTGGCTAGCTGAAGTTTATGGAGATTTATGGCTCCTTCCCCAGGCCTTAATTGCCTCCTCCTCTGTGGGTAGTCCCAGGCGGCCCGTGGTGAGCGGCGACCAGCACCAGGGCTCCTGCAGGTGGGCCCACCAAAACGTTGTTTACTGAGACTTCTTATGGAGACAAATGGTGTCACGGAGCACTTCAAAACCAGACGACAAACAAAGATGAGGAAGAGAAAAGTGGCGAGATGAACAGCTGGGCACTGAAAGGGCTCAGGACTTCAACTTGGCCTTCAGAGGCACAAAAAGAGTTACTGGAGCCTCGGCTTTACTGGTGCCAATTAAATATCTATTGTTGTGGAGTGCTGTGGTTAAGTAGTGACAGATAGAAGTAGTTGAATTTGATCTCAGGATATTCATTTTGTGATCCAAAACCAAAAATGTAACTTTTTCTATGAAGTTTTTTATTTTTTTCCTTTATTCACCCAGGTAAAAAAACAAAAAACAAAAAAACAGACTTGGCCACAAAATTTTTCCATAATTTCATTTTCAGTTCTCCACATGTATATTTTTGATTTGTTTATCATGTTTGCCTGCATAAGGAGAGATTGGAGAAAAGTTAACTGAGGCAACATCAAGCAACATCAAAACTTGACCTGACTTGTTTACCAAGCAGTTTATTCATGAAAAAAAAAATAATAAAGCTAATAAAGCAGCAAACATGCACATTCCCGGAGCAGTGAAAATCACTGTATATACCAAGGACAGCACTATTAATGCAGCTGTTGGTATAAAATTCTTCCTCAGCTGACTTGTTTATTGACATCCTCACCTCATGGCTGAGGTAAACTGTGGTCAGTCAATGCCACACACAGAGGTGAACAGAGAATGCTGCTGTTGATGGATTTTTTTTTTTTTTCACATGGACCTCATGTTAGAGGTGTTATGTCTTATCTCACAACACTTTGTGATGTTTGCATGGTTGCTTTTAAATCCAAATATATTCTTTTCTTGTTTATCTTGCAACCCTTGAGTGTTGTTGGACAACACTGATTCAAAATTAGCCCTATACTACCCCACTCAGAGGACCCACACATCTCAATAAGGTTGATAGCAGCTTTCTCATTTTTAAGGAGCTAGCAGAGAGAGAGGGGAGGGGGGGAAAAACCCACTTCCTTCTCAGGTGGTAGGCTGTGTGGGGTTGTGTGGGGTTTCAGGACTGCTGGAAATGACAGGCTCATGTTTATTGCAGGGGAACATGTCTTGAGTGACTGTCTCTGTGATGAGCTTAAGACGGGAGATGGCAGAGAGTCAGTAAGTGCACTAATGTCTGCGAACAGTATGGCCACGCAAACCATGAATACTGGATATTTATAGGAGCACATTTGAGCCACATCACCCCCCATGCCCCTGCTCTGTGATGAGCCGGAGCTGCTGCACATTGAACTGAGCTTACCTACAGAATGCAGGGGGATATATGTTGTCATGGCGAAGGGTTAAGAGGGGAAACAGTGGGAAGCATGACTGTGTAATGAGTAAGAGATGGAGATAGAGCGCGGAGGCAAAAATCCGCAGTGCCTCAATTATTGTGTAAATGCTGAAACTTGAGTAAATGCTCAGCGATCGCTTTCATTCAAGTTTCCATCAATGAGAACAGTACAAAGCAACAACAAAAAGCAGTAACATCCAAATGTGCTTATTTTTACCTTTATTTAAGTATTAATATCCATTAATATTATTACTTTCAGTTAGCTTTGTTCGACCGCACACCTGCCCATTAAAGCTTCAGCCCCGCAGGAACAAAAAGTCATTGTGTGTTGCAAAATTCAGCGGAGTAACAACCTCAAACCAGGTACCAGGCAACAGGCCCCAATTAAAAAATGAAACAGGTTCTGTGAGCCATCTGGATACTTTTTTCCATGTGCGCTGAGATGGAGAGAGGACCTATGCTACTCCATTATTCGGAGGCTATCTTAGATCATCATCTCAGGACCATTTTTGTCAGTGACTCACCAGCTGCAGGAAAACACTGTTCGTTCTGTCTTGTGGATACCGATGAGAAAAATGCATTAGAAACATTTAATTCATATGTTTCCCAGAAAGAGCCACAATGTAGTTAAACCAAACATAGCTCAACAACATTTTTATGTAGATCTTAGTATGTTATATTTAATTGTTTAAACTTTACAGTGATTAAAGGAAATGTGGATGTCAATATGTGCAGGTTAACAATTTTTTTCCATGCAGTGTTTGTAGACATGAAGGAGCACCCCAGCTTTAACAGGAACATAGAACCACAGTGACCAAATGCTGTGCCCACTCCTCTGTGAGATATTGATTTGGCTTTAGCCAGAGCTTTTTTCCACTTGTCACCTCCAATGTGTTACACCACATTTCCTGGAATAATATATAAATAATAATAAAATACCACACCACATCACACTGCACTTCCCTACTTTTTCCCCTCTGTCTATAATTGTCCAACTACCACTTATACTTGTACAGTCTGGACCCAGATCAAACTCAGCCAGTGCATTGTTCGTATTACTGTGCGGCTCTTATGTGCCACCACTCCTCCCGGTCACTCAGTCTTTGGCTCTGTTATGACCCATTGTCTTTTATTCAGATAATATTTCCTAGATCCAACTGAGACAAACTGCAGCTCCTGGGTGACCACTAGTGGTTAGATTTCGATTTCCACTCACCTTTGATGTTTTCTATGGGATTCTGCCTTTGGGCAACTGCAATCACTGCTAAGCAGCAAGAGATGTCTGTGTTTCTGAGTTCACCTTTTCAAAGCTCACAAGGCTTTGAGATATGTCCTTGCACAGAGATAGGTCTTCCTATGCAAGGACACAATTGTGTTCAGATTACATAATGCATTATGTGTGGTCACATGTATCCCGCTACACCTCCGAAGGAGGCCTTAACAATCGGCTCCCAATGCTATCGTAATTTATTTTGAGTGGAACCACACCGCATTTAGAACTTGTGCCTTTTGTGATGAGAGTCAGATTTTGATAGCAAATTTGAATCCTGTAAGACTCTCATGTTTTGCAAGCACATTTAATTTTTTTTTTAACCCAAGATCGTGTGGTCAAAACCAAATTTGGGCGAGGTGCAGCACAAAGAGTAAATATCAAGACTTGCTCTCCCAAGAAAGCAAATTTAGTAAATGCCCAGTAATAGCAGATATAGGAATTATGACTGTGAAACATCTGATCCAAGGAAATAGTGCAATGTTGTTGTAGAGCTGCAAAGGCCATGGAGGAGGTCAGAGTGGATGGTCAATAAAATGTTGGACTTGGGAGATTTGACCAAGTTTGTGCTTAAAACCAAACAAACTTTAATTATAGCAGGTCAGAAAAGTGTCTGTACTTTTGCCACAGTGATTTGTAACGGCTTTCAAAGGCATTACCCAAGAATGCTGTCCTGCTGATAGTGAAGTCAGATCAGAAAAATGTTCATGTCTCACTCTGGATGGCAAAAAGTTATTGGATAAAAGACATGCATGACACACTCAAGGCCATAAATAGAAGATTTATTCAAAAATCATTTCATTTCAGCTAAATAAATACCCGAATGTTTAGTATATTGTTCTTTGTTAGTAAATCAAGGGAAGCATTACAAGATTTGATAAGATATTAGATTCAAATTCAAATGTTTTGCCAACTTGGGAAATATGAATTACTCCATATGTAATCAGATTTTCTAAATGGAAACAGAACCTTTCTCAGACATTCAAATTCAAATACACCACAAACAGCAGTGAACAGCTATCAGGGCTCCTAATAATGCAGGGTTTGATGGGTAAATGCAGCGGCTCCACTCTGCCTGACCCAGTTGCTGGGAACTGGAGCTTGGAGCGCTGCAATCCCCTGTGGTGAGGAACCCCCCTGCCTTCCCCCCATTCTTCAGCCTAATGAAGACCAGAGGAGAGGATATCAGGCTCTCAATCAGCCACAAGTCCACTTCACATGTTTTTGACGAATCTCCGCTCATGTGCCGAGCCCCGCGAGCTCAGGGGATCGTGCTGCCGAGCCCTTATCAGCATTCCTCAGAGGACACGGCCAACAAAACCACATGGGCCATCGCTGACAGGTGACGCCTTGACACAGACGGGCAACACCTCAGTGTTCAAGCGTGTGATATTCTGGGGAGCTGGGAGCTGGATAGTTTGTGCGATCGTGATCACATGTTGTAATTTGTCATGAAGCCTGTTGAACACTCAGCTACTGCTGTGGAGTTAGCTGAAGGCTTTTTGAATTGGAGGGGGTTCATATGATTGACAGCAGGGTTTTCTATAGTAAAGAGTGCACTGTGAAGCTGAGCTGGGTCTTTTCCCTGTCGATTCTCCATAAGTATTTTAGGTTGTGAGTGATGTGATCACCTCTTGTGTTTTTCCCTCCATTTACACACAGTAGGCCTACTCCATTTTCCATAGTACTGAGTTGCAGTGAGCTCTTGTGTCTGTACTGGTGCTAATTCTTCAGCTTCCAGCCTCTCAAATGTGAGGATTTGTCATCTTTCTCTGTTTATTTTCTGATTTCAAATTAAATATCTGTCTCAAACTAGATAAATCACTAAGATTGCAGGAAGAAGGAAAACCAAAAATCAGCAACTAGGTGGACATTTTGGGAAAATAAACCAAATGGTAAAATTGCTGTTCATGATGCACACACAGTTTAAATTGTACTTCAGAAGCACACTGGAAAAAGTGAACTAACATGCTGTGGTCATATGTTTTAAGAGAGGTTTAGTGTGTGTGTGTCTGTGTGTGTGCTCAGTTGGCAGACCGGTATATTTTTTCTTATTCTTTAAAGTATATGTTCTCTACCTGCTGGTTAAAACACTTCAGATAAAATATTTAAACATGTGATGTTTTATAGCTGTATCATTACATCAAAAAGAAAAAGTCTAGCTGTTCTGAGCATTTTATATACATCCCCCTGCAGCTCAACGTGACATGTTGAATGTTTTGAAACTGCTGAACTACGAAATGACGTTTTGTGAGTGTTTTTCAGCGTCTGGCTTATGTAACATGTATTTTGCACCGATACACAGAAGTGAAAAGGTGGTTAAATGGAGAAAATTAGCAGTACAGGCCATTTTCATGGAATAGGAGTGGAATCATTTGCTGAAATAGCAGAAATTATCCTAAATTTTCAGGTGTGACACAGAGGAGATGGGGATGTTTGAGCTAGAAAAGACTTGAAGTAGAGAAGTATTTGGCAGATAAGGGGGCTGGGCATCATCAGAAAGTCTGAGACAATGTGTAAACTGTCTGCATGTGCCCTTGTTTTATCTCACTATGGCACGACCTGAACTAAACCCACAAGCTTTCACATTTCCTCTGTGATTTATTCATTTCATCAGCAGTGTAATAGGGAGGTGTGTGTGTGTGTGTGTGTGGGGGGGGGGGGGGCGGGGGGGGGGGGGGGGGGGGGTAATGAACAGAAGAAGAGAGCTATTAAGTGAGTGATTGAGGCAAAATTGGGAGGATGACTGTACATGCTTGCACTGCTGCTTCCAAACTTTCCCTGGAAATGGGGGCATTTTATTTCTTGTGAAATACTCAATTAAATTTCCAGGCATGTGAAAAGACAGTAACTTTACAAGCTCTCAGAGGCGCAGTCTTCTGAAGCACCAACAGTGTTCCACCTGTTGCCTGTATACCTTTCCTAGGTAGGAGTAACACAGATGTGGGAGGACGAGGGAAATTGTATATGCCTTCAGTGTCAGTTCCAAACCTGCCTGGAAGGAAAAAAAAAAGGTGTTTTCTGTCTTATGAAATGCCCAATTCATTTTCCAACCTTTGTGTAAAACTTCACATAATAGCTTAAAAAGCTCTCATGGGTGCATTTTGTTCAATCAGCCATGTAATACCAGTGCAGTATATACAGTTAATATACCTTGCTCTAGAGTAGCAGGCACCTTGTGAGAAAACAGGAAGTTAGCCAGCTGAGTGGTTTCTTTCTTTTGTCTGCACTGCACTTTAACCCACAGACGGAAATAGTGCTATGGAAAGTGTGACTTCTGCCACAGAAAAACAAAATGTTCAGCACGAGCGAGTAAAAATAGAGAAAATTGGCAACCTGTGTCAAGTTTGTGTGACCAGCGAGAGCCGACTACAGGCAGCTCTCCCTTAATTTGACACCAAAGCATTGAGGTAACATTAACAGGCTATGGTTAAAAACAGAATATCCCTCTCTGAGCGCAGGGATGAAATCTTTTGGCCAGACGTGCTGGATTTCCACAAAAAGAGGTGAAGAACTGAAGCGAAACCGCTGTCTCCAGCACTCTGCATGACTGTGTGCTGTTGTGCAACAGTCGCGCACTCTGTTTACTCATGTTTCCTCTGCCAGCTTGTTGTTTTACACTTTCAACATCCTGCACGCGGGGTGCCACGAGAGGCTGACACTGCTGTTTAACCACTGCCTCATTTACAGTGTAAACTGACTGATTATGACCAAAAAATTGTGAACAGAGGAAGTAAAACATGCTTTTAAAACAGTCCTATTATTAGTAGCATGTCATGATTTTTGCTGTCCTATGTAATTACTGGCCGTGAGGACACTGAGATGGCAATTTATGAAGCAGCATACATAAACACACCACATACACACACACACACAGATAATGGGGATGAGAGCATAATGGAGAGTGAGGGTCAAGAGAAAGGTCAGAGTCCCCAGTAAACAAATGGGTATTTAGCCATAAACAAATCATTGTGCCTCACAGACGCTGCACTGAAAGGACGTTACCTCAGGTGACACGGCTCTTTAGGGTGCGTTTATCTTTCCTCATACAAACAAAGCATCTAATCATCTGTTATCTAGAATCATCTGTAACGTAGACTCCAATCACAAAACTCATTCATCTCTTCAAAATTTATGGACTGAAGTCAGAAATGATTGTCGTGATCTTAAAATAGATTTACACATGTGTGTCTGCGGTTGACTGTGTGTGTAAATGTGTGCTGGTGAGGGTGGGAGTGTGGATTTTGAATGCGGCAGCGCTGGTGGTTTTCTGTGAATGGAGCAGCGAAAGCTTGACACTCTAAGCTGTGGTCACGGTGTATGTTTGCTGTTTATTTTGTTCTGCTTGACTTGGTGGAGTCTTGGTGCAGTCCGGTTGTGTGTGTGTGTGTGTGTGTGTGTGTGTGTGTGTGTGTGTGTGTGTGTGTGTGTGTGTGTGTGTGTGTGTGTGTGTGTGTGTGTGTGTGTGTGTGGGGGGAGGGCATATAAGGTTAGGAGGTCAAAAAAAAAGCAGCACCTACAAAATGTAGTTCAATCCCTTCATTGGTTCAATTGTCCAATGAGCTGCAAGAGGTTCAGTCATTTTAGAAAAGGTGAACAAATCTTTATTTAACACAACAGTGGCACATCATTGAATTCCAATATAAAGAAAGCACACTCTGAACTTTGAAGTCCAGTTTTAAATTGAAAATAAGCCAGATGATGGCAATATTATTTTACTTTTGTAGCACAGGATGTTGTGAGTACTATTGATTGTCATGTTGTTTTTGTTCAACCAAATTTCAGTTGCATTTTGTGTCAGTGTAAGATCATGGCCCATTTTAGTAATCTCAACAACAACTGGGTGGATTGCTTTGAAACTGTGTACAGATATTCAAAAAGATGCCAAAAGATGAATCTGCTTTGTGATCCCTAAAATGTTCCCCACAGAACTATCACCGTGCAAAAGTTGCCATTCATTTCATCAGATATATCAAGCTGTTGCTGATAGACTGGCACATAATTTTATACAGAAAACAATGGTCCCCAGAAGATAAAGTCCACTGACCCTTCCTGTAGTCCTAACACAAATATGACATTTTTGTTTCTTACTGAAATATCTAAACACATAAATGGTCCCCACAGGAGGAACTGTAATCACTCAGTCTGCCTCTTTCATCATATCAGGCCTATTTTGGTGCTCCCATCGAGCTCTGCTGTATTTTGTGTTAAGTGCGGATTAGTGAATGTTAGCGTGCTAACAAGCTAAATAAAAATGCTGAATGTGGCAAAAGAAAAGAAGAACATATGATATAGA
The DNA here is from genome assembly GCF_017976425.1 of Toxotes jaculatrix. Taxonomy (NCBI): domain Eukaryota; kingdom Metazoa; phylum Chordata; class Actinopteri; family Toxotidae; genus Toxotes; species Toxotes jaculatrix. The sequence continues at coordinate 9,657,917 of NC_054409.1, read as the reverse complement.
CCCACATGCTAACATTATCATTTTGATCGTGTTAGCATATTGGCATTAGCATTTAGCTCAAGACAGTGCTGTGCTTAAGTACAGCCTCACAGAGCTGACTGTACACTCACAGTCTGACAGGCACATCTAATCTAAATGCAAATGCATTTCCTTTTAGGAAAGTCTCTTGATGTTATTGTAAGTTATTCAATATAGTGCATTTCTTTTTGTCAATTGAACCACTTAATACACTTTCTAAGCGTATGGTTAATAATAGTAATATGTGCATTGCTTTGTCTTTATGCTACTTAAAGTGGCAGTAGAGGCACAGACATCATTGCCTTTTTTATTTGCAGGGGAACATAGATATGAGAGCTGGAAACATGACCTTTCTTCTGTGATTGTGTTGTATAGTCTAGCCAGCATGAGCTTGACACACTGAACCCATTATTTTGACCTCACAGAGGCCCAGGACCACAGACAGAGTACATATCTACAATGTCACAGGAAGCAGAATCAGTCAAGGACTGCAGGCGTATCCAAATGTTAGTCAGTGTTAAGGTTTGGGCTGGTGAGGAAAGAAAACTTTCCCTTTTACTGAACTTTTTTCTTTTTTAGGCAAACAATCTGCTCACGCACAGTAGATTTTTAAATTCTCTTTTGAATTTTGAAAATAAATACTTTCATGTCACCTACCCCCAGGAACCTGTTCATCCTGTATTTGCATTTTCTGGTGTTTTATGCTTTAAGCCCAAATTTGTCCCCTTTAATTTTAGATAGTCATATAATATTTATACCTCCAACACAAAAACAAAACTAAAAAAAAAGGAAAACAAACTGTGGAACTCCACCCCTGAAGCGCAGAATTATACAGTAAACAATGAAAATACAATTACCATGCTTCTCACTGATTTTCCTTCAGGCAGCGAGCCAAGGCGTGCTTGGCCTACGTCCTGCATTGTCAGATGAAATGCGTGGGACCGCACGAGCGCTGATGTGACTGTGCCACAGGTTTAGGAATCATACAACAACATCATAAATCAACCACAAGAACACTGAACATTGGGGGTTGTTGTCTAAGAGTCCCACGCAGCTCCAGATAGTACATGTAATGTGTTTCCACACATAACACACATTGTTCAAGTGTGTAGGAGAATCAGTGCAACTACTGTCCGAAAATCAGGGGGATGTTGTTGTTGCTGCTGCTGTTACAGTCTATGATGGGTCTGTGCTGCAGAGCTTTCACTGACACTTGAGTATGAACATTATAAAATGTCTTTAAAACATACTTGAAAAGAGACACTTCTCTGCCTTGAAGGCATCAAACAGAAGCAAGCTGTAGTTTTGAAGTAAATAGTGTGGTTAGGTTTGTTGGGTGCATTCTGTGTGTGGTAAACTAAGGTTGTTTCTTCAGTTATGCTAGTTTGGTCTGGTTAGTCTCGGTGACTCGCTGTGCGTCCTAATGAGAGGAGAGGTGCGGGACAGGGTGTGTCAGTGCAGATCCACTGCACTGCAATCTTGGTCCCGGGAATGAGTGTGTTTTTGCACCATCCGCCGCCCACCTGCTCAGAGCAGGTCAACAACTCAGTGAACTTCTGTTTCATAGTATTTTGATCATTTTATTTAGTGAAATCACACCCATATAAACCTCCCTAAGCTTTCACAAATCCCTTTATTCATGTTTTGCTAGTCTTTTCTGTTTCTCAACCCACTGACATCTGATCATAGATACAACTTTTTTTGTCTCAGTAGTAGCGCTTAACTCCAGTTTCTCCCAGTGCGTCGTGACTCGGAGAGCCCTGTGTTTAAAGGACATGAAAGTAGTGAATGTGATTTGCCATTATTGTCACAACCTCTAACTTGCCCTCCTATAATGTATGATAATTTCTGATCGCACCCTGTTTCCAAGTACACTGCTGAATGGCTGTGAAAATATCTAAGTGTGCTTGGCATGCCCCTGGCCCCACTGTGCAGGGTGCCCTTGAGACTGCACCATGCTGTCAGGTTCACGAAACTAGGGCCCTGTGTCACATAACATATGGATATTTTACTGCAAGATCAGATATTTTGGCAGAAAACAAATACGTTGTAGAGAAGAGCAACACAGGAGCAATGAGAGAAAAGTGAAGCAGAGAAAAAAATTAACAATAATTTAACAAATGTGATTTCATCAGGTCAAACCCTTCAGATCAGTACTGATTCAATCCACCAGAGATGTAAACTGTTGTGACAGTTTGTGCCATATTTGTTGTTCCTGTTTGCAGCTTGTCATCTCGTGACACTTGTGAATGCTCAGCTTCAAATCACACCTCCCGTAAAGTGTCGAGACTGCACGAGCAGCGCAACCCGTTCGTGTTCTGAATGAACGCGTTTCAGGTGCTGCGGGAGGTTTACTTTGAACAAGACATTTTGTCATAAATTCTTTTTGGCACAGTGATACGTCAACTGGCTGTCATCCTCCTTTACACACTCAAGTGGGACTTTTCATCTTTAATCACCCCCCAAAGAGGGCATTTAACTTCTTGGAAAGGCTCGCAGATTATTGTGTGAGACAACAGTGCCGCGTGTCAGAATGACTTTTAATCATTAGAATAGCAAGGAAAATGAATGGGGGTCAAACAAACAGGTCACTGCCTCTTAATCATTCTCTCAGACCATATATGTAAATCTTTTCAGGAAAATTTAAAAAATAAAGAAGATGAGTTTTTCTCAAACGTCCATATGGTTTTTGTTTGTTTGTTTGTTTTTTCAGCAGCAAAATGAGTTCTCCAAAATATTTTAAGGATGAATGAAGATTCAAACAAAGATCTTTTATTCATTCATACACAGAAACTTTTGTAGAATACAGCTGTTTTTCATTCTGTCTCATGTCTTATCCTGGGTTGTAGATGTCAGAATGCTGTGGTAAAAGCCTCTGTACACAGAGTTTAAGATAAGTCAAAATTACATAACCAGAGCAGGCTTAAAATCTGCTCAAATAACACTGCATATGAATGGTTGTTTTTATAGCATGAGGCTCATTTCTGGGGGAAGTGAGCTTCACATGAAGGTAATAAATGGAGTTTCCTTTCTGAAATCCACTCTACACTGACCAGAGTGGATGACAACCCCTGATAAGGTTAAACAAACACCGTGGCCTATCCGCTTCAAGCCGCAGAGCTACTGAAACTCGCATGCAGCACACGCGCGTGCACACACACACACACACACACACACACACACACACACTAAGTTCTGCCTGCACTGAGCCACCATGTGCCATCATCCGTGACGGGTTGTATTCACTGCTTCTTTCTATAAACTGACTCAGTGCTGATAGTCATCACTGTTACTTCATATCTCTGTTTACAGTGCAAACTGTATGTAAAGAATAAAGCAAACAGAGGAGCTGATATTGTTGGACCCATATGGAGAATGATTTAGTTTGGTTTAGGGCTCATTACATTTGTTTGATTGTTTGCTTGTTGAAATGGATCAACTGGTGTATGTTGAATATCTACTGAAAATCAGGTAAAAGAAATACAAAATAGGAATTATGTTTGAAAGATGGAAAAAGAAAAAAGTGTTTCGGTGCTCTTTACCTATCCTGTCTATCTATCTATGTATCTATCTATTTATAAATCTACTGCAACAAATCATGGGTGCATGAGGACAAAGACTCTTGCTTTAAGTCAAACTCTTTATTTAGAAAAGACTTGTTGTTTTTTCATTGTAGCACCTCTGCTATGTGAAATGCTAACATGCTGACTACAACATTAACATGCTGATGTCAGCAGATAATCTTCACAGAGTTTGTCTCACTTTAGCATGCTAATATTTGCTCATTAGCACAAAGGATAGCTGGGGCTAATATGAATCATTAGTTTTTCAGGAATGAGGACAATCAGGATGAGACACAAAAGTATTGGAGCAAAACAAAAGCAGGACCCCGTGGTGGCACAGAGGAAAAGACTGGAAAAGTAACCAAAGCCAGTAGGTTTCATCCACTGGGGACTATGAACATCTGTCCAAACTTTCATGGCAATCCAGGCAATAGCTGTTAACATATTTTAATCTGGACCAAAGCAATAAACCGACCAACAGGACATTTCCATCTTATGAGTCCTGTCGCTTGCATGGCTAAAAATGAAAATGATTTTTGGCTTCATGTGCTTTTGCTCCTGTGTACCGAGGCAGCATAAATCCAGAGTCATTCCTCTGCAGTAAGTGTTGTAAAAGGCTTTGGCATGTTGGTGGAATTGATAGTCAGTATACACTAGTGGCCCCAGTCAGACTGGCAAGCATGAAAATGTGAGGGAAATGTGAGTCCCACCTCTTCTATCATACCTTGTTGAGAACCGCTGCGATCTGGCAAAGAGAAAGTTAGAAAGAGGAAGGGAGTGAGGGAGGAGGGGGAAAGGGAGGGGGCGGGGGAGGATGGTCAGAGGCTTCCTCACAGAGCCTGGAGCTGTGACTGTGAGAAAAGACTGTTACGCTATCTTCACAGAACCCCCTAGACCGAGAAGGGATTTTATCTCTCAGTCCTCTGGGACTGGAAAAGGCAATAGAAGGTTATTTCCTGAGAATTGAAGCAAGGAAGGAGTGAATGGAGAGAAAGAAAAAGAAAAGAAAGGGGAGAAAAAGGTGAATGAGGAGACTTTCGGAGTTTGCAAGATTCAGGAGGGGAAATGAGCAGGAGGAGAGGAGCAACCCAAAGCGACAAAAACACAAAGCAAAAACAAAACACAAACACAGCCCGCCACGACAACCCTCCGTCCCACCTTTTCACTCTCCGATTTCCACAACAAAAACATCCACACGGCATCTGAGGCAGCGCTGGGTCACAGTCAGAGGCACACAGAGCAAGTCTCAGCGAAAGGAAAACAGTATATGAAACATTTCAAGAACTTTAATGTCCTGCCTCCTTCATACACAGCTACACAACAAACAGCTATCAAAGGGGAGTTCGGAGGCAAAGGCATAAATCCAGGATTGAACGGGGACAGCACAAAGACAGGAAAAATAGCCTTCAAACAGATCCATGTGAAGGGACCCGGCTCTGGATCTGGGTCAGGACGGGGTTTCTCTTTTTCTTCTTTTTCTTCGTCACCGAGGTTATAGAGACGTCAAAAAAAAAAAAAAAAAAAAAAAAATCCCCAATTTAATGTACAGCACTAGATTTACTGTCCACTTTTTTATTTGAGTCTCTTAAGTCTGACAGGGACAGTTTATCCACTATAGTGTGCCATCACACCAAGAGTGAGTCCATGACTGTTCTTGTCCACCTCTGTGCAGTAGCATTTATTCGTCACAGAGACATATTTTGTCCACAAAAACTACAGAGACCAAGTTCACATGAAATACTCCACATTGCGATATGTTCCCATGAGCAAACGGGAGTGTAGGTCGTTTGCTTATGTGCATGTGTTTGAGAGGAGATCCAACCCAGTCCACCACATCCCCCACTGCCATCTCAATGCGAGGGTGACTTTGAGCGAGAGATTTACTGTTGCCGCCAGTAACGACAAGGCAGATGACAGGGTGCAGTCGCTCCCCTCGTTCATCAGAAAGAAAAATGGACGGGAGAGGGTTGGGCGCGGACAGGACTGGGCCATCCATCTTGGCGGTAATTATGCACAAAGCCGCCGACATGTCTTGTTGTCGTACTTCCTACTGTGAAGGGACCGGGACTACAGCGAGATGGACGGAGTTATGGTCACCACACAACAGGAACTCATCCACTCTGAGTAACGCAGCGGTTAGATGATGAAGGTGGAAAAATGGACACGGATGATGGACCTCAGCTCTGATTATTTTATATCTATTCATGTTTCATGTAGGACTCCAACTAACAGGTAGTTGTGTTATCAATAATTTGTCAGTTGATTAATTGCCTGGTGGCGAAAAAAAATGTCAGAAAATAAAAATAACATCCTGCAAATTGCTTGTGGCTTTTTTCCAACTAACCCGAGAGACAATAATTTTACAGTGATATAAAAGCAGCAACATATCACACTTGTGGTGGTGGAAATGTAAAAGTTCGGCATTTTTACTCCAGAAGCAACACAAAGAATTAACCGACTGTCAAAACCATTCACACGTAATTAGAAATCTATATTTTATTATGTAAGAAGCAGGAGGCATAAGCAGGAAACCTTTATGAAACAGATATTTTTCTGCTTGTCTTAACACTTGAAATGTCAGCTGAGAACGTTCCTGCTCTTCTCTTTTCCTTTCTCTGTCCTTCAAAAATGATCTATTTTCATTAAGAGATGTATGGGGGAGGTGGGAGGGAAGCTCCCTTCCATGCTCCACCCCAACCCCCCCTCCACTTCCCTCATGTATACTTTAGTGCAGGGGTGTCAAACCTGTTCCACAAAGGGCCGGTGTGGCTGCAGGTTTTTGTTCCAACCAAGCAGCAGCACACCAGACTTGACTCATTTAATCAACTGATCTCAGTCTTCAGACAGTTGATTGGTCAAACTGTGTGCTCTTGATTGGTTGGAACAAAAACCTGCAGCCACACCGGCCCTTTGTGAACAGGTTTGACACCCCTGCTTTAGTGTATACGACAAGAGGCTTTAAAGCCTCCTGAAGCCTCCTGTATGAGCCATTTTTACAAGACTGAGACACAGTGTTGCTTCATGAGGCCTCCACCTCTGCACACACTGCCTTGTCTGTGCCCCATTCATCGGTACAGGCTGAGCGGCCATTTTATATGTTTTCTGTCACACTTTAGAGGAATTTTCCATATGTTCGACATGCGATTTTGCTTGTGTCAGTTTGTAGGGAAAAAAATGGACGGAAAGGGTCTTTCTGTGCGGCTGCTCTTTTTCACACAAACTCAGCCTAAAGGATGTTACATGCGAACAATGAGCAGACACTGTGCAGTGGCAGACAAAGGCCCAAGTCAAACTGTATAGGAATTTAAATAGAGCAATCCCATAGGGTTGATTCTCTGTTCACCCCCACGCTGGAGCACAGTCTTTGGAAAGAGGAGAGAAAGAAAACGGGTTAAAATTCTGTCATGCGGTTCTGCTCTCCATCCCACTGTGGAAAACATGATTAGTTTTTGTGCAAAAGTCCTTGTGCATATGTTATTGTTCCTCTGTATTATGGCTAAGCTTCTTTTTCCATTTCCCACCATTCTTTCATGACATAAGAACAAAGGGAGCGTGATGTAAAAACTGCAGCTTTTTTTTATTTATGCGTATTCTGTTTTGTGGCAGAGGAGTCTTTTGAAATGGGAGAACGGATATTTTAGAGGGCAGGAGGCCACAAAACAGGTGAAAACAAGTGTCAGGTTTAATATTTGATGGAAGATACCAGATCAGATTTTAAATCTGAACCATGTAGCTGAGAACAAAAGTGGATGCACATACTCTATATGTGTTAAATGGGTGGAGGTGGGAGTGTGAAAGCAGCCACAGTCTTCTAAAGCTTTGAGTCATCATCCGTTTATAGAAAATTCATATGGAGAACAATTCCAATCAATAAACTGTATATTGCCTGTAAAGAGTGCTGTAAATAATCCATAAATCCAATACTATGCATGCAATTTGCAGCACTTATACAGGCTATATGTGCATGGGCCTCTTGGTGGCTGATTAACTTCTAGTATGTGATGAGCCAAACAAGAAAAATGGGAATGAATTATGCAAGCAAATACAGTTGTTGCTATAGCAAAAAAAAAAAAAAAAAAACTACAAAGAGCTCTAGCCCCTTAGAATATCTCCACAGTCTCTGACTAATTTCATTGTTTCCAGACAAACGAAAACAAAATAAAAGAATAAGTCCGGCTCCCTCCCATGTGCTCACAGCAGGCAAGCATGAGAGAAACAGCAGCGAGCCGTGGCCTCACTGACTGCACATGCACAGCACAGGGTTTGACTTTTTTTTTTTTTTTTCATCTTTTAAAATTAAATATTCTCTCTCATCCTTGCCATGGAGCTATAAGTGCTTCAGGTTGGGGGAGGTGGGGGGTGGGGACGTAGGGAGAAAGAGAGAGCTTTTTTTTTCCCTCCCCTCTTTAGAAAACTAGATATATTTAGAAATAGGCACATTAAAGAATAAAACCCCCAATACTAAAGACATGAAGGGGGGGGTGGGGGGGGGGGGTGAGGAAAGAAATCACTAAAGACCGAAATCCCACTCCTGATAAATCACATTATGAGAAAACAGTAAAAGGAAAGAAAACTAGGGAGGGATGCACAGATGGAACGGTTAGTCCATAACTGTTGAAATATTTACAGCAAAGTCTGTGCAGATGGTTCAATTATGACTTGTTCTCTGAGAGCCTCTGACAGACCATTTGTCATTTATATCACCTTGCTTATAGAGTGAATCTGCAGATAACTACTCAGTGTGTTGAAATCATTCTGAGGTCATAACGAAGTTGTGTGTGATGAATACATCCCTGTGTTTTTCCTTTTTATTCCCCCCCCCCCCCCCCCCCCCCCCCCCCATACCGTCCTAAAATGACTGCTCAAGATTTGAGATATTTATTTGCCTTGTGCATATAAAATTGACTGCTGTAATAACAAGCTCAACAAAAACAAAATGGCCTGATCTACCTACAAAGGTGGAACCCGGTTAGCTAAGAAAGAAGGTTACATATGAGCATTTTCAGTGCTTTTGTAGTTAATTGAGATCATTATTTTATTTTATTTTATTTTTACAAAAAAAGTCATTAGTATCATTTGGTCACATGTCAACTGTGAGAACAGACCAAAGCCTGTCTTCCTCATTTGGGTTACATAAGGTTACATAAGTGTGTAACAGAGCCGTGTCTGCATTTTCTTTCACTCTACACCATTTTACTCTTGAAGAACAACCTGATAAAAAGTAACAGAGACACAGTGTGTTAGTTGTAACTGACTGAAATTTGAATTATGTCCCTGAGACTCTCTTGAACTCTTTACTATGTAATGGCATTTCCAAAAAGTTATATATCAACTTTTTCTTTTTAAGTTTATCATTTGAATCTCTGAGGATTTATGATTATTTTTACACTTAACCAGTTCATTATGTCAGACAGGGTCCAATGTTGCTCATTATCCTTTTAAAAAAAAGTTTTTACATTTCTCTTTATTTTGTATTAATCATATTATAAAGTAATAAACAAATCTTGGTACTAAACTTTTATTACTAATGTCATGTCAGACTAAATCTGTCAAGTTCCTCTGCCCTTAGTCTGAGAACATTTACAAAAACGTAAATGTGCAGCAATAATAATGTAAATAATAATATAAATAAATGTAGTTATGACAGTCGTTTTTGTCAATGTAAAAAATGCCTTGTTAGGCAAAGAGGTAGATGATGCAGAAGTAAATATGACAGAATGACAGCCAAACGTATTTTCTCTTTTGATGAAAAATACATTGTTCTACCCGATTTAAAATGGATGCTATTTGCTAAAAAAGAAAAAGCGGATGGAGAAAATAGTGTCAGAAAAGCGTGAAACTCACTGTACGCATACTAAATGTATTTTCTGCTGGTGGAATCGCTCCACTGTGGACCACTTTGTCCTCTGGCAGCCCTTATTTGCTTTCTATTAAAACTCCTGCATCTAAAGTGTTGGGAATGACCTATCACGTTACATAATTCATGCACAGAGCTTGTGAGTAATGAATGTTTCTGCCCCAGTTGATGTGATGCCAGAGGTGGAACAGCACTGCTCTGTGTCCAGCTTTGCATCTCTGCAAACCAAACACTGATGCCACAGGTTGTCTTGTTTTTTTTTTTTTTCCTGCATGCATGGGTTGCACAGCGCAAACACACTAAATAATGAGACATCAACACGACAGCATGCTGTTTTTCATTAATGTCTTGTTGTTTTTCAAAGCTCTGTTTTTCCCTCTGAAGATTTTTTTCCCCCCTCCTGTACTGAGAAATCATGGAGATGAAATTTGCCTCGCAAAAACTGAGTCATCTTTTAATCTGTGCAGCTCCTCCCATCGGACCAACTGTCCATGTTAATGTTTTATCAGGCCTTTTGGGCCTATTCATCACCCTCCTTTGTGTGGATGCCAATGAGGCTTCAGACCATGGGAACCCAGTGTTTTTAAAGAGCCAGCAGCTACTTGCTGCTGGTGAATGCACGAAACTGAGCTTTATTAATAAACAAAAGCTGACGTGTTTGTTGCCCGAGAACCTACAAGTGATGAGACCCACGTTAAAAACTTGCCAAGGCAGAAGTCAGGGAGTCAGAGCTACAGTTGGTGTCATTAGCAGTGGAAAGATGGACCCCAAACCAGCCTGGGGCAGCTCATCAGTACTTGTCACCAAGCTGGCTTCATTAGTCACTGTGCAGATGACAGGGGCTCTTGTAAAGGATATCTCACCCCCTGTGGAGAGCCAAGTGTCCTCGCAAATAGGCTGCTGACCTCCAGAGCGTCTCTTGTCCTGAGGGGGCAGAGTGTGTGGGAGGGGGGGGGGGGCACCGAAGATGAGGACAGGCCAGGAGTGGGGTGAGGGTGTGCAGACCGCGGGGCACAGCAAGGCCAGGACCTCTCCTTTCTGGAGAATCCTGGGAGCTGACCTGCCCCTGACCCCATCAGTACAATGAAGTTAGCCGACTGGTGACTCCTGCACGCTCTGATGAAGTGGCAGATTCCCCAGAAGAACAGAGACATGGAGAGAGAAAAAAAAAATCTGGGGCCCCTCTGAATGAGAATGGGATACCCAGCAGTGACATGCTAATCCGCTTGGTTGATGATTAGGAGTTGGAGGGGGATGGAGAGGTTGTAGAGACAGATATGAAATGATGAGAAAAAAAAATCTTGGCAGCTTTTTGATGTCTCTGCCTTTTGATTCTGTCTCTCTGCTGTGCTATGTAAATGACAGCAGCTCTGTCAGAGTGGAGGTATCTGTCCAACATGTGGACATGTGATGGGTGATTACGCTTTGATGTCGAGGTTCTGTCTGGATCTTCAGTGAGACATGAACACAGGCGCTTTTTGATATTCATTTAATGCACGTCTTTATAAGCAAATTCACTGACACTGAATTAGAAACACTTTGATGATTAGATGGAATCAACAGCTTTTGAAAAGTTGTGCGTTTGAGGATGCTCGCGGTAAATTATAAATCCAATACCAAAACCCATTCACAGCCTGGCCCATTTTACTTTCTATGTTTTTTATTCATTGTGTTTTGACTTGTGTCAGACACTTGTATTTAAGCTCTGCTTCCAATAACAGTTCACTGAAAGATTGAACAGTGATACTTGAAAGGACTAGGTACAGAACAGAGGCATGAAAAGCTGGCATTGAATGCTCAGATTCTGATCAGCAAACAACATTAATGTTTTTTGAGATGGTTACATTCAGATTAGATGAAACATGTGTCTCGTTACCTTAAAATGTCTCCTTGGTTCCTTTCACTTGTGTCTTATGCTTGTACCTTAGTCTCTCCCACATAAGCTGTGAGGAAGAGATGCAGGAAAAGATGCGGAGAGGAGAGAGGGCTTGAGGAGACACGTTTTTTAGAGAAATGAGACTTGCTTTCCTTGTCGCCCGTCACCCGAAGAAACATCCGTTTCTGACGACGATGGCGCAGCCGGATCAGCTGTCAGTCTGCAGGTGTTAAGAGCTTTGCATACCTTGAAGTTTGTATTTGCACAGAAAATGTCATGTACTATCCAAATAACAACTACTGCCAGCACAGAGGTACAGTGATGTCTTCCAACATGGCAAAAGTGAAATATTTCTGTGCGTTTCCCCTTAAATAAGAAGTTTGATGAGCAGCTGCATGTTCATTAAAAACCTGAATTTTGTATTTATCTTGTGAACAAATCATCAAACCAGTTAAATTACTACTCCAACACAGAAACCACACAAGTTAACTAGGCTTTATTTATTTTTTATTTGCACCTGCACATAGTTCTGTTTGTAATTTCCTTATGTAATTATCTAGGTTATTATGAGAATGTCTCAGAATAATCTGCTTTTTTTGGGAAAGTAGAAATTATGTAAAAGCATCTCACAAAAGAATATTCTTTCTGCCTGACCCACACGGATTTTCAACCTGACAGAAACCGATATTTAATTACATATTTTTGCTCACAACAAGATTGTTTTATGCTTCCATTATTACTCAGACCTACAGTGAACGCAACCATTCCTACAATTTGAATAAGCATATATGCTGTTTGCTCCTATCGTCAGAGATGACCCATAGGAGCATCGCCTGATACAGTGTCCCTGCAGCTACAGATGTACTGGACCTGTTTACAATTGTAACACAGGGTTAAGCTTATGAAACAGTCATGGTTTGGTTTGGTGAAAGGCACAGAAACATTTTGGTTAGGTTTAGGAAAAGATCGTGGTTTGGGTTAAGAAAAGCACTTCCTTAAGGTTAGGGGATCTTCATCGTCATGGTTACAATAATAAACACGCAGTTATGGTTGTTGTATAACCCTCAAAAGAAACAATGATTAATATTGGTTTCAGATCAACCCACATGTCCTCCCCAGTTAGCCTGGTATCACCAAATAGCCTATGAATAACACAACACTTTCCTCCAGTCAATTTGTGTGTTATTACATTTTTTGCTTTTTGCATGTGATTTCATGTCACTTCATTTCTCTACTAACACCTAATCCTAACACTAACCAAAGCGGCGACACACAAAATGTTTAAGGTGCATAGACACGACATGCGAAATGTCCTTGAAAGCAGCATGCTATTTATACACCATCAAACTGTTATCATGCAGCCCCGGCTTCCTCTTAATGTGGACTTCTTTCATCGTTGTACTACGTCACCTGGCTTCCTCCCTTCATTGAGATGATTTGACTAGTTAAAATTTGATTTCAGAGTGATTTGATCCCAGTATTAGATCCGAGGATCCAGCTCTGCAGCTCCTCTAAGCTTGTCAGGGTATTTCTGTGTTTTTCAGCTTGTTGTTTGGTTTTCTGGTCACTCCCACTGCTCTCATCAGTGTCATTTCTAGAAGCAAAACCACTCGACACTTCCTGCCCAGCACCAAACGGCAGACAGACAAAGTTGGCTACCTGGGGAGGATAAACTATAGCTAAAAGCAGTGTGAATGATGGACTTGGATACATCAGATGGCCAGAAACACAACTCCAAATGAATGATAATGTTGCCCTGTTGTAGCTGAATATGCAAATGAGCCAGATATGAGTTGCCATATCTGTGATAACAGATAATATGTCAGTGCTGTATTTACAGCTTGTTTCCACAGACCCCAGGTGGGCAAAAAATCAAGAAGAAATCAATGGAGAGTGAGAGCCAGAGTGACACAATATACACAAAAAATACCACATGTTGACAGCAATCCATTAGATACACTCATACATCACTGTAGTACAATAGCTGACTTCACCCACTGAAGACTTCCATATGGTGTGTGTTCCTCTCTCTCTCTCTCTCACTCACACACACACACAGACAGACACAGCAGACTGTACTCTGCCTGTGAAGTAAGACATGCTTTAATGTATCTACAGTCTGAGCCTGTGGAGAGGAAGGGTGGCCCAGAGAGTCCCCCTGATCATCTGTACTTTAACTCCAAACCTTCTCTTATTCATGTGCCCCCTTTGTGCGCGCCACAAACAGTGTGCTCAATCGCATTATCATTACAGAGGAAATCAGTCATATTAAGCCTCTGCGCTGTCATTTGCCCCACAGTCTCAGCTGTGCACTGCCAAGCAAGCGTGGCAGGACATAAGATGCATGGGAAATGAGATTTGCATAAACAGTGTTGCTCCGTCATTTATTTATTTTCTCCCCTCAGCTGAAAAAAAAATAAATAAATAAAAAAAAGATGCTGGCTGCTTGCTGAGTAGGTCCCTGAGGGTGCATCAAACAGGTGTTGTTACTGGCGTTGGGACTTCATTGATGGCATTATTGTAATAACAACATAATGACCTCATCATGCTTTCAGACGCAGGCGTGGAGGGAGGGAAAGTAGGGGGTAAAGAGAGCATGGGAGCAGGTGGCGGCTCCTTCACAGGTCTCACTAGTGTAAATCATTATATGGCTAATGGCCTCATGATATCAGTGTTTTTCTATTGGAGAGGGGATGAGGTGGGTGGGTGGGTGGTTGGAAGGGGGGGCTGCTGATAAAGACGGTGGTGGTGGGGAGGGGGGGGCGCTGCTCAGCTGAATAATTTCTGATCAAACACTCAGACAGCAGAGGAGTAAGTCTCTGCCACCCACACCACATCAAACCAGGGCCTGTTTACAAAGAAAACAGGACATGAGCATTAGTCATCAGGATGTCTGTGACACAATGAGTCACTACTGGCTTTCACCTTCTGCGTGGTTGTTTACTTTATGTATTGGCGTGCTATTATTATCTATTATTTACACTTAAAACCTGAAATGCTGGATTTTTTTTTTGGAGTACAGTAACTTAGGCGCAGCTGTTTTCTGTGTGGTGCTGAAGTTCTTGTCTTGTTGTTTTCTGTTTTTATTCTTATCATTTTCTGACATCAGTACTTTCATCAGCGCTTCAACTATTTTTGAAACAGTGCCCACGTAAAGTAGCGTATGTGTAAACCACAGTGGTTTATCTTCATTATCTTCATAATCTTCATTACCTGATATTAACATTTCACTATATCAAATTCTATGAGAATACAAACAAGGTAAAAGTGTTGATTCTCAATGGGATTGAAAATACTAGTAATACCATTGCATTATAGATCTAGTTGATTGAATGTCAACTTAAAATATTGCAAAAATATTTTTCAAAGCAAAAAAAAAGAAAAATCAGATCATCATCATGTCAGTATGTTGTTATTACTATATTTCTTCACAACCATCTTGTTTACACACATCTAGGTAGCAACTTTTATGGGTGTATATGTACTATATATAGTCCTGTAATGTCTAACAGTATATATAGGAGTTCCTATGTTGATGTAGTGTGGAGATGCATCATCATTTAGCTCACATAAATACTCATAAATACTCATAAAGCTCAAAAGCTGCACCACAGCTACTTCCCATTACAGTGAGATCTCTGACATATTTCAGATGGGATAAATAGTGCACATTGTATATTATTGTAATCTCACTATATTATTCAATAACACCGCCTTCATAGATTATTAACTGGAAACATACAGGAAGCATTACCAGCAATGCTTTA
Source organism: Toxotes jaculatrix (assembly GCF_017976425.1). Taxonomy (NCBI): domain Eukaryota; kingdom Metazoa; phylum Chordata; class Actinopteri; family Toxotidae; genus Toxotes; species Toxotes jaculatrix. The sequence continues at coordinate 9,642,836 of NC_054409.1, read as the reverse complement.
ATTATGCTGTGTTGTGGGATGAGACATACGTATAATTCTGGTTATTAATCAGGCCAAAGTCAGAGGTGGGTCACATGGCGTGGTTTTCATCTGACTTTACCTTTTCTTATTTTATCCTTGAAAAACACATCTCGATTCAAGCCTTTAGATACCGTCTTTGTTACTTCGAGTAGAGATAGTGGTGACAAAGTTCACCTCAGGTAGCAGTGAACTTTGTCTTGAATAGAATGTAGTTTCAGAAGCTGCTTCATACAGTGTTAAGTGATTATGAATGTGCAGTATGTAGCATGAATCCCCACTAGCTCCTGAATTATTTTAACTGTTAATTAAAGCACCTGTACTATAAACACCTGCTAAATAAGAGACTGTGTTCCATCGGTATGTTTTACAGTGACCAAAAAGACATGGGTTGGAAGAAGCAGCCAATGTGTTTCGACCACTGATACTGCAGCAGGGCCCAATAAATACAGCAGGGATAAAATCTGTCTTGTTATGAATACCAAATTATTTACCAGCCAACTCGTCTTTTTATTTTTTTTAATTTATTTATTTTTTTGCTACGTCAGTACTCAAAAAAATTTGACTGGCACAGCTTGATTGGCCATGTAAAGTTTTTTTTTAATGTTACATCAGTGTCCTCAGCTGGAACCCAAAAAACTAAGAGCCTGACTGACAGCGAGGAGATCAAGCATCTGTGTGTGTTTCTTCATGAATAATGAGTGTGCGTGTGGGTGAGTGTGCACAAGCTTTTTTTTTTGTGCGGCTGCAATGGTGCGTGTGCACTTGAATGTGCATGCTTATGCCAGTGTGTGTCTGTCTATTTATGTCTGTAAGTAGGCGAGTGGATACACAGATAACTTGTGTGTGTGTTCACTGTGCATGTTGTTGATAATGATTGTGTGTTTATGAGTTTTTCAAGTGTGTGCGTGTACGTGTGTTTCCTCTGGGCTGGAGCAGACTACACAGGCTGGGGCTTCAGATGAAAGCTCATGTTATAGTCTGCTGCCACAGTTCACTGAAGGACCCGCTCTCCACTGACAGCAGCCCCCCCCCCCCCCCCCCCTTTTTCATCTGAAATTTCAGAGATGCATTTGGGCAGCTCAATGACAACACGTCTCTATTCCTGCTCTAAAAACCTCCCAGCACCGGGCAAACTTCCTTACTAAGCTGCAAATTGGCATGCTGGGACTATCGCTTCACTCATCCTGAACAAGTCTTTTGTGGTTTGAAAGCCTTTTGAAAACTTTTTTTCTTACTTTGTCATTGAGAGGTACTTTCATAAAAACTTAAAGAAAAAAAAACGTTTGCTTTTAAACTTAGCATATTGTGAAGGAGGAATACTGTAACTCCTTGCATGAACTGCTTTGTTTACTTACACATACAGTCTCTAAAGGTCTAATACATTATTTAAAATACAGTCTACTGTTCTTCAGGTTTCTCTTCCATTGGTTTGCAACAATTTCACGGGGCATATTACTCTGAGAAAAATGTTTGAATTTTTGTTTCATTTTCTTGTAGTTTTTCCAACTGACAGCCAAAGTCTAGGATATACTTTATTAGTTATTTCCTGTGTAGTCAAGGAATGGCAAATCTGAAAGGTTCCTTGCCTCTGAGGTGTGAAGGAGGCCCTGTTTTTTTTCCCCTGCAGCAGGGCCTCTTGTTGGGAGAAGGAGGAGGGAGGTAGCAGGGTGTGTGCAGGGGCCTGTGGACAGAGAGGAAGAGGGTTAATCACGTTTGCAACAGGACGGGCTTCCCCTTGAAGTGGGAGACAGTGGTAGGAAGTGTCCAGATTTATGGGGCTTCATAGCCGGCCATTGTGGCTGCCTTCACCATGGCAGTTGACCAGCAGACAGAAGGGGAGAGTGTGAGAGGAGCTGTAAATCACAGTGAGAGTGTGGCTCAGACACACACACACACACACACACACACACACACACACACACATCCAGCACTATGCTCACAGTTCACAGGCAGATAATGTGTGAAGGAAGGGTGGCTCTCCACTAGTCTGCTGACAAGATAGAGCTGTACTCGCATGAAAAGTTTGAAAACCTGTTTCTTTTTTTTTTCCTTGCTTGACTCTTAAATTCACAAGATCTTCGATGAGTTGGCCAAGTTACACGACCCCCCCAAGGCCAACAAAATTTGTTCGAAACACATTCTTCGATTTAAAAAAAAAAAAATCCATCTTCATCAATCATTAAAATAAACATATAAAAACTAAGAGGTATCCAGAGGGGGCTTACCTCTGCCAAGGCCACATTTGTCTAAATTTTTTATGTTATTAAAAGAAAATGTTTAAAGGTTTTTAACCAAACCTGGATCTGGAGCTGCATCGAAATACACATAATTGATTGTTTTGTAGAGGATATAGAATTCCTGAAAATTAGGGCTTTGTACAAGGATGAATTGAGAAAACTTTTTAACTTAGTCAGAATCATGGCCACAGACTCATGCTATGTGCATGTGTCATCACAAAGTCATTTGCGATGGCGTGATGCTTTTGAGATTTAGGGAAATTGATGTAAAATAGACCATGACCTGAAGATTTTGGCAAGTAATTATTCTATTGTGTGACATATCAGATAACAAACTGATAACTTTTTTTGGCAAGTATTTTATGTATCACATTCAGTGACAGTTTAATAAAATGTGTTTAAAGTGTGGAAATTGTTTTGCCAAAAGTGGGTCAGTTTTGGAAGAAATGGACTTGGCCTGTATCGACAGATTTGACTTAAGCAGAGGGATATGAAATTTTGTGTCTATGGCCCACGAATGAGGAGTCCTGAGCCAAAATAAAAAGCGAGTTACAACTTTTTCATTTCTACCACCTTATCTGTATTTCCCTGGCCAGCGGACTTAACATTCATTCTGCCAAACATTTTTCGATATCCTGCTAATTAAGACACAAACAAACAAAGGTCTGAATGCTGTGAAGGATGAAGATGGTAAATGCGGGGTGGCTAACTGGCAGCAGCAGCAACACAAGCTCCTGTGAGGAGGGTTAATCCAGACAAATAGCATCCCAGTTACTCTTGGCATCCCCTGGGCTGACTGGGCTTTGCAAACACACTGATGTCTAGCCCTGAAATCTCCACAGGCCTCCTTTCAAAGACAGGACAAATGATTTTGATTTCAGCAAAGAAAAAAATGGATTATCTCCATCATATCTGCCATGTCTGAATGGTAGAGGTTTATTGTAAGCTCCAGTCTCGAGTGAATGCGTGGGCCACCATCAGTGCTGGTCTGTATAGGTGAGCATTCAGGAAGCCACAGCAGAGGTGTCCTCTTACTTCACTCTGATGTTCCTCTCAGTGAAATGACTCTCTCTGTCTCTTTCAAGCACCATTGAGTCTATTTCCTTCACGGGCGGTCTGAGGATCACTTAACATGCAGCGTGCACGTGTGTGCATCTTTGCAAACACACACGTGTGTATATACAGAGGCGAGAGGTGTGGAAGTGCCACATCCGCAGCCTAACCCCAGCCGGTATCTGTTCACCCGAGCTTAATGGATTCAGCAGATGGGGTGGTCTCTTGTCATATTTCGACTGCTGTGCCCACATGGACTCTGGCCTGGTTAGACCATCCATCCTCGCAGCGGCTGTGAGGCCCCCTTGCTGAACGTGCGCTGTGCCCTGTGTGTACATAAGATCTCTGGCCTCAGCGGGGAATGTTTACCCAGCTGAAGTCCAACAGTGTCGCACTCTCTCCCAGCTGTAGTGTACCGACTGGAAAGGAAGTCACTTAGGACACATCTATTGACCAATGTCAGATATGCAGAGGCTTCTCTGAGGTTAATGTGTCACTTGAAAAGGTAAATTCCAGTTTTAGACCTACATATTTTTTACTTTTATTTAATTGTAATGCCTGCTGTGAACATTATTTGTTTTTTATATGAGTAATTTTTTCAAAATCTTGCTTTAATTCACCCTTTGAAGCATATTGAAGCACATCAGTGTGTAAGGAAGAAAAAATCGGCATGTTGTCCTGCCAATCATTTATCCGGCCTCCAAAATCTTTCAGCCTGTAGGACTGAACTGGGACCGCCGTCTTTTTGCAGGATGTGCTCTGATTGCAAGTCACAACACTGCAAAGCAATGCAGGATTAGGAAGCAGGATCAGCAAGAATGCAATGCAAAGCAGCTGAGCTTCGCAAGGCAAAACTGCAACCCAAGAAAATTCTTTGAGTAAAATGTAAATTAGTGACTCAAGTGACACTTTGACTTGTCGTTTCCAGCATATTTGGCTGCGAAACAAATTTGTAACATTCTGCACACAGCAGGAAATCCAGTAGAACTGGGAGTTCTGCTGTAAATTCAAGACAGAATCGGTTGCTAGGACTGACTGGGGGAAGATGACAGGTCTTACATAATGTGCTAGAGCTGAAAAATCCTGTGCAAATTACTTATTGAATCATGAAATGCAATTAATTCTATTCTTATCCTTCTGACGTGTACTTACATCACCTGTCCTTTTTCAACTCCAGACCAAATAGTGAGAGAGAAAAAAAAAAGAAATGTCTGACTACACCTTCAACCCTATGCATGGCCATAATTCACCCTCTCAATCTGTCGGCTCCAGCAGCACAGTAGCTCCATCATCAAGCAATAATGCTGGACTCAATCGCAGGTAAGAAGATGATGCTGTGCAGGGATGGTGATTCTCCCCTCCACGATAAAACCAGCCTCTGCCAGCTGCTGACGAGATTTATCGCCGTGTCTGTTTAAACGTAGCCAATTTCGCTTTAATACGATATTAAAGAATGATGCATGCCTGAGCTTCAGACGTTCCCATTGAGGGAGTCTCGTCTGCCCGTGGCAGCATTCAGAATCCGGCGTTTCGAGCCAGTGATACAGCTGATGTAATGTTCAATATTGATAACAGCCATGAGCAGAATGGGCTCTGATCATTTAGGAAAATATTGTGTGATTTTTTTTTTTTTTTAAACTACTATTTCTTGGCCCTGCGCCTGGATTCATGCCATCCATCAGTTCAGTTTGATGAACGGATATCCACAAAGCTCTTATCACCTCCAATGAAATGAACTCTGTCTGTGAAAACAGAGCACAGAAAAGTGATGTGCATACGAGGTGAAATTTTGTCGGCAAGTCACTTGAAACCTGAAATGTTTCTGAAATCCATGTTTAACAGGTTTATGTAAAACGGTATAATGGTAGGAATATAATTTATTTTGAAATGGAGAAGCTCTCGAAAGATGTGGTCTAAAACATGTCTGCTGTCACTGAATTGTGTTTTAAAGGACCATACCAGAGTTTTTGCGTACATTTGTCAATTTATTACAAATCACTCTATAAAATTTGAAATCTGAAGAAAATTTGGAAATCTGGACTTGTTTTTCCTACTTTATCAAACATCCATAGTTTTCCATTCATTTTGGTACAGCACAAAAATCTATTTTCATATTCCTTAAACATAAGTTATGTAAATCATCATAATGACCATCAAGTCTGCATTCGGTTTTTCTCCAGTTTACATGAAACTTCTGCATGAATGCACCACAGACTTGTCAACTTGATTTACATTTAAAGAATTATTTCATTTCATTACAAGTTGGTTCATATTTTCCTGTATATTTGGCCAAGATTCCAGTCAGCAATATTAAGGTTGTACTCACCAAGTTAATTGCTGAGATCTTTGAATCCAGCACTTGCGATCCCAGAGTTCTTCTGTGCACTGAGGGATTTTACTGACATGTCTCTGCTTATTTTTGCTTTTACCTCCAAATATAGCAGTGTAGATAATCAGGCTAGAATGTGGGCTTGTCCACAACTTGTCTGATTGTTTGACTTAAAGCACACACGGTAAGAACATCTGCTCTGATAGTTTTCTTGTCTTTTTTTATTTTTTTTAAACCAAATAGCCATTTTTATGTCCACATATGTGCTTCTGTGTGTGTGATGGTCCCTCTTCCTGCCTCTGTGTGCGTACCCAGAGCTCAGTCTGTCAGCTCTTGTTGATTTCCGCAGGGGAAGTTGCCTCAGTGTTATCCTCAGACAAAGCCCTGACCCCGGGGTTAAGGAATGTGAACTCGGGGCTATGACGATCAAGACCTTCCCTCGGGGTGGACAATGCTGAACACCTCAGCAAACGCCCTAATGATCTCACATGCTTTTGTGCTCCTCGCAGCACACCTTTTTCCTCAGCCCTCAATCAACTGGTCATATCTAAGTGGAATCAGGTTAAAAAAAAAAAGAGCAATGTCCTCCTATCAAAACCAAATAAACTTAATGACTCACCACTTGCTTTAAGTTGTTTCCTCTATGTTGATAAGAGGCTTGTCTTAATTTGAATTATAAATGGGATTCCAGTAGATTAGTAGTTTAAGCTACAACAGCCTTGATAATAAATGAAATAGGTCCATTATCAAGCAAAAATGTTCAATTTTCGGTGGTTCCAATTTGAAAATTTGTTAATTTTCTCAGTTACAATTGGTGTAAAATGAAATGTTTTGCACCTTAGGAAACTATTATGAGCATTTTTTATTGTCTCTATTTTTTGATTACTGCCTAAACAATTAATCAAAGAAAATGCAGTGTATATTTATCTGTGCATTCCTCAGGATTGGACGCCATTGTCATTGCCACTGAAAGGGGCCATAATCACTTTTACGGATGAGCTTGTTGTGAATGGTCAAAGTACAAAGGAGACCAAAAGGCTCTTGTCTCATTTATCACCCACTTTAGGAGAGGCAGAAAGAAGAAGGGGGGGATGTCAAAGCAACCACAGCAGAGTGTATCGTAACAGTGGTGGTCTCTCATCCCCTGAGGCCCAGACACATTGTTTAAAGTAGAGAAAAAGACAGAAAAGGAGAAAGAACGAAAGAAGAGAAAGAACTGAGCCAAGAGATACTGCAATTAAGAGTGTAGTGTAGACTTGAGGCCTCCACGAGCAGAGGTGTGAGGCGTTGAGGAGAGCCAAAACAGCCTCCAGGGAATTTATATGGATGGAGGTGAAGGGTCAGTCTGCTATTAATCCTGGCCCAGGCTGAGGATTAAATAACTTGGTGTAGCAGGCCGATGAGAGAACCTGGCCTGATCGAGGTGTTTAAAAAGACCGTGTTGTGTCTGTCTTCTATTACAGAGCAAAGACCTGAGGCAAAATAGCCTTCTGAAGCGAGGACAAATAGGAAGTCCAATCGCTGCTCTTCCTTCCCTCCCTCCCTCTTCCAATGAGCATTTACCCAGCCAATTAAGTCACATCATCGCGCAAACATGACGGGTCTGGCTATCAATCACCCAATGCCGTCTGATCAGACACCGTTTGATGATTTATAATTGTTTACTTGGAAGAAAGATGAGGGAAAATCTCACACAAAACCAAGGCCTAGTCTTCCTTGGGACTAATTTCGTCTCTCCTCAAACATCTGCACGCCTACACATGAACACACACGTATAAAATGCACAAACACACATTCCCTCTCACACATGAACACACCTTGAATCAGTGCCCAGTCAGACTTAACTTTTCCCTTTTATTTTTTATTTTTTGCACAACTGCCTTTGATCTTTGATATGCCATGCATTGCATTAATTATGTATCTTGCCTCAGTACAAACGTGGTGAACACCTTCAGGTGTTTAATAGGAGCAGGCTCATCACGGGGGCCTAGAGGATGGCTGCAGGAAGCTTATGTACAGTATGCACTGCATGCTCCTATATGCACTGCATAAAGGATTTTACAGTATGGGGAGAATGTAAAGCCTGCATCTGTGGTGCTCTCCTTAAATCTGGGCCAAAGCAGGGACATTTTTCACTCTCCTGAAGCATGTGCCTGCTCTGTGTGTGCAGGATTGAGTGTCGAAGGAGAAGAGGTGCACACAAGACGGATGTGGCCTGAATTAGGCATAAACACTCAGATACACAGATACAGCAGCAAGAACAATGACAGTGAGATGATCTCGATCTAACATTGGTATAATGCAGCGAGAGATATGCAAATCGAACACGCTGCAGCTTGCTGTAAAACTAGCCAAGGGGAGGCTTATGTGAATGTGCCCCAAACTTTTATGCATCTGCAATAAATTCATAGATTTTTCTTTTTTTTTTTCTGCCACGTTGGCAGATCATGGAATGAATTTCATAAACATTAGCAGATGCAGAGTGGAGAGTTTTGAGAAAGATACTGGTAATGTGACTGTGTGACATTTTCTGGCTTGGTTTGCGCAATTTTCTAGGTCTGGATCTATTTATTTTTTTGTTGTTTTATGATATAAACACAGTATCTCATTGTTAGAATTGGTGTGTGCTAGCCAGAATCTGGTAAAATATCTGGATGTACTAAGCTCATTTTTTCTACGCGGTTTCATCAGGCACTTTGTGCTGACTGTAGTTTTTCTACCAAATTTGAGTTTTAGTTCTTTGAACGTCAGCCTTGAAATCTCAATACTTAAATGTGTGAACACTAAAACCCAAGTCTGCATTTCGAAAGGATTCAGATTCTACACCGGATTTGATATCAGATTGAAACAGGATGAAATGCCATCAAAACCACAACCCACCTGTGTGCAAGTGCATGTTTAGTTTGTGTTTTTAATGTTGTAGCAGCTTCTAGAGAGAGAGAGATAGGCTAATTGCTGCAGTGAGTAAATGCAGTTGAAATATCTATCTACTGAGCCAGCAGCCCTGGTTCAACAGATGTGACCAGGTTAAAATAACAGGAGATAAGCAGTGAAAAGAATAAGAGGCCGCTGCTCAGCTGAAAGAGCTCGTGCGTGATTAGGAGGAAAAAAAACCCCTCCACCTCGAGGAAAACTGTACAGTTTTTAAGATCTAGGATGAAATGCACTGCCAACTTCTGTTTTTCTTTCTTTCGTCTTAATTTAAAAGTTCACGATAAGGCTCCTCCTTTTCTACCTGTGGTGTCGCTGCAGCTCGGTCGACGTTGGTGGGAGTACCCCCTGCGCTGGTCCCTTTTGCAGTGCAGATCCAGTAGTTGGAGTTGCTGTACACCGAGCACGAGAGGGAGAGGAGAGGAGTGTGAGCGCAGCAGCTGAGTGAACAAACACAGGCACAAAGCTTAGGTTATCTTCTGAGACTACCAGACATCGACCTGTCACTTTTTTTTTTTTTTTTTTTTACCGCTTTGAGTCCCGTCTTCTTGAAGAGGACCGCGGTGGCAGCGGCGGCAGCAGCAGCAGCAGCAGCACCCTGGTCTGCTCTGCTCTGCTCGAGCAGCGGCAGCGGCAGCAACCGCCTGTGAAAAACTCCCAAACGCGGTCGTCTCAGCTGGCATGAGCTAACCTACCACACCGACATGGAAACCAAACCATTCTTGTCATTGGGTAAGTTTGTTTGTTTGTTTGTTTAATGACAAAGCCTCTCGCTGTGCAATGAACGTGAGGATATTTTCAAGTCTGAAAACGTTATCGCGTTGTTTTCTTTTTTTTTTTTCTTGCCTCCTTTTATCTTTTGACAGCGCGTGGAGCGAGTTGCCCAATGCATCAACATGTTCAGAGCTGCAGCGGACGTTGCTTACTTTGCTTATTTGTTTATTTTAAACACAGACTTCCAGTTAATTCTGCAATAAAAAAAACAAAAACCGTGCACCTCGGCCGTGTTGAATATCTAATGCAGCTGTCTGAGCTGGTGACATTTCGCTTTGATACGGGCTGACATCTCACTCGGGAGAAGCCGTGCGCATTCCTCGCGTGCGCTGCAGTTAAATGTGCTCGTTTTTTAAAGAAAAGTTTGCACGTTGACTTTAACGGTCGACGCGTCCCTCCATAAGGGAAAAAGTGTAAAAAAAAACAATCTCACATTAAGATCTGTACTTTCACGTTTACTGTGCGCGATAACAGCAGACGACAGAAATTGTTTTCACTTTTTCGCTTGTTCAGCGAGCAGTTTATTTATTAACTTTTTTTTTCTTAGCACGTGTTGTTTATATAAAGTTGCCGTACATGTTGTGTTGAAGTTTTGTGTGTCTGTGTGTGTTCTGGTAAGTCTTTGTTGAAAATGTGTAGACATGCCTGGAAGCCTTTTTTTTTTTGTGTGTGTGTGTAAGTTTTATGTTGTTTTTCACGTGGTTCGGTTTAACTTGCGGCTAAATTTACTTCCGTTGTATGAGTAGCTAGTGGTTTAAAAATGAACCCAAGCAGCATAATGGGCTAATTGGGATTTGAACTTCTGCCGGTGCCCAACCGAAAGTTGTTTGACTTGTTGGGGACAGACTGTGTGGCGTTTTGTCCCTTGAAACTGCGCTCAAGTTGAGATTAGTGCAAACTTCACACATCAGTTGCACACAGGTGACACAGGTGGGCTAATGCAGACCTCTGCGTTGTTGTCATTGAGAGTTTTGACCAGAAGTCTGCTCTGTGTGGATGGAAATGCTCCATGTAATCTGCAGGCTGATCACAGGCTGTGGAGGAGACTTAGTGAAAGCTACTGAATGTGGCACTTTCTGTTTTGTAACAGAGGCAGAGTAGCAACTTTCACAATGATTTTTTTTTAATGCTTAATTTTTCCAGAAGCCTTAAAGGAAAAAAGGGGGCATTTACAGAGCTGTCATAAGTTGAAACAGCAGACTAACAGGTCGTGTTTGAATTTCCAGAAAAAGTTAAATAATTTGGTTTGTGTATTACCTTGTTTGGGAACCATTCATCTTGGATGAAGTCTGATTTTTATTAATGGATCCTTTTTAATTTCCAGTTTAAACACACACGGTTACACACACACACGCCACACTGTAAATCATTAATGTTGAACACTACCATAAGTTTGTCAAAGTGAACAGAGCAGACCCTTGTCCCCTGTAGCAGAGGCACAGCACAGACCTGAAGGCGAGCCCTGTTATTGTGTCTGCTGCTCTTTCATGAGGGCGTCATGTTACACCTCGACACGTATCATCAGCTGCCTGTACGCACCAAGGAGATTCACGGGGACTTCTGAGACATCGGGCGGCTTTCTTCTGTTACAGACCCCGCTTGCTGACACTGTCGCCACAAAGCCCTTTATGTGGCTTCCCAGAAATACGCGAAAACCGCCAGTGTTACACACACTGACAGGCTGTTATTACAGGTGCACCGTATTGTGTGTCCACGCTGAAAGTGATTCAAGTTTCACTCTGCCTAAATGTGCACCCGAGTGGCCAACACAGACACTTGACAGCACATGCAGACAGCAGAGTCTTATCTGGTCGGTGTAAGGCTCACCACTTAATTGTTTAAGTGAGGAGGAACACTTTTCCAGCAGTGCTGGATCTCATCTTTTCCTCCAAGCCACACCACATGCTGTATCAGCAGCCTTGTCGTCGCCTGTAGTCCTAATCTGTCAGTCCTTAAATCACCATTTATATTTAAACTTGCTCCATCAAAGGTCCACTTGAGCGCTGATTGTTAATTGGCCACTTCAAGGACGCCGCTATCTGCAAAGTCCTTGAACGTATCGATTAGCCGCTTACTCAGTGTAATTATCTGTCCTGCTGCATTAGAAATTCTGACATGCAACTGTTTGAAATGACAGCGAGTACATTTTACAATTATAGATCGGTTGTTGGCTGTGATGACGACATCCCCCCTTTGGCACCGTATGCTCAGCACTGTACACTGATGTGTTGCTTGATCCGACCATTAGCCACGTCCTCCATATCTGACACGAAGGTCTGAAGACTGGCGAGATGACATTGAAAGGAGAATGTGTCCTTTTGTCAGAGCAGTATAAAGCAGATTATGACAGTCTGTCAGAGAAATAAACAGTGTGACTGTGAAAGGAAAGGAGAATGTTTTTGAACAATGCTGAAGTGAAAAACCTTCTTCCTTGATGTGTAGATATTGTTTTTCTGTTAGTTGATTTTTATTTTTTATTTTTTTTGTGGCTATGGCTTATTGTGAGGAAGTTTCACTAGCTGAGTGCTGCACATGTATGGTTTTATTGAGTTTTGTCTATACCCAGGATCTGAGGACAGAGGGGGAAAAAACAGTATGTTGTCCAGATTCTAAAGCCCGCAGAGAGAAATTTGGGCTATATAACTAAAACGGTCTTGTCACACAGAGACTACTGTGTGAAATGCACTGCCGTAATTGATTACTAAAACAGTTTATGTTCAAAAGATTTTTGAGATAAACAACTTTTTGGAAAATCGAAACCAGTTTTTCTTTAAAGTGATTGAGTGTCCTGAATAACAGGCAATCGAGCCATTACATTTTTAGCGGAGGGAAAAAAATAAATAAATAAATAAATAAATGGGCAGATTGAGTCTAATCAATCTAAAACCATTACGCCTTTAAACACTGAGTTATCTGTTTTTATAGAAATTTTATATGTTGAATTTTCACCAGTGTTAAAGTAAAGTTGACTAAAGTCTTTATGGTTTTCAGAGCTCTGTGAAACAAAACATCCTCTTTTGATAGATCATAATTAAACACTGTTGAAAAGTGCCTCATGGCTCAGTCCAGACTCCTGTTTTACCACCTGCTAAAGAGGTGTGTGTGTTGTTTTTCCTGAATCCGGTGGACCTTATCTTGTTGGTGCTTTCTGTTTGGGGGAACATAAGGTACACACACACACACACACAGACACTCACTCACTCCCAAAATCAATGAAGTTCATGGTCTTTGATGAGAAAGTGAGATTCATGGTGGTGTGTGTGTGTGTGGGAGAGATTGAGGGCTACATTCCTTTTCTGGCAGTAACTCAGGAACAAAGGTAATACAGAGAGGGTGCCGGGAGGGGTGTGTGTGTGTGTGTGTGTGTGTGTGTGGTGGGAGTGGGCTGGTGGAATTACACTGCCAAAAGCATTTGGCCAAGTTTGTCTTTTACGGCCGTCCAGTTTTGTGTTCCTGATGTGATGCTTTTGCTCCCCTTTTGAGAAAAGGGGCTGCAGCTGTCATTTTTATTGGAGGAGTTTTATAGCGAGACTTAATGGCTTAAAGTGACAGCTCTCTCTCCCTCTCCTTTCTCTTTTTTCTTTCGCAATCTCACCCATGAGGCCCTTAACTCAAGGAAATCAAAGAAAATTTGCTTGCCTTCTATGTGCCCACCCTCCACTTTCCCACCCCTCACCCCTGCCAACATCCAAACCAAACTGTGCAAGAGGAGAAAAAAAAGATTTGTACTCCAAGTATGAACACAGCAAAAGAGTGTGTTTTTTTGTTTTAATTACAGTAAACTGCCATGAAGTGTACGCCAGTGTTTTTTTTTTTTTTTTCTCCCTTCGTTGACTATCTCTGCTGATCAGTATAAAGCATTAATTATATTTCATGACTAAGAAGAAGCCGCATTGGCTTTGGATAAATCAGTGCATATTTTAGCCTGTCATGCTCTCTCCTCTCTCCTCTGTGGCCCACACTTGTTTATGTTCTAAACATAGTACAAATCAGAAAGTGCTGGAAGGCTTTCTGATGCACAAATCATGGAATGACTCAAATGCTCGTTAATTATTTGTGTAAGGAGCTCCTCGCTCGCAGGAGGTCTTTATTGATAACGGCCACACTGAACTTTGCACCTCAAACCTTGACCTTTGCTCCCCATATGCTCCATCATTTCAGGAATTTGCCTTTGGCATTCAGTTTGTTGTTTAAAGTGTTTAAAGACAGTAGCTTGTAGCTCTTGCTTTTTTTTCTTTGTCCTCTGCTCTTTTTTATTTTTCTTTCCTTTTTTCCTTTTTTTTCTATTTGTCATTCCCTCCATCTCTTAAGATTCCACAATCTGTGATTTGTGGTGATTCACAGCAGAGCTGGAACTGAGGATTAAGCCTCAGTATAGTCTATAAAATAGTGAAAAATGGCCTTCACAAGTTCCTAAAGCCCAAGGTGACGTCTTCATGTTGCTTTTTTAATCCCATTCCATAGTCCAAAACCCAAAATATTCATTTTGCAATGATTTAAAACTGAAAAAAAGTAATAAATCTGAACATTTTAAAAGCTAGAGCCAGGGAATGACTGGTGTTTTTGCTTGTTAGATGACTTAAATCAAGCAATTTCTCAGCAGTAATTTAAATTCACACTTTGGATTTTCAGAAGCTCGATTGTTTCTGTGAACACTCAGTGCTCAGTGTTGGAATCATCTGAGCACCATTAGTTTCAGGGTTTATTGAAGGTCCTCTGAGTGTCTAAATGGCTTTTCTGTGGGCTGGCAGTATTCAGGGTACGTACAGCCACTCTTTTGAAGTGGAAACACAGTCTCTGTGGGGATTTGACCAGATCACACTCATAATTCGCATTGAGAGGAAGGTCAGTTTGCCCTGCTCTAGCCAGAATTCTCCTCTCTGTGCTCTGTGTGCATCACAGAGCCAGATAGGGAACGATTGAGAAAGAAACAATATGATTAAGAAAGAAATGAAAAGAAACAGCATAGCATATGTGTTTCGTAAAATTAAAACGCTGCCAAGAGCCACAAAAAAAAAGCCAGTTGCTGTCAGAAGCTAACTACCCTCTTCTCCTCTCTGCAATCATCAAGTTGCCATGTTTTCAATAATAAAAACAACTGCCGACTCTTCTGCTGTGATTGCGGTAATGCATGAAAATAACTCGGCTGTTTGGCGGTTACGTGTTTTGTAATTAAGTTATGAGCACACAGGCTTTGATGGGTATTTGCTGGAGAGGGATGACGAATTGAGTGAATACTAGATATGTTACGCTCCTTCATGTCATTATTTTTCCTTATGCCCACATTTTTTTTTCCATACTAATTATAGTTGGCCCCAACAAGAACCAGAGATAAAAAAAAAAAAAGTTGATGTATTTCACTGAAAGTACTCATACAGAACAGTGTTGCAGGAGTGAGTAGAATTTGATTTTATGCATCTAGATGTTACAGTAGGTCACAGAAGTAAGATTAAACTACAGTGGATCATTGCTTCACACGTGGTAATAATATGTATCTGTTACACTGGTTGCGATATCATCAGTGTTGTAACATGATCAAAAGCTGGAATGATGTGTTTGATGTTTCTGTACTCCTCTGAGCAAGAAAAAGAATTAAATTATGGACTCCAACTGAGAAGTTGCTTTTATAAAACTGTATATTCAGGTGTATACACAGTAACCTCCCTGTCTTTTTCCACACACACACTCATACTCAAAACACCCCATGCGTGTCCGTGCGTATGTACATGTAAACACTTGCTGCTGCAGCAGAAACAGAGCGAGGTAATTAAGACGGTTCCTGTCACTGCTCCATCACAGTTTCTTTTTGAGGCTGCACGGAGCGAGATGAGGTGTCCCAGCGTGCCTCACTCCCACTCCCACTCCGACTCCCCCACCCCCATCACCACTACCACCACTGCCATCGCCGTTACGCTTGTCTGTCACCTTGCCAGAAGCCAGGTGGGGTGGGGCTGCCACGCACTGCTGGACAGAGGGGCACAGAAATCCCACAGCATTCAGAAAACGCCTTGGTTATGTTCTGTGTTCACATGTGTGACAGCGTGTGAGCGGGTTGGTGTTTGGGTGTAAGCAGACAGACAGCGGTGCTGAGAGCAAAAGGTGAAGGTTATGTGCATTGACCCTTGCACATCAATAAGTACACATTTTGACTGTGACCAAGAAGCTGCAATACTCATATTTTCACATATGAGATGAATTACTAGCTTCTGTTTGTATGTCACAGACAAATGCAGTAGCTTTTTTTTAAGGCTGAAAGAAACAATATATGGAGGAAACAATATAGACAAGATAAAGATAAGGCTAGATAAACTAAGTCACTGTGATTGTTGAGTTAGTCTTGAAAGAAGATTTTAACTACCACATGGTTTGCCAAGGTACACCCAGAGTTGGCTACAGATATCGCCCATTTTTCTTCCTCCCAGTCAGGTGGAGGTTTGCATTGGCATGAAAGCGAGCTCTGACCCCACTGATCTGGCCTTACACTGCCAATTTGAGGACATTGCCAACTCAGAATTGAAATGTAGTTATTTCTTCTTCAGAGAGAATGAGATATGCTGCTCTGAACACAGAGAAAGGCTTTCATACCTTCAAAATTAACTTATGTTGGGAACAGCTATAATTTAAATTAGACTTCTACAGAATGAGGCACAGTGGCCTATGGGCACAAAACTCAAGTAGCTTATAATAGCCAGTGACTCAGTTCTCTAAGGTTATGTTTTTACACTGCACACATATTCAGGCAACCTGGAGTGTTACTTAAAAACCTACCTGTAAGCCAGTAAAAAGCTCAACTTTTCCCAGTGTCGGCCAGAAGAACCTGGCATTATCATGCGTCATAATATTCCAACATTTAAGAAACTTTTCCTGAATTTTGGAGCATTCCCCTTAAACGAGCTTTTTATTTGTTATATCCATTTCATCCATTAGTTTGTCAGGCTAAGGTAAGGAAGGGTGTGTAAATTTGGACAGGGTTAGAAAGGACTTAAAAAGTCTGAGGCTGAGGCTGAAAAATAGCATCAGTGACATAACTGTGTTGATTCATTAAGTGAGTAATACAAACACATCTCTGATGAGATCATGCTCAGTAACAAATACCACTGCATCTGTAGCTAGTCTAATTTATCCTTTGACAAAGTTTCATCCATTTCCTGTAGCTAATTTTTCCCTTGCTTAAGAAACTCAGTGCTTCTTCCTACCTAACCCTTTGTTAGGATTTAATCTTAAATGCAATGGAACTTTTTAAGTAAATGTCATTATTTCTTTTGGACTTTTCAGGTCCTTTGTTGTCACACACAGCAGAACTCTCTGTTTTTATTAGCCTCCGTTCTGTTGTTCACTGTCCATAAATATTGATCCAGTAATGTTAGTAAAAGTAATTTTCATTTTTATATGTGTTTAGCTCAAACTGTATGTCACTGTGAGTTGTTGCCTTTTGTTATTGCTCAAGTTGCCCTCACCATTCTCGGTTGCCTCATTTTGGAAGTACTTCCCTTCCCCAGAGTCAGACCTGGATTAGTGATAGCTTAAGCTGTTGCTCAATCTGGTAGCAGACACAGTTTTTCTAGATCTAGACATGGACAAGCTCTCAAGACACTCTGCGTCAGAAAGTTTTCTTCGACTTTCATGTCCTCCTCACTCTGCAGCAATTGGATTCAGGTTCAACTTTGACAAAGTGGCCCTTTAAACCAGTTTGTAAGATTAGAGGCTGTGACTGCAATTATGATAAACAGCAGATCCATTACGGGAGCTACCAAACAGTCTGGATTACTGATGAGATCGAGAAAACCGAGGGATATTAGCTGATTCAAAAAGGACTGACACAGGTCGTCCCAGAAATGGATACAAAGCGTAAATACATATATGCTTAGCAAATTCAAACTTTCACATTATTTTCACAAATTACTGTGCATGAGAGAGATTAGAGAAAAAAAAAAGATCAAATGTGAGATAACAGGGTTCCTCTGTGGGCTTTTCCTCTGCCTGCAGTAGAGAAAGAGTGATTAACTGTTTGTTGACGCCCGCAGGTCTAGCATGTTCGTACATCCGCCCAGACTGTGGCCCCTCGGCCTCTGCACACACACACACCTGTACGCTTGTGCACACATACAGACAGACTTAACAGAAGTCTGGAGAGCTTTGTCACCTTCGGTTAGACACCTCGCTGTGGCCGTCTGGTTCTAGGAATGTTTCTCAACGGCAATAAGGTGGAAGGTTGTTAAGAATAGAGGGGGATGGGCAGTCTATCTGGAAAAACAACACTGGCGACACGGAACCTCTTACTCGCCATATTGACAGATGAACATGCTGTACCAATCATTCCACCGTGAACAGCATGACTGAAACTCTTTCTGCTCGTGGGTGACGTTTGGTTGAAGGTGCTAAGGCTGTTTCCTCAACATTTTATTGCCCCAAAAGGGAAATTTGCTTTCCAGACAGGGTTTTCTGTGAAATCACACAGTAGAGCCATGCAACATGAAACAATGAGGCCACTTAATATGAGACATTAAGAAACATAAAAAATTGCTTTAATTTAAACCCATCTTCGCCATGGTGAAGAACTTTTTTTCAAGCTGAACATCATTAATTAGTCACTGAGCATAAGAAGAATGGATGAATGCAGAAAACACATTAAGTGGTGAATGAATTTGTTAACCTGCCTTTTATACAGTGAAAACTCACTTGTTTGTTTGTAATGTATAGGACCAAAAAAAAAAAAAAGTTGAGCAACCAGGTTTACTAGACAGACAGAGACAGGCAGGCGTGCAGGCGCTGGCCAGGTCTTTGTCATCAGCGTTCTACATACCAAAGTGCTGACAGTTGCCTGCACAAACGGCTCTGACAAGTTCAAGTGTCACATTTAGGATGCTTTCTTCTGTTTCAGGCCAGAATGGGAAACAGGAGAAGGCTGCAGATTAAACAGGACAGATCTGAGCGTTGAGTTGTTGGCGGAACAGGACCATTATTGAGCAGGATTTGTGCGCAGCTGTGTAGTTTTATGTACAGTATTTATGTGTGTGTTTCTGTTGACATGTACTAGGCCTGCAGCTAACACGTACATTATTGATTCATTTGTTGTTTTTTTAATTTGTTTATTGATTAATTAGTTAGTAAAATGTCAGAAAATATTGAAAAATGCTCATAACAGTTTCCTGAAGCCCAAGGCGCCATCTTTAAATTGGTTGCCTTGTGTGATATTTAATTTATAATGACATAAAACACAGAAGAGCAGCAAATAGGCACATTTGAGACGCTTGACCCAGAGTATGTTTGGTACTCTGGCTTGATACATGACTTAAACAATTAACTTATAATGAAAAAAAAAAAATGTAGAATAGACTTGTTACTGATCTAACTGTTGCAGCACCAGTATTCACATTTGTGTATATGTAGGGTGTGTGTGTGTGTGTGTGTGTGTGTGTGTGTGTACGCGCTCGGGTATGCATATGTGTCAGTGTGCTCAAGTCCGCACATGTTTGCCTTCGTGTGCCATGTGCTTCATTAGCTGATGCAACCACATGCGTGTTCTGAACTGGTGCTGTTGGTTTTGGAGTCCCCGACACACTGATTCATGAACTGCTGCATGTGGAGCAGTGTAGAGCGGAGCAGCTGAGAATCAGTGTGCTGTCTGGGAGAGGGAAGGTCAGGGGTTGTGGCTGGGTCACGCTCTGTGGGAGAGGAGCAGTCTCAGCAGACATGACAGTGTTTGTGTGGAGGTGAGGAGAACGGAGCAGCGATGGAAGTGGGGGGGACAAAACTGGATCAGTGTGGATTCTGGTAAAAGGAAGCAGGATGCATGTTTTTATTTAGGTCTTGTTTCACTCAGTGCATTGCTTTTTTTTCCCCCTCATCACATCAGTGCAGCTATTGTTAGTAACAGAGTTAATTGTTAATTGATCCAAAGAGCGATAAAACAAGGCACCTAATCTCCCTCTCTTTGACACACACACTCTAACACACACATATGTGTGCTGTAAAGAATGAGAGTGGATGTTTATTACAGGATCCAAGTGGATGCTAAGGTGCCCTGGGGGCTATTAAAGCCCTCACTTAAAAGGCACTATCAGGGAACACTGATGTGGGCTGCCTGAAGGAGGGGGGGAGAGGGGTTGTAGAAGGAGAAAGAGAGGGTAAAAGAGAGGAAAGGGGAAGAAAGAGAAGTCTTTGGAACAGCGAGCAGAAGGAGGGAATAAACAGAGTGAGCACATCTGGATTGCCTCAGCAGAATATTTGTGCAACATCTGGAAAAATTCCCTGGAATTTAAGGGTCCCCTCCTTTCATTTCAGTTATTTTTTCTCCTTCTTTTCACTTCTTCTCCGTTCTGGTTTTCTGCATCTTCAAAGTCTCTTACCCTGGTGCGGCAGGCACGTAAATACTCCCGTAGTAATGCATGTTGAGCCCTTGCAGACTTTATAGCGGGCCAAATTGGGCCCATGTGACCAGCTCCCCTTTGTGCAAGCCTGGGCTAATTAAGTGGCACACAAGTGAGAGGGCACCCGCCTGTGCATCCAGACCTAGGCCAGGCCTGGGCCAAACACAACCCCTCATAAAAGCAGGGCAAAAAAAAAAACAACAACAAAAAAATGCCTCCGGTTTCTATAGACAGTAAAGTTTAAATCAGAGCATGAAAAATAACCTCTTTGTCTTGTTTTCAACATAACTAAAACTGACGTTTCTGGTACAGCATGAAAGAGCCGCAGCACAAACAGGCTACCTTTGTGTTATTTCAATAGCACATTAAGATTTTTTTCATATATTAGTTTGTTGTCATTGAAAAGGACATACAAAGAGTGCGAACACGAGGCTCCCTTTGAGGTATAAAGTCCCAGGAGAGACAAAAGAGCTTCAGTACTGAATCAACACCTTCAGTCGATTTGTATCACTCAGCTTTCACGGAGTCCGTGGCGCCGCGTTCAGCTACAGGGCCCTTACAGTGCATTAGAGATGCACAGCGAGGCTTTTGTATGTCTCCTCCGTGAGATCATAAGAGCGGTTCTCCCTCCTCTCATCAGTGGCGGTGCGAGCCTGCGTTCATTGGTGATTAAGATTCAGACGAGCGCTGAGCGCCTTCTGTCTTACCTGGGCGAGGCTCCTTGTGGGTCGGCGGTGCTGACAGGCAGGTAGCTTACTCAGAGCGGGGGGGGGGAGTGCAGGAGAGCGCAGAGGTACATGCTAATGTGGCGACTGCGCTGATCAAAAGAGGTGCATCACAGTCTCCCTCTGATGGGCTTACTGATGCTAGGCACCCCTGAGAGCTACAGTACACACAGGCAGGAGTAGGGCAGTGATCAGAGGAAGAAAGTGAGGGGAGTGAGAGAAAGAAGGGAGGACGGGTTCAGCGAGATGGAGGGAGGAGGGGGAAGAAAGGGATAGATGATAGTGAAGGAGAAAAACAGGAAGGATGAAAAGAGAAATCTTAGGAATATAATACTTTTAGTATTAATTGATAAAGATTTTGTTTTCTTCAGTATCTGGTTATATGACTGAGGGAAACATGTCGTTTCAGTTGGTCAGACTTCTCTCTGTATAAGTTTCTTTCTGCCTGTCTGAGCTGAAAAGTACATATGTGCTGGCGTGTAACAGGTGGCCATTCTTTTGTTCAAAAAACAAAAAAGGGAAAACCAGTTAAAGTATATAATACAAACATCTCTCCATATTGAAATAATGTTTACAGCAGAAAGTCTAACCATTAACTGTCATCACATTTTCAGTTTCTCTCTGCTGACACTTATTACTGTGGACTGTGGTGGGAAGTGTCATCTTGCAGCACAAAACTCACCGACTTTTGGGTGAATGAAAACAAAATACTGGTGCGAAACAATAAAAACGAACGCCACTTCTTTACAGGGTAGTGCTCCTTTTCCTGGAAGTGCTGCAAAAATTCATATGACTTGATGATTATTTTCATTTTTTTTTACAACAGAAACTGTAGATTTTCTTAATCTAATCAGTTAGTTGTTTACTGAATAACATATTAGAAAATACTGAAAAGTGGCCTTTATAGTTTTCCGAAGTCCAAGGTGTCAGAAATCACATTCTCACATTTGTGAACCTGGAATCATGTCAAAAATCATGTTTTTTTTTCTAGATAAATTACTTTGATGACTCTGTCTGGCAGCTGTTGTTGTAACACAATAGATATTATAGATGTACACAGGCACAAATATACACATGCCAGCAGGATTGTTGATATCAGCATGCTTAGAATGAGGTGTCTCACTGTTTGTCCTGAAGTCAGATTGTGATGCTATGTTTCTTGCTTTTTTTTTTTTTTTAAATGTGAATCTGAGAGCCTGAGGGCCATGTCATAGAGATGACTTCTACACCGAGCTTCACTGGGAAGCATTTTCCCCCCGTGCCTTCAGGTTATCATGTACGCAGACATCTCTGCACGGCCACTGCAGAATGACCTTGCTCCGGCTCGTCCACTTGCCCGTCCCTTGATCCAAATTAACTTTGCTGTTTTGGACCCTACTTTTTGAGAGGGTACACCGCTGCTCAGCTCTAAGCCAATCTGACGGTCTGCCTCTCTTGGTCAGTAATTGTTATTTGAGGTAAGAGTTTTTACCCTGGAAGGCAGAGTTAGTATTTTTGGAGCAGCCTTATGCTTCACTGGCTCATCACATCTTGCGGTGTCTGCAGGTAGACGTGCGCTGATGTCATCGATGACATTTCAGTAGGAGGAGGAGGACGCTGCCAGCCCTCAACTGGTGCCTCACCTCTTGACCCGGACCTCACTACAGTATCAAAATAAACCCGATTCTTATTGCCGTATTTATTTGATTTTTATGCGCCTTAGGGCTTATGCTCTCACTCCTGGTCTACACAGTAAAACTTCAAGTAAATCTCTTAAGGTTAACCAACGACTTTCATGTTTTACCTCATAAATTCTTCTAATAAATACCAAGTCAAGTGATTGTTTACGTTTGAGGTAAGAAAATGGTTATAAATCTTAAATTCAGAGGCTGCACACACAACGAGGGTCAGACCTACGGAAACATAAGCAATATAAAAAAATCAGGTTAACAGCTTCATTTTTTTCCTCACCAATTTAAAGAAAAACAGCATAATAACTCATGAGTTAGGCTGGTAGCAGCTAAATTCAGATCACTTTATTCTTTTGGCAAAGATAATGATCATTTATTAAACATTTAGTACTTACATTACAATATCATGATCGCTTTTTGTAAGGATTATACCTTATGCACAATATAGGCTTTTAAAATCCATCAGATATACATAAGGCTTTGATATGATATTTGATAATTACATGCAGTTTTCATGTAGCCTATCTAAAAAAATGCATTACTAAGTCATCTGTTCATTCGTGTAAGGACATCCTGGGGTAAGGCGGATATTTATGTCAAATAAGGTCATCTGTACATCAGTTCCTCACTGTTGTACAACTGTGTAGATCTGATCTCCTTTGCAGCAGCTGCCTTGTTTATCTGTGCATTAACACGCAGCGATCTAAATGCATTGAGCTAGGGCCCGTGATCTTGAAAGCCCGGGGGTCAAAGTGGTCGGAGAGAAGAACCATGTGTTGTTCTGGGTCGTCAGTGGCATTACATCTCATGGATTGGCTCAGATCCGGTGGGGAATCTCAAGTTAGGGTTCACATGAAATTGCGGTTAGCCAGTTTCAATAGTTCAATGCCCAGCTCACTGTGTCTTTCTGTCTCTCTTACAGAGACATTCACTGAGGCACACGCACATATACATTATCTGGGTGTGTCTCCCGGTCTCAGCTGACAACAGATGTGAATGAATGATTGGTATTCCACAGGCTGGACTCTGGGGGATTGACTGAGCTTATGACCAGCTTAGCCTGTAGTCCTCCTCTTGATTGGCAACTATAGTTTCCTTTTTGGATGGAGCAGGGTGGGTGGCGGGGGGAGGGGTGACTGGGGTGCCAGTGGCATTTTGCATCTCCGGACTTGCCACCCTGCATTACACAGCATGTGCATCTCAGTCATACAATTGAAATTCGGCTCAGTCACAATAAGAGCGCATCAGTCAGTCACCTCTGAGCTGCCTCATTATTACATGGAGCTCTACTGCAAAGTAGCACAAAAAAATAAGTGTAATTTTAAGTTTTTCCAGGTGGCCTGCACATTAAATGACTTGCAGTGTAATGTCTTACAGAATTATACTGACAATTTAAAAAAAATTAGCTCTAATTTTTTCCCAAAGCACAAGGTGATGTCTTCAGACATCTTGCTTTGTCCAGTAAGCAGTCCAGAACCAAAACATACTGAGTTTACTATCACAGACGGACAGAAACCAGACAATATTCATACATTTTCTTAGATCATCAAAATAGTTGCTGGTTATTTTCCTTCTGTTCGACTAACCAGTTGATTGACTGATCGTTGCAGCTTGAATCTGATGTAATGCATGGTGGTTCACTGCATTAAACATTCATTCGCTCACTAAATTTACTGTAATTTGTGCATTTTGCATCTGTTTGACAATATATTCTCACAGAGCTGTCACTTGTGACATCTTTGTTTTTAAATATCTCGCAGTCCTTTGCGTTTATCCAGAATAATGGACAGTGTATGTTATGGCCATTAGCCCGTCACAATGGAGCTGTCTCATACTGGAACCGTGCTCCCTCCTGTTATGATCATTTCCATGCTATCTCAGGCTCTCGCTTTGTTTCCTGTCTCAGAGGGAACAGCTCACTCAAGTCTTTAATGCTCTGTTTTTGTGCTCACTGAAAAGCCTTGCTTCCAACCAGAATACAGTGTAGAATCACACTCTCTATGCCAAGCCTCATCCCCCATGGAAGAGAAATAATTTATAAAATGAAATCTACATTTGTTGTGTAAATGACCACATGCTGTAGGATATTTAATCCTGCCTGCAGTCGATCCCAGTCATGTGACTTGACCTAGTTTTGTTTGCCTCCCTCTGCCTGTCTCTCTTCTTTTTCTCTCTTTCATTCTCTTTCTCTCTCCCTCTTTCTCGCACAGTCTGCAAGTGTGGCTTTGCTCTCCTGGTCTTTCTCTATCCCTCCCTCACCCTTGTGTCTCCCTTTTCTTTCCCCCTCCATCCCTCTCCCTTTTGTTCACCCCCATGCTGGTTGTTGTCTGTGTTTCTGTTCCTTTTCATGACTAATCCAAGGGTTTGTCTTTTCCTCCTGATGTGTTAATATCTGCAACTATGTGGCCAATAATTCTGTCCTTGATTGTGTACTGAATACAAATCTGGAAAAAAAATGACATCTGTCAAATGAAGGAAATGACACTCACTCACAGTATGATTGCTGTTGTGACAGCAGAATATGGGTTATTATTGAAGTCATGAGTCATCTCATCCTCCTTGACATCCACAAGATTTTTACCCACAAGACAGTTATGCAGAATCACTTCTGCTTCAGAAATGTCAAATAAATGTGACGAATATCAGATGAAGGTCAGATTTTACTTTGGCAAGCATATTTTTTTTTTTGTTTTTTACTGAGCTGCATTGTGAGGAATCTTTGTCTTTGGATCTGTTTTCTTCTTGGATTTGATTGGGTGCCCTGTGGTGGCCCTGACCTGTGAACATATCCATTTGCAGTCTGAGTCAATAATATGAATTTCACAACGCTGCAGTGCAATTAAAGTTGGATACTGTTGATTGTTTCAGTGATTATATCAGATTATATCTCAAGGTGATGATTCTGCTGTATGATCCGGCGCAGTTTGTCTTGTGTTGTCCTTGTCTTGATTCTTATTGTGAAATGTAGGAAATGGAAAAATGCTGCACTTTTCTCTTCTTCAGTCAGAGGAGAGTTAGAAATCCTGAAAGTTGAATATGTAATGTGGGTACGCTGATGAGTAAGGGTACCTTGCAGATTTAGAATGACTGTAAGGTTGTAGATGGGAGAGCTCAGAAGAGCCAGGCAAGTTATCTTAAGCTAAAAATCGCTTTCTCATAAGATTATTTGGAGAAAAGAAATGTGGAAAATGTATTATTTGCGCTTTACAAAATATAGTAGTGTTTGAGGAAAAGATCAATGGACAGATCGATGCATAGCTACTGTAGATGGACATCCCTGTAAAAACAAATGCAGCCGGCTTGGCACAGCCTCAAGTGGAATAACTTGATTGCCTCTTGGAATGCGTGGCATGTATCCATTCCTGAAGAGCACAGGAGATCACTCAGGCTTTGGAATAATACTGTAACCCATAACAAGCCTAAGTCTCAGCTGTCTCACTCTCACAGTGCACACTATACAGTCCACAAGTCAGTGGTTTTACACACTTTATGTTTGTATCCAAACAGGCTATGTTCTGTGTTGCTATAACAAGTGGTTTATAGGCCATTACAAGCTATGGTCTTTCTGCAAAGATGAATTAATTATGTAGCCTGAGTGTTAAAGCTTTCAGTGTCAATGCCTTGATTTTGTTCAGTGCGTACTTGCCATTTATTTAAAAATTGCAGTGAAAATGTTATTTTTATTATTTTTTAATCATTTTCTTAATCCATAATACTGAATTCCATGTATTTTTACCTCCTGAATGACATTCTAGGGGTGAAGAAATGATTATACAAGAATGATTATTCTTGACTAATCACTCCAGAAGAGTTTTTTGAGGTAAAACTCGTAAAATTCAATGAAAGTCTAATTTCATGAGTGCCTTTTGCAGGATTGGCCCATTTACGAGTAATTATTTTACTGCTGGCTTTAAAGGCTCGACGAGGTCCGGCTCTTCTGAGTGTTTTATTATTTTTTTTTTTACATAACATGCACAAAGTGCCAAAGAACAAGTTGAGAATCTCAGCCAGAGCTTTCTTGGACCTTTTCAAGACATGAGGATTAATTAGGCCTTTGCTTTTTCCATAATTACTTCAAATGTTAACTTTGGGGGAAAATCAATGTCATCTTCTAGGTTACTTTAAAAAAAACAACAAAAAAAAACATGTTTGTGGGCACCAATTTATGTAACAGTCTAAACTGGATTTCCTCAGTCCTGACAAATTAAGTATTTTGAAAGCCTTGACTGTGTTCCACCTTCAGCCTTAAACAAACAGAAGTAATGTCTTTCAGTGCAGAATTTCCTTTGTAAATGACTTGCTTGGAACTGAGGTGCCAGGACGAAATGTGTGTATTTTTTAAGAGTCAGTAGTGTGATTGAAAAACATCTCTTTCTCAAGGTACAGCAGTCCTGAGCCGGGTGATTGATATGGGGTCTGAAATCTTGATACTTGAAGGTTTACTCAGTGAGAGAGCCCTGTTGTCTCCAGTCATTATCTTGGCCTAAACTCTTCATTCCAAACCTCAACTTTGCTTTGTGAGCTCTGTTTTCCTGTCCAGGTCTTTCCCAGTTCAGTCTGGCTTGATGTCAAATAGTGATACTGAATCAGAGGTGTGCACTTTACAACCAATTTATTGTAAATTTGAAATCCTGGACAGGATTATTCCAATATTTTTCCCTTCTGGAGTCCACTCCCTAATGGAGCTTTACAGTCAACAGGCTGAAATCAACTTTACTGGTTTTTAAATCCCCCATTCCCCATATTTAATGGATCCAACTTAAAGAGGCCTTTTAGCCAAAGGGTGCACTTAATCCCTGTCCGGCACATGGTCTGTCTTGTGTAATTCTTATTCTACTGTATTATGAATTTCAGTGTTTTTTATTGTTGTTCTGGTTTTTCAGAACAACACACCCATGCAGAGCAGCTGCGACTCCAGATGTTTTTGTTTCAGGTTTTGAATTATGTAGCACTTCATATTCGTATGTGCCGCATAACGGGTTCAAACATGGTGTTTCCCATGATGCGTATACGTGGCTTTCTTTTGGTGAATCTTTTAAAAAATTACAGCTGTCCTTTTATGGACAACATAAAACCACAATGAGTGTCTAAAAACATCAGAATCACTTTTTATTTTGATAACAAAAATGTCATTATTGATTTTTCATTTTAAGTAATTGATTAAGCAACATTTTGTGGTTCCTGCCACGCTGTTTGAATGAGACTGAGGTTGCAGAAGGCCTCCCGCCAACAAAGGCAAAATGAACAAATGTTAATGCAAGTCTTGACTTTAGCATTCATTGGCCTTGATTAGTGAATCTGGGTCAGAGTTATAGAACATATTGTTTAGAGGAGAAGAGCAGGACGTGGGTGACAGCACAAGTCCTTCCTTCTGTTTTGTCCTTGGGTATTTGTACATGTTTACATCCTTAGTACATTGGATTCAAGATGTACTAGGCAGAGGTGGCAGGAGGAGGTTAATGGGAGACGCTGCGCTCCTGTAGAGATGGGAGCGTGGGCGTGTGGAGTCAATTTAGCAGGCTAACAGGAAGCGTGCTCCCACTGCTTCCACCAGGGCTCAGGCAGCCGGTGAGTGGGGCACAGGTCGCTACACTGTACCACACCTCACTTTCTGCCTTGGAGCACCTCCACACTGCTGTTAATGCATCAGATGT
Organism: Toxotes jaculatrix; assembly: GCF_017976425.1. Taxonomy (NCBI): domain Eukaryota; kingdom Metazoa; phylum Chordata; class Actinopteri; family Toxotidae; genus Toxotes; species Toxotes jaculatrix. The sequence goes on along the minus strand of NC_054409.1, from coordinate 9,615,072 downwards.
TCCCCCGCAGAATATTCATCTCCATACAGTGAAGTGCAGCTTTATTTTAATGTTAGCTGCTGGAGGTAATTCTCTTTGATCACTCCAAAATGTCAGCTATGATCAAGGAAAATCGAGGCGATGAACTAAGGCCAGAACCGTATCCAATTGCAATCATTAATCAAGACTAAAAATAGCAGTTTTGACACTAGGTTGAAGCATTGCAGATGAGGGTGAATCCTACAAAGTACTGGATGAATTTCCACCAGTGATCCATTAGAGGAAGTACATAAAACAAAGTTTTATCTCTGCCTTTCTGATGGTGATATTTCACAGCTGAGAAAAGGGCCAGTGTGTGCTGTGCCAAGGGCTGTTGGCGTGGGCAGATAGTCCGTCATGTGAACTGCTACTGTAAAGATCAGCAGAGGGATAGTAGATTTTTAAATGCTTCCTTGTGTCCGTTCCCGGGTGAAAGGAGCCTCTTTTACCCTTGCAGCTTTTTCTGAGTCCAATCACACAAATTTGATTAGAGTCGTTTGCCCAAGGAGCTGCTCTGGCTGCTGGGCTGCACTGAGGCCCTTGTTCCCTTATTTGCCCCGGAGAAAGGTTCTGACATGCACAAGCAGTCTTTGAACCAGCCCCTTCTTTTCTTCCCCTCTAACCTCATTTACCACACTCTTTTAGCCCCCCCCCCCCCCCTCCTGTCTGTGGCTGCCCACCAATGGCCTCCCTTTGGCTTCATCACGTCACGTCACGGCAAGTGAGATAAATGACTTCTATAAATTATCAGGAACCGCTGCTTTGGTGTCATCTAAGCTTAACCCTGGCACTGGAACGTTTACGTTACAGTCCTGAGACAACGCAGTGCATTTCTGTGGGAAAGGTGAACCTGAGAGACAGGAAGAAATGCAGTCACTGCCAAAATACATCCATCCCTCATTCAGCATTAGATACTCTTTGAATACTTTTGTCATAACTCAACTTTAGAGCCGTTACGTATGCAGGTGTACTTTTATGTCTGGAGGCAGTCAAGTTTGGTTTTGGCATAAAAGTCTGTGTGGGCAAGAAAAATAAAACCATGATTAAAAAAAAATTCTACACCAACCAATCCAGCTACTTACAGAGGTGGTGGGGTTGGTTATTCACACCAGAAATTGCAACGGAATTGGAAGGAGGCCTGTGGGTGGAGCTTTGTCAGCGGCAGAGTTTTCCACAACCACAACTACACTTTCAAGTAGTTGTCTCCAGACGTGTGTTCATTTTACAAAGTGTCAGAATTATGTCTGGCTCTTTGAGTGTAGTCATAACCCTGGTGTCAACAAGGGCAGTGGAGCAGCAGCACTATTTAATGACTGTTGATATATATATACAGTAGGGTCCAGCAGAAGTCTACTTTCACAAAACTCTATCACAAAATATGAGGCAATGGTGTGTCAAACAATGTCAGTATAGTTTTGTTTGTTGCCTCTTTTTCTGCAAAAAAAAAAACAGTCACACTTTTCACATGCATTAGTTTTTCCTAACTTCACGTTATGTAGTTGACTAAAATTGAAATAAACAACTCAAGATTACATCAATAGAATTGATTTGTTTTAATTAGCATTTAACTTATATTTAAATTAGTGGAATCACATTGTCATTTTAAGCTTTCCGTCCGTTGATTACATTAAGCATTATTAAATTTGTGGTTCTAGGAAGTCTAAAAAAAAGAACTTTGATAACAGTAAAAGCCCACAGTTTAAAGATATAGTTTTACAAAGGTCATCTTTGTCAGTTCTACCTTTTCTACAGATGCCTTGCAGCCTCAAATGCCACACCAGGGTAACTGCCACTTTCATTATCCTGAGACTGTGTGAAAGTGCAGACTCAATTTCAGACAAAGTAGGAAGGTATGTTTTTTTGAAACAGCAGTTCCAGAAAGGTGTTCTTGTTCATTTCAAAAGCACCTCAGTTTAGGTCTCGCAAAGCACAGTCGCTTAATAAGTCATTCCATAAAGCTGTCCAGTTAACTTTTTATTGCCGTTGCAGACCTCAGCAGCGGTTGGTTTTGTGACTCAAAACATGATAAACAAATGCAGATTTCAATCACTTTTGTTTTTCAGTTAAGCAAGTGCTGCACATAGCATCAACATCCTTGTCGTTTTGTTAAGGAAGTTTTGCCGCAAGTGATTTGGTTTGTTGTGGCTGAACCTGAGAATTATGTCTTCCAACCAAGGCCTTCATGGATATCTGTTTCTGCAGATTTTGTCTAACCTTCCATTAGGGCTAAAAGACGCCCTCAGGTTACTGATGTTGCCTTAATTCATCCCAGGCAGATCAAATTAAGGCTCTGAAGAATCTGTAGTGACAGTGAGATGCAGGTTAGTATTCAGTTTCTCTACGCAGAAGCTACATGCACCTTGATGCTAGGGCCATCCAGCTGTTATATACCAATTAAAAAATGCAACGTACAGCACAGGCCTGTAACTCCTTTAAAAGCTGCAGCTCTTGCTCATTTTCACATAATGTCCGAGGACTTAGCAGACCTACTCTCCCTGATTTGTCCTGTGTCTGAATTGGCTCCTCATGGACCTTCAGGGTCTCTTTAATGGGGTCTACCTTAGGGTGGAATTTCAGCCTGACAGTAGTGGTTCTGAGACTGCAAGATGGCGTGTAATCAGTCCAGATAAGCAGAGAAACATGCAGAAACAACAACAGAAGGATTTACATGTGTGTAAAATATGTCAAAGCTATTTTTCTAACAAGTATGATAGTACGATCAGCATCTAGGTTTCGCCTCCAGTAATCTTTATGAGGTTTGCTTTGCTGTTGTGATAGATCTGCTCAGGCTTTGCTCTGGTTGAGATAAATAGCAGCTTAGAGGCATGTTGAAATGTGTTTTTTTTTTCCCTTCAAAATGGATATCATCAAATGGGAGGGAAGACAGTTTGCTGATGGAGCAGATATGCTTAGGAGCAGGACTAGATGCTTTCCATGCTGATGATCGGGATCAGATAGGGATGCAGTGCTTAGACGAGAAGTGTTTGATTATCAGCTGATGGGTCTTGAAGTGTCTTTTAGCTGCTTATAGAGTTCGCTGAACTGAAGAAAAGGTAAAGCTGTTTCAGCACATAGGCTTCATCAGAGTGGTAATTGTTGTTGTAAAGTGACAGTGTTGCAAGGGATTTGATCTCTTTCGGGAAAAGTAAACATCATAATTATTATGTGTCACACTTGATGCCCTGCATTTATAGGAAAACAGCTTTTTACACAAACATAGAATATGTCACAAAAAGCATTGCGTAATGTTAATTACGGTTGCAATTAACAATTATTTTGAGTATTTTATTATTTTGACTAATCTCTCGATGATTTTTCCATTATTTATTTAATTGTTTATCTTTAAAATGTCAGAACATAGAGTTTAATGCCAACAAACAACAAACAACAAAAGAGTGCATTTTTGATTGATAATCAATTAAATCAATCACAGTTGCTGACTGATTTCTTAAACAGTTAATCTGTTAATACTTTAAACCACTGACATAGGGCTGATGTGCAGTCTACATATACAAATAATTAAATTTACTGTATTCTCATAGTTATTGTGTTTCTGCTCAATAGACATTTTACAATTCATTGGTCATTCACAGTCAAGTCTTTTGTCCTACGCAATAGCACGCTGCTGAAGGTGAATGGCATTCACGACAGTAACCTTGGCGATTGATGGCTCCTCTGCTGGTCCGTCCTTCCGGTCGCTCTACCAGGACCTTATCCCCTGGAGTCCCATGTGGGAAAGGCTTCTTTTATTGCACCTGGGAGATGCATTAAGGGCCCAATGAACTTTGACCTTGGGCTTGATCACCCTGGCAACACGGGACACGAACAATCGTTACGCTTTAAGAGAGCTCGGCTGCAATCCCTTAAACTCTCATAAATGCTTGAATGTATTTCATTCAAAAGACTTCAGTTTGTGGGATCTTGTAAAGTGTGGAAGTGCTTTCACTGATGTATCTCTGATAAATGAGAATTGTCCGTTAATGAAAATACTTCAGCTGCGCTCTTATCAGTGACTTTTGTTATAATGGCAAATTTACACACCTTTGTTTCATTAGAACCTTGTCATTAAGCTGTTCTTTTATTAGCCTTATATCAATAAAAACCCTTCTTTCATTAGCGGAACATCTCAAAGGCTTGCCTTCATTAGCACAAGGTTGTAAATGCTGGATGCGATTTCATTAGCAGCCTATCTTTAATGAGGAAACCCCCAGCATGTTTACATTGCTCTGATCCCCCATGATCCCTGGAAAGGATAATGCTGATTGGCTGTTAGTGGGGGGGAAAGGTTTGAGCTTGTCCCCCAAAGATTGGATCATGCAATTATTAAAGCCAATGAGATCCTCGCTGCTTAAAAGTGAAGACCGAGATCAAACATTTCTGTAATCAAGGTCCTGCTATAGTATACCAGCCAAGACATAATGATGCAGTATGACAGAGACGATTTAATGGGGAGGCATGTACCAACCTTACCGCTCCTGACAGCAGATCCTGAACCTGCACATACACGTCCATGCTACTGCTGCACTTTCATCATTTACTTCAAGGCCTGAAAAGTAAAGCCCTTCACTGAAAATGATTTATGATGCCAACAGGAAAAAGACACGTACTGTGTATGCTTCTCAAATCCATAGTTTTTCTAATATTTTTACAGCTGTCACGTAACTGAATGTTTGATAGGTTTTTTTTTTTACTTTGATTTAGAAAAAAACCCGAATGTTTTCAAATTTACAGATGTGTATTTACATACAGAACAAAGGATAAAGTTTCTTTCTCTGAGATACTGAGATCAGGTTCAGGCTCAAACTAATTTGTTCCATTTTCTAGGTCCGTCTTCAAGCTTTAGTTGAAATTCCAAGTGTTTGAACCCCATACTGTAGCTTTGCTCTGTCTCGTGGGAACATTATCCCAGTGGATGGCTTGCAGTGTTGGGCTTTTTGGGGGGGGGGTGGTGGGGAGAGCTGCTGTCTGCTTAGTTTACCGCTGAATTTGGAAAAGTCCAACTTGACTGGGAGCCAGGGCTCATATGTTAATGTCTTAATGTTTAGTGACATTGCTCAGAGCTCTATACCATGTGTCACTGTTTGCCCTTTCACCCCTTTGTACAACCAGGATTGTGCCGTGTTCCTGGAGAATTGATTCATTTGGCACTGATTGGGGAAAATGTGGCAGAATATAGTAGATGGAGCAGAACTTTTTTTAATCAAAATTTCACCCAAGGTAAAAAGATGGCATGGTTGATTGTTTTGGAAACTTTGTCTGGAAATTTGGAAAAGTACACAAGATGGGCTATTCGTCTTTAAATTGCACTTTGTATTTACATATGTAAATATTACATAGGTAATTTGATTAACTTTGTTGTAGACATGAAGGTCAATTATGTGAACTGTTCCTTTATGTCTGGGCCATCTGTTGCATAGTTTGAGATGTTTGGGCTATGTTTTGGATCTGGATTATATTAAGTATTTGTATCCATGTCACAGTTAAACATCTTGAGCTCTTGTGTTGGGGTGATGACATGATGACAGACGGATATCTCCAAATTTTGGCAGATTATACTGAACTGGTTTCAATTGATAGATGGCACCAAAGCTAAGAGGAAAATATGCTTGATTGTATTTTGGGGAGATGTTAATCCTGTAAGATTGACAACAAATTTACAGCTTATTCAGAACTTAATCACAATCACACACACACACACACGCAGTCTTGACAAAAGTCCAGGCAACTTTTAAGTTGTTATTATATAGAATCACCAACATAAATTGTCATTACTTTTCATTCATGTCCTTCCAGCATGCCTTTACTCTTAATGATAACCATAAAACTGCGTTTTAGTGTCATTGCTGTTGTTTTCGACTTGACTTTTTCCAACATTTGATAACAACAATGGCATTATTGTGCTTGAAAACAATGCGATAAAGCGTCGGAGGAGATACATGTTTACTTGTAGTTTAATGAGACAGTCAAAATGCCCTCCTCGTCTGTTTTATTTAATTCATGATGTTGGGGATGATCTCAGTCTGTCTGCGTTTGCTCTCGCCGGTCCAGACTTGCTTTGCCTTGTCAGTCCCTGCTTCATCCCTAATACTAATCAAAGCTTTGAAGAATGCATCGGGCATGAACCACCACCCACCCCACCCCACCCCACCTCCCTTTCATCACACATCCACATTGCTGCACATGCACATGCACATGGCACACACTCACACTTGCTCACCCTTATAGGCAGAAAGTATCAGCATCTCAGACAGCTTATCATGGGTAACTAATTCAGTATCCCTTTGCCTATTTTAAATGTCATTCTCTGAGCTCATCTGGAGTGACATGTTTTTCATGGTGGAAATAAAGGCGCTTTATTGGGCTCAGAGCACAGTGACGGGGGGTGGGGGGGTGGGGGGCTCCTCCGCCTGCTGCTCTTGATATTTGCTGGAAATCTAAAGGTCCTCATGAGGAATGAATAAAGTTTGGATTTGCACAGACCTGCCGATGCCAATGAGATCCGCATGAGCTACCCAGTCGATAAAGATGGAGTGAATCCTCCGCTGACTGAGAAAAGCAAAGTGCACACAGAAGTTTCCACTTTGGCTAAAGGCTACAGTGTCAATCATGAAATCAAATGCCACTCAGCCACTTTAAGTCTGGTTAGGGTTAGTGGTTTTGGAGATTGGCACGTTTTTGCAATTGAATGATTGATAAATGGTCTGTTGGGTTCCAACTTTCTGGTGGATCTACAAAATTTTGATTATCAGGGTGTTGTAATTCAAAGTATTTCCCCAAACTGTAGCTATTTTTTCTTCAATTTAGGTTTATTTGTTGCTCTTCTTCTTTGCTGAATGATGTCAGTGGCTTGTGAGTGCTAGTCCGGAGGGGGTACAGCCTACTCAGTTGCTTCATTGTGCTGGATAATGACTTCCCTATTGAAAATGACCTCTTTGACCCCAGAGACAGACAGTAAGACGGCCTCGTCCAGGCCCTGGAGGCACGCAGGCCTAATCTGGCATTTTGCACACACAGAGCTGCTAACCTCGGTCCCGTGCCCGACCGCTTTTTGTCTTCCTCCAGGCCAACCTCACTCAGCATTCTGTAGGTTCTGTCTGGAGCCCTCACCCTGGGTATAGCCACACAGCTGACATGAGCAGTGAGGCGGTGTGGTGCCACCAGTGCGTAGGTTAGGGAGAGGGCCAGATGGCCACAGAGCTTTAAATGTGAGAGGTTGGCTGGGTCTGATGGCTGGTGGCTTAATGCAGGAGGGAGTATATATATATATATATATTTTAACTTGCTCCCTCTTCCCTCCGTGAACACCAAACAAAGACTATAAACGCAGTGTCCTAATTTTGGCATTTACCTTTTTCAGCTGGTGTCAGACTTTTGTTAGACTGGTGTTGTACTCTCAGAAGAGACCTGTTAATCTTGTACTCCCTAGAAGCCATTTTTCTTTTTTAAATTTTTCTTTCTCTTTTTTTCCTTTCTCTTTTTTTGTGTCTCTTATTTACGTATTTTCTCATATCCCTTTCATCACAGGGTTCCTGAAGCCCCAGTGCTCACTGGCTCCTCCCATGCAGCGAGGTCGCTCAGGCGAAGCTTGTTCCTGTTTCAGCGGCGTGTGTCCCCTCCATCAGCGTCGCCTATCCTCAGGTAACACTGTGTGTACTGTTGCTCCATAGGTACTTAGTTCTTGTGTAAAATTCATGGGAATGCGCTTGTCCTCAGTGAAGTACCAGGTAAGAAATGCATCTGGTGTTATTGTGTGTGTTCTTATCACAATAGTGAGGGGATGCACTCAAGAAAGGATCATCAGTTGCGGGTTAGAAGCTGCATTTTTATGAGAAAAATTAGCCATGACGAGCCTGTTATTTTTAAAGTGCACCCCGTGACCTGATGCACCTAGTGAGACTCTCTGATCATCTAAAATAGCATCTCATCTCATTTAATTTAATCTGCTTTGAAGACGTCAAAGGCAGATCAAAATGATATTTTTCAGAAACCAGTATGTTTTTATATACGGTAGATTTGGTTTTCTTAGCTGAAATTGAGATAATTAATATATCTTACATAATTTTTGCGTGCTCTGTGTTTAACAAAATGAACAATATTATCCTGAAAAGAAATGTTTTCAAAACATATAGAAAGGCTTTTTTTAAGATCTGAGTTGAGTTTCTATGACAGTTAACTTCAACTGGTTTTGTCATGCAGTGTAAAGCATTGGTTGTTTGTGCTACACAATGTGTGCACATATGCACACACCATCGCCTCCAGTCAGAGGTGTGTCTGGGGGCCTTTTTGGAGGCAACGCTCAGTCTGGATTTTATGATTAATGGTGTCTTTGCATGTGGAGCCCCAGTGATCGACAAGTTAACTGAGGTGCTCTGAGATCGGCCCCTTCCTCCAAATACCTTAGCCACTCCCCACGCCCCTCCACTCCCCACCCCCTCTACGACAGGCAAGTAGGCTCTGACTTTAGTGGATATTCTGAACTGAACTGTCTGGTATGTGACTAATGAGCAGGGGACCGACTTGTGCAGAACAGTTACCTTTAAGGTTGTGGCTGAACAGTGGTTATATACAGTACACATATTATGTATATATACACCATACAGCCACAATCTTAAAACTAGTAACTGGTGATCAGTGTATATCCTCTAGGCTCACTCCTTCTGCAGTGTCAGTGCTGTGAGCAGCTGGGCTGCCTGTCATGTGAGGAGAGCATGACTCGAATGGCAAGACAAAGTCGCATAAACATATAAACCGATCCACCGGATCAGCTGCTCGAATTTAAAGTTAGATACTTTTGGATTTTTATCCTCTGCAGTCATTAATACTGCTCAGTACACGGAAGAAGAACAAGTATGGAGGCTTATTCTTTTATTTTGAGATGGTTCTGAAAAAAAACATCTAAAAACATATAAATATAGACTACATATTCCCAAGTTTTTTTTTTCAGCTATTTATTGTTGAACAATACAAGCATTTCCTAATAGAAACTGAATGTTTTCCCTCTTTGTCTTGTTTTGAATTAGCCCAGAGTTTAGCTCCTTTGTTCCATCTTTTGCAGCACTACAAATCAATCAGGCTCCTTCCTGGTTTGCTTGATTTAATTAATTTCTACCCTACTTGAAGTGCTCTTACTTGCATTAGTGGAATTTGCTCTGTGAAGTGGTTCAGTGGATTTAAAATACATATGAGTAAATGTTGTTAAATGTTCTATTGAATCGGTCCTCAGGTGGTCATGAAGTTCTGTTCTGTTTTCCAAACAAGGACAAATAAGGGAAAACACTATGTTTAAATGTTCAATAAAAGGCATGAAAAGAGTTGTTTTTCAGAAAAGAAGTACTGTTCTTCTTAAGGACGCAGCCAAAAAAACAAAACACAAAAAAAACAAAAGAAAACCAAGGCTGTGTATTATAACTTCTAGATAACAGCAAAAATGACAAAATCTGATCAATCTAAAGTACAATCTGAATTTGATAAGCAAAAAGAGAATGCATGCATATTTCTTTCAAGTCTGTATCAAAACTGCCTTGAGGTCTTTCCATATTTTAAATCATCCCTTTAAAGCTGACAGTGATACAATCCACTTTACCAGCATGAGTACACTGATCAAAGCCATTACTGCGCACACATTTTATTTTAAGGTTCAGAAACACAGTCATCCTCAATAACCTTGAAACCTTAAAAAAAAGGAACAGAAATGTGAATGGAAAGTAAACTGGTAAATCATATTCGATTCCTGATGCTCATAAAACGTATGCAGTTTGTGTTAACATGGACTGGTTGTTACAGAGACCATCTTGTAACTGCAAAGTTACAAGTTCATAGCAGGACACTGAGCCTGAACCTGCACCAGGGACATAATTCCCATCTGCCTCAGCAGCCTGACATCACCGGAGAAACAACAGCATGTATATTTGTCTAACAGTTGTCTGAAAAAAAGTTTTTTTCTTTCTGTATTTTTAGTTCTCTTAAAAGCAAATAGAGAATGTAAATCCAGATACCTTACTTTCTCTTTAGGAGGTGAAGTTTGTTTTTTTTTACTTTATTGTCTCAGTGGAGACAAGATGAGAACCCACTACTCTCTCTTTCACAGGCAAATACTTTTTCACGGACAAGTTTCAGCACGATCGGTGAGGTGCACAGTTTTTCCGCCAACCTCACCCCCATCTTTGTGTATTTTACAGAGCTATCTTGATTGATTGCAACATTTTTTACTGTTACAGCCTGCAGTGAGGGTGGACGCGTTTCCTGAACAATTAGGAGCATCTGGATTAGAAGTATAGTCTTTCTGAAGTGAAAAAGAAGGAAAACAAAGGTTTTCCTTCTTTGTGTTGTGGCTATTTTAAGACCTGTAGCACACTAGGATATGCGTCACATCAGATTATTTTGTCTACCTCAGACTCAGGGGCAAATGGCGAGGAGAGGAGGAGTGAAAGTGTTGAAAAGTTGGGTTTTACTATCTTTTCTTGTTGCTTTTTCGCTACAGGAGATGTTAAACAAATTCACTGGCGCTTCCTGAGCAGCCAAGAGCAGAGTGCACCAAAGAAAGTGAAGTAACTGTTAGCAGCAGAGGGTGGACAGCCTGGAGTCTAAAGTTTATGGACCCTGTAATAATCATGGGTCTAATTATGGAACGTGTTACTATAAATCCACCAGTGTCCCCAGATTGTGTGATTGTCCTCCAATCTCAACGTTCCAGCCGCCCGACTACGGCCACAATGACAAGCTGCTGTGGGAGGTGCGAGGCGTGTAGTGGTGACCAAGCAGGAGGTTTCTGGGAAGGCTTGTGAGCCTCGCCCGGGGAGCCGTATTCAGCAGCGATCTGCTGAACTCCAGGCTGCACACTGATGTGGCCAGGCTCCGGTTTCAGTGGTTTTACATTGTTTGGGCTTTTCAAAAACAAACTCTTACTGGAAAGGGACCGTGAGAAATGTAGTGTTCAGGACCTTGCTTTTCCGCAGGATTATTTCAAAAAAGCAATCATTTAGTGTTTTTTTTATTAGAAAAAAGAGTCATGATGGGAAAAACGTTTTTTTTTTTTTCTTTTTTCTTTTTTTGGAATAGTGGTGTATGAGGTGAGAGAGAGGGAAAGCGTAAAAGAGAGACGGCATTGAAAACAGGGCTTTTTGAAAAGGCCCTCACAATGCAGGCCTTGTGCTGTGATTTGGTCTGTCCTCACCAAGCTGAGCAGAGGAATGGAAAAGATTATCCGCAGGAATGTCTGGGGTGCCCTCAAACGGAGCGGGCCGCGTGACTGGCCAATGGGAGCGAGGCCTGCAGAGCGGCGGGCTAATTTTTTCCTGATGAACTCAGCCGCCTGCTCCACAATGCAGTCTGATTGCCAGGGCTGAACTCACATATGGTCCGTGTTTGGAGGGTCCAAATGACAGGACCAATTCTGCCTGGAGAGAAAAGGGGGTGGGGGTGTTGGACCTAGATGATTATTACTGGCTCCCCCTCTTTTTTTATTTCATTAGCTTTGGATGTGGCTGGCTATTGCCCCGGAAATGTACCGGCATGATCTGACTGTCCTGTCTTCAGTTTCTCTCTGCCGGCTGATTTTACACACAAGGTGTATTGTTTGCGGTTGTTTCATCATTCTTTATTGGTGGTGTTTTGTTTAAATACGTAGCAATTATGCTCAGAGCCAATCCACATTAGCGTTCACGGCAGTCCCACTTCATTACAGTGCCTCAGAATTATCTCACTGCCTCACAAATCCTGCCAATTAATTTGGAACCCATTTACTATTCAGAGTACTTGGAAAGAGGGTCCATTGCCTCTCCACCTACAACCAAGCCAGAGTAAACTAGAGGGAAATGCAAGTGACAGAGCTCCAGCTTTGTGCGAGGAATGTGTGTGTACGTGCTCAATTTTTTTTTTCTATGTAATGCTTTTTTGCATCAGCATGGCAGTAAAAAGCCATGTGGTGGGGCTAGGGAGTGAAGCAGCATGTGTTTGTAGACCTTGTGGTCACACAGCAGGGTCTGAGACTAGAGGTTGGGGTGGGCCGGGGGGGTAGGGGGTAAAGGAGGCTAAAGTGAGGGGCTGGGGAGGTTTTGGCGAGTTAAAGCGGCTCCCGGCTCCTCATATTTCCCATCGTGGGGTCCTGCAGAGGTGAGGAGGGTCACAGAGAGGGAGCTCGTTAGCCTCAGCGTGCTCCGTGCTCCCCGCGCTCCCCGGCCTCTAATTGGCTGGACAGAGTCAGTGCTGTCCCTGGCTGCTTCCTCAGGTCAGAAACCAGAGGGGCCAAAGGACGCCAAGTTGCAGATTATGGGCCCTGGCCCCCATTCATCAGCACACACACACACACACTACATGTTGTTTTTAATACACAAACTCTAACTATCATGACTCATCTCAAGCAGCAACCAGCTAATATCAGCATTTTTTTAATGGTTATTTACTTGAAGCCAGAGGACTGGGGTTTGTCAACACTGGGATAAGAAGTGCCAAACTGTTCAGTTAATTGGCTTTGAATTTTGAGTTTATATTAAACATATCAGATACTGTGAGATGCATTGGCTGCGGTTCCCAAGAATCATACCACCTTCTTGTGCTGTTATTTAAAAAGATTTTCAAGTCTGACATTTTGTGAATGGTAAATACATTAGTTATAAAAATGAAACAGGGATGCGAAGCAGAAATATTGTATAATCTAGTGAAAGTGTATTATGAGGAGGAGATTCTAATCCCTGTCCTGGTCCCATATACATAAACATGGAAACAATGATAGCATGCTAAAATCCAACCTGATTAATATCTCTCGCTTCTTGTGTTAAATCACAGAATAGAGAGGCTCATTGTTGAAAGATTTGCCATTTAATTGAAAGCAGCTTTGTTGCAGTGTTTTTACAAAATATCACTTTTGTTTTCTTGACGTCAGACAGCAGATGATAATTAAAAAAAGAAAAATATGGCTTTTGTCAAAGTTAAAAATTGTGACAAATCTAATCAGAACAAATTTAAAACCTCTCCAGGACCACATTTTAAAGACACTCTTTCACACACACACCTAATATAAACGTCCAGTTTACATTTTGAGCCAAGATATTTCATTTTATTTGAGTTAATTTATTGCAGAACCAGTGAACTACTGCAAAACCACAGGTTTTCTAAGTATTATATAATGAACGGTCAAAATTAAACCTTCATGAATAGATTTTTTGCCACTTGCACGCAGCGCAAAAAGCTTCAAACAAAGTTGATATGGCTAATGTGTTAGAAAACAGTTACTCATTTACACATCCAGCAGACACATACCAACTGTAGCATTCATTTGGAGTCATGTTTCTGGCCACATCACAAAGTCCAATATTCACTCCTTGGTTTTATCTCTGCTGATGTCTGAGGGAAATATCAAGCTCTTTAGCTGATAGGTGTTCTACTGTGTACACCAGCTAGCCGCTGTGTGAGTTTTTACCATGTCCATCTATCTTTGCAGTTATGCTCCTTTTGTCGTTTTTTTATTGTTTCCTAATAACCACTTTGCTAGTCCTTTTATCTAAAGGGGATTTACTGAATACCCATAATACCTGTCCATCATGTCTGTCAATGGGATTCCCCCAAGTGACACGGTCCCTGGTGGCCAGCTGCCACCGCACCAGCAGCTAGGATGCAACTGCAGAGGTGGAGGTCTCTGTGCTGCACAGAGTGACGGCAGCCATCCACGGCGGGTCACTAGAAATCAGAGCGACTAAGCCTTTGATAACTCTCTGAGCCTATAATCCCCCAGCAGCACCATCAGAGTGAAATACTATCTCATTGTTACAGCTCAAACCCAGCAGAGAGCGAGGCGAGCAGGCAGCCGGGGACACAGGGGACAGGCGGCGAGTGGTCGTATCTGTACTATCACACAGTCATTGTCATCTCCACAATGTAATTAAGGGTGGTAGAGTTGAGGGCTGAGATTTGAACTTGACTTTTTAACTGGGCTCAAATTCTCAAAGGCTATCATTATGAATTTAAATTTGGATCATGGTGGCACAAAAGAAACAACATTTAAATTTAAATTTAAATTATCAGGAGTACAGCATAATTTAATGACTAATACATTTTTTTTGAGCGGAATACAAATTTGTCCATTGTTCCTTTTTCTCTTTAAAATCAGAGAGGACTGCCTGTATTGTTTAAAGCAGAAAATAGTCATTTTTATTTTACATGCATTTTCTGTTGCATCCCTGGTTATATTTAGGTTGTAGATAATATATTCTCTCAGAGGCAGTTTTCACAGATGAGGTGAAATTTCATTCTGCCACAGATTCCAGCTCTCCTCGGAGTTGATCCTGACCCCATGAATGAGGTTTACAGTACAGGCTTTGCATCTGGAAAGAAAAAGAAAAAAAAGAAAAGTAGAAGAATCCCTGCATTTTTTATTAACATTAATTAAACATGAATAAGCAAGTTCTCATTCTTAAGGCCCCATGTTGCCTAACATAGAACAGTATGTTAATCACAGCGAAGCACGTTGGGTTCCACTGAAATATATGGGCAAATTAACGAACGGTATGAATATGAATGAATATGTACATCTTAACCCAGAAATCTCAGTTCTGATTCTATCTCTTGCTTTGGCCAGTTGATAAAAGCATCAGAGTCAGAGGCTACAGTGTCACTTCAGCTCTCCTGGCTTCCTAAACCTCATCCTGAGTACCATGTTTATATCAGCGAGGCTGAGTAAGTGTTGAGGGACACTCCACTCCCCTCCTCTAACTGCAGATAAACATAGGAAAATTAGGATATGAAAGAATTGTATGTCAGTCACATATGCAAAAGAACAGTGCGGCTGGCTCATGACACACTGCACTCCACTGTGCAAATAAACATTGGGAAATGTGTTCTTTGTGTCCCGAAAAATACACCACAGGCAGGGATAAATGGACAAGAAAATTTATTTACTTAGCAAAAAAACTCAATGTGTTGTGATAGATGAACATGATTAAGTACAAGAGTGCAAAGTTTAATTTTGTGAAATGCCATCAAACAAGGGTTCCTCTTTTGCTTTTCCTCTTTTCGCTAAGATTATGGAAAATTCAAAAAGTTTTGCGTTGAACATCTGGATCAGCTAAGAGCGGCAGGGCCAGATATTTGGACAAGGCCAGACCAAAGGAAGAGGCCAATTTCTGTGATTTATTTATTAAGTCTTATTTTCTCTCCGAATCGTGCGTTTCCTGGTTGTTATGCTTTGCTTGCAACAGCCGAGGCTGCTTTGGTAACTATGAAAAACAACAACACAAAAATGCAGGAACATTTTTCTTGGCCTTAGAAAGCTGTAGTGTCACTTTGCAGTTTGAACATTGGGTCACGATGTTTAATTAAGTAGCAATAGACTTCTTTTTTTTTTTTTAGTTATTTCATATGTTAACTCCCTCTATCATAATATTACATCAAATTTCTACATGTCCATGTCAGTCCACTTCTTGTTTGTTCACTGGTCTGTGTGTTAAGTAGGTGATGAGGGAGCTCAGGTGTCCTTTTAGAATGGACTGGGAGCTTGCTGCTGTCAGTGGCGGTTCTGGCTGTTCGTCTGCCTCTGGCTTTGTCGATTGGAATTTGAAGGACAACGGCAGCTACAGATCATCAGACTCTGTGCGTCCCCCCTTGTTCCCAGAGGACGAGAAACAGAGGGAGAGAGAAAGAGCCAGACAGTCAGGGATGTGGGGGGGGGGGAGAGAGAGAGAGAGAGAGAGAGAGAGAGAGAGAGAGAGGGGTGAGGAGTTGGAGGGGAGAGGGGGGGAAGGACTGTCGGTACTTTGACGCTAAAGCGATTCGACACGCTTGGCATTATAGCCAGCTTGGCGGTGGGGGGAGGGAGAGGCAGCGCAACCAAGCTCTTGATCCGAATGTCACCGAAGCCGATCTCATGAAGTGGAAGGTCAGAAACGTAGCACCTGCCGCCCCAGCTCTCGCAGGCTCCACCCTCGTGCTTCCGCAAAGGGCAAACCAGGAACTGAGGGGCGCAGGGTAGAGGACAAAGGGTCAGCGAGGTCCACAGTTGATGTGTGTGCGAGTACGGTCGGGGAGGCAGGGTGGCAGAGCCCTGACCTCCCGATGTCACATGTCTCTGCTGCACAGCAACAAGCCCACCCGAGTGCGCTAATGCGGGCCAGTACATGCTGGGTTGTGAGAGGTGGAAGTGGGGGAGAAGCGTTTGCAACTCCCACGTGCTTTTTCCTCAGAGAGCCGCTTCTTGAGGTGCATGGAGAAAGAGAAGTGGGGGTGGGAGGCTGGGGTGATGGTAATGCAGCAGCTAATGGAAATATCTTGTCGGGACTTGGTGTTGGTCTGAGCGGCTGGCGGCCCTGGAGGAGCAGACGTGGCTGCTGTGGTGACACTGAAGCTTTAGCCCCTGTTTTACCAAACAAATGACAACAACTGAGGAGCAGGTCTCAAAGTCTGAGAAGTGAAGACCGAAGTGGTTGTTTTTGGTAGGAGCAAAACAAAAGTGCAAGGATATTTAAAGCCAGTTTATTACAACTTGGGTCTTATTTTCATTGCTATGGCTGTTATTTCCTGCAGGTATGGAAACATCGTGCTCTACAAAGTACCTGCTGCGATCACATGGCAACACGGCTACAACAAAGATGATCATGTTTACAGGTTGTAAACAAGGAAACAATTTAGCCAGATCATCCAAACCACTTTGGTTCTGTAAAACCAAATGTGAGCACACCCGGAATGATGCACACAAACTGTGCACCCACGCCTGCAGCAAGTACTATAAACTGTTTTTTTTTAACTGCCTTTGTTTTCTCTTCAGAACAAATTTGGCGAACCAAGGGGTTTGTTATAAAACCTGAACATCTGACAGCTCAGCAAGTGACTTGTTGAGTATAATGTTGTGATTCCTAATAGAAATTATGGTAAAATCCATGAAAACAGAGGTTGTTTGAAACTGGAATTATCCCTTAATCCAACCGTGCTCTTGCCCACCCTCCATGTGCTCCAGGCGCAGCGAGTCCTGGGGCATTGGCGGGGGAACTGTTGCAGAAAGTTGACCTTTAGTGTCTGCCCATGCAGGCGGCTCAGTCAATGGGACTGTGTGTTGGAGTAGAGCCTGTGTGAAAGAGCGCACCAAACGCCACAGGGGCATCATGTCCACAAGTCCATTACAGTCACTGACATTGAGCTAATTGACTAACGTGGTTGTGCAGCAATGGTAGCCTGACTTTGAAATGAGGATCAGGAAAGGGAGAGTAATATCCAGAGAGTGTGGTGGTGGAGACAGTGAGAGATTGCAGAGGAGTGGGGGCAAAGTCGAAACTCAGTGGCTCAGCATTGACATATCTCCACTTGTTATTTAACACATGGTTTTGGCTGTGTGATTCAGTTAGCCAGACCTTTATGAATCATACTGATAAGATTTCCTGGTTCACGAACCTTTAAGGTGAATAGAAGGGTAGCACGATGTCAAACAAACAAACAAAAAAAGCAAAAACAACCATTTTTATAGTGGACATAGTGTCCTAACAGAGCAGGACCACAGACCACGAGCTGACAGGTGTCTTTATTTTTGTTTTTTTTTTTTAAGAGTAGCGTGGATGTGATTCATCAGGCAGTTAAATCATCTATTAGGAAATCTTGCAAATATTTTCACAAGGCATCACCTTCAGCTCTTTTCTGACATTTTATACATGTCATGGGCGCGTCATCCTCGCTTACGCTCTCACCTGCGTTGCTTGCTTCCTCCCTGAGGCTGCAGGGGGCTCGCCCAGGAAGGAGTTAATCATTTATGTGACAGTTTTGCGCTAGATATTAGAGGACCTGGAACATTGAGTCCCTATCTGTTAATGCTCGTCAAGTAAAGATCTCCTATCCCAGGGAGACAACAGTATCAGGACAAGAGCTTAATGCCAGAAAGAAAAGCTGCCTAATGCCTTTGCATTTGCTTTTTGCAGGAGCAATCTGGGTATAGTTATGTTTGTGTGTGTGTGTTTATAGATGATTGTGTCTTTGTGCTCAAATGTATTTGTGTGCATACATTTACTCCATTTAAAAGGCTGCGTTCTTTTCATCTCTCTGCCAGATGTGCTTGACAGCATTGTAGATTTATCATGTACCACACAGGCGAGTGATTAAGAAGAGCTGAGCCACCACATTGTTCACCCCCCCTCCGAAAATGACTTGTGTTTGCTTTCTGCTCTGTGATTTGTTCTTAACTCTCGTATGTATAGAGTTTATCGGGGTGTGATTTTATAGGACATCTATGTCAAAGGCAAAAACGAGCGGCAGCAGCTGCCTGTAACCCAAGCTGATAATGAGCATGTATTTGTGTTTATTTAACACCCTCCCTGCCATCTGTTCCATGTATTGTGATACACAGGCAGGGCACGTGTGTGTGAGCCTGTTGATTACACAACAGCCGGGTTAGTTTAGTGGTGGCAGCGTCTCACCCGACACCAACGCGCCGCCAGTTCCATTATTCAGACTTTGCTCAGTGGCACGGCGTTTGAATCGAAACGAGACAAGCGCACAGACAGTATCAAGTGTCAAACACACATGTATAAACACAGAGAGGGACACAGAAATGCTCCATACACTGTCATCCGTACAGATGCACATCCACACGGCACTTACAGAGACATGATGAACACGTGAACTGAAGCACACGTAGGAGAGTGTCTGTTGACATCATTATGCTTAATACAACGAGAGATGGCTGTGTTTTTCTGCCCTCCATCTGTCTGCCAAAGGTCACGGGGCTTAAAAAGAGTATTTAGAGCTTATGGAAAAACAAACAAGTCTATTATCACTGATGGCACCTTGGTTTTATGCGATAATTAAGCGTTTGTTGATTTTTACCTCTCCTGACTTGTCAGCATAATCATTATTTGTGAACCCAACACATTTAGTATGCGGGAGTGAAAAAATTAATGCCCGAGCACAGCAGCACTGTAGGTTACATAATGATTGTAACCTGAAAAGTACCCATGCAGCATGCTAAAAACAGTATTTACAGCACAGCTTTACAGCTTTTTGTTATCTGACTGCATGAGGTATCGCTGAAGACACTGACACTATCTGAAGAAGAGAGATGAGAAGTTGACTTTGGCCTGCTGTAATGGCTGGGAAAATGTCTGATTGATCTTTTTATCTCTCCGAATGTTACCTAATGTGTAACCACATAGTGGTGTTTGTATGTCAGCAGTATTCAAAACATAGATCTAGACTTTTATAAAACCTTACACAACATGTGGATATGTAACTCTTCTTTTATGATGATGTGCGAAATAAGATATCTTATATCTCTTGGGTCTCTGTTAATGCAAATTTCAACATTAAATAGAAGCTACGATAAAATACACTGTGCCCCATCTTTGTGTTTTGTGAGGCTTCTATATAAAATGAATATTTATACTCAATAAGTTTATCTGAAAGAAAATGTCATGAAAAGTTATAGTAGTAAAACCAGATATGGTTTTACTACTAAAACCATATCTGGGAACTTATGCCTGATAATATGATTGTGTACGTGCACAGAGAGCCACAGATTCACTCAGTGCTTACATTTCCTTAAAGGGACAGTCCGACAATTTAGTGTCTCACCTCCATAAAGTTGGACTAGTTGTTGGTCCAATTGATAGATTTAGACAAAAAAATGTAAATCAGAGCAGCAGAACCTGACCTTTAGTCTCCCCACCCCTCTTTTTGATTGGCTGGGACGACATCTTTCATCTTCATGGAGTGTCTGGCACATTTTTGTGTCTGACTGGTCAGTGACGTCTTACAGGAGTGACGTGATCACCCTTAATGCTTCTTGTTCTGACTCTTGTGATGGCTTGAATTTCACATTTAAATGACTGGAGTAAATTGTCTTCTGAATGTTAGTATCAACTTTATACCAGTACCAGTCTTTAAACCAGTAAAAGCCCTTTTGGACATTAACCCTGGTTGATTGATTTGCGGTGTTTATTTACAGAGTAATGCCCAAAATGTTTGTCAGGACGATGAGCTGGACCCCAGTGACCACTTCCCAGTTTAATCTCTGACATGCTGTTCAAATAAAGACAAAAAAAAAACCACTTACAATAATTAAAAGAAACTGTACTGAGTGAGTCTGAAAATGTAATTCTGCTAGTACTGCTGCCTCTGATGGTCTGTCCAGCTTTGTGCTCTCTGCCTACTCAGTTGAGGTCCCCCAGTCCCCTCAAGAAAGAAAGTCAATTACATCAGAACAGTATTAGATATTACTCAGAACAATAACATGGCTGTCAGATCTGAAACACAATCCCATGAGCCATCAAATATCCAAAAAACAGGGTTTGACCGATGCCGTGACAGACACATCAGCGGTAACGTATCAGGACAAGCAGAACCACATGATGTCTACATGACTGTCATCAAAGCTCTATTGCAACGAATTGTCACTGATCAGACTGACCTAAAAGCAGGCCCATAAAACATTTCAGTGCTACAAGAAATGTACAGAATGTCCAAAGGATTGCAAGTCTGGATGACATTAACAACAGCAGGGGAGTTTTCACAGACTGTGCCATATAAAATATTGAAAGATTCCAGGGAAAATTCACATACAAGAGCAAGCAGGGAGGCAGAGCAGCGTCCAGATTACTAACAGAACAGATTTAGCTGAATAAACAGGGTTCCAACGTGGACAAGAGAGCTGTTACAACTCAGCACAAGAGAATCTGTTGTTGGGGCTGCTTGTGGTGTACCAGGAGAGAAGGCTCTCCTTTATTTAGGATCTTCGTCAGAATATTCTTCAAAGATGCAGTAAATGTGGAGCAGTGGCTTGAGGAGGAAGAAAAGCTCTACATGGAAGTGACTGTAAACAACAGCCCTCATATTTTCTCTTCACCAAAGGCGCATGCTGACACTAATAAATCCTTCAGGATGTTTTATCTGCTGCTTTATACTGTACATCAAACTGCACTTACATTCTGAATGATGCAAACAGCTTCCTTCCTTTCAACTGTGTCAGAGGAGGAGAAACGTGTGGGTGACTTCTGTCGAGTCTCACTGATTAATGTGAATGCCAATTTGTTATCCAAGGACTGTTGTGTGTCTAACTATAAGAGTTTCAGTGTTTTATTTCATGATTTACTCGCACTTACACTCGAGGAACTTTTTATTTTCTGTTGTAAACTCTTAGATTGAGTTTTAGATTTAGTTAAGTTTCAGTTACACCCAGGTTTTGGGGAATTATTTGTTTGTCAGATGTAGTTCAGTTTCACATTTGCTGCTGCTTCCGTCATTCAGTATCAAATCTGTACCTGTGTACAGGATAAGACAGTGTAAGTTTGTAGTTCCTGTGCGTGTTTACTTCCATGTTCTATATTACAGGTCCCTTAGCGCAACAGACCAGGAAGACAAAGGGGCCTGCCTTCCTGTTTGTGTGCTGCCGGGAAGCTGAAGGGAAGGCATGCTTCAGAAATGAGGGGAAATTAGAATCACACTCAGTCAGCATGAATTTACAAGCCTCCAATCATACATGACAAGGAACACATTTTACACAAAATGCTCAAAGACAGTGTTTTGTTTATCTCCTTTCATGGGGCATATCACCGTGTTTTCATATCTCCAAGTGTCTGCAGAAGTGTGTTTGATATTCCTTCCCGGTTTCCCTCATTAAACTGTGAATTGCACAGCAATTTCTCAGTGTAACTAAGAGGCCGGACGGCCACTAATGATGCATCAGAGGATCAACCAGATCATTTGCCTTTCTCTTTCTCTCTCTCTCTCTCTCTCTCTCTCTCTCTCTCTCTCTCTCTCTCTCTCTCTCTCTCTCTTTCTCTCTCATATTTCCTTGAAAACGTTGCCTGAGCTGGAAGCAAAGTTCTGAAATTTCAGCAAAATAAAATGTGAATGTGTGTGTTTCCATCAACTATCTTCATGTGAATATATTCAAGAGGACGTGATGAGATTATAGTTAATGGAGCACTGCTGCCCACCTAAGATAGCATGTGTGTGTAGCATGAACTGTTTTTAATTAATTGGAATATATATATATATTATTTTTTTGTTAATACTTTGGCTTTTAGTCAAATTTCTGACATCTCCTGACATCTCTCAGGGATTTTAAAAACAGGTGGAGAGAAACTCAGATACTCTGTCTCAACTTGCTTCCCCATCCTCCCTTTCCCTCCCTCTCATTCCGTCTCACTCTTTGACTTTTCTCCCTGTCTCTGTTTTCTTCTCCCTTTTTCTGTCTCTCTTCCTCTTTTTCTCCATGCGATTAGTTCTGAATCATGTTCCAGCGAATGTGCTTCTCGGGCCAACTAAGCCAATAAATACGGTCAGTGTGATTGATCCTTCTGCCTGTCTTGTTTACACAGTGTGTGCTCGCCTCTGCCCAAAAAGAACGTTGACCTTTCACACACAGGCCAGCTCGGCCTCTTTATCTCGCATCATTGTGCAGCTGACGAGTCAATCGCAGCCGATCATGTGGGAAGGTTTCACTGACGATGGCGGAGAAAAACACTCAGGTCTGTGTGTGTGTGGGGATGATGGGGGCTAAAAGAGATGTTTGCCTCCAATTTTCATGTCCATGTAGTTTCATCGCCCCTTGCAGGGGGGGGCTTTATTTATTGAGGGTGGCCATGTGTGGGAGACAGAGGCGGTGTTGTGCAGCCACTGTTTCATCCATTAACTGCTTTGGTGATCTTGTGACCCGCCGCCCCCCGGTCAAGTCTGGAGTTCAAAGCTGCACTTCAGCTTCATTGAGTAAAGGTGTAAATTGGCCCTCTATTTGTGATAGACTGGACATGCATGTTCTGGATCATGCTTTAAGTAGTGTTGTGCTTTGCGAGTCTAATTTGATGCTGAGGTGCTGTTAAAAGCTCAGCACTTTCCTTTCGTTTGGGAGTGTTTGTGACTCAGACTTGAAGGTGTCACCTTGGGCTCCTGATTTGGGCTCCTCTGAACAACTCTGAACAACAAAATCATCATAGTTGATACTTGTGAACACAACCTGAATTTAGCTTCTTGGCCTCTAATCTATTTTCTCCTCATTTACACACATACGTGGTTGTGTGTCGAGCTGGCACTCATTTCTGAGCAGATAGGAATTACCGTGGCAGAACACACACAGCGTATAAACTGACGGGTAATTGCAGCTGTTGCTAACACGCCTCTTTCACTGCATGGCCAGTATAGGAAGAGAGTTAATCTGCTCCATCATGTGATGCCGTCCTTACCATCCTTTCAGTCCTTTGCGAATGAGAGCCATTTGGTCTGGTGACCCCTGGCAGCCTATCCCATTCACTTACTAGAGCTAATCTTCTTCTTCTTCTATGCACTTTTGTGTTTGACTTCTTCTAACCACAAGGATGACTTTGAGTCTTGTTTGCTGCTTTGCTTTCAAGTAGCAGGGTTGTGAAACGAGCTGACCTCCTGCCCGTGGCCTGTCCATTAGCATACTTGTTCGAGTGTGTTTCCCTTTCTACCATCCTCCATCATTTTCTTCCTCTTCTTTTTTTCTCTCCCAGCTCAATCCCTAAGGTATGGGGGAAATGGAAAGAGGGAGAAAAAAGAGAGAAAGCAGAGATATTCTACTGGGGATTGTGGGAACCCACTGATAAAGGCTTGCATCTTAATCCATCCTAAGGCCTGTCTTACGGTATACTATGAGCTTTTATGTGATCATTAAGAGTGTGTGCTCGCCTGCACATCCACATGCACATTTTAGGTGTAAGTGTGTGTATGTGGCTTTGCGTATTTGATATGTTAATGTTTTTTTTTGTGCAGTCACTGATGCAGTAGATCAGTCCTTTGAATCTTGTATTTCAAGGCTCTTAGGGATCTTCAAATATCTTCAGTAGAAACAGGACACACCTCTTCAGTTTGACAAGGCAACGCTACTACACAGTGAGTGCATAACGACTTGTTTTATGGCTCATAAGTGTATTAAAAGCACTAATTAATGCGCTGCAATTTTCCCTGTAATGCAATGCACTAGGTAGGGATCTCTCTCTCCCTCTCTCTCTGAGCTTATGCCTTCAGCTCCCTCGCTCCTCCTTGAGTGTTAGTAGAATTTGGCTGATGTGCGCCAAGGGGAGGAGAGGAGGGAGGCGCTCATCTTGTTTCAGAGCTTTATGAGTCTGACGTGCATGTCTGTAATTGCGGTTATGGGTGATTAAACTCCCGATGCCCCTCAGGATCCACAGCCAGCTATCAGTCAGCGTCAGGCCGAACCAGGCAGCACTGCTTTCAGGGCTCAGATTGGTTCATCTGAGCGTCTGTCCCTCAAATGATGCTTCTGCATGTCGCTCTGTACCATATTTCACAGCAGAGATAGAATGATTATTTTCATAACCAGTGAGTCTATTGAAAATTTGTAATTGTAGTTTAATTGATTCATTTGTAATGTTCCATTGTAACTTTCTCCACAATCTGTGGGGTTGTCTTCCAGTGTTTTTTTTTTGGTCAAAAAACAAAAAAACAAAAACAAAAACCTATTACAACTCAGCTATAATTGTGTAGAAAAGGTTAGTTTATTGATCACTTCTTGATTTTTTTAAATAATAGGTTAATTGTTTTAGTCATTTATTCACTCCAGCTCCAGAGTCCAGCTTCTCAAATGTAACATTTCACTCTTTTCTCTGTTGCAAAATGAATGTTTTGGGGTTTTGTACTTGTAGTTAGACAAAACGAGCAGTTTGCAGACGTCACCTTGAGCTCTGGGAGCTTGGAATGTTTTTCTTTTTCTTACTTTCTGACATTGTAATTGTTAAGTAAGGATTCATGGCAAAAAACTAAATTGATTATCTATAGTTGACTGTTGCTTTTCTGTGAATCAACTGATTGTTTCAGCACCACAGCGTTGCGTCCTCTGTGGCTGCATGTTTCTCATACTTGGTTGTAGGAAGCAACTTAGAAGCAAATCATGTCTATTATTTAAGTCTAAATTTATTCGTGTGGGTGGAGGGAAGTGGGTATTGGAATGAAGCATCAGTTGATCATTTCATGGTATCTATATGTTTATGCATTCATGCCTGTGCGCAATGTGCTTTCATGCATGGCGTTGTATCTGTATGGTTATGTATGGTATGGTTTGAATTCTTTTTATGGCTAAAAAAAGGAAAAAAAAAACGTGAGGGTGTTGGGGTTGGGGGGGCCTTGAGGCCTGCTGCTTCCTGGTCTAATTGGCATGTTAATCATGTCTCTGTGGGTGGGATATCAGTGTGTGTGTTTGTGAAAGATTCATGACTTATCTCAAGAGGCAACATATGACCGCGGGAGTCCTGTCCTCCTCACCGGCCTGCTCTGACACTCCCATGGTGAGAGGAGTTTCTCTCAGCTGAAGAGAGATAGGCAGTCAGGCATCTGAGCCTCAGCCTATCGCATGGATTTGAGTCCAAATAAAATACTGCAGCATGTGTGTGGTAACGAGGAGCTGTGTCTTTTTTGTGTGAGTTATCTGTCATGGGCTTCTCCCATTAGTTTGCTAACTTGGCTGAGCCTTCCCCCTCTGTTGATGTTTGGATGTTTTCTCTTCCACCACCGTCCACCCCCACGCAGTACCCTTAGAGGCAGCTAGGAAGAGGAGTCCCACACCCACTTTACCCTAGGGGCCACTGTTAGTCATGGCTGAATGACCTCATACATGAGGATGCAGGGTCATGAGGGCAGGAAAAATAGCTTGTCAAAGCACAGAAAGACAGGAGTATCAAGAAAAAAAAGCCTGAAGATTAGAGGAGAAAGGGGAAAAGAGAGTGAGAAATAACTCCTGTTGCACCACCTCTGAAGCCCCTGCCTAGACTTGACAGAGGCAGAGTGTCTGGGTCAGCCCAGGTTAGCCTCTCTCTGTAGTGTAAAGGGCTGAGTCGGGAGACTGGCGATGACTGAAGCCAGGGATTAATGCGTGACAGCCCACGTGGACCTCAGACAGCATGAATACACTGTGAACTCTTTCAAACTGCCATGCTTCTTAATGCACTTCTAGAAACACAAACTGTGTATTATCATGCAGGTTGGTTTTTGTTTGCTGAAAGGACAAAAAGCTGCTCAGTGTGTCATTTCCATTCATATTTGAGGCCTTAAATCTGTTGGAGCTAAGGTTAAATATCTCACTGTACTGACTTATTCTTTCCACTTTTTTAAATAGATAATTGAGGACTAAATAATAAACAGAAATGACTCAGACAGATTTGTAAAGGCTGTCTTTCCATTCTGTCGGGGTTATAACCCCAGAATCTCCAAACAGTGATTTAGTGCAGTTGAACACGATTAAATCCTCCTTTGGAACAAAAATTTTGCCTTATTTGGTCTTTTGGAGCCTTTTTAACCCACTTCCTTGAATGACACTCATCATCTTCCACCTTTTGTACTTTATGCAGTCAAGACACAACCCTGATATAAGAATGTTGTGGTCTTTTTTTTTTTTTCCTGCTTTGGCTTAGAAAGGATGAAACTGGATGTTTTTTTTTCATTTGTCACATAAAAAAAATCCATGTAACTAATAATATTTCTGTATCATTACTTCAGCAGTGTGAGCATTACTGCACATGCATGCTTCAGGTTTTGCTCTGCAACCTCTGTTTTCTTCAAGAACAATGTATGTTTCTTGAGTGCAGCCTAATTCTTACTCACTGTCCTTTTAGACCTGCACTAAATGATAATGATTCTTTACTATTGTTGGTGTATTCGAGAGCCTTTTAATCTACTCGTTCTTTTTACTGGGCAGAGCCAAACACACAAAAAAAATAAAAATCCCCCTTAGCTTGGTGGAAAAACCCGAGCTGAAGCTCCTTTTGAAAGTCTTGCTGGACAGTGTGTGTTTGTTGGAAAGCTGCCAGTGAAAATGCTAGAGAGGGGAAGTCAGCAGACTGGCTGTCTTCTGTTCACTGTTGTTCAGATTGACTCCGTCAGGCCGGCCTTTGAGGCCTGTGATCCAGGTGGTCTGTTCTCCGCGGCGCCCTCTCCCCCCCCTCCGCTCTCGGTCCAACCTGTGCCCACAAACATGCCCGGCATCAGCAAGCTTCCTCCCAGAGCGGTGGTGTCTTCCCTCCACCAATCGCAAGGCTCCGTAGCTATGGGCACATCGGTGTGAGCCAATGAACAACACCTGTTTCTCTCAAGCGTGGCTGTCCATGCCAATCATAACACCCACTTTATTTGGCCTCTGTCGCAAAGCCAATCCCAACACGTAATTCATGGGCATCCAGGCCATGAGAGACACGGGCAAAAAGAAATATGGATTTTATCACTGGGGAGCGGACCTTCCACAAAATGACTTTCCCAGCACAAATGTCACAGCAAATGTGCGCTGCATCATTGCATCACTGGAAAAAAGTTCCTCGCAGTAAAGCAACCTTTTGATAGGACTGAGGGATCATTGTTTAGTGGTGAGACTCTGGAAGAATGACTCATTTTGTTGCCTTTTAAAAGTGTGAAAGCTTTGCCTGTGTTTGTATATACAGCTGAAAACTGTGGACATGATCGCACACGTTTAAGTTTTTCTTCCATATGGAATATGGTGGCATATAGCAGATACAGTCTTTCGATACTTTTTTCTTGTTACAACCTGGAGTAGGAGTTTGTGAGTTTATGTGATGTCTGCTTTTGTATGATGACTTAATTTTGTTTTTTCCTCTGTAAGTAAGACTAGTGGCATCCATGGACCACTGATTGGTGTGTTTCTTTCTGCGATTTAGCCTTCTGTGAATTGGTAGATTCAGTACGAAACTGTTGAATAAACTTATGCCTTTAAGCACCTGCTGACGCATGCATGTGTGAGTTTGAGTGAGCAGCAGTTTAACTCAACAGAACAGTTCGTTTGTAAGCGCATTTTATAATGTATTCTGTTGTGGTCTGATTCAGCCGATTCAAGTTTACTTTTAACTGAGTAAGTTCAAAGAAAGAATCTCATTTTACATCAGGCTGCGGGTCAGGTCTACAATTGATTTAAAGATAATTGCCGTTAAGAGCTTGGATCTTCGAGGCACATGGAGAAGATGTTAAGGGTTCTTAATATTTACTTATTTAAAAAAAAAAAAAAAAAATGTCTTCTACAAGCACTTGATTCAGAACTTTTTAGCCAGAGTGTAAGTGATTTGCTTTGGGGATCTGTACACTCCTCTGAAGTAACCTCCCTCCTGGGGCTCCTCAGAAGTATCCAGGGCACACAAAAGAGCAAAGCAGCAGCCAGTGCTGCTGTTGAACTCCAACACCTGAAGTTGCATTGACTCCCCGGTGTTTGTGTTGTGTTTGTGCTGTCTAAACACAAGCTAGCAGTTTTAGTCACGTCCCCGGCAGAACCAATGGGCTCCGTAATGAAAGAGAACATAAACATGGGTGAAAACACAAGCAGGGTAAAGAAGAGAGAGGGGAGGGAGATAGAAAAAGAGAGAGACAGGAGGGACGGGAAGCTGAAGCAGGTATCTGTGGAGAGGAAAGAGAACTGGCAGCACTCTTACCAGCGTGTCTTCCCAGGACATGAAAGACTTTCTGCTCCGAACTGGGATTATCCTCCACCTCTGGGGAGTCCCTCTGATGAGCAGAGACGGCAGAAGGAAAGATGTGGAAAGAAATTGAAGGAAACAGGAACAGAGGAGAGAGAGGATAGGGAAAATTAAACGTGAGAGCAAGGAAACCAGGGAGAGATGAGGAGATGTACATCCATAGGCTCTCATACACACAGATGCCGGCTCCACTTAAGGGCCTGCTGATGCTCGCGTGACGCTTAAGTCGACTACCTTAGGGTTTTTTTTTGTTTTTATTTCCCCCAAAACATCTCTCCAACCCCCCCGAAGAATGGCCCACGCTGGTAATTCACCAGAGAGCCATGTCCTTGTTTGATCTGACGCTTTCCTGAAAATCATCTCTGCAGGCTCAGGCAGTTTAAATCAGTCGTGATCATTCTTCTCTGGCAAAAAAGACTTTATGCAGCAGATGCAGGTAACAAAAATATGCACTGAAGAAATTTTTAAAAAGCGTAAAAATTCGGTGTTAGCTTTCTTTATTCCAGATCTATTCTGTGTTGTTTTAAGATCCTGATGTTCACTTCCAGACAATTCTTGAAACAAGCTGATTTGCAATGGAAATATTTCTGAAACAGGGAGCTGATTAATGGTTTAGTCAAAGGACAAATAGTTAAAGATAATAAAGTGATCAATAATGACATTTTTCAAGCAAAAATGTTGAATATTTTCTTGTTTTCAGTTCTCAAGTCTAAAGGTTCGCCGTTTCTCTGCCTTACATTATAATAGTAGATTGAATATCTTAAGGCTTTGCACCATTGGTTGGGTCTGGTAAGTTTTTTTTTTTTTTTTTTGGCAGAGCGTTAGTAAGGAGCTCATTTGAAACTTGCCACAAAATACACATTTGAGACAGAGCATTCAGTGGAGTGAAGTTATGCTGTTGACTTAAGCTGTTTGAGTTGTCCATGTGACTTATTTTGTTGATAATGGGCCAAAAGTTAATTGATTTTCTGTGTACTGGACAGGCTGTCTGTGTGCAGACGAGCAAGAGAAGGGGCGGATTGGAGGTGGGGGGCCGTTAAGGTCGGGCTTCATCAGTCATTGCAACTATATTTTCATGATTCTGTTTATTTATCTTGGATACGGCGTCCCTCCAATACTCCGCCTCCACCCTGCAGGATTTTGTGATATTTGTTTGCTGTGAGTCGATGCACCGATCCAAAGTACACTCCTCCAGTGACAATCACAAACAGAACACACACTCTTCAGGACACACAACCCACCCCCACCCTCCTCGTATTGAGGCGCGTGTGTTCCCCCCGGCTCGTGAGGCCTCTTCCTGCAGCACGTACACACATAGTTTCCCATCGCCTCCACCGCCACCCCTGCCCCCCCCCATCTCATTCCCGCCGACTGGCCCCCAAGATCTGGAGCTTTCTCTCAGAGACTTTCTCGCACTTTCTTTTCCTCCTGCTCCCTGTTTGAATTTCTCTTATCAGTCTATAAATCTCTCTGTCTCTTTTTCTATGTGTTCATCTATCGATCAATCTGTCTCTGCCCATCCTCCTGTTTCCCTTTATCTCAGACTTGTTCCCCAGTGGGAGAGAGAGAAAGGAGGGGGCAGTTCCAGCTCAAGGCCAGGAGCCAGAACCTACTCCATTTGGATTTCATTACAAACAGACCAGCACCTCACAGCCTAGAACAAAAGAATAATAATCAGAGGGGAAAAAAATGAAAGAAAGAAGGGGGGGGTGTCTCAAAGGCTTGTAATATAGTCAATAAATTCAAGCTTTCCACTGAAAAAAGGCTCTGATATTGTTTCTGGGACCCAAAACCTAAATGTGAACCAGCTTCTTTTGCCTTAGCTGACACAAATTGAAACGGATCTGTTATCCTAAATCACATCTAAACATGTCCATCTTTGTGTAAGAGAACAGTAACCGTTTTTATGGGCCGTGATACTGCCTCTCCAAATCCAGAGGGGGTGCACATGGGGCGCCGTGTTCACCAGCACTTGCCTTGGGCCCAATCCAAGTGTTGTCCAGGATCACACGCACGCACGCAGTAGACACACAGTGCTCAACTTTTGATGTATTTCGGTGCTTCCTCGATATAAATGGAAGTTGTCAGTCATGTGCTGCCTCTGAACAAGCCATCAAGTGGCAAATTCCTCTTCCTGATGTCACCAGAGGGAAGGGACAGTTTGTTTTTCCTCCTCAGTAATTGGCATAATTAATCTCCACAGACTGATGGCTTTATTACTAGTGAGTCATAACAAGGCACTTAGAAAGCGAGCGGACCCACCTTGTAGATTAATGTCTCATCCACTCCTCCCCATGAGTGGCTGTTTTTCCTTTTCCTCATTTACATGCCCCTATTTTGAACAGATCCTAAACTGACCTATTTGGTTTGAGACGGAGACTTCCAGTCTCTGGTTTAAGTTCCTGCTGTGCTCTCACTGTATGGTTGTAGAAACAGAACCTGGGCCTGGATGTGATACAGCTACAGTGAACGTTATACTAACATAAATGATCACATTTTCCTTGAAAACAATAAATGCAATGATAACCTGTTTTAATAGGTATATATTTCCTTACTTATGATGGGCCACTGGTGGGTGGTGTCCTCTCTGTATTCATGTGGGATTCATACAATTGATTGAAATTTGGAAAATCCATATTGTCATTCATAAATTTGATTTATTGTCCAGCCCGAGAACAAGCTCCATTCCCAGACCAGGTGTGGTGGAAAAGGAGTTTGGTGTTTGGTTTCAGTAGTTGCCTAAGTCATTGCATGTGGTGGAGAAAAATGTTTTGTTTTATTAGCTAAGGGTTTAGCAGAAACAGTGACAGGAGGTTAAAATGTTTTAGCAGTATGCGATCAGTTCCTAATTGACGTTTCTTTGGTCTGTCAAGACTGAACAGTTTTGTCTGCAGAACTTTTCTCGCTCACTTCTGCAAAAATGTGAGGCCATTTATTTATACTTAACACAGCGTTTTTCCAAAGCATGCCTTAATGTTTTTGAATGTCTCCCTACCTTTCTAGAAGGCTTTTTTTTTTTAACTTTCATTTCAGAGCACAATAGTAATATTGAAACCTAATGCTTCACCATGCCCAGTTTAATTCTGTCAGAGTTACGAAAACACAACTGACAAAAATCTGAAAGTAATCAAAAACAGATATCAGATTCTTTGCAGCTGCTGTTGTTGAATTATGCTCATTCTTGAGTTTTGCAGTCATGTTATTATCTCTCTGCGTTTGTGTGTATATGTATATGCTCAGCCATGTGCCTTCAAGTGTGCTTTGGCAGTGAGCGAGCCAGATAAGGGCCTGTGTTGTGATTTTTATCTCTGGGCGCAACAAAAGAGGAAGCTTGATGAATCATAGCTTCCTGGCTGCCTTGCGTTTCCCTGGTTCTTGGATTCATACAAGAGTCTAAGACACGACAGCTCAGAGGGCTCAGTAGGAATACCTGATATTATTTTTTTTTAATTTAATTGTATTTTATTTTTTTCAAATGATTAATTCAGAAAAGAAGCCAACCCATTTTCGTAATGGCAGGGGTTCCTCATGGATAATAGGACCAGCAAAGTTGAAGCTTTCACATAATCATCAGTCTGCAGACTTAAAAAAAAAAAAAAATCAGCCCAAAGCCTCTACTTTGTGTGGTTAAAGTTGTTCAAAAAGCCTGTTGTTCTTTAACATCTTGGAGTTTATTAACTTGGTGTTCCCTTGCTACTCTCTAAGCTGCCGTGTTACTGAAAAGGTAATAAATCCTCAAAAAGAGCAGAAGAGCATCGGTTGCAAATGTAATCTTCTTCTCCTGAAGGCAGCTCTGCAGGCTGCAGTGGTAATTATCACTTCATGCCATGCCTTTGATCAACTGCTTTTGTCATTCGCTGCTCATGACATAAGCTGCCAACCAGAGGACAGTGTGATGCATTTACCATGTGGCTGTTATTCACTTGTATATTAGATCTTCTCAGTAGTATTTTTACTTTCTTTGTATCTCGTGTGTTATCACTCTCCACTTGTTGCTCTTTTGACAATTTCAGATGTAGCCATAGACATATAGAAGTCTTTTCGGTGAGGGAAAGAAGCAAGTAAACTATACAACAAACCATACTTCTAGTAGAGAACCCTACTCTGCACTGAGGCCATTCAGGGTATGCGTTTGATAGCATTTTGTCAAACCTGAATCCAGTATCAAATCCTCTTATGCAATCTGAATCCTTTTTAAGTGGATAAAGGACCTAAAACTCCACTGAAATTAAAAGAAAAAAAAATCATATTTCATCAGATGACTCAGATGGATGGGACCAGCTATTAAAGCTCTGTTTTGTTCAACTGCTTATGGCCAAAAAATGGGAAACATTAACACTGTAAGCAGCATATACATGTACCCCTTACATTGTTTTATTTCCTTTTTATTTTCTCCAGTTTCTCCACCAGACATTGCTCAAGTTGCCTGTAGCTTCTCTCCAAATTCTTTTAGATAAGTTGTGTCTATTAGTTAGGCCAGAACATGATAAATGCACGTATTTCCAGGCTGCTACTTTCAACAACATTTTCTCAGCCTTGTCTTGCACAGCTCTGCTCTAAAGCCAGCTGGTGCTCTGTCTCTGAGCTCCCAGGGAGAGATGGTATATCACCTCTGAGCTAAAGAGAACAATTAGGCCATATCAGCAGATCAGAGTGTTGGCTGTCGGGGCACAGTTAGCAATAGTGCCAGTAATCTGTGGCTTAGCTGGCACCTAGCCACAGCCAGCCGCGGCTCCGTGGCCTCTTCAGACACTTAAGAGTCACTGAGGGCAACGGCATGCCCCAGGAGCTGGCGCTCTCATCCACACGCTATCAGGGAAATGAATTGAAGTGGGAGGAAAATAAAGGGAGCTCGTGAGAGACAGAAAAGAGTAAAAGGGAGGTGGGAGGGAAAGAATTAAGTCTTTAATGAGGGCAGTTGTTTCAGCAGGCAAAAAGAATCGGGTTATATCAACACAGTGTATCAAATGATGGTTGTTAGCAGCCCACCTACTGTGAAATTATGGGTGGCCTGTTTTGGTTCTTTTCTGCCACTTATCCCACATTTAGGCCTTTTTCTTTTGGTCTTCCATTCTGTCTTTTAGTCTACGAGATGGATGCCAACAGATAGGGGCCTTAACAGACCGTGAAAAGACGGTTTGGATACTTTTGATTAGAGCTGTCACAAAGATCCATCTACTGTATAGTTGCAGCTGTTCTGTCTGATCATATCTTATCATGACAGGAGTTCCTGTTGAAGCAAACACCCTCATCACCACGTGGCTGTTTGCACCTTCCGTCTCGCTCACCTCGCTTAGTGTAATGAGACTGTAGGATTTAAAGTAATGAGAGTAAGGGGAAAAACCGTGTAAACACAGTGTATTATTTTCTCCTGTACTGTATATTTAATTGTGAGGGGATTATAAAAAGCACAAAGACCACTGGGAACAAACGACTGGGAACACAACCCTGTTTTCGTCAAACATCCCTTGTGCATTTCATAAGGCCGTGATGTCCTTTGCTGAGCTCCAAGTCTCAGAGGTGTTGGTCAGATGCTACCATACGCAACAACTCATTTCTTGTTGGACTTTTTGTGCATTGTTTTGCATCAAACTTTGTTCTGGTCAGTCACAGTTTTCATATTAACGTGAACTTCCCATCTTTCTATCACGTAGTAGTACGTGAGATACTCGGATGTGATAAGATAAAAATAAGGAACCGTTATCACAAGCCACAGCAGGTCAGAACAGAGACGTCAGGGCCTCAAAAGTGTCCATTCGTTCAACCCACAACAAACTCTGCTCAGTGAGGCCGGACTTTCATCATCAGGCTGAGTAATACAAAAAAAATATCAGTCAACCTACTTGCCGTCTTTTTAACACACAAAAATAGCTTTCAAGTGTGATAGGTATATCGGAAGAAATCAGGTGTTTATTTAGTAGTGAAACAGGAAGGCTCAGAGAGACGCTGCAGCAGACCTTGATCAGCAGTTATAGATGTGGTTCACAACGAGGGGAAGTAGGACATTTGCGTGATGTGAATGATTGTCAGTGGGTATTATGCTTCAGAAGGCACACAGGAGAAAAAAGTTTGTTAAAAAAAAAACAAAAACAAGAGGAACTGGTATCAGTGGGGATAAATTGATAGAAAGGTAAAAGAAACATCTGAAAAGCTTCAAAATCCTGGCAATGAATATAGCTCTCGTGAATAAAAGAAAATTCAGTCATGCTGTACTTATTTAGTAGGTTCAAAACAAGAAAATGAAACCTTAAAAATGTAAGTCACTTTCTCAGTTTTCCCTTTATCACTACAAATTAAAAATCCTCAGGCCAGACAAAACAAGAAGACATACATACAACATAAAGACATACATTAAACATAAAGACATCACTTTGGATTTTGGGAAATTATGGTGCAGTGCTAAAAATAACTCTGGCCACTTCTCGTTATGTTTTATATCACATATTGACATGTCATCAACCAGTTATGGCCGCACCCCTACACCGACTCCCACCCACCTTAAACACACACACACACACACACACACACACACACACACACACACACACACACACACTCCCCCAGACACACAGTCCCACTACCTCTCCACTATCTGTAGAGTAAACACATTAGACGGGGATATTTACTCTTTGGACCTGTTTATTTTGTGGAAGACGGCAGAGGGACGTTTGCTGATTAATGAGCACACACAACACGTCGACTTAAGTATTTAATTTTCATCACAGTTGGAAAGTGTGATGATGACAATAAGCTGATGAATAATCATTTAATCGTTGAAGCACACATTGAAACACGCGCACAGAGCTTCATGGAAGATTGAGTAAAACATCAGCCTGCAGTCGTCATGGTGATATAGACATCAGCGGTAAAAACTCTAAAAATGAGGCCGTTATACCGACTCCTGTGTTATTTTGGGCTCTGGGTTTTTTACGCAACCGACTAAATCTCTTGGGTTTTTAGTTGAATCTTTTCCTGTGAACACATCCGGAGAAATGCTAATGACGAGTGTTTCATCCAGACTGTGCTGTGGTGCTCGGCGCGCTTCAAAAACTGACACCTGCCTCTCCAAAAACGTCCCTGTGAATCGTTAAAAAAAAAAAAAAAAAAAAAAAAATCTGATGACCCCCAGATGCAGCCTGACTTTCAGTGGCGGGTGGGTTGAGGGGGTCAGGCTGCGTCTGCATTAGTGTTGTCAGGGTGCAGCTTCTTTAGTTTTTCCCTGTCAGAGGGACGGCGGTTTGCTAATGTGCAGCGGTGTAGGTGCAAGTGACTCATGACTGCTTCATTTACGCCAGAGTCAATCCATGAAATGATCGTTTTTTTCCTGGCTGGTGTCTCACCAATGCCATCATCCCTCAGCTGACCCACTGCCAGCAGGGTGGTATAGAAAACCCATTGTTTGTGTAAAGATCTGCATGGAGCCAGCTTGGATATTTTGTGTGTGTGTGTTTGTGCTGTTGTGAAAGATCTAACAACGTCTCAGGAGAATATGGGATTGGACAGACTCTGAAGCGACATTAACCTAAAGCTGGCACTGCTGTCTGCATCATTTCATGAGGACAAACTACCCGAAGCATGATGATTTTTTGCCTGCTGACTGTCATGAGTGACGAGATCAAAAGGCAAAATGGCAACTGGACGTGAAGTATGTGATTTAGTGAGATTTATGAGCTCTGCTCTTCTGTTTTTGCTGCATCCCACGTCCTCCTGATCCACTCATTCTCCACTGTGGCACTAGTAGATGAATAATAGAGGAGGAGAGTTAGCCGCAGAGTGAAAAATGAGAATCCGTCTGTCTGTGCGCAGGCACATGCTTATGATTGTTAATGTGTTTCAAAATGCTGCAGAAAACTCAGCACATAGTACTGGCCACACCACTCGCTGATGATTGTTATGCTCATTGTTTTGAGCCCACGGTAACAAAAGCAATGAGGAAGGCATGCCCCCCATCCCATGTGGAAATTTCGCCCCTGGATAGCCAATAAATATAAACTAACGAAAAAAACTAGATTAAGCTTGCATCAACTTAATGAAAACAAGCTCTGTTTAGCTGACAAATAGTGCACCCTCTGCTGTGTTCCTTCAGGATATACTCTCCCCTTCCAACAAATAGAGTGTCAGTGACTCAGTGTAACTTTTAAAGACCACAGAACAAGCTCCTCTTCCTCTCTCCTAGGTTTTATTTCAGCAAGACTCTATACCTAAATGGCAAAATAGATCGTTTCTGCCTCCCAAAATGACCTGTGTGACCAAAAATGATACAAATGGACATTTTCTGATCTGACTCCTCTATAGTTAAGCTCTGGATAACTTAAGCCAACCAGACCTTCTTGGATAAAATAAAGGAGTGCACACTTTCATGTGTAAAAGAACGATGTAAACCTTCAGAGGGAGGACTGTATGTGAACTGTAGCCTCTAGTTTCTAAGTCGGGTGCTTTGTGCGTCTAACCATCCACATAAACCTTCCTTTTTTTCCAATGGCTTAGAATTGCCTTGAAGTGGATTTCAGCCTCCTTCTTTGTTGAAATGTCAAACCTCCTCTTTACCCCAGCCAAGTTATATATTTCTTTTCCGGCATGGTATGGGAATGGTATTCAAGTTATTAACGACTCATATCCTCGATGGGGTAGTTACATCATCCAATCAATTGGCAGGAAAACTGAACCTGTCCCACTCTCATTTCTTGTGTTATTTAAGCATTTTGTAGAACTAGATACTCTTTTAGCCGCAGATGCTAGTCTCAGGGGCATCATTGCAAGCATCTGTGATGTACTAGCAATTATGAATCCTCAGGATGTGGCTAGTCTCAGAACCCTTTGGGAACAAGATCTTGGCACACCTCTCTCTGACAAGGATAAGTTTGTGGAAGTTTGGATGCCCTTTCCGATTTACTTTGAAAATCTTTCCAATGTAAATTGGCAAACCTCTTGACTTGAGTCTGGAACAGCCCAACTTGTATTAATCGGAGCATTGGAAATATTTCTATAAGCATATTTGGAAGTTATTTGGGTTTTTTCCCCTCGGTCGATTTTTGTTGTGTGTAACTGACTATTTTTCTAAACTATATTTCATCCAGAGGACCTGGGAGTTTGAGGTGGGGAGGGTGGAAGTGGGGGGCTGGGTTTACTACCTAAAAATATTCAACATGTGAGTCACGATTAAACTTCCTTTTGCTTTCCACCTTTGCTACTGAACAGATGACAGAAGGTGTTCTCTTTCTGGACAGGATCATCATCAGTCACAACACCTGTCAGAAAATTGTGAACTTAGGCTGTTTCAAATGTCTGAACAAGCTCCATACACTGTCATTTCCCTGTTGAGGATCGTCTCCTTCCGTCTCAGCATCCATTGTTATCTCAATCATCCATTTATCATATTCTGTATTCACAAGCCCATAACAGCCAGAACGCAAATTGGCAAATTTCCTCTGTGTAATCACACCCAATGGCATAACAAAAGAGCAAAAAAAGGCGAGAGCGAGGGAGGGAAGCATTGTTTAGAAATAGGAGATGCTTGTGTGCAGTACAGAAGTGATAAGTGGAGAACTCTGTCTGCGCCTGCCAGTAAGATGGGCCCTAATTTGCTTATTTGTAGCTGTCAGTTGTGCTTTTGTGTGCCCAGTGATCCAGGCCAATTGACAGGCAGAGGCTGCAAACGACAAAACTCAGAAGCATTTTTTTCTAACCCCTGTCTAAACATTTTTGCATACTGGCTTTCAGGAAACCTGGATGACTGCCACTCATTTCTTGGATGCTTGAATAATTTTGATTCCCCTCGCCTCCCCTGCTCTGCCCTTGCTCACCATTTTCCTTTATATACACAATCTTATCTAATCTTGCAAGCTGACAAAAGCGTTTCCCCCCTTCCACTGCTTTGGAGGAGCACCCCCCCCCCCCCCCCCCCCCCCTCCTCCTCCTCCCCCAAGAAACCAATGAAAAAAAACAAAAACAAAATATTTTATTTATTTTATTTATCTCTGTGCATTTGTTTCATTTCACATCAGTGTGAGAGTCTCTGCTGTGTTTTGCTGTCATTTACGGTGACGTTTCTCTTCTCTCCGCTGCTTTCTGTTTCACCATGTGTGTCCCCTCCACACACACACGAAGCAGAGCAGATGAGAGACGGGTTGACAACTCGTTACGTTTAGTGCAATAAAAGCTTTCAAACAAGTGTTATAAATCCTTCTAAAACCAAAGATGGACAGATATCGACCCCCAAATGTCTGAAAGTCGAGCCAACAACAGGGCAAAAAAAAAAAAAAAAAAAATCGAGAAGCCAGCAGCTCTCTTAACCCAAACCTCTCAACCCACACACCTATCCCCAAACGTCATGAACCAAGGGGGAAAACTGAACCATGATTATTTTATGCTTTTTGCAGGTAGAACAAACAGTTGCAATGTTTTCCCAGAATTACTTGTAAAACATTTTTCACCATTTTCACATTTTCCAGTTCAACAGGTTGAAATGAAATCGCAAATATGAGGAAATAAAGGCAGGGGGGTCAGTGTTTATCTTTTTCCCATATTGTCCTTCTTGTCCTTTCCCAAATTTCCTTGTCTCTCTTGTCATTCCTGTCTTTCCTTTCCCTTTTCCTCCTCTCCTCCCCTTGTACTGGTTTCTCTCCTTTTGTCCTGGTTTCCCCTCTTTTTCTCTCCTCTCTTCATACATCTTTTCAGTTCCTCCCCTTCACTCTTCTACTCTACTCATAAGTCTTTTTGTTCCCTGTCCTCTCCTGTCTCCTGTCTTCTCTCCTTGCATGTCTTTTCAATTCCTCCTTACTCCTTTCCTTGTTTCCTTTTCTCTCCTCCTACATCTTTTCTCCTCTCTTCTCTCTTCTCTCTTCTCCTCTCCTCTCTGGGGAGGATTAGGACAGAGTCCTTTTCATCCTGCTGTAATCCTACACTGGCAACCCAACTCCAACAAGAATAAACATACACACACAGAAACGCAAACACACACATTTTGCTGTGAGATATGTATATCTTCTGGGAGCTTTACCCAAATAAGACCATTCACATACAGTATGACTGCATAGTTACATATCTTGCTTCATGGTCATCTGGAAAAAGGAACATCAGAGACGATTTTTGGAGATTTTTCAGTTGATGTTCTGCTCTGGTTGTTCCTCTTGTCTAAAAAAAAAGGGAAGAGAGAGAAACATAAGGAACGAATGGGAGAGAAAGAGACATAAACAGGCTGATCTACCTCCCAGCTCGTCTCTGTCATCTCCCTCGAGGTGGGGCCTTGCTGGGACTCTGTCAGCTGAGCTCCCCCCCTGCTGAGACCTACAATGGCAGATTGGCAGCCCTAATACCACAGCTCGCTTTATCTGCCTGAATTAAAACCCAATTGAAGAAGGGTTATGGGAATTGCTGGCTCAGGGAGCTTTATTTATTTATTTATTTATTTATTTTTATTTAAAAAATTTTTTTCAGGAATCGTGTGTGGGCGCATTTTAGGAAAAAAAATGTAATCAGAAGGATATAAGCTTAAGGGGTATCAGTCAGAGGATTAAACACAGAACTAATACAGCTAGATGCAGAGCTGTTGTTAGCCCTTTATTAAGAAGAATGTGTGTTTGTTTTCAGAGGGATGGGGGCCGTGTGTGTGTGTGTGTGTGTGTGTGCTTACAGGAAGTGCTCGTGAAGCAAGCAGGATGTGCAGGGAGTGTTTGGCTTGGCTCAGCTGGCAGCTAGGTTGTTGCTCTGAGGACTGCTGATGCAGGGAGAAAGATGCAGAGATTCCCCCCTTTATTTGTTCTGCATTCACAAGACATTTTATAACAGAAACACACTACAAAAACACACACACACACATAATCAAAAAAGAAAAAAAAAAATCCTGTAAAGTCACCTGGGACAGAGACGAACGACTCCAGGAAAATCTCTGTGAACTGGATTCATTACTCTCGGCTGTCAGCTAATTGAGCCATCCATCAGTTTTATTCCACTGCGTGGAAACAGAGGAACCTAGTCACTTATGAAACGTGGGAGTGTGATAGACAAGCCACACTCGCACTTATTGCATAACAAGTCCATGTCCCTGCTGCAGCGAGAGCAAAGTTGTAGGGTCAGAGTAGGACAGGGTATAAAAGGAGGGTATGTTAGGACAACAGAATGACAGCGGTGAACGTAAGCTGTCTTATATCAGCTACAGGGGTGGGTCTTTTGAATAAACTGTTCTAGCATGGAATATAGATAATTCCATACTGTATATTAAAGACTTCTGTCAATTGAATTGTGCAGCATTTAAAACGTAAAATAATAATGTGGGATGTCTATTGACTACCCTGTTTGAAAACTTGAAGTAATTCATCACTCTCATGCAAATTCCTGTAAATCTTGTATTGCCATGAAGCAGTCCTGCCCACTGATTGAGCTCCATAGACTGCTATGTCATCATCTCTATATATGTTGTATTGTCCAATCAACAGCCTGAAATCCCAAAATATTCACTTTACGATAATATAAGACGAGGAAAAGCAGCAAATTTCCACATTTGAAAAGCAGAAACCACCGAGTGTTAGACATTTTGCTTGAAAGATCATTTAATCGGCTGTCGAAAAAGTTGCTGATTCGTCTTCTGTAAATCACTAGATTGTCCCAGAGGGCCCATCAGTCTGATTAGTTTGCAACACCCTCCATTAAACTCTAATAAGGAAAAAAATTTAGGAGGAAAACTTGAAGCGCAGGAGGGGATGGATTCCTCTACAATGATGCACAGATTACACAGAAGTAGCACAGGGACCGAGAATGGAGAGGCGGATAGCAGCAAAGACAGGCATCATAAATATATAAGAGAGAATGAAAGGCGGTGTTAAAAGACGAGGCAGGAGGGAGGGAGTTGTTATCAGTGCACATACAACTCTGTTGCCAAATTCTCAGTGACACACCACAGTATCCTCTTTCTGTGCTCACACTACTGTCTGTCCCATATCCTCTGTGCTGACAGCTGATGGGAAGATGGCCCGCTCATACAAGCTAAAGAGTAGGACTAAGTGTAACAGGGAACAGAGCTCTTATACATAAAACTTTATTCTTATCCCTCTCTCTCATTTCAGTCTCACTGCAAGTTTCCCCTCAGCTGTGGT
The DNA here is from genome assembly GCF_017976425.1 of Toxotes jaculatrix. Taxonomy (NCBI): domain Eukaryota; kingdom Metazoa; phylum Chordata; class Actinopteri; family Toxotidae; genus Toxotes; species Toxotes jaculatrix. The sequence continues at coordinate 9,573,551 of NC_054409.1, read as the reverse complement.
ACAACTTTGTATTTTTATTTCTCCTTGCAACCCTGTTGCTAGAAATAATTATTTATACAAAACTTAACTGCAGCAGCAAATACCTTTTGTAAGAAACATAATTGGACCCAGATTATGTTTTCTGTAAAGGGAATGAGGATATGTTGAAAGTATGTTAACACTGAATGCATCATTAAAATGTTCACAGACAACGTATTTGTTTTCTGCCAGAGTATTCACTCTTGCAGTACAATATCCATTTATCGTCACTACAGCATTATTATGCTTTTTTAATGGTTTTGTTAAGACACCCACAAGACTTGGTAAAGGTTAGAAAGATCCTGGTTTTGTTTAATACAGAAAAGGTTCGCACTGACTTCAGACACATTCATTTCCATGATCCTTAGTCTTTCCCCATCTATAACCAAAGGCTCTTGTTGCCTACACTTAACCACAGACAGGACTCTAGAAGCGAACCGTAGCCTCTGGTGTGACAGTTGTGCACCCACCATCCACCCCAACCACCTTCAAGCAAAGCTGCCGCTGTTAATAAATGTAGCGCTTCATTCATTCACAGAATTTGCTCCCTCTGAGCATAATTCAGCCAATGATTATATTTCCTTCAAAACATTCTGTAGCAGTTTAGCTGTATAGAATCGTGATTTCTAGGAGGCATGGTTGCTCGTGGGCCCCGCTACCTCACCCATCAACCACATGCATTATAGATATACATCCTGTCCTCACAGATCCCTCAGGGAAGCACTTGTGAAGACGTTCACTCTTCAGTTCAGGGACAGACTCGCTCTACTGTGTAGAAATACTAGGCCTCCTTTGACTCTCATGTTAAGTTTTTCTCTTTTCCGCAAGAGCTATCGTCAGATTTAATTGTCTCAAGGGTTTTTGCTGAATTGTCCGTTTTCCTGGACCGTGCTCAAATTCAACAACTGCTTTCACACTTCACCAGATGTGCTGAATTCTTGGTGCCAACGACTCTGGTCAGGAAAAACTCAAATTAGAGTGTGGGAATGTATCTAAAAATCAAAATGTGCACATGAAGAACGAGGTTTTCAAACGTTTCCTGTTGAAATTACAAAGTTTCAAGGTGCGTCAAGTTTTGTCAGGCTCATTTAGTAAATCACAAACAAAAGCAAAATTTGTTCTGTGCCACTTTTTCTGTACAGAAATCTTCAGTATAAAATGCTGTCATTCTAATGTTCTTTCTTTCTTTTTTTTTTTTTCTGAACAGACTCTTCAGGTCAGATGACCTCCTCACCCCTGGGCTCACCCACATCCCACCGAGGAATGCACCCGTCTCTGCTCAGCCCGACGTCCATGGGGCCCTCTGGCTCTCTTCACTCACCCATCAGCACACTGAGCTCACCCATGAACGGCATGCCCTCACCCTTCTCCGTCATCAGCTCGCCCATGGGCCCTCACTCCATGAACTCGCCGGGCATGGGTTACGGCCCCAGCGTCAGCCCCCAGGTGAGGCCTGTAACAGATTAAAAAAACACACACACACACACACTTAAAGTATTTTTAGGTATACACATACAAATACATAGTATGGATACTTAATGATGGATGACACATAAACATGACACATGAATGTAAACACTCCAGTACATACACTTATTATAAAAAATGCCAAATAGCCATGTATGTGCACACACATACACACAGATGTGTATTCATGTGTATCTGCCTACACGAACCATATTATTATGGTGGCGTCTGTATTCATCACAAGTGAGGAGATGTATACCTTATTACATTGACCTTATTATGAGGATGGAATATCAGTATCATGATGTGATCGGCCCACAAAAAATACTCTTTCTTTAGTAAGTGTTCTGTTTTATGTTACCGGTAACTTTCACTCATTCATAATGGGCTGCAGCAATCCCTGGGCCTTCAATAAAAATGATCCCAGGGACTTCCACTCAGAGGGGTATGTCGATTTAAAATGTGAGAAAAATTAAGCGCTGATATCATATCGGTGTTCAGTATTGTTAGATACCCTGTGCTGAGAAATCAGGAGAGAAAAAAGTAAGAAGCAAAAAGTGAGTTTTAGAGACGTTATTATGGGCAACATGTCATCAATTCACTCACTACTGAAAGAAGGCATGTAGGTTACTTTGCCGCCATATCTTGGACTAAGCCAGCTCTATCCAAAGATAAAAAAAAAAAAAAAAAAAGAAAAGAAAGAAATACCTGCCAGTACCTCTAAAGCTCACTAATTATGTCCGTTGTTTGCCCAGCAACCTCTGAGTGGCGACATGACTCCAGGACCTCACTGGACTCAGCTGAGAAACAGTCCAGTATGTAACTGTCTGTAAAAACACAACTTGTTGTTTTACACGAGAGTAATTTTGATCTTCTCATTTAAATGAATACATTAATTTGAATAATCAACAAATAAATAAACAATCGTAGCTGAATTATGAAGCCGAATTGTCACATTTGGAAACCACAGCATGTTCGGCACGCTCGGCAGCCTCCACCATAGTAACGTGGCTCCATGAGGTTTTTCTGTGTATTTACTCTCAACTTCCTATAAACTAACCAGACAGACTGTTGTGTATCATGTCTTACAAACTGTATTCACATGTCTGAGAGGTGCAAATTACAGTTGCTTACACTTACCCAGCCACACAGACACACAGACACACACACACACACACACACACACACACACACAAACACAATTTTCCTCCTAAGCCAAGCCACAGCAGACTGAGGCCCTGCTTTGACCCCATGCCACAGTTAATCAAGGCCTATTCAAATGGGATTCCACAGCACTCCAGCTCTGTCACTCTTTCTTCTATGTCTGAGGCATATTTGTCACTCTCTCCCACCATATCTTGCTTTCTTCTCTGTCCCTTCACTCTTCTTCTCTCTGTTGCTGTCCTCTTTCCTCTCTATTTTTCCTTTTCTTGTTTTTTTATTCCTTGTCTCTTTCACATAATCTCCATTTCCTCTCTCTCTCTCTCTCTCTCTCTCTCTCTCTCTCTCTCTCTCTCTCTCTCTCTCTCTCTCTCTCTCTCTCTCTCTGTAGTTTTTGTTCCATCAATAAGCCTTGGTTTCTTTGGTATTAAAAAAAAAAAACACACACACACACCCAATTAAGACATCAAAGCCTGCAGTGGCCCAGTTTCCGTCTGGAGCCATATCTAAAATTGAAATTGTTTCCCCCCAAAATGCAGTGGCTGCCCTTTTTTGTGTTTGTTAATAATTGTGCTAAAGTGCGTCGGCAATGTGATACTATTTGGAATGGGCCCTCCTCACTATTGTTGGGCTTATCATCGCCTTCTAAACGAAAGTGTCCCACATGTAATGGAGTTAAGAGTGGATTAGGGGCACTTTCAGAAAGCGGCCAGAATCTTTCATTGCTAGAAAGCTCACTTCCCCCCTCTCTCTTTCTGATTCTTCTACACTTTTTAATTCCAGCACTTTCATCTGTTCTGCTGTTTCTGTCCCGGAGCGGCGTACTTTGTATGCAGGTTGGATGTGGAGTTGATTCAGCTCAGTCTGTCTCATTTGAATGAATCTATAACAAGGAGCTTTAGTGAATTTAGAAGTGTTTGAGTATACAAATTAAGCACGTAAACATATATGTGCATTTTTTTTTTCTTCACTGCTTCTCAGCCAGTCTAGGCAGTTTTAACAGCTGCTCAAAAAGCAGGTAACAGCTGTTTCTGTCAGCGGTGGAAGCTTTAATGGCGTATGTACAGTAATTATAGCATGTATCTTCACTTGTTTTATGGGTCATGACTGGTTTTTAGTCTTTAACAGTGCTGTATTATTTTAAATTTGGCGAAACAGCTGGTATCAGAGTAAATTACTGCAAAACACAACAATCACCAACAATTTGCACTGCTCAGATGTTATTCTTTGAGTTGGATATTGAAAAACGATACTAGTTCTGATTCAGTATCAATACTGAAACATAATCTTCTTTCATAAACATGTTTTTCTACAAAGCACTTTTTTCATCTAGGGCGTAGGAATGTAGCGTTTAGGGTCAAAGTGGGTAAAAGTGTACCATCCCCTTCTTTAAGGCTAGCCACCCATTTCAAGATGCCGGTGTTTGGTAGGCACATGCAAATGTAATCAGACTGAGGGCATAAGAAACAGTTAGCCGCCCTTTTCCTGTCTTCACACTGACCTTGAACTCCAGTACTTTATCCGATAACTGAATTGTGTCTGTAGCAGGAAGTGTTGCAAACTATCACGTACAGAAAGTTGGCGGCGCTTGGTCTGAATTTTAATTCTGTCTACTTTTGTCCAATTCTTTTCATCACTTTTCCAGATTTCAGTTATAATTTCTGATATATGACTGTATTTATTTAGACACCTTTGTTGCTTGCATAGCACTTTACTTCAAGTCTCCTTATTTAGTAGGGCTGCGCAAAATGGACCAAAAGTTATATCTCAGTATTTTTAGGCTGAATGATGATATGCAGTATATATCTCAGGTATGTTCTCTGAAGTGGGCTAAATGTTAAGCTCTAAGTCAAAGATGTCGCATGCACTTTTGTTAAAACAGACTGTGATCAAAATAAAATGCAAAGACGGCATTTCCTGCCGTGTCTGAAAATATACAGCTGCAAAACGTGAATGAAAAATGATATAAAACAAATACCCCATGTTAAATAAAACTAAGTCTATATCTAAGTATCTCTTAAGTTTCTCTTTCAGTTGTTTTCAGGAACAACCACAGACTGATTAAAATAGAGCACAATTACAGGTTTTCCTCTTCAGCTTAACAAAACACACAGCTGTGCAAATAATAATAGGAAGGACGCTAACACTGGAAGAACAGGGTTATGTAACGCAACATCAAACTGTAGCGATATATAAACGGTATTTTCTCGTCCTAGATCTCATCAATAAGTCGATGCAAAGCCCAACCAAGTATCAGTTAACAGTGTAAACATAAACATTTAGTAGATGGTTTATAACTCATTATAATGCAAAAATGAGGACAGTCTCATACAATACTGGTCACCAATTACTTACAGTACAGTAGAGTACTCCCCTTATGGCTGCTCAAGGACTTATAGTTTTTGACAAATACATAGATAAGCACTTAGATATATAATGAATTATATAATGCTTGCAAATGTCAAATAAGTGGACTTGAAATTAAGTGTTGGCATTTCATCAAATGTAAACAGTCTTGTCGGAAACCCAGCTTTTATTACTCAAGGTAAGACATGGAGGTGTTATCCGGCCCTAAATGTGACAAGTACTCATGTATGTGGATTTGAGCTGTTAACCATGAATGTTTGCATAACTAAGACTGCAGAGGCTGACCGACTGTTGCTCATTGAGGGTGGAGAATGGCAGTTTGATGTGAGAGTGTGGCTCAGAGGTTAAGGATGGTGGCAGGGCCCTGTGGTCGTGAGGCGCGGCACTTTTGATGAGACGTGATTTGAGTCAGACGGCGTATGCCACTTGCTTTTAACACTCGGCTGACTTGCTGTTTTCATGAGCAGTTGACTGGAACGAGGTCACAGCTCAGCATCTTCCCCTACTTAACCACCCAGAGCCCATTACAAGACCCCCACCCATGCTAACCAACACACACCCACACTCTTAGGAATGGACTCAAAGGCACTCACTGTAAAATCACACACCCGTGACCACACAACTTTTGCATATCCTAACTTGTATTCTTACTAATGACCTTATATTGTCATAAAAAAAAATTACACTGTAGTGTTCTTATTACAAGAAGACCTTGTTTACCATAAACTACAATCATCATTTTCTCCTTGTTGCAGGAAATGCAACTTTTAAAAAGGTGAAAATTTATTGTTTAAAAATAAAAAAATAAAAAAGACAATAAATGTGTAATTTTCAAAAAATAAAAACCAAGAACAGTGAGGTTTAACCATCTTCTACATCAAAGATGTAAATGACAATTTGATGAAAGCCGGGGACGGGATGAACAAAAGTCCCATTCTTACTGGAATCTTGTGTCTTCCAAAAGCCAAACCACATGTAAAGAGAGAGACGGTCCTTTATCATCAGCCAATTCTTACATCTCAAACAACAGTACTTCCCCTTCAGTTCTGTCTCAAACATCCAGACACACTGACATACTGTGGCTGCGCTTTTTTTTTTTTTCTTTTCCAGTGAGAAACTTCTTAGCCTGTCGTGTCAGTTCGGTGCATCCCAGTTATCTCTTGTGTATATCGCTGAAGATCAGAAAAGCATCTGCATTGTTCTGAGGAGGGCTGCACACTGTCAACAAACATATTTTGCCCATAACACAAAATGCATACTTACATTCAGGTTTTGCTGTTATGAAGGGAGAGATGGCGAAACATCTCCCCGGGCATCCGATCCGGGGGCAGTGCCAGGCCACAGCCATGCCCATTAGGATCCGACCCATCAGCGGTCATGTCTGTGGGCTTGAACTCACTGATAAAACAGGCCATCCCTCGATCACAGACACCGCAGCTCTTAAAACAGCTGGAAGGGATTATACGCAGGGGTTGGAACACATTTTACACTTCCAATGACAATGGCGAGAGTTGTCTGGATGTTGTTTTTTGTTTTTTGTTTTTTGTGGAAAGGGGGGGGCGCTCTTTATCATCAGACCACTGCCGACTCCCATTTTCCATTTTGCGGTTTGGTCTGTACCCCTCCGGCTTCCACGCTCTCCCATCGAAACCTCCCAGAGAATCCTAAACCAACAACAGGCCTCCAGTGTCTCTCAACATGGCTTAAAAATACAAATAAAGCCTGAGTGTTTTCGGAGTCGGACACAGAAGAAACACTAATATGAAAAAGGTGTAAATGTTTTACAAGAAATGGAACACGCTCTTAATAAGTTATAAATGAGCGGTGGCGCTGATGTCATGTGCCAGTTTTGGATATGCCGTGTTTAGGTTAGGGTCGCTAGGAGACCGAAACACAACACACACACATAAGAGAAAGAAATGGAGAGAAAGAGAGGGAGAGTAGTGGACCTCAGTTCCTTTTCCTGTGTGGGAGTAATAAAGGTCCATTCCGCTGCTCTGGTCTTTGATGGACCTTGCTGTAGTCACTTTGCATGACATCATGGTTGCATGGCTCTAATGGCTGCACAAAGGGGCTGTGTGTAGGGTCCCAGGAGAACAGTTAAGGCTCTCTAACGTCAATCAACCCTCAAATGGATGGGGGAAAGGATTTTTTTTTTGCCACAGTCGTCTCCAGGTAGCAATTACAAGTAGTTTTAGAGACCACTTTTTTCCCTCAGCGCTGGTAGTTCAAGGAAGTGTAACTAATGTGTAGAATTAATTAAGTTGTGCTTCACTAGAAGTTTGGTACACAGTTCTTTAGTTCTTAGTTTCTTGTAGAGACAGCCTCACTATTCCTGCAGGCAGGCCTTTATTTCAAATTACTCCTTTTACATAAATACAGTAAACCTTGTAATATTTAGAAAGAAGTTTTCAATTTGCCATGATAATTTCTTGTTGCTGTTAATGCATATTTCCTACATGTATTTCATATTATAGCTGCGCCAGCAGTGCAGGGGACAAATTCCTTTCCCTTCCTTCGAAGGCTTTTATTTTAAAACTTATTCAGGAACATTTTTTTGTTAAAGGAGTTTCTCAACTTTATTTTGGACCACCTTCATTTGTCAAACATACGATAGCCCATTATTTGAGAACTGACAGTATGTAGCATGATAACGCTGGGGACTGTGTGTGTTCTGACTTGTGTGTTGGGCCACACAGGAGACGAGCCATTTAGGAGGTGGCAGCTATAAGGGGTAGAAACAGTAACATTAGGTTTAGGTTTCAGAGACCAGCCTCCTAATGTAGACTCTAGACGTTGCGGTTTGAATGCCTTAGGGCCACACATTTATTTTAAAGCTTCAAATAATCCCTTTAGGGCTTTAATTGCATCAGGTGGTGTGATCTTACAGCAACTCAACACTGTCTGGGGACAGACATGTACACTGTGGCATGTCTGTGAAGTGTAATGATGCTTTCTATATGACTAATTGTACTTTTTTTCACTGCTAGTACACCTGTAAGATTTGTAGCTGCGTGTACAGAAAATTCTTATGGACGTAGTTCTCACAGTGTGTCATGCAGTGAAAGTAAAAACCACCAACAAAAGAATAAGCTCAGGATAAAGGGGGCAAACGCTGGTCAAACGGCATTTTGAAATGTTGTAGCTTGTCGAAGGCACCTGATGGTATGGGATTTGTCTGTGATTGACAGCTGTCATGTTAATGCTGAAAGGTTAAAGATAAAACTGTATGTGACCAAAGTCTGCTTATCACTGAACAGCAGCCTTAGCTGAGAACATTTCATAATGTCCACATTATTAAAAGACGTCTGTAGCAAATGATCTAGGCTAACACCACCGCACTCGGCTTTTCCTTACAAGTAACATAAGAGTTATTTTCAGATTAATATGATCTGTTAAGCATTGGATGTTGAGCAGATCATACTAATCATTCTCCCAGAACTGGTGTTAACCAGCCCCCACATCTTATTTGAAGAGCTAATCACTAATTACTCCCCAGATAACACTGCTGGAAATATTAGAGGCCAGGAAAAATAGCAGTTAACCACTGGCTGTGTGACATGTTAAGACCTGAGTAAAAACATTAGTGTGTTAGATGTTGGACGACTTGCTGGTGGATTTATCAGTCCATTATCTGCTGGATGGTGGACAATGGAAATACTACTGAATGACTTGCAGGATGCAATCAATCTAACCACTGCTAAATTCAGAGGTGCTTTGACACTGAAACACTGTTTGAATAACTGCTGGATTATGTGCTATTTCACAAAAGAAATACCTCTCATTTCATTTTCATGTGGCATAGCGGAGAACATTGGGAAAACCTTGATGAATGACTCGATGATAATGGACATACTGAAGAATTAATCTCCGGGTTGGCTCTCGTTTTGACGCTGAAAATACTTCTTGATCCATCTCTGAGTGATATGTTGGACAGTGAACAATGTTTTCAATGACTTGCTGGAGACCATACCAGTGGAAAGACTAGTGGATTAGTCACGGGTTGATTTAGTGTTGGGAAATGGAAATACTAATTGCTTATATGACAGTGGAAATGGATGGTCAGTTAATTGCCAGAAGACTTACTAATGGACAGAGGAACCGGTCGTCAATTTATCAGCGAACAACAGACATGACATAAATAAGCATGATCACACCTATATACAGGGTTATTATAGAAGGTCACAGACTTTTAACTGGGGTTTTGAACTTGTGGACCTGGATTTCCCACATGACAGTGCACAAAGTTAAATAAACTCTGGAAGGGTACCTACCCATCTTCCCGGCACACCAAGTAACATGCATGCAAAATAATTATATATACAGGTAAACAGATTACCGTCTGTTTAAATTCTATTCATGTAGGATTGACGGACAGAAAACACAGTCATTCTCAGTCAGTGTTTGAAAAGCAGTTTATTAAACCTTTCTCTCAATCCTTGATTTTGTATTTCTGTTTCTTATAAGTTGTAGGAGAGCTTTCACACTAGTTTGGTTCACTTGGTCCAGACCAAGTATAAAAAAGAAAAAAAATTAGTCATTTAGCTCTGGTATAGTTTGTGTTCATACTGGCTTTTTGCAAAATAATAAGAGCAGTAAACACGTTTAAATAAGTTACAACTCACAGACGTTAGTTAGACAGTTTCATTAGTTGCAGCCCAAACTGTCCAACTGACAGTTTGGGCTGCATCATCATTGCTACATGGACCCACGTAGAGGAGTCAAAGTCGAGGAGAAAGTCAAAAATGAGGAACAGCCGAAATATATCAAGTAGGACACAACACACCCTTTCACTTTCCAGTAGATCTGAGAAAGTCCCTGATCATGACCTGCATACTTGTTACCATGGTTACTACGTGATTTGCATAAATATAAAAGTCAGGATACTCATCAGAAGTCACTTTCTTTATGGATTTGAAATCAGATATCTGTTATGATCAAATGCTGCCATTGGTCCATTTTGCTGCATCATGCATCTGCATTTTATGCACCACAAATGTACCACCGCACATAGAAGTGGGTCACGCCGTAATATTCAGGCAGTCTTGGTCTGGTTGTTTAGTCCACAATTTGATTGACAGTTTGCACACCAGCACAGATGAATAGCACCAAAGAAGAAAATGCCGTTTGCTTAAACTGAACTAAACAGGTTATTTGTGAAAGCACCCTAAAATGTGTCATTTATTTCTGAAAAGAACAAAGGAAAGGGAGAACAGGTCGCTACAATTCAAACGCACCGAAGAATTTATATAGTGAGGAGGAGATTGAAAAGAGGACGGAAAAGCTGGAGAGAGGGCTGGTGTGAGAGGAGAGTGACTCCAGGGTTGTAAGAGCTGCTGTGTCAGTGCTCACAGCTGCACTGCTTCCTATTAAACCAGCCCTCACACTCACACATGCACACACTTACACAAAGCCACAAGGACACAGTTATGCACATGCACGCAGACAAAACAGAAACACATGCTCATGCATTCATACATGAAATGCAGAAACACATGCATGCGGACACACAACTGGCACAAAAATTAAAAATACATGTATGCATGCTGCGGACCCACCCCTATGTGCACACACACACACACACTCCCATGGATGCCTAAAACGCTTGACACAAACACAGACACACACAGATACTGCCATGCTGAGGTGAGACAACAGCTGAAAGTCACTCTGCGTATTCCCACGTCACTGCTGTAAGGCTCGCTGCCTTTCACTCCACTGATAGTCTTAATATCCTTTTTTTCACTGTAACAAAAGTTTCCATCAAAACACACACACACATACACACAAGTGCCAGCAGTGCTTGCGATGATTCATTTTATCTGTTGCAGCACAGCATGGGGTGAGTGCTGGAAACCTCTGAGCTGTCTAGAATAATGTCGGCTTCTCCTAAATTCTATCCACTGAGAGAGAGTAGAGAGAGTGTTTTATTAGAGCTGAGTGACAATAATCATGAAGCTATTTTACAATAATACATACTTAGGAAGGATTTATTTGTTGTCGCTAAAAACATTATTAATGGTAGATAAGTAATTTATGTGCTCACTCGCAGGTCGTTGATGAGCCATAAGAATAAATTAAAATAATTTTTGGGGATTGCTGTGATAAAAGTGCAGAAAGAATGAATCGATGAAATGTTAAAAGTCCTCATAAATAAAAACTTTGAGGCTTTTTCATGTGAAATGAGTCGTCAAGGCGGCAATTATAAATGCAGGCTCGTAACTTTGCAACCCAAACGTGCATATAGCAGCTTATTGTATTGTAGCGATCAGTAAAGTCATTGACGATGACTTATATCCTGTGGAGTACACTTTATTCTTCTGCCAAAAGGCAATAGTGAATTGCCTGTACACATCTTTTCAAATGCTGCTCAGACAAGGGAATATAGTCGACACAATGACTAATTCCTGAAGCATTAATTTAACTTTGCTAAGAATACATGGTCCCATTGAGATTATTTTACAACCGAGAGCAAAGGAATCTGCGTCACCATGATTAGCATTAGCCTTGTTAAATCTTCCTCAATGCTTCTTCTGTAGACAAAGTGAAAAACATTACAAGTTTTTTTTTGTTCTTTTCAAATATGAGGGCTTAAAATGAGTTCTTCAGTAATTCCATGAATTTTAGATGTAGAGATATGACCTGTTGCAGTGGCTAAAATCCATCTCTCTGTCCTGTTTTCCTCACCCTGAGTGTAATTTCAAATTTAGTTTCACGACAGACATATTTGCAGACGACCTCTAAGTTCATCTGCAAATAGTTGAACTGCAGGACAAACTATTCTGTGTATTGTGTGCGTGCTCACGTCCACGTGTCCCTTGATTTGTGCTTGTTTGTGAGCTATATGTCTTCAAACAGGTGTCTTTCAAACTCGTAACAGTGCTGTAATTGATCCCAAAGGGTGCCTTACTGTAAATGTACCCTGAAGGCCACAGAAGAGCGGGTCCATTAACACACCTCCCTGTGTGAAACACGACCCCCGCCCCCCCACACATGTCTCTGCTGATACGTGTCATAGATAAGACTTAGACACACACAGCACAGGGATAAGAAGACAGTTCTTACTCATTCCTCTCATACTTTGTGGGACTGCTGAGATAAGTTTGCTTTTAGAAGGAAGTGATTGTCATGAGGTGTCAGAGGTGACACAGGGTTATCATTGGGTTGCATCATGCCCTGATCCCTGTCCTCACCTCTCTGGAGGCAGCTGGTTAGGTGTTGTCTCCTGTCAACAGGAGATTTGTCTCCCGTCCACTCGCACTTCCTTTCTCTTCACATTCTAGCTTAGGGCCTCACTAGTTTCTTGCCTTGAAGCAGTGAAGTGAATTAAAGTTACAAAAATTTAATCATTCTCATGCAAAGTGTGCTTGGAGTTGGAGTGACAGAGTTTTGAAGAATGGGATCTACTGTATAACAGCGGATTGTGAAGTAAAACATTCTGTCCGTGGCCATGTTGTGCCACTGCGTAGCTTTATGGAGGATTTCTATAAGGGCGTTTTGAAAGAATGTTGTGAAGATAACTTTCTCTGTGTTTAAAAAAAAAAAAAAAAAAAAAAAAAGGTGCCCTTGAACTGGAAAGCAAGTGAAGTTCCACATGAGGGTTGTGCATTGAGGAGTGGTGCGCTAGGATTTGATGTCTCCTTTTGAAGTGTCTTTATGAGCAAAGTCTGTGCTCTGACTCTCTGAATCGAGCTAAGCCCGTCTTAAGCAGAGGCCTCCACTGTCTCTGCTCTTCTTTGCTTTTCTCCTCTGTTCACTCGAGGGATGACTCCTTTCTTTATATTTCACTGCCATGTGTGTTGTCACAGCATACTAATGGTTTACAGGACCTGCTCCTCTGCTGCCAAGATAATTCTTTCCATGAAAGTGAATTAAGATTAAGGAAGCCGCTCATAGTATCTGAAAACTCGTAGATTCAAACCTCAGCTCTCCAGGGGCCGACACTCCTTTGTGGAACTATTAATTCATCATCTTTACATGTTTGAATATTCCATCAGTGTGCTGGAGCCAGTGGGTGGCACAGGACATATAATCACATATATCAGTTCGGTGCAGAATCTGACACCCACAAGCAGACAGACCACCACTGTACTGGATGTACCAATCAGATGTCCTCCACAACATGTTACATAACACCTGCAGCACATGAAACAGTGTTATTCAGCTGTAGCATTTCAGGCGCTCATGTTGTACATTGTTCTGCGGGGAATCTAATGTCCTACATTTCTCGTCCTTGATGTTAAATATCCCTCGTTTGTTTCTCTCCCCCAGTCGGTAAAAGTTTGAAGGGAGATCTACTCTTAATAAATAAATAAAAAAAAATACAGGCAGTATGTAAGGAGAGGATTGTCAAGGGGTTTCCCAAAACGATACGGCTGTACGCACAGCTGGCATACCACCCTGTGAAGGGTCACATGTATGTGTTGTCGGGGAGGGCACATGTATTCTATTTCCAGAACCAGTCCTGAGCCACTTTAATCCCCCCGCCTTGCCTCCATCGCCATGGGCAGAAGAGAAAGAAAGACCCCCCCAGCCTGCCCACCCCACCGTGGGGAGCAATGTCTCTGAGATTGAGTTGCAGGTTTACTGAAAATAGATTGTGAGTGGAAGAGTCTTTTCTGTCAGGCAGACAGAGGGTTTGATAGAAACGATCTCAGCTGAGGAGACAGCTCTGTTAGCGCTGTGCTACAGGGGAAAAAGACTAGACTCAGGCGTTTAACTGAGGTAAGAACTCATGTGTGTGTGTGTGTGTGCGCGTGCATGTGGGTGAACGTACAGAGATGTGGGTGTGCGCACATGCCGCTGAAGCTGGCTCCAAACAAATGATGCAGCTTTGTTGGTCCCTTTATGTCATGGAGACGCTCGCTTAAAAATCATCTTATTCCCTGCAAGAAAGGCTTTTTCAGCCCTGGGTGGTATTTTGTCAACGAAAAGCTGACAATAATAACTGTTCTCGTGCTCCTGTGTGCCTGCTATTAAATAGTGCAAACGACACTTGTTTTGACAGTTTAAACAGCACATACGCAGTAGTATCACTTTAATATAAACTATGCTCAGCTGATATTCTGCAAAGAATTTCCCTTTTTCAATTTATTAATAATGAAATTATGTATGAAACACCACAGGGAAAGCTCTGCAGGATAATAACCCTAAGAATAATCTTTTTTTTTTTTTTCCTGAAGCTTAAGCTTGTGTGCGTGTGTGTGTGTTCCATTCAGTGCGTATTTGTGTAAACAGAGTGTGAAGAGCAGGCCATGGGTGGGTGTCAGGGTGTGAATTGAACATTTTCATGTCGTGGAGGGCTTTAACCTTTTCAACCCACAGAACCCACCGGTGGATCCATCATTCAAATGCAGGAAAATATTCAAACCCATGAAAGCTTTATTTTTTTGAAGTTCTAGTCAGGTTCTTAAGTCAAGTTTCCATGACACCACATATATCATGCTGAATTCTGGGGCAGTGTGTATAAAATGATGCAGGAGACATCTTGAATTTTCTATTTGATGTGATGGTAAAGCACCATGGTGGGTAATATTTTACTCAATGTAAGCACGATATATTGTAGCTTCAAGGGAAAATGTATGTGGCATTGCTGACATTTTCTAACTCTGAAACTATTTGAGAAGAATCAAATATTAGAGTGTAAGAGTTTCCAAAGGTGAAATGAGATGCCAGGAGCTACAGCAGCTCAGTGTGTACAGTTTGTGGGCATGCTTGTGCGTACTACGTCATGTGCATGTGCAGATGGTATACTGTCTCTGTGTATTTTCAATCTTCTGTTTTGGAGAGTTTTTATATGTATATATACAGTGTACGTGTGTCCTACACTGAAAGGCTTTTGCGTGTGTATGCCTTTGTCTCAAATTAGATTTTTCATCTTTATTGTAGTACGACAGATTTTAAAGTTTGCAGAAAACTTTCCTCAAGTGATTCATTTGTTTGTGCTTGGACACTAATCACTGTAGCGCACTAAAGCTGATGCCATGTATTGACCATATGTTGAAAGTTAAGGAATGAGAAAGTTCTGGTAAGGGGAATTAGATGTTAGTTGAAATGAGAACTTTATTTATCCTTATTTCTTTATCTGAACACGTTGTGCAAAGTCCTAATTGTGTGTTTGCTTACTTTCAGATTTAACAGCTCACATGTGGTTTGTTCTCCCTTTATGATCATAAATGCAACTCTGTCGAGTTTTGGAGAAAATAAACCTTTGCTCAGATGACTATAGTGAACTTTCATGGTTTTAATACCTTAATACCTTTCATTCTGTTCTATCACACTCAAAAATAATCCATAGTTTCTGTCCCAGTAGACCCCATATTGACAGAAAAACACAAAATTGTTGAAATTTTTGCAGATTTATTAAAAAAGAAAAACTGAAATATCACACGGCCATAAGTATCAGACCCTTTGCTGTGACCCTCATATGTGTAACTCGGGTGCTGTCCATTTCTTCTGATCATCCCTGAGATGGTTCTACACCTTCATTGGAGTCCAGCTGTGTTTGATTATACTGATTGGACTTGATTAGGAAGGCCACACACCTGTCTGTATAAGACCTTACAGCTCACAGTGCATGTCATTCTCATTTGCTCTGACATGCACTGACAACCAGGACCCTTCCTAGAGCTGGCCGTCCGGCCAAACTGAGCAATCTGGGCAGAAGAGCCTTGGTGAGAGAGGTAAAGAAGAACCCAAAGATCACTGTGGCTGAGCTCCAGAGATGCAGTCGGGAGATGGGAGAAAGTTCTAGAAAGTCAACCATCCCTGCAGCCCTCCACCAGTTGGGGCTTTACGGCAGAGTGGCCCGACGGAAGCCTCTCCTCAGTGCAAGACACATGAAAGCCCGCATGGAGTTTGCTAAAAAAAAAAAAGAACACCTGAAGGACTCCAAGATGGTGAGAAATAAGATTCTCTGGTCTGATGAGACCAGGATAGAACTTTTTGGCCTTAATTCTAAGCGGTATGTGTGGAGAAAACCAGGCAGTGCTCATCACCTGTCCAATACAGTCCCAACAGTGAAGCATGGTGGTGGCAGCATCATGCTGTTCAGCTGCAGGGACAGGACGACTGGTTGCAATCGAAGGAAAGATGAATGCGGCCAAGTACAGGGATATCCTGGACGAAAACCTTCTCCAGAGTGCTCAGGACCTCAGACTGGGCCGACGGTTCACCTTTCAACAAGACAATGACCCTAAGCACACAGCTAAAATAACGAAGGAGTGGCTTCAGCTTCAACTCCGTGACTGTTCTTGAATGGCCCAGCCAGAGCCCTGACTTAAACCTAATTGAGCATCTCTGGAGAGACCTGAAAATGGCTGTCCATCAACGTTCACCATCCAACTTGACAGACCTGGAGAGGATCTGCAAGGAGGAATGGCAGAGGATTCCCAAATCCAGGTGTGAAAAACTTGTTGCATCATTCCCAAAAACACTCATGGCTGTATTATCTCAAAAGGGTGAGCAAAGGGTGTGAATACTTATGGCCGTGTGATATTTCAGTTTTTCTTTTTTAATAAATCTGCAAAAATTTCAACAATTTCGTGTTTCTCTGTCAATATGGGGTGCTGTGTTTACATTAATGAGGAAAAAAATGAACTTAAATGATTTTAGCAAATGGCTGCAATATAACAAAGAGTGAAAAATTTAAGGGGGTCTAAAATACTTTCCGTACCCACTGTATATATGATGTTTAAGAGAGGGCATTGTTTTCTGTGGTGTATATACATCTCCATGTTCTTCCGTGTCATAGCTGATGTGCTCACTGTATCATACAGCTGAGGACAACAAACTATCTCAGACTGTGTTTGTGTCATCATTATAAGAACAAATTGGTTCCTCTGTCTTGACCGATTCCTGCAGACAGAAACGGGCCTTTCTCTGCTACAGAATAAGCTGAATTTAGAGCCAAAAAGTGTTTGTGCTGTCAGACATCTCATATGTGGTAACCTAATGAAAACATGTCTATACGAGCCCATGCGGCTGCTGTGCCAACTCTGTCCTGCCTCTCAGTGCTCTGTTGTGGGTGTGTTTGTCAGGGATCCACTTGTCTGAATATATTTAATTTCTTTCTCCTTCTCTTCCCCCAGTGTAATGTCATTTTATCATTGGCCTAGTCGGACAGAGTTGAGCTTTTACTTTTTCTTTCTTTTTTCAATCAGATGGTGCTAATGGCTAGCTCGCTTCTGTTCCATTCAGTTCATTTAGTGTTTTAGGACAATTTATATCCTGCCCCCTGATGTTTATCTCCTCTGGAAACAGCATGTAGCTAGTTATAATAATTAGTCTCCCCTCGCTCTCCACTTTTATCAAAAAGCAAAGGGAGGTCACTTCGAGATGAATTTTATCTTTTTCACAGAGGGAGGCAGGCAGCAATTGAAGTAAGACTTAGGGCTGCAGTTGCACTGCTGCTAAAACAAATGCTGTCTCTTTATTCCGCTGTACTGTTAAATTTTGCAGTGGAGTTATGCTAGCGCTGAACATTTGGGAGCCAGCGGGGCTTGTTGAGAGCATGAATAAAAGAGTTCCTGGGGTGGAGTGGTGCAGGATCCTGCTGTGCCAGATTTAGATCTGAAACAAAGGGGAACAAGAGGGAGGAGAGAGCAACAGAGGGAGCAATGAAAGAGGGCAAAAAGAGCTGCTGCTAGGACTGCTGACCATCTGTATTGAGTGTCTGAAGTCATAATATCCCTATCACGTTCTGCATTTAGCAAATTGTGCACAACAATCTGCATGACATAACTCCACTCAGATTTAATATCCCTGTTTGCATGTGTAACCAAACCTTCTCTCTCCTTTGCAGATCTGGCCTTAATTCAGTAGTTAATGTCATCAGCTAACTATGCAGCATCAGCTATGCTATGCTATGCGACAAGCTTTTGTAATGGGGTGTACGAGGTCGCCTGTGTCGAGTTCAGCGGGTGCGTCTTTGTGACCTGTCGTCCTATGTGTTTGTGTGTGTTGATGTTCCAGCTGAACTCTCCGATGAACTCGGTCAGCAGCACGGAGGACATTAAGCCCCCGCTGGGCCTCAACGGTGTGATGAAGGTTCCCGCCCAGCCCTCAGGCACGGTGCTGTCGCTCACCAAACACATCTGTGCCATCTGTGGCGACCGCTCCTCAGGTGAGTGACATCAGGCTACGATGAGCATCCACTGTATGTAGGAACCACTGAACAATGACACACACTAAACTCAAAATAACTGAGTTTAATTTATTTACAGAATTGGCCATTACGTCAAACTGAGGTTTATCAACACATTTTTAGAAATATATTAAAATTCAATCAGTTCATTAAGTTAAATTGATTGAAGATCTTTATTTAAAAGCGCATGAGTCACACCGTGACCATAAAGTCCAGGAACTTTCTTTGTAATTTAGGGAAGAATTGTGGGAAGCCCTTGATCTGGAAAATGTTACAAAAATAATTTTTCAGCAGCTGGGAAGACTCCATCATCACCAAATGAAAAAAAAAAGGGGACTACCCAGAGTATTACTAAAACTAGTGTTCTGACCACACTGAGAAACCTCCAAAGAAGATCCAAAGATGAACTTTGGTCAGAGAACAGACCCGTGGACCGCTCTGGCAGAACTACATACTGCAGCTTCTTGCAGTGAGAGATCTTCCTGGAAGGACAACAGTCAGTGGTGTTCTTCATAAATCTGGGCTAAATGGCAGGGATGGCCAGAGAGGAGCCACTCCTGACAAAATGCATACGAGCGCAGCAGCATGAAAGCGCATAATGAAAACTGAAATCATGTGGCAAAAGATTGTATGGTCTGATGAAACCAAACCTCAGTTCAACTTCGACTGAAATAGAGAAGCACTGTGTCTTAGGGAAACCAGGCACAACCCATCACTCATCTCAAAGCATCACCATGAAGCATGCGACGCCAGCATCGTCATGGTGCGGGTGGGTGGGCGTCTTTTTTTTTTTCTTCTTTTTGGCAGCTGGGGCTGCTCGAAGAGAGTGAAGACTGGAAGGCAGATTTTGAGAACAACCTGTGGTTACAAAACAACAATGACAGTACAAGCGCTGCCACATCTCTGCTGGAGTGCCTTCAGATAGGGAAATAAAGATAGATTCAACAGTATTTGACTTGATACACGGTGACAGAATAACATGTCCATATTACTGTGATAATATGAGAGATACAATGACATAGTAAACCCTTTGAGACCCTTACAATGACTTTTCCTACCCAACCGAGCCTGATACAAGCCCTGAGAAGACACAAACCATCAAAAAGCAGCTAAATATTCATCTGTGCAGCCACTACATCAATCTTTTCAACCATTACTTTGATGTTGATATGACTGTATGTGTCTGCACATGTGACTTTGTCTTCTGATTCAAATAGTATCCTGCCAGTTGTCATATTGCAGTTTTCTTTCTTTCTTTATTTCTCAGATCCAAATTGTCATTATTAATTAGTTAGTTCTTCGACCTTTTTTGACCTTTCACACAGCACATTCTCGCTCCAGGCTTCTCTTAATCATGGTCTATCATATGGTCAAGTGCTAGCTTAACTACTTTAACCACAAGAACATTTAACCCATGTCTGTTAGTCCTGAGCAAATGACTCACACCATCCTCTTTGCACTGAATCGTCCAACTTCTTTTATTTTTCACACAGTTAACAAATAACCCTGTGTTTAAATGTTTTTCTGGGGATAACCATGAAAAGTTTTCAGCCCCGGGATGAAGCTGGATATGTAATTCATTAGACACTTTCAGTGTCATCCTGCGTCATCGGTCCTACATGGACCCACAGGGGAAAATCAAAACAATGTTTAAAAGCAAGTCATGCTTCATTTAACTGTGCTCAGAGGCTTTATTTATCTTCTCTGGTGGTCTTACCAGCAAACAGCTAACAAAGAAACAGTTTACTGGAGAATGCAAATGGACTTCATCTGTCATAAATAACGAAAGAGAGCTGTCAGGAACAGGGGGAAGACAACTTGAGGTGAGAACAGTACGGTAATGCAAATCCATGGGGCCCCCCGGCAGCTTGCCTTCGGTAGGCCCCAGTTTTCTTCCCCAGCCACCTCATACATACACACTCTGCTCACTTTAATGGGTCTTTGATCATAATTGCTCTTTAGCTACCCTATTAGCCGGTTCCTGAATGCATGTGTGTGGTTCTCTGTTAAATCAAATTCTTCTCATAGTTTTTTTTTCTCAGGTCTCTCTGGAAAAATAAACTTTGATCTGTTCTGGTCTGGTGGTCACTGGGTTTTAGATAAGTTAACTTCATTTAACTGGCAGCAATGCACAAAACAATCCACTGGCAGCAAATAATGTGTCTGCCGATATCAGGCTCTGGTGTTGTCACCAACCTGATTACCTTATGTGTCAGTCAAACAAAGAAACACTGATTGTGACCAAAAGGAAAAATGTTTATTCTGGAAAGATTTTATACTACTAATGGACATGACAACTATCTCCCTCTCCTCCCTCAGGTAAACACTATGGGGTATACAGCTGTGAAGGCTGCAAAGGTTTTTTCAAAAGGACGGTGCGCAAAGACCTGACCTACACCTGTCGTGACAACAAGGACTGTGTCATCGATAAACGCCAGAGGAACCGTTGCCAGTACTGTCGCTACCAGAAGTGTTTAGCCATGGGCATGAAGAGAGAAGGTACAGCACATACCGTTGAGGATAAAGTCAGACTTACCCATTAGGGCTGTCACTTTTTCCAAAAATGAAGTTCAAACAAATCTGAAATGACACGCAGTTCCCACCCCTTTGTACAAAGTCAAGAAACGGCCTTACCTCTGATAGTCACACGTACATGAACCTTCCACACACTTCCTCTCAGGTGCTTTGGTGTCATGATTGTCCACCCAGGACGGCTTTGTTCGGTTGTGTCCTCCGTTTTTGTAGCAAACAACATAACACTACTAGCTTAGTTTACCAGTAGGTCAATAGGGCATGCCATAGGTCAAACTGATAGTGAAGTTTTAGAGTGTCCTCTGCTGGATTACAGGGTAAACTACTTCAAATGGTCTGTTGCACTTACAGACTGTAAATTTTCAATTCGAGCAAGCCATTACAGTTAGAACATTAATTTTTTCCCCCACGTTCGAACAGAAGTTTGAATTTCAAAATAAAAGTGACAGCCCTATTACATATTCCCTCAAATCTGTGCTAATCCAGAAAGACACACATTAAAACACAGATAGGGGCCACTTTTTTAAAGCGGTTGCACAGTAGTGAAGTCACTGGTACACATGATGAATATATTTCATTAAGTTTTGCAATCAGAAACACACACAACACCTGCACAATATTGGGTAATGGCATCGGAGTAAGAAGCCTATTTTATTATTGGGTAGGGTGTCATACGCCATTCACAGCCAGTTAAATCACATAATCTCATCACCTTTCAAAGCAGTGCACTTTCCTTCATATTTTACTGACCAGACTGTCCAGACTGACCTCACTTGGCAGGATACTCTGAACAGATGCCAGTGTACTCACTGTGACTACAGGGCCATTCATTTAATAATGTTTACGTCATATACAAGAGCTTCCGAGCAGCAGCAGAAAAAGACATAACTCGTCAGTTTAAGAATTTGGTAATGAGAGCAAAACATAGTGTTCCCTTTAGTTTGCAAATCCACCACATTGCCTTTTCAGGAACATAAAACTTTCTTTGATTTAAACTGGACGAAAGTAAAGAGAGTTGCAAAGGGCAAACATGTAGAAGTAGAGATATGACTTAAATGTTAAATGAAGTCTCCTTTTACTTGCTTCTTCCAAGTAAAGAAACTTGTTTCCCGTCCTGCCTCTATCAAATTTTACAGAAGCACTTGCAGCTGTGATTCTGCTCTACATCATGCTGTGCATTGCAGCCATAGGCTCTGCTGTATTAAAAATGTTCTGCTTCAAGCACTACTTTTGGGGAAATAATGCATTCAGCTGTTGCAGCCCCAGGAACCCAGCATTACTGGATGCGGAAACAGAATGAGGGTTTGTGAGAACAGGCAGTCCTGAGGGAGTTCACTGATGTAGGCTGGAGAAATAAAAACATCAGAATGGAACTGTGTGAACTTCTGCTTCTGTTGCATCCTCTGGATGCCACCATTCGTGCGCTTAATGATTAGTATAAACTTGGAGGTTGCGTCAAACAGCCTGCCTAGTTATGGAGCACCGGCGATTTTTCACAAACACAAAGTTTTTATTTTGTGTGGAACTTAAGGCACACAATTTGATCATAGTGCTCAAATTGGATAATGTCTTGTTATTGCGCAGCACGGTGAAAATGTGCTCTGCATTCCTCTAATTACAGACTGCTGATGGAACGCACGTACTGCTCCTGTCCTTGTCAGATGGATACAGGGATTTAATTGTAGTTGTGGAGGGCAGACTGTCGCTTTAAAATCATATTTTAGTGTTAGTGTACATTTGGTTAAAGAATTAAATGTAATCTGAGAGAGGCAGCTGCAGCATACACAAAGTCTCTCTATGCAGTTTCCTGCAGTATATCAGTGCACCTCATCTGGCAACTACAGCCAAAGAATTAGCACAGAACACAACAGACAAATCACAAGTTCATTGTTATTCACTGATGCTACTTTAGATGGTGTCTTGACAGCAAACGTTGCATGTTTAGCCATTTACTTCAATTCTGCTCAGTGTATCACTGAGAATTAAAAAAAAATCAGATAACATATCATCCACATGTGTACAGAAAGAGCTTCATATTTATTAAAGATTCAACAATCAAACAATCCTGCAGACTTGGATTATTCCACTCCCAGCACTGATGCAACCCTGTCTCAGTGGAGAATGTGGTTTATAAAATTATCCACAGTAACATTTACATGGGTAGATTTTAACTACCATGATTATCATACTGAAATCCATCCCAGCAACAACTGCTACTAATTTTAGCTTCCACAATGACTCTGCATTTAAGGCTGTGGTGTGCATATTCAAGAATTATTCATCTAACCTACTTATGCATCCATATTGTGGCAGCTGGATAAAGAGAGGCAAATTAACTACATTAAATATCTTTTTGAGTTAATAACTAGAGCTCTTAAATATGAAGCTCTTATGTTATTTAGTCAAAGAACACAAATGGAGGCCAGCTGATGAATACTGTTTCGTGTTTTCTGCAGTTTTGTTAGCTTCTTCTATCTTTGCAGAAGTTACCTATCTCTCAGATGCAGACTGTAATAAACCTCACAGAAATGTTCATTTATTGCAGAAAATATGTTTGCGGATGGTAGTTATCTTGTAAGCACTTGGTGACAGCGCTGATCTTAATCTAGCTTTGACTTTTACTTTGCAGTTGAATCCGCTCTTGACTAGAGGTGTTAAGTAACATGTGTGAACAGATCTGTAACACAGGATCTTAAAACAACGCTGACTGTACTGAGTCATCATTATCAGTGATCCTATCGGTAGCCCTTACCCGTGGAGCGCCCCTCCCTTGTGACTGAAAACACTGTCAGCTCAGTAGTGAATACTTCCGGTTTTGTGCTGAATTGAACGCAAATGTTTGAGCTAGCAACCGAGTGAACATCACTGAAGAGTCTGAATAAGGGCCACATTTCACAGGCGTGAACGAACTGCAGTCACTGATTATGAGTCTTTAAACTGAACCATCAGAAAAGTGATTCATTGTTTCCTCCTCTGTCTTTCCATCAGACACACATGTTAATCATACTCACGGTCTTTCTCATCTGTTTAGGTAATGAGACTTGTACGACCTCCTGGAAAGTTGTCCAAGTTGAACTTGACCAAGTTCTTTTTTTCTCATCTGTTATTGGAGTGTAGTCAGTAATGAGTGCGGTTTAGGATTGGCCATTTTTACTACTGACCTGGACTGAACAGGTGCAAATCTCAGGCTGTCTTGACACCAGAGTTGCACATCTCCACTGGTTCATTAATCACATACTCTTCAGATACTGGAAAAAAATAATTTCACTCCTGAAGGCCTTAGAATGAAAACAGGGCAGCATCATTTACTGTACATATAAAGACTGAAGCGTTTTCACACAGACGTATCCTTTTAATGGACTGCTTGATTGATTGCATCCTCTTCACATTCTCATTTCAGTGAATGAGACAGGCTCTTTAGCGCTGGCATTATTGAAAAAGGCTGTAGCTGTTTGATGCCACACTTATCGCTCTCCAGTCTTTGAGACTGACTCTGACTTGTAAATATTGAGTTGTCAGATATCTTCTGTGATTCATTGTGGGGCAAAACAGTAAAGCACCAACATGGAGAGATTACAGAGCAGATAAGGCCAGAAAGAGTTGAGTTGTGAGGGGGGGGGGGCAGTCAGTGAGGCGTGAATTTTAACACTCCATGAGGGTGTTAAAAATATTAGCGCTCTCAGCAGTGCTGTTAAGCACTCTTTCACACATTGAATAAATCAATTACTGCCTCTCACCATTATTGTCAATAGAGTCACAGAATACAGATATAGAGTACATAGATTATACTGAGTGATGCACAGAATATCCAGTGGAGCTGAAGATGGTAACAGGTGTTAACCAGGGGTGTGTGTGTGTGTGTGTGTGTGTGTGTGTGTGTGTGTGTGTGTGTGTGTGTGTGTGTGTGTGTGTGTGTGTGTGTGTGTGTGTGTGTGTGTGTGTGTGTGTGTGTGTGTGTGTGTTAGATGTAGCCTGACTGTTTAACGCTGAGTGAACAAGAAGAATATGTGTTTTTTGGACAAATACATTTTTGGAGTCTGTTCTGTCCGAGGCCAGTTTGTCTTGACCTTTACATGGCCTCTCTTCCCCTCCCTTTTGCTTTTATTTATATCATTGTTGGGCTCTTTACTCCTTTCAAGGATATTATCATTTACTGCCTTTCGCCTCACTCACAGTGCTGCCTAAGCCTCCCCCTGCACCCCGAGGGCTGTGGTTAGAGAACAAGGCAGCAGTAGCCCAAAAGGCTAAGCGAATCCACAGAAAAACAGGATTAAATGAATTTATGCTCTCCCAGTCAGGAGAGGAAAGGAGGAGGGGGGGGGGGGGGGGGGGGGGGGGGCGAAATAAAGCTAACATGATTTCAGCCCTCCTCACCTCTCCCTGACTCCAACACAAGTATTCTACCCTTGGGCTGACCTCCACCGCCAGACAGCAGTTCCTCTAAAGTGGGGCCCCTTTCCCTCTCCTCGTCTAACAACCCCTGCCCCCCCCCCCCCATCCCTCCCCCCCAACAAGACCACGGCCTCTCTGATTCAGGACTTGGAAAAGAAACCAGAGTAGGGGAAATGTAAGAAGACAGATCATCCTGCAAACCCAGTGTGTGTGTGTGTGTGTGTGTGAGTGTGAGTGTGAGTGTGAGTGTGAGTGAGAGAGAGAGAGAGAGAGAGAGAGAGAGAGAGAGAGAGAGAGAGAGAGAGAGAGAGAGAGAGAGAGAGAGAGAGAGAGAGAGAGAGAGAGAGAGAGAGAGAGAGAGGCAGGACGGTTCTCCAGGTGCACATGTGAGCCTCCATGCTGACATTGAATTTCCTTTATCATGCAACACATTGTGTTAAAAACTTTTTATTAATCCATGTGTGGAGGACAAAACTTATAAAAAGCCGCAGTAGTTTTTTTCTGTGGTGTCTTGAATGAAGTAAATTATAGCCTTTTGAAAAGACAAAACACACACACATGAATCTTTTCCATCTTTACTTGAGGGTGGGGGTGCGGTTTCTCTCGCCTCGGCCACAGTGAGTCTCGGTGTCTGTGCAGCACATAAACCATTTCCCGTGTCTCCTCGCCAAGCCAGTCAGGTGACAAAACCAACATGGTTTTGCTTCAGTCGGTTTTTATTCAAGACATGGAAAAAATTCTACGAGACAAAGTCTTCATTTGTGCTCTTGCTTTTTTATTTAAGCTGCTCTGGTGACCACGCAAGGCGTAATGAAGGAGTGACAGGCCATACATTATTTATGTGTCTGTAAATGATTTGTGTTTAAAAGGAGCCGGCTGTTTGTCATTGAGCACTGCATGTAAAACTCATCTCTTTGATAAGGATGCTGAGAGAAGTCCTTGAACATTTCCACGCTGCTGCGTTGTGCATAATGTAGGTCTAAGGTCCTAAATATATTCCATCCGCATTGTCAAAGCAATTATTGATGATTGAACTCTCTTGGATATGTTTACTGGCATAATACATACAGGGTCATGCACTGTTCACTGGCTTACTAAGACTCACTGAGTGAAGCAGGAGCTCACGCATGTAGACGCTCAACATGGGCAAGCGAGCACACCGTCAAGCATGTGCACACATATTGTATGTACAAGTGTGTGCAGATACAAACAAGCGCCAAGTATGTATTCATCTGACGACTGATGTTTACCAGAGTCTGGACAAATCTCAGAAAATCAGCAAGAATTCAAGCACGTAATTGAAGGGAAGATTCAGTGTTGAAAGCTGAAGCCCGCATCCATCCAGCATAATTTATTTTCCTTCAGAGGAGAAAAGATAATCTGCCATTGTTGTTCTCAGTGCAGAATTTTCCTAAAAGGTAGTTTAAAAAAAAAAGAGAAAAAACGAATGAGATTGTAAAAAAAATATATAACTAAAAGTGTGATTGGAAGTGCCTGGAGTAACTTCTATATCAGCAGACACAAAGCAACATTATTGCAATTTAATTATTATTAATCATCATTTGGATGTGTTTATGTGCTTGCCTGGTGAATGTAAGCCTAATATTCAATCTCTATTAAGCTCTTAAAAAAACTTGCATAGTAATTAAAACCATACAGTCTTCCTGAATGTACTCTTGAACACATTAACAGTGTAATAATCAAAACAAAAAACAGCAGTAGTGACCGGAACCAGTTTTGTTACATGCAGCCGTTCAGGAGGAGCGCCAGCGAGCCAAGGAGAAAAATGAGAACGAGGTGGAGTCCACCAGCTGCGCCAACGAGGACATGCCCGTGGAGAAGATCCTGGAAGCCGAACAGGCGGTGGAACCCAAAACGGAGACCTACATTGAGACCAACCTTGGTGTGCCATCTAACTCGGTGAGTTGATGTTTTTATACATTCTTTGACAAACACTTGTACAGTATGTCATACAATGTGCAATGAGTCATCGCTTTTTGTATATGTGTCCATCAGCATACACATAAACACACAAAGCCAGTTAACTCTTACAGGTCGAATTTAACTTAAATTTAATACAAAAACAACTTTTAAAAAAGAAATGAACTCAGTTTCACTCTTTGCCTGTGATAAGTGGCCATTATATAGATTCAATAAAACACTTCTGACGTGTCTGGATGGAGAAAAGAGTGGACTCACATTTACATGTTATTGTCATATATCAGAACACCTCATTGTCAGTTATTGCTTATGTGGTAGAGAGATTTTTTTAGGGAGTGAAGTACTGAAATACTGAGTTTACAGTACAGCACTGTACTGTAACACCTACTGTCTCTTGTTCTATTCTCTTTTGCCACTTCCTAATAAATCTGATCACTTTTCTTGTGTGTGAAAGCTTCTGAAATGTGCCATTGAGAGAATGGGAACAGATACAATGAAGTGTAATAACTTTACAAGTAGCCTTAACTTGCGTACATACATATACAAAACATAAATATATAGTATAGTGTTTTGCAGTTAAATTGAGCCTAATGCATTTTGAACTAATAGGTTATAAGCTGAAACTTTTGCCAGCGACCATCAGTCAAACTATGCCTTTGTCCAAAACTTAGCGAAGAGAAAACTTGTTTTATCAGATTTATGGCTTGTGCTTTATTTTCTGCTTTCCAAAATCTTCCTGGATCTGTCCCACCGTTGTCCACAGTTTGCTTTAATTTTTTCCAGCTGCAAGTACAGTAGCTCCTATACAGTATCTCAGTTTTACATTGAATTGTATTGTCACGTCAATGTAATTGAGTCCAGAAAGAGCAAATGCATGACGTATAAAGTCAAATTTGTGTGCACACAGAGTATACTTACTTTTTTTTCATTTTTCAATGTAAGAATGTTTTACAGTTGTTTTATTTTTTTTTAGTTTCCTGTTTAATAAACTGTGTTGTCTTTGTTGTGGAGTCTAAAGCTGACATCCTGCTGCCTGCCTGTAGAGATGTTAATGAACATCAGACATAAGTTCTGTTTGTCCCCTCTTTTTTGGTCCCTTTGGAGAGGACTGCTTCTGCTCTACAGCGGTGGTTTACCTGTTCACCTTGTATTGCTTCTTTCTCTCAGCTGTGAGTTCCCTCATCTATCCCCTCAGTATCATCTGGGCACTGTGGGCTGTCTTTGACACAGAGGAGACTAAGAGTGATGAATAATGCAACAGGCAGACTATTCCTGAAAGCATCCCACAAAGCCTCAGCTTTCTCAGGAATTCTGCTGGAACATGAGAAACAGAGGAGCTGTGCATCAGCCTACCAAAGGAGGCAGGGGGAAGGGGAGGGGGGTGACAGAGGGTGAGACTGAAGGAGGGAGAGAGAGAGAGGGAGGGCTTCTTTTGGGATTCGTCTGCTTCAGGGGAGGGAAATGTCCTGTGAAGTAAAGGTAGAAATGTGAAGGCTGTTATGTGAGTAAATGGGTGCTATTTTGGGGGGCCAGATGGAAATGTAGGAGATGAGCGTTGACATTAAGGTGGAGGGAGAAGGAGAGGGGAGTCACGGGGGAGCGGCCGGCAGCTCAGACACACTAATGCACTGAGTGTGTTTGAGCTCAGCCATGGCGGGTCCCTCGATGCCCACTGTCTGCCCGACACCGGGAAGAGGAGGTTTTCTCAGGGCCTACAGAGGAGGTGAAAACAGCACTGATGTGCTGTACAGGCCGGAGAATTTTATAGTTTATCAAGTGGAATCATATCAGAATCACATTGTTATCATGTTATCAGCCTGCTAAGCTGTTCTTATTCCTGACTGATTATTAATTCCTAATGCAAGTAGGTTATGTTTTTTAAAATTTGATAAAATTGTGATTTTTTTTTCTCATTAGTCTACAGTCAATAACTCATTAAAACAAAGAGAAAGCATATTCAGATACTTTATTGTGGCACTTGTGATCACGTGCATCCTGTTTGCTTTTCTCAAGATGTGAACTGAATTGACTGGCATAGTTTAGCGAGGCTCACAAAATTCTCCCGCAAGGACAAAAACCAAGCCATGAAGGAATTCTTCACAGAGCTTTGCAATAAAACTACAGTGAGGCATAGATTGGGGTATAAATCCATTTTCTAAGCTCTGATTGTTTGCAGGACAACAGTGGCCTCAGTGACTGTGAAATGGAACAAGTTTGGAACCAAAAGGGCTCTTCCCATAGAGTTGGCCATCCAGCCAAACTGAAGAACCGGGCAAGACGGGTTCTTGGTCAAGGGTTTAACGAAGAACCCAACCGTGAATCTACTTCTCTAACTCTGTTGTCTAGTCTGATGAGACAAAAACTGGACCTTTTGGGCAGACAGTCGAACACTATGTCTTGTGACCACCAAGCATTTATCATCTGGCTAATACCATCTCTATGGTGAAGCATGATGGCGGCAGCAACATGCTATGGGCGGAGGCTTCTCAGTGGCAGGGACAGGGAGACTGTCAGAATTGAATGGAGGATGAATGCAAGTAAATACAGTGAGGTCCTTGACGAAAACCTGTTCCAGAGTGCAAGCAATCTAGGAACTGGGCTGACGGTTCACCTTCCAGCACAACAATGACTCAGAGCACACAGCCAAGACAACACTGGAGTGGCTTCAGGACTAGTCTCTGAGTGTCCTTGTGTGGCCCAGCCAAAGCCCAGACTTAAACCCCATAACATCTGTGGCGAGACCTGAAGATGGCAGTTCACAGACACGTGCAATTCATTCTGAGGAGTTTGAGAGGATCTGCCAGAAAGAAAAGGATGAACCTTTTTTTTGTTGTTTTTGAATATTTTAAAGGTCAGTTTACCAAATTCAGAGCATTACTTACTTAATACCTAAAAGTGCAATATCTACAAGTTTAGTGTTTTTTTATGCCAAATATTTTAACGTCTTTACTCATCAAACTTTGGCTGCCACCCTAATACAACAGAGCAGAAAAAAAGAGTTTTAAATTAAATTTTGAGTTCTTTTAGCGCCACAAACAAACCTCTGTTCTTCTCCATTGTGTTGAAGTGGCAGCCGAGATCTCCAGAGACTCAAGAAGTGCACAGGTGGTCCAGGGATAAAGTTTCCTTCCACTTCCACCAAGACACAGTGTTTGATTCCCAGCATTGGTACATGTGTTCTCACAAGTACAGTTGGTCATGTTAGGAAGCTAGGAAGGGCTGTCTAGTGATTGTCTCTAGTTGGTTATGCCCTCCTGCTGATGTCCCTAGCTGGCAGGTGGAAGGTGGAAGGAGGCGACTGTATCAAGGATCATGGAGGCAGCATTATCTGCCAGCAGCAGAGTTAACAGTGGTGACGACTGCAGAGTGCATTCCAAATTTGGAAGAAGACTGGGGGAAAAAACAACTGGTAAACTAGAACCAAAACTACCAGCAAGGCTAGATACCACTAGGAAAAAGCAAGGAGATATATATTTTTTTTATTTTTTTTTTGACACTTTGGTTGAACTGACACTGAAACTGAATTGGACCCCAGAATGTTGCTGGAGTACTGGCATGCAGGCTGTCCTGACCACAAGGACTCCCCGTCTCTCTGAGTCCCGTCCCCCTGCCTCCCCCTCTGCGAGGTCTCCATTGTGAGGCGCTGCCCCGTGCTATAATTAATCACAGGGCCCAGGCCACGAGTGTACACCATGAATAGGCCACTGCCACTGTCTAATGACCGGGGTCTGACCACGCTGAATAAAGTGTGTTTATCTCATGGTGACCTAGAACAGGAGTTAAACAGGCGTTAGTAATGTGCCTTCAATCAGACAAGGGGAGGTCTTCTCTTGAGGAGAAGGGGTAGAGGAAAAGATGTTGTCATTCACGAATCCTGAGGGTGTTTCTTTACTTTGCTTTTTTTGTTTTTAATGTTTTGTTATTTCTGGAAGGCTGTTTTACTGGCTATGCATTAACTTATATAAAGGTTTTGTTTCTTATCTTTTGTTGAGCTTAAGACAGGAAACGTTGCTGTTATTTAGATGATAATTAGCTGATTCACCCCCTGCCAACATATGAGGACAGTTTCTTTTTTCAGTCTGAAAAAGTGGGGCACTTCAGTAATTCATTTTCATGCTGATCGGTACGAGTACCCAATTTTCTCTGTGTTGTCACGCTAGTATAGTCTGGTTCAAGCAGAATAATGAAAAATTGAAAGGCAAATCTTTCGTCTCCCCTCCTGAAGTGATGAAAATTTCATAGGACAGTATGCAAGCCTGGCATTTCTCTAAGTTGGGATGATCGACCACGTCGGCCTAGCGCGCTATAAAACCTTTGATTCGCTGGGGATGAAGACATTGGTGTTTGTGGCAAGCATTCAGAAAAGCTGTTCAAAGATGCAGTAACTTTAAATTTCTTCTCTTACTTTTTGTCTTATGTGGATGGTTTAGTTTTGGTTCTTTCTGCTTATTTGCATCACATTTTCAGCTGTCCATCAGAATGATTGTCACAGTAGAAGAAGAGGAAGTAGCTCTTAACAGGTGAGCTGTGAGATATTCCCATGTGCACTTTTGTACTTTCATACGTGCAGGTTGATGTTATTCCCTCACAGGTCACAGTGGGCTCCCCCATTGTGGCTTGATAACATCCTAAATGCTGCTGTGTGACTTTGAACAGTAAGTACAGTAATGTGATGCCTGAGGATTGTAGCAGGAAAGTGTAAGCTCCTCTCCCCTGTCATCTCCGCAGACAGAGGCAAAGAAACCAGGTCAGTGTAAACACGGCTAAGATAGTCATACAACATTCATGAGGCTTGTCATGGTTAACGAGAACCCTGGGACTTGTATTTTTATGAGGAGGGGTGGCTTGACTGTGGTGCACACTGAAGCCCCCCTTTTGTTTTTCTTTGTTTTGGCTTTGGCCCTTTGGAATGAATTAGCTGAATCTGTTAATGTGTTTTTTAGAGGAAGCACAGCTCACGAAAGCTGTCGCATTGAGCTGTGCCGTCCACGTCTCCCGTGGAGATCAGATGCTGAAATATTCATAAGATGCCTGTTTTCTTTCTTCCCCTAAAGAAAAAAAAAAGACGACTTTTAGTTTTCAAAACAGTGTATGCTTTGTGTCTGGTTTAAGTTTTTCATATTTCAGCTGCATTTCTGTGATACTCCGCAGTCAGTGTGAGGTTCAAACCGCAGGGAGGGAACGTGGAGGAGTGGATGGGATGGTCTCTGGCCTGCCTATTAGAAAAGGAGAGTGTGAGTGGAGGGATGTTTTCTCCTTCATCTTGAGCTAATCTTCTCTTGAGAGCTGCCGTTGATGTCGGGATCCTCCGAGCTTTTAGCATCGATCGGTGGGATTTGGCAAAGGAAGTTGGGGAGAAGTTGCTGACTGTTTTTTGTCAGAGTGCGAGTTCACACAGGGATACTTAGAATTTAAGAATGTTTACTTGATTTAAAATTATGCACAAAAGCGTGTGCATAAAGCCTTTGTTTACTCACATACATGTCAAGGGTATGCACTCATGGGATGACTTGTTAGAGGTACTCGTTAGAGATTGACAGTATTGTTTGGGATTTTTCCCCCCCTGCCCCGATGAATTTACATTGTACTGAGTTAGTCATATTGTATGTGTGTTCCATTAGTATTCCACCACTGCTTGTAAACTCCCTGTGGGTCTCAGAATAGTGCTTCCCAATCTGATGTATCAGGACAGTTAAGGACAGGCAGTCCTTGTCTTTGAACTGGTGCTGAAATGGTACACAGAAACAATGATCTTTACAGGAAAACCCCTCATGTTCATGTTCAGCAGTGTAGCTCATACCCTTTGTATATTCATTCTGGCCTTAGCAGTTTCTTTAGGATGGCACCAGGGTTTTGTAAAGTGTTTTTCATTAAATCTGGCACTTCTTGGGACAACACAACTAAAAGAAACACTAATTAAATATATACAATAATTTAACAGTTTCTCTATTAGAATTTAATTCCTGGTAGATTAGAAAAAGTTCTCAGAAAACATGTTTTAGACCACAGTGAAAAAAGATTTGTCCTCAGCCTTTCTTCCAGCCTTTATTCTCATCCCCTCTAGGCTTAAGTAGGTCTAATGAAGTGGAATTAATAAAGGATTATAGCTTTCCTTAATTCACCTGGACATTTTATTTCATGGTCGTCAGGGTTCCTATATTGGGCACTAAATGGGAAATGTAAAGTGAAGTCTATTTGCCAGATCTACAAAGAACAGCTGGTTTTTATCATTTATTAATTTTTTTTTCTACTTAGAAATGTTGACCTTCAATAACAACAGTGAGTTTAATATGAGTTTTTCATTTAAAAATAAGGTCTTGGTTGAATGTAGAATAGTTACGCAGCAAATGTAATTCGCAGCATTATTGCGAATAAATTTAAATAATCGTCGTATGCAATCATTTGTAGATTTGACAAAGCTTTGCCTGGTCTGGTAATAGCCCCCATTTGAGCTCCTAAGAGCTTGTTCTGTGGTGAAGTGTCAGCAGAGTGTCAGGAGGGGCCTCTTGAGCTCCACTAGCTGTCCGAAAGGCTGATTTGTGTGTCGGATAAAAGGTCCCCAAAGAAAGAGTCTGCATGGTGAAAGTTGTTGTTTCAGCGGCAGCTCTCTGCAGGTATTTCCTCCACGAGCTGGGACAGAATCACTGTTTGTTTTGTCTTCCCACTTGCTCCTCTTCAGAGGAAATTATTCACAGCGTAGTACTCATGTTAGCTCAAATATGTGTGTGTGTGTGTGTGAGAGAGAGAGAGGATGAATGGTGCTATGTAGCCTATGCTATGACACCTATTCATTTCATGCATTACCTGAATTTCTCACTCCCAGATTTGTGTGTGTTTGTCTCTTTTTCCCTGCAGCCCAACGACCCAGTGACAAATATCTGTCAGGCGGCTGACAAGCAACTCTTTACTCTGGTGGAGTGGGCCAAGAGGATCCCACATTTCTCTGAGCTGCCGCTGGACGACCAGGTCATCCTTCTACGAGCAGGTCTGTCAAAAAGGCCTTAAACGAGTTCATAAAAAAAGCTGATAAAAACAGCAGATTTAAGTATTGTGCACAATCAACAAACAGTGGTGATGACTTTTTAATAAAGTTTTAACTTTTTTTTTTTAATAAAAGTGGATAGAACCACCTGGAACCAGGAGCTGACATCAAATAATGTACAAAAAACACACAAACTGACTCCTATCTAAGTAATCATTGTCTTATCATGGTTAAAATGATGAAGTGAGCAAGTTGTAAGATCCTGCTCAACAGTAAATAACTGTTTATGTTATAGAATATAAACAGGAAAAATACAGAAACATGTTGCTGCTGATAAAGGAAACCTATGAGAAAACACACAACTGCAGATGTTAGCGCTCATTCTCTCTCTCTCTCTCTCTCTCTCTCTCTCTCTCTCTCTCTCTCTCTCTCTCTCTCTCTCTCTCTCTCTCTCTCTCTCTCTCTCTCTCTCTCTGTATCTGGGTAGAAAAATCTAATGAAAACAGAACTTGAATAGACTAATCTGGTGAATAACTCTCTCGGTCATGTGACTGACACAAGCGTCAGACCCACCAAGGTCAGAACAGCTCATTGTGTGTATCTGCTGTATGTGGAAAAGCAAGTTAACCACAGAAGCAGCCCTGTAAAAACAGAGTGAATCATCTGTCACTTCTGTTGCATTCACCAACATCACATGCAGGAAGGTCTTTCGGGTTCTCCCAACACATTGCCCTTGTTGGCTGCCTGTCGCTCCAGATCACACCATTATATTCTAAATCCACCTCTGGGGGAAAAAAAAAAATGCTATTACACACCCACCCCTTACCTTGAAAAAAAAATCCTCCCATCATTCCTTATCTTTCGCACATACACTGATGGAGAGACTTCAGCAGAGAGAGACATTATTCTGGAGAGCTCGTCGCTTCTCGGCTCTCAGGTTTTCTATAAATAACCGCTTTAGTTCTGCTGTATCACAGATAAAAGCATCCCAGCTCCTCTCATACCCAACTCAACTCTGGGGAGAAGAGGCAAGTGTTGCCAGGCAGAACTGTTAAAGGAGCCCTGTCACTCAAAAGGCAGCGTCTTGTGTCTTCACTGCTCTCTGTGTCAAGCCTCTGCTTTGGCACATCAAGCCTGTTGTCTTTATTGTGATGGCAGGCGCAGTTCATCCCTTTTACACGCTTGTCCCTCAGAAAGCATGACTCGAATGTCTTAGTAATAACCTGATGCCTGTGCTTGAGAAAGCTGCACGCTTTTACCGCACAGCTTAATTGATTCATTGAAATTCCCCCTTTGTTGTCAGTTTCATTTTGTTTGAATGCTGTGTGAACTTCTGTACTGGGATTTGCTTGGACTTTTTTTTTTTTTTTTTTTGCCTCATATTTTTCCTCGATCCCTCTCCCCATCTCTCCCTCAGGTTGGAATGAGCTCCTCATTGCATCATTTTCGCACCGTTCGATAGCGGTTAAAGACGGGATTCTGTTGGCAACCGGGCTGCATGTCCACCGCAACAGCGCCCATAGTGCCGGAGTGGGAGCCATCTTTGACAGGTCATTATTACCATGTGACTAAACTTTCCTGCACTTAGAAGCCACTGTGTTTAAACTAATGTAAGTGCAAACTGCAGCTACCGCTTTCAGTGACACTTTAGGCACCACACATTTAAAAGGTGTGTTCAGACAGAACACACAGGGAATTGTAAGTTAGCTCTAAGCTAGCTCGCGGCAGGCATCCTTAGTGCCTGATCACTGATCTATAAGGCTCTAATAAATTATTCCTTAATGTTTCACCAGGAGTGAGCAATTAATAATGACAACTTTTGCTTGCTTGCTTTGTCTTTTTAGGTAGCACACGTTGACTTTATTAGTGCCTTATAACTGATCTATGAAGCATCAATAAAAAAATATAATAACTGCCAATAATGCATTAGTTACAACTTCAAAAACTACATTTATTAGAAAGTGGTTCTCTGAAATATTACGCCTAGAATGAAAGTCACTAGCGTCCTTCATGAAAAGCAAAGCAGCACAGGAACTATTGATCGCCTGCAGTATATTAAATATGTATACCTGTATACATCAGAGGTCACACAGAAATACTGAACTGCACAGAAAATGTCCAAAAAAAAAAACGAAAAAAGCAAACAAACAAAAGAAAAAAAAAAACATGCACGCAAGTCAGTCACAGTGAAGTCAGGTGTGTCCACGAAGCACCGTGCCGACATTCCAGGGCAGCAAACTGTCTGACAGACCGAAATCTCACGAGTCTGCGGCATTACACCCGGAGCTGAACTGAAACACACAGTTTGGAAGGTTATAAAAGATCCAGTCAAACTTTATATTCAGTATTTAATGTTCTTATTGATCAGTATTGTTTGCCAACAATTGTGGGCCATCAATCAATGGCTTGGATAATTAACTTTGAAAATGAAAATTTGAGTTGCTGTCATCAAACCCGTACTACCAGCAGTCTGTGTGTGAATATCTGACTCTTCTCCCCTCTCTCCCTGTGTCTCAGCCCCTCTGATCAGCAGCCTCTGTGCTCACTCATCGGCGTTCACAGCCACAGGACATATTCCATCTCTTCATTAACTGTGGCGAGCATTAAGATACAGAGAACTGATAATGTTATTTTATCTACTCCCCTCTCTCTCTTCACCATACAAATGAAGAGCCTGATTAACTTAAACACTTGAGTCTCCTCTTTTTCCATTTTTTTTTTCCTTCTTCGAGCCCTGTTGTTCCTCCTCAGAGCAAATTGAATTAGAATGAGCTAAGAGCCACAATTGACTTTACTATCCGAGAGTTAGAGGGAGAAAGAAACAGAGGGAGATTTCGGGGGGGGGGGGGGGGGCGGGTAAAGAGCACCGGGGAGAGGGTGTGACTGAGTCAAAGAGGGGTGAGGAGTTCGAGCGACTCCGTGCCCTGGCACTCCCACCAGTGATGTCATACGCAGACAGTGGGAGTGCTGGTGTTAGATTACAGCTTGTGTTTACTCTGTGGCTTTCCTTTTATGAAAACCATGTACTAAATATAATTACTTTGCAGGGTTGTAAACTTTTCCACTGATCTAACTGTGCCTATGTCGGCCGTGAGCGCTCTTGTACGTATTATTTGTTTTTAAATAGATGTGAGCCGGATAGCAGTTAAAAACATATTTTTCAGGTCCCTCTCTAGATCTGGATAATTCACGTGGAGCGTGCTGTGACATTTACAAAAATGAACCAATTAGACTCAAATGGTTTCCTGTGATCTTAACTTTTCTGGCACTTGTTTGCTTCTCTGATATAACACAAAAATAGCCCAGTAGCCAAGAAGGATTAAAGACACTTGAAATAGTTATTGTATGTCTGATTTTAAATGAGCCAAATCTCTGACGTTGTGTGGCTTTTTTTTTCTTTTCTTTTTCATCTCTTTTGTGCAGAGTGCTCACAGAGCTGGTGTCTAAGATGAGGGACATGCAGATGGATAAGACAGAACTGGGGTGCCTTCGAGCTATAGTCCTTTTCAACCCAGGTAACGATCACAATACGTTTCATTTACTGTGAAGCTGTGAATTGGGGCTTTCAAAGATGTGTGGTTTTAAAAGACCATACACTGTAGAACACTGTCTTTTTTTATTCTAGGCTCAATTTCACTTTGAACCAAAAGAATCAGCTGGTAAATCAGAATACAGCACAACTGGAGCTTTTATTAAAGTTCAAAGATCTGTGAGAGCTGTAGGGCTGATACTGTTGCTACTTATAATGAGGTAAAACAGCATTCAACTGACGTTAATATTTGCCAGAATAGAGTATGACTCATTGAGACTTGAAGCCTAAAGTGATCCTCAACACAAACTGTACATGGTGAGTATCAAACACTCTCCCTCAGTAGGGTTGAAATATAACTTTAAAAAAAAAAATGTGTTGCTTCCTCATTAACTCAGCTTGAACTTGTTTTTACAACCAGTTCCAACGGTGACAACTTTCCACAGTGGGAGAAAAAAACAGTTGAAAACATCCATAGAAGCTTCTCAGATCACACCTGCAGCCTAAGCCACTTCTCCACTGCACATCGCTGTTCGAAGTTTTTTTGCCAACATATTTTCACCAAGACGTGGATCTCCACATGGAGGTTTATAGCTTCGAGAAGGACAATAGCAGGACGCAGGAGCAGTGGATCCAGCCATATGTTTGGAACAGACTGAGCATGTGGATGGAGAAGGGGATTATGCTGCAGGAAGAAAATCAATAAATAAAAACATGTCTCCACTGTGATCCTTTGTAAATGAGTGAATCTGCAGTGATGTCAGGAATGAGGAAAGTGCAGATGTTTTACATGAACCTTTCTGAAGCTTAATAAAGAGTAGTGATGCTCAAATGTTAGATGTTGGGTGGAGTGTAGTTTTAGCTTTAATACTGGTGACTCAGCTTAATGTAACATGAGAACTTTTTTTTTAGTCTAACTTTGGACTTAGGTCCAACTGTTATGGTACATATTTGATTGATGAATGAAGGTAAAGCAATGCATTCTTGTTTATTTTATAAATGACATCTTCATGTGCTTTCGATGGCGTTTTCCTTCCAAAATCTGACCAAAGAAAGTTCATGACAGTGAGTGTCACTCCTCCTCTGTATTTACACCTCACCCACATCGCACCAAAGTTTACTAAACCAAGCCATCAGTGTGACCCAGGTTTTTAATGACTCAGTGTGGGAGCCTTCCTCCGGCCCACAGATCCACAGTGGCCCCGCACACACACTGATCCTCTGTGTTCCACGTTTTGTTCAGACCACATCCAGGCCCTCCTGGCTCCGGTTCACTTCTCGGCCTGATTCCTTGTTAATTAGGGGTTCGCCAGACTGGTCTGACTGAGAAAGCAAAAGGCGGGGGCGGTGGAGGAGGGGACTTTGAGGCTAAAAAGGCCCTGAGTCCTTCCTTTCCCACACTGTGTGATCTAGTCCAGCCATTAACAACAAATGTTCATTCACTGTTAATCAATTGTGCAAAGCTTTGTTCATTAGAAATGTTAATCAATGACGTGTTTGTGTTGTTAATCAAAGTTGAGTCGTCCAGTGAAGCTTAAATTAGCGCAGCTTTGAAATTACAGTCCTAATTGGACTAACCCAGAATGTGGTGACACATGTCCACAATGAGCCTGGGAGGTTAAAACTCAACTTGTAAGTTAGTCCCTGCTCTCCAACATAAACTCCTGCAAGGTGCCTTTGAGCAAGGCATTCGACTACAGTGTAAACAGGGTAAGTTGTTTGCTAGCTTATTTTAATAGTGTAAAGAAGAATGTGAAAAAAAAAATGACCATGCATACTCATGATACATCTTTACTGTCTAACTTTATAAAAACAATATTTCATACAGGCAGGAATAGGGTTGTTGTTGTTGTTGTTGTTGTTAATGTTTTATTTTTCTCTGTCTCCACAGACTCTAAAGGTCTGTCCAACCCAGGTGAGGTAGAAGCCCTGAGAGAGAAAGTCTATGCGTCTTTAGAGGCCTACTGCAAACAGAAATACCCCGAGCAGCCTGGCAGGTATGAAACGATTGTGCACATCACCAGACTGGTGCTTAGTTAAGCCTCACAATACACACACACACACACACACACACACACACACACACACACAGAGAAATCAGACTAGGGCTCACAAATTTTATTCCAAAGAGAGACGAAAAAAGTGATCAGCAGTGATTTTCAGTATTTTTTCGTTCATTTTCCATTTTTATTTGTTACACGTCGTAGTCGCACCGTTTAGAGAATAGCATTTGAATGAAAAGATCAGAAAGCAAGTTTCAAAGGTCTGAAAATAAATAGGCCTCATGCAAGAACATTTTTACATTCT
This sequence comes from Toxotes jaculatrix, assembly GCF_017976425.1. Lineage (NCBI taxonomy): Eukaryota > Metazoa > Chordata > Actinopteri > Toxotidae > Toxotes > Toxotes jaculatrix. The sequence continues at coordinate 9,533,711 of NC_054409.1, read as the reverse complement.
TATCCTGAATCTCTCTTACGTAGTTTTTATTTTTTCCTTCCTTGTCATCAAACTCTCCTAACTGCACAAACTTGTTGTAAATTGATCGTTTCGGCCTGATGAATGCCAGCTGTTCACAATGCTGACGTTTTGTTTGTGACAGGTTTGCCAAGCTGTTGCTGCGGTTACCGGCGCTCCGCTCTATTGGCCTCAAGTGTCTGGAGCACTTGTTCTTCTTTAAGCTCATCGGCGACACGCCCATTGACACCTTCCTCATGGAGATGCTAGAAGCTCCGCATCAAATGACATAATACCATAGAGGGTTGAGGCCTCCCCAACCCTTCCAACTCCTCCTCCTCCTCCTTCCTCCCTTACATCTCCCACCAGCCCTGGATCAGGAGCAGGGTCCTTTTTTAAAATCCTGTCTCCAGCAAAGGACAGATCATGTGACGACTTCGGACGGAGAACCTCACCCTTCCTTCCTCCCTTCTCTCCTCGGCTCCCTTTGATGTGTTTCGAAAACAAACAATGAAATCATCATGTCTATGGGTCTGTTTTATACCTTGTAAAAATATATAAATAAGAAATATATATATATGGAAAAAAAATCACACGACAACATGAGCGACAGCGGACTGAAATGAGGGGGGGGACAGAGGACAAAAGAAACGTATTGAGCCATCGTTTTCATCTTTGCTGTTCCCACACCTTGACAAGAAAAAGCAGAGATGATCAGGTTTTAACGCCCACGGTTATGCTTCCAGGTATATATATATATATATATATATATATATATGAAAAAACAAAAACAAAAAAAACAAAAACGGCGATGATGTCACATTTGGACACTCAGCGTTGTGATCGGGACAATCGTGGACTCGGAGAGCCTCGGGCTGTTTAGACTTGGACCTGAGCCCTCTCTGTCTTTCAGGACTGAACTTACTTCGGGGAGAAGATACGTCTGTTTAAAGGGACTCGTCTGTTCCTGCCTGACTCGACTGAACACATCAGGTCTTGCACTAGCTGTTTTTGAGGTGTGAGCTTTCTGGAGTAGGTTCACAAGACTGCAAGTGTTCAAAAACCTCAGGTCTCTGCCCAATTCCAACAAAATACAACCATGTCTTACTCTGTTAGCACTGTGCAGCATCGGGGAGGACGACATATTGGTCCACTAATCGGCCCTTTGGTTTATGTATTGATCGATAAGGAGTTGCGAGAGCTCGTTGTGTGTACAATCTGCGCTGTTCTCTCTGCACATAGGAAAATGCTGGCTTTTGTAAATCAGCCTCACACCAGCTTTTAGGCAACACGAGCATCACTGGAGGCTCTGAAAGGCAACCAGCAGGCAACCAGCAGGCGCAGCAACTTGGAAGAACTTTTGTCGTCCTATTTCGAACATTTGGCCTTCATCGAAAACACCTCACAAGCGCTCACGACAAACTTGGATGACTGGGAAAAGTGCTTCGTCAGCCTCTGAGCTCCTTTGTGTGCCATGTCCGAACTCCCTGCTTCTCATTTCATGTGAATCTCAGCACACCATTTACACCTCCACACTCAGAAATCCCTCTGCTCAAAGCAGCGGGTATTAGCTCTTTTTTTTTTTTTTTTTCAGAACACCTCATATCTACCTGTATAGAAAGTTACAGCCGTATACAGTATTGAACTTATTTTCAGTTTTCATTTTTAACGACAGCAATGCACAATTACCTCTGTTTCCATCCCTCGGACCTTCAGTTCTTGACACTCATTTAACCATTTTTTTTTACAGAACGCGGGAGAAGTGCATGTTGTTGCAGCAGAGCCATTATTTGTTTATTTGTTTGTTACTTGGCACTTAACCTCATGACAGTGGAGTCGGGTTCCTGAACGGAGAGCTGATGTCGATGTGATCGACCTCTGAGGTGGAATTTGGCCCAGGCCCAATCAGGAACGCCCTGGGTATTGTCCTCCTCAGAGGGACACGCACACACACTCGCTCTCTCTGCACTTCTCTGGACAACCAAGTGTCATTCAAGTTGAACTGAAATGTTAAATGTCTCCATGTTATGTATAAATATGCTTTATGCCCATATTCTGCTTTTTTTCCCTCCTCTCCTTTTCTCTAAATGCTGCAGCTGCTGCAAAACTATGCATCGAGTGCATTTCCAAAGATTGTCCACAGAACGGGTGCATATATTAGTATGGCTTAAAAAAAGGTCTATTTCCTTTTAAATCAAGTGTTTGTGAGATGTGGGTCCACTTTAATCATTTCCGGGACAGGAGTAGAAACCTCATTTAGGTTATTTTCCCTCACGATTCAGATATTTGATAGTCCGTCTGTGCTGATTTGTTCAGCCCTGACTGATTAAATAGAAAACAAACAGCTATTAACCCTCGTTCTAAAGTGTTTTATGGAACAGTGGAGCATAGCGGACTTTAAAGGAGAGATGTTAGATAATAGCAGCGTATGATATGAGAAAAGGACTAAAAGAGAATTAAATTCAAGGATTTTTTCCTCCCTTGTGCATATTTACCACATTTTCATCAGTTACTGGTCTGAGCGTATGGAGTCTTGAGAGTGCCACTTAAATTTTGGTTTGTATCAGTTAATATATAATTGATAAACTTAAAAGATTAATTAGGTTTGCCTTTAAATTTTGCATTGAAATCTCAAAAAAGGAAAATAAGATAATTACATTATAAATAAATTACCAATAAGTGGTAAAAAATTTAATCACAATACAGATTTCTAAATCTTTTTTTTTCTTGCTATTCCATGTGCCTAATATATTCTTATCTCAGTTTGTTTACTGCTTTAATATTTACAGTTTCCATTTTGTGATTGCTTTTATTTAAAGCATTTCAAACGTCACTTAAAAGTAAAAATGACATCCAATCCTCAGAGCAGCAACAGGAGCTGCTACTGGCCAGTTATTGGCTTCTAATCTGTCTCCAGAGTTCACTTTATAATAGCTTTTTTTTTTCCCAATTTGTCAACCTATGAAGTCAATAAAAAATAGAAAAGTATCAAATTGTTCTGGTGCCACCATCAGGACTCCATAGAGGTGCTGACTCTGACCAAAACACCAGTGAATCACTGACCATGTGTCAGTTTTTCAGCATTGTTTGGGGCTGGTTTCACAGACGTGCATCACTGAAGGGCGTTAATCCACCTCTGAGAAACTGATCCCCAGACATCCGATGATCTTTTTCCTTATGAAAAAGACCCAGTTCAGACGCCAGCTCTGAAATGTCAGATACTGTACGCTTCAAGCAGGACTTAGGACATTTACTTTCAGTCTCAGAGCCGTTTGGACAGGAGAGAGAGAGAGAGAGAGAGAGAGAGAGGAAGAGTGAAGGATGTGGTGGAGATTAAAGAGCTGTGAGCTCCCTCTAGTGGAAGAGAAGCAGCGCTGCAACGTTACTTGAATTTTTTTTTTTCTACGAGACAACGAGACAGCACTTTCTCACAGTGTTATTATTATCATCGATGTACTTGTGGATCAGGCGAAACCTCAGTGTCTGTGCTTGTTAAAGCTGAAAAGAAAAGTAGCAATAACTTCAGTATGAACTCTCGGCTCGTTGTTTTATTGTTTACTCACCAGTTTCAGTGAGGTGGCCTGTGTTATTACTAACTATCCAGGTGACAGTGTTGACTGCCAGCTTGAGCTCAGTTTACAGTATTTATATTCTGGAAAATGATACTTGTTTGTCTGTTAAAAGAAAAAAAAAAGTGAAAATGTAATTTGCTCACAAGTCGTTAACTTAAGCGAAGAGGAACTCTGCTTTTCTTCTGTGAGACCGAGGTAGATTTATCGAGTTCTCTGTTAGAGGACGGCAGATTTTAATCAGATATTAAGCAATTAAATGTTTTTTTTCTTTTTCAACAGGGTGATCCAACTTTAAAATGAATATCCTCCTGTTCTCTTCAGTGTGATGAGGCCTCCTGCTCTAAGTTTACTGTGATTGGTTACCGCAGGTATCTTAAGCCATAAAGTGGATGATGTGGGAACTCAACCCCCCCTCCTACAAGAAATAGACAGACAAGGATCTTCTTGACTAGGTAAAGAATTGATCACCTACAGAGAATGATAACCCACACGAATGCTTTATAACATAAAGCTATATTTTGTTAATATGTATATGTGTATATATTTATAAATATATATCAGCAGATCTGTTCCTTGAGTATTTCCAACATTGAAAGAGGGGGACAAGTCTTTCAGACCAAACTGTTCCGCACCAGGTGTTCTTCAAACTCAGAGTTTTATGGTGTTTTTCCTTTTTCACAAATACCTGAGGTTTTTTTTTTTTGCATTTTGACCTTGACTTTATAAAAATTAACCTTGATCAACCAGCAGAATCGCAGCACCTCTAAACTCAAAAGAACCAGCTTCTCAGCAGTTTATGGGACCTCAAAACAAAACAAAACAAAAAAAAAAAAAACTATGAAAGAGAGAGAGAGAAAAAAAATAAGGTTAAGTCTTTAAACCCTCCAAACTGTGTGTGTTGCTTGGCAATTGTATGTTCAACAAGTGTAATCAGGAAAAGCTGAGCTTGTGACACAATCACTGCTTTCTTTGTTGCATAGACCGTAAAATGTTCAAATTACAAAAAAACAGAAAAAAGGATAAAAAAAAAAAACACTTGGAAAAAGATCTATTTTTGTACAAAGGTAATTTTATCCCTTGCTTATGTGCTCCGTTCTTTGCCTTTTCTTCTGTGGGCTGTTGTATACATTGTGGAAAAGCTTATTCGATGAGGCAAGAGAACATTTTCCGATTGAAAATGAGAGGAATAGTTGGCTTTGGCACCTTGGTAACTGTGTCGCCTTCGCCATTTTCAACCTGTCGCTGCAAGATGGGAATGTCTTCTTTCATTATATTTTTGTCTATTTTTAAGGAGGTGGAATTTTGTCATCTGTTCTTTGTGGGTTGTTCTCTGATGTTCTATCTTTCATGGACAGAAAAAAAAAGTTATTAAAAAAGCTGAAATCGAGCTCAAGTGACGCCGGTTGATTCTGTGTGACGTTACAGATCCAGGAAGACGCTTCACGCGAGATGTTTCCACTCATGACTCAGTAACGTGAAACATACAAAAACTGGTTTTATTAAGTCGCAGGTTATAGCCGTCGAATGCAAACATATTCCACAAAAATCCAGGGTTAACTATAGAGAACAGAGGCTTCTGGCTTTGTGTGCAGAACTATGAGCTAATCATAAAGCAGACATGATTAAAAAAAGAAAAAAAAAACAAAGACAGCTAAAATAATAAATCACAGTACATGACAGTGTATTTTGTACAAATCCTACAACACAAAGTAACTGCATTTGGTCACTGTGGTAAACTGTAAAATATAAAAATTAGAGGAGAATCTTTTGTAGAGGCAGGATCTCAATTCAATACTCCAATAGGACTGTATAAAAAAAAACCCTTTACATAGTTTTCTTTTAACTGTCAGGGTATTATAATATGTGACAGCACATTTTCTTTAGGCGTATTTTTGAATTAGGTCCTGAACTTCCCATGCTCCACGCTAAAGTCAAGTCCTGGTTTTCAGCACAGTACTTACAAAATGAGAAAACATACCTCAGTATGGCACACAGCGCTTACTGGCATTTGAATTTAGGTGGAAAAAAAAGAATAGTAATCGTGGCACCACTTGAATAAATAATAGACAAAAAGGGCCTTAGGTACCAATTTTTTTTTAATTCAAGCTTGATGTCAAAGTCACCTCTCCACCTCAAAGTAATTTAGTCGGTACGACACAGTTACAACTGACGGATTGAAAAGGCAAAAGAAATCATACAAAGGGCCAAAAGACCATTACATTTATTGTACAAGACCAGAGGTGAGTGTGTGGGAGTAGGTATGAAGCAGTGACATCAAGGTTAATGCAGTGTTTAAAATACTGAAGCACCAGAGCATTGTTGTGAAGTATAACAAAAGTCACCAATTTCCCTTACGAGACAACAAAATCTGGCACGAGTGGAAAAAGAAATGCAGATGAAGTATCTCAGATGTGATGAGGGGGAACTGCCTCGGCTGATAGCGCGTGTGGCTGAGGCGTCTCATCATTTGGCTCTCCTTGCTGAATTTCATTACCCAAAAGCCGTCTGCATCCAGCAGGAGCTCTCTGTTAGAAAAAAAGTCCTTTTTTTTTTTCATACAAACAAAATGTAGGGAAAAAAACAAAAAAGAAATATGAATGCCCCCCCCCACAAGATCCAAGAGGGCTTAGCAGTCGCTTTTCCATAGCTTGATGGTTTTGTCATTTTCTAAAGCCGCAGATGCGATGATGTTCTCCGTCGGGTGGCAGGCGGTCGAAATGACGACGTCTTGAAAAAAAGAGATGAGAAGGAAAATGCAGCCGTGTTTTAGAAAAGCAAATGAAAGTGTTATAAACGCATTACATCCAGAGAACGGTTTATTTACACGCGGCCACAAATATCAGTCTTAAAAATTAATTTTGTCTTATCTCCTTAAGAGTCACAGAAACAAAGTAGGTCTGCCGTACCTGTGTGGCCCTGGAGTTTCTGCACGATCTCCTTCGTCTGCAGGTTCCAGATATAAACCATGTTGTCCTCCGAGCCCGACACGATCCACTGCAAGAGAGCGGCCGCACAGCTTTAGTTAGAGCTAGCATTAACCTGCACACGTCACTGACTTTCAAAGTTGAAATTAAATTAATACGCCAACTGTCCAGGTGCGACATCAAATACTAGGAAGGGTTTAATAAAAGCAATAAAGACCAAAATGATAGAAATATGGCCATGGAAATAAATCCAGAGTACAGCTGTTAACACTCACACGTGCTCATTAGGAACAAAAAGCTCTCACCTTTCCACCGGTGACAGAGAAATTTGCAAATATGCAGTACTTCTCGTTTTTATGGCCCGTGTACGTTTTCAAGCACTGAAAAGTGAAAAATGAAACATCTGAATCACAGTCAAAAATAATACCATCAGCAATAAATATGTTATTGTGTTTGATAGTAAACAAATGTTAAACAAAGTAGTGAAAAATTAAGTTATCAGGTTAAACCTGGAAACGTGAAACTGGCTCTTAATAATTCATAGTTTTTATAGGCCCAAAATTAAAGAATAATATAATAAACAATACTGATTTATACATGAGCAGTTGTCAGAGGAGCTTACTTTTCCTTTGCTGTAATCCCACAGCTTCAGCGTGCTGAAAAATAAACACAAATACAGCAGCGCCTCCGTTAAACAACATCAAAACAGTGTAAAATCAACAGTATTTAAATCGTATTCATTTCATGTGCATTGTGTTTATATAAAACTATAGATGAGGGAAGCTTATTTTAGTCTTATACTGCCCTCTGCTGGTGAAAACCATGTAAAAAAAAATGAAGCAGATAAACAACATTAATTTGAAAATAAAAAAGGAGCAGTGACTTAACACAACTGTGCGTTTGTGATAACTCACTTATCCAGTGTAGCAGCCAGGATGTATTTCCCGTTGGGGGAAAACTTAACAAATGACACAGGAGGATTGTCATCATCTAAAATAAACACAACAAAGAGAACGTGGTCAGCATGTAACTAATGACTGTATCACACATTTTAAAAGCTCATTGGATTTTCTGTCAAATTCAACAGAACCAGGTCGAGGGGACTGATGATGGTGGCCCACGTGTGCTGCACATGCTGGATGATCTTACCTATGAGTGTCTTTAGACACTGCCCCGATGCTGTGTCCCAGATTCGGCTGTGAATGTGTAAAAAATAAATAAATAATAATAATAATAACAATAATAATAAACACAAATCATGTGCACAGAACTGGACACAGAATGTGTAAGTAGAGATTTAATTCATACACATCAGCAACATGTTTTAGGTATTGTCACAATATCTAACATGTGCATGGAGAGCGTTTGCATTTAGCCTCTACAGTCTGAGATGTTTTGCCATCTTCACATTAAGCCGACGGATATGAAATGAGGATTTAAAAAGAAGTCTGTGCTCACCAAAGGCCATCATAGCTACTGGACACAATCAGGGAGCCGTCTCTGTTGAAATGAACCTGCGAGCCGACACAGATCATCACATTACTGGTTCCATATTAGACTTCAGTCTAGTAGATTCAACTAATGTTAAGAATTTTTTTAAAAAACTTACCGCAGAGACAGGATCAGAATGAGCAGGCAATGTTTTCAAACATTTCCCAGTCTTCACGTCCCATATCCTTACACTCTCATCAAACTATTAAGTGGAAAGAGGAAAAAAAAACAAAACATTTGTGACTTTTTTAGAAAACCACAGAGACATGCTTATAATGTTTGAAATGAGCGCTTTAGAAAAGGTCTAACATCTGGTTTCCATTTACTGCTTGTTTCATGCCAAAAGCTTCGTACTCACCGATCCTGACACGATGAGATTGGACTGGGGGTTGAAGTTGCAGCAGAAGACGTAGTTGCTGTGACCTTTCAGAGTTTTTAGGCATTTTCCCTGGATAAAGGAGAAGCGAGTGGAAATGTCACATTCTCTGTGGCAACAGAGGTGAACAATTACTTCTCCACTCAAAACATGAGCAGTTTTAGGCCACCGTCAGCTAACGCAGTGGAAGTAACTGCAGCTTAAATGGGAATAAAAATTTTACAACAGCAAGAAAGTGCAGATAAGAATCCAAAGAGTGTGGCTGGATTTCATTTTCATGCTTCATGAATGTGTAATGCTACAAGACACGGCGACAGGGCCTTACCAGTCACACTCTACTCTGTATTTACTGTAGTGCAAGTTAAGTTTGACAATATTGCAAAGCCGGTTATACACAACTGTTTCAGTACACGTGCTCTCTCTTACCGAGCTGACGTCCCAGATCTTCAGGGTTTTGTCATCTGATGCAGACACCAGGAGGTTGGAGTCAGAGGACCAGGCCACATCAGATATGCCCTGTGGATTCATAGGAAATAATCAAGTCACATAGCACTCGAGGCTCTGATTAGGACAGCAAGTGTAGAACGGATCTAAATAACGAATCTATGGCTACGTTGGTGTGCGCAGCTGTCTACGCATGTAAACACTTAAATATAATCCCCATCTGCAGCAGTAAAGATGAGAATCCATCAACTCACAAGTTTATGTCCAGATATGGTTTTCTCAAACTTGCCGTCGTATGCTCCCCAGATTTTGATGAGTTTATCAGCAGCTGTAGAGACAGAATTAGTGTTGATGCAGGCTCCACAATTCTAGGTTCACTATTGTAAACAGATATTTTTTTTTATTTATGTCTTAACAAAATGTCGTAACACTGCTTATTAATTGATTAGTAGTATTACTCAAAGCCCTAATTTACTTAGGTCCATATGTGGCTTAAAAGAAACATGAAAGCAAAAGTGGAAAAAGAACTCACAGGAGCTGGCGAGCCACTCTCCACTGGGACTGAATTTGACAGAGGAGACAGCTTTAGTGTGGCCCGCTAATGTGAATTTCAGGCTGTAGTTTGGCTTGGCAGGTGCAGACTGTCAATGAAAACAAAACATGACATTTAAAAACCTCCCCAGACTTGAGTAACAAGTTGGCAAGCGTTTATTTACCTAAAGTGACATCAAAGAAAAACAAAAGTATTCATTATCCAAAATCCCACCTCCAGATATCTCCTGACCCCGTCTAAAATGTAACAGAAGCTGCAGAAAACACCGAAAATATTTAGGAAATCCAAACCTTGCTTTGACTGGCAGAAGCTGATGGTACAACTGGAGGTTTTGTATCAGTCTCTGGTTTCTTATCTTCTGTTGCCATGGTGAGGAAATTAGCATCTATTGTGCACGATCCTGAGAGAGCGAAGAAGCAGATGTTGAAATAAATTATGGAATTAAATTACTTAGAAGTTAATAAGTGTTGTTACAATAACAGACAACCAGGGATAACTATGTAACAAACTGCATGCACTCAGTGTTATAATAAAAGGACAGACCTACACCCCAATATCACAACACAACACATGCTCATTCATTAGTGTTTATTGTAAATTATAAAACATATACTAAATCAGTAATTACACTGATTACTAGCGCTGGCTGGTGTCCATAATAATTAAAAGTTGTAGCACTGATCCCTCTAAGAGATTCATATGCCAGATTTCATTGGCAAAATAATTAAACCCAAATAGCCACTGGTTGCTTTGATATGTATGCTAGTCATGTAAACCATAGCAGCTATTTAACAGAGTCAGGCCGTTGCTATGCAGCCACTGGATGGTAAGTAATTTCATTAAGTGTTGTACCTAAACCAAGTTGAAAAAGATTTTTTTTGGTCTATAGTTTAATGGATATAAAGATCTAACCTGTTTTCTCGTTTAGCTATAAATTTAGCTTTTCTCTGCTAGCTTTACCTAGCTAATGCTAACATTGCTTGTTAATGTTAAAAGCAGTAAACAGAAACACGTTACACAGTCAGTCGAGGCTAGTTTGTGTTCATTTCAAGTGTTTTAACTGTAATTTCGTGTTTAAAATACAGTAAAGCAGTAAAAGGCCAATTAAACAAAGGCTGGAACGGAACCCTTCAATTCAATAAGACACTAACATCGTATTGTAGATACGGTTATTTATTTTCAGTATTTAGAATCTGAACTCCGACGGAAAGAGATAAAAACTCCATCTTATATCCAATGGTTTCATATAAGAGCTAAAGACAATCTAATCATGTAGCCGTCAGCTTAAGATTCATTGATACTGTTGACAAATTGCCAGAGCTGCCACGGAGGGGCCCTCCATTCAAACAATGAGGTTTCAGTCATGAGACGATACTCACGGGAATTTAATGTAGCTCCACGGTCAGACTGTAACTCCTCGGAAAGACTGGTAAGAGAAATGTACGTGCATTTATTGAGACGATCGTCTAAGAAGCATAAATCAGGCTGCTTGCTTCTGGATGTTTCACTGCGAGAAGGAAGCTGCGACGAGAAGCGGGGAATGTGGTGAAGGATTGCTCCTTTGCGCATGCGTGCTCCGCTTAGCAGTAACGGAAACTAATGAGGGACATTAAGTGTCAGACGGGTATGCTTTTTTCGTCACTTGTTTTCTGAAATGTTTTTATTTGGTTTTCTGACTTTGCCTATTTTTCATGTTACTAATAATACCAAATTTTTATGAGACTTATGGTAAGTGGCTCAAGATGCAAATTAGTTATACTTAGATGTGACACGTTAATAACTTCGTTTTAAATGTTTGTTGATGTTTACTGTGCCTGACAAATAACCGTTATTACAACAACAGTTGACTGCCCTTTTAACCTCGTTGCAATGTTGTGAAACAAGGATACCAAAAGCAAACAAATATACTTTAGTAAGCTAATAATACAGTCAATAAAAATGCTACCATCAAGAATTGATGTGGCTCTACACGCTCCGGTGCAGTAGGGGGCAGTATATATCTTTTATTTTGAAATGAGAGCACGTTCCCCCCCTTGGCTGCATGTTTGTTATAACCAACGGGAAACTTCTGAATTCACGGTACTAACGCTAATCTAACGGTACGCGGTGGAGCTAACCGGGCGTTCTTGTCTGGCTTTTGTGCAGCATGTAGCCTCCTCTGAGGTACAGCAGCTCCTGAACTGTCGCCCCAACGTGTCTTCATAAGAGAATAAGTTGGACGAGTTGGTAAAAACTTCAGTAGCTTCTCTCTTATGTTTCTACCTGTGGCTCTCACCTCAACCCCCAGCGAAACAAGTACATGTTTGTGTCGCCGTCATACGAGGACGAGCGCTAGGTTAGCAGCAGGGTAGCTCCGCCAAGGCTCTGTGGGAAAACTTTGTGCTGAAAGTTGGCCTCTTTAAAACAACTACTTGACCATTGTAAGCATAAGCCCAAGTAGCGAGTATGAAATTTACTCAATACGTTTAACGACCAACTGTGTTTACTTTCGACACCGAATGAAGTTAAGCTAACAACACATCCGCCTTATTAGCTTAGTTGTAGCTTCCAGGCTAAACGTTTGCTCATTCAGTTAGCTTTCCCTATAGCCACACGATGCGGTATTTATTTAACTTTTTAAGAACGTGGCGAGCAATCTATCATGATGGTAGCTTTTATGGTAACATGTTGCCATAAAATGGCAATGTCAAGGTATTAAAGCCACCAGGTTGAATGCTTTACTATTATAAACTACAGTGCACCTTTGAAGTAAACGTTTCTCTGTCCGAACCTTCAGCAATGTTCAGTCAAGCCATGTGTTTCACCTGACTTCTTATTTCATTGAAATCAGTATTTCATCACAGTCTTTCCCCACCTAGAGAAAGCTATTACTTAAAAACTCCTTTGTCATTAGAATAGCAATAAACAAGTAGAACAAACATTTCAGACACCACCAATGATACAGATATACCTTGGCTTGTCTAAAAAGTAAATAAAAACACACGAATTGATCACAGTGGTTGTAAAACATGCAAACATGGATGCACAGCTCAGAATCATGTAGCTGTATATGTGGAGAACCGCTAGATAAATGAGTTCATGTGAGCAGTTCAAAACATTTTTCAGCTGAAATGATGCTGTATAGTATTTATCTAGGTAAACAGACAGTTTACTTTGGAGTTTTTGTCTCTGTCCACACCGTTGGGTTCATGTCAAAACATTTGATCTGTCAAATGCATTCCAACAAAACTCATTCAAACATGCTCACAATGGCCAGCACGGTTTTTTCAAATTAGACTGTACAATTAGGAGAAAGGTAAACATTTCCCCATGTTTACATGTCCATGTGTGCTGGGAATTACCGTATGCATTAGTAGTGTTGGAAAAAAACTTTATGAAGCACAGAATCATTAGGACTTGTGCTGAATCATTTCAACACAGCTGTTGAAAATGGCTCATTGTTTGGAAGGTTTGACACAGTCTAAAAAGACGACATCTGCTGCCAAATCGTTGTTATTGCATTTGTATGGATAAAGAAAATCTGAGAGCATGATGAAACAGTGAAAATACATGCGGTCTTAATGCCTTTATTATTTATATAGTTATTTTGTCGGATAACACTTGTGTTATGAAAAGTCATAAGTAGTAGCTTACATCTAGTACTCAGAACCAACACAACACCTGTTCTGTGTGTGATGTGCTGTGATACTTGTGCTTTGAAAGATCAAATCAGTGTTGTGTAGTCTGCTTCGAATGTAACATCACAATGCTGTACACAATAATAAAACCTTACATTAATGTCTCTACATAAGTTTTTCCTAAGTTTAGTCCTTTGGGGCATATGAAAAAAAATGTTTCTTTAAAGATGGACTCTTTATTCAAAAATATCAGCTTTGGTGATTTAATTAATTGTGCTCTGTTTATTTTTGTGTTTGATTTTAATAAGGCTCAAATTAGCATACAAATCTAACAGTGAATCAGCCGCAGTAGTAGTAGTAGTAGTAGTAGAAGACTTGTCAGCACAGGCGGTTTGTTTTTCTCTCACCTATCACACTATCATAACATATTTTTTTAATTATATATCAACAGGTCACCTTCTGTGATATGAAAACTTTGTATGAAGTTGACTGGTGTCCTCTCAGAGCTGGTGAGCTTCAGAGCTACAGAACTGACAGAAGATAACAGAAACCACCAGAGATTGTGTTCATCTCTTGGATGACCAGTCATTTTGGCCGCCGCCATCATGTCAACAGAGGCACACTCAGATCCTCCGCAGGTTGTGAATCCTCCGCCTCCTGAGGTGACCAACCCCAACAAGTCAGGTCGAAGGACCAACCAGCTGCAGTACATGCAGAATGTAGTGATCAGGTCGCTGTGGCGGCACCAGTTCGCCTGGCCTTTCTACCAGCCTGTCGACGCAGTCGCTCTTGGACTACCAGTGAGTAGTTTGAAAATGTTGTGTGATGTTACTGTGTATGTATTTTAGTGTGTAGTTTGTGTTTGTTCATTTGTTTATGAGGACAAAAACAAATGAATGGGATTTATTTTTGCTGCCCTGATGTAAGTCGTGGTTATTTTCCCAGAACACTTGTGATAGACATCCTTATTGTTTGGAAGCATTTGACACTTGAGATCTTGACCTGCCTGAGACTGCCTCTGCAGCGTTGCTGTGTTCTAAGATCCCAGCAAATGAACCCGATTAATCCCATGTTTTATAAACTTTGACAATAAGACTGAAATTGTGGTGAACTTGGAAGTGATGAATGCAGAGAATGTGCACTAACAAACTCTTCTTCATCAGTCAAACCATGGCAGATCCATTTAAATTGTAGGACAAAAGCAAAAAAAACAAGATCACACATTGATTCTTTTTCTTAATCAGGATTATCATACGATAATAACGTCTCCCATGGACCTGGGAACCATCAAGAAACGACTGGAGAACAACTACTATTGGAGTGCAAGTGAATGTATGCAAGATTTCAACACTATGTTCACCAACTGCTACATATATAACAAGGTGAGGAGCTTCATGATTGGAAATTCATCACGCTGGTTAGCCTCGCAGAAAGTTGATCCTCACAGATTTCCCTCTGTCCTCCAGCCTACAGATGACATAGTGCTGATGGCCCTCGCCTTGGAAAAGATTTTCCTGCAAAAAGTTTCCCAGATGCCTCAAGGGGAAGTGGAGATTTTACCTCATGCAGCCAAAGGGAAAGGCAAAAAAAACAGCACTCCAGGTAATGAACTATTACTTGTATGAAAGCTGGGCAACTTTTCTACTTATCTCCATTAAAAAAACATATATTTATTTTTCAAACTTTAGCATTTTGCAATGGTGCAAAACATTGTATTAGTTAAGTGACACTCTGCTCGTCGTTTTTTTTCTGTCTGATTGAATTGCTGCTGCTCAGGCCTCCAAACTGTGTTTTCTCCTCCTACATCGTCTGCTAAGGTTTAATTTAATGTTGTACTCACTGAAACTGGGTCTTTTTCTCATTCCAGCTGAATTAAAATGCAGTTGTGAAATGTATGTGGCAGTTAACATGGTAATTGTGAGTGTTCCTCATCATTTATGTATACGTTATGTGTTGATGCTTGTACAAATTCACTGCCCCTGAGAAAAAACGGTGTGTGTGTGTGTGTGCTTCTCATAAATCAGAGCGAAGAAAATCAGCAACACAGAAAAATGTGTTGGCGTCCATTTAGTGCAGATTATTCATAAACGTTAGTACATGCAATACCATATACAGGCGGCAGTTAAATTTCTGTCACGACTTTTTGCCAGAAAAGACAAACAAGGAAAAAGTGGAAAGATCTAAAGGCTCCTTAGATTATTAAGTCTAACAAATGTTTTTGTGTTTTCCCCTTTTTGAATTTGTGTTAATACACATATGCAGTTGAGCAGGATGGAACTGTGCCCACATGTCCTTCAGCGAAAACACCCACAAAAGTGAGTCACCATTTGTGTCTCTGTCCTTCAATCATATTCATTTAAACTGTGAAAGCATGAGGAGAATTTTACCTTATTGTGGTGTTTTTTGTACCAATGAAGAAGAAAGTGCTGAAAAGGAAGGAAGTGGATTCCACTGATTTGTCCTCAGCAGTCATAACCAATTTGAGTGATTTATCAGAAAGGAAGAGGAGACGTGAAAGTGCAGGTCGAGCCGTCGATCCTTCCAAAGGTGACTTTGAAGAAAAGGAGTCGTCTAAACGAGAAACTGAACAGGGCGGACTGAGCAAACAGCTCAGGTACTGCAACGAAATCCTGAATGAAATGCTCTCGAAAAAACACGCAGCCTATGCCTGGCCTTTCTACAAGCCCGTCGACGCTGAGGCTCTGCAGCTACATGATTACCATGATATCATCAAATACCCCATGGACCTCAGCACTGTTAAAGTACACATATTTATACTTATATTTACACATGCAAAGACATTCTGTCTATTCTTCATTTTAATGTCTTTGCTAACCTCGAGATTCATTTCACAGAAAAAACTGGATGGAGGAGAATACCTGGATGTGCAAGGTTTCGCTGCAGATGTGAGATTGATTTTTTCTAACTGCTACAAATACAACCCTCCACATCATGATGTCGTCGCGAAGGCCAGAAAACTTCAGGTGTGTTTTGCATGATTCAAATTGCCATTTAAATAGTTAATTTAAAAGTTTTTACTGGTTCTCTAGGCTCAGCTTTCCATTTCACTCAACTCACTGTGTTTGCTTCAGGGCGTGTTCGAGAAGAGGTTTGCAAAGATGCCAGACGAGCCTGTGGAGCTGAGTCCATCAGTGAACGCCGTGTCCGCCAAGAGTGCGAGTTTCAGTGGGATAAGCGGCAACATTTCCTCCAGCGGGGACAAATCAGACTCAGCAGAAGAGCGTGCCACCCGACTTGCTCAGTTGCAAGAACAGGTGGGTGCAGAACAGGTGGGTTCCTGCATGGTTCTCTATATAACAAAGGCTTTTCATAGCCTCCAAACACGTTCATTCATTGACCTGTTACCTTCCGTACAAATGCTTTCAGTTCAAACCTCTCCACACAACAAATCACTGAAGTGTTTGCTTTAATTCCTCATTAGATGAGAGTTTTCTGGAGCCAACAACATGTTTTGTAGTCAGCTGTTTCAGTTGTGCCCATTAATCTGCCAGCGTGTAACTGGCACCACTCAGTGACACCCCCTTGTCTTTATTCTTGCTTCTTCACCTGCTCCAACTTCCCAGCACACAGATTCTTCGCTTTCTTGGTGCCGCTACTTTTATTTTAATATTGTCACGTGGCCCCGCAGTCACCCTTTTCTGTTGACTCACTGCCTAGCTTAAAGCTGTTCATGAGCAGCTTGCAACACTCTCCGAAGCACCTGTGATTAAACCAAAGAAGAAGAAAGAAAAGAACAAGAAACAGGACAGCAGGCAAAATAAAGACAGTACAACTTCCAAAAGTACTTCAAATTCCAGCTCCAGGTATGACATGTAACACAACTGAAGAACTTTACTTACATAGTATATCACCTCTATAGAGACGTTTAACTGCTTTGTCTTGGATTTCAGGCCGTCGTGGAAGGGAAACAAAGACTGGGATTCAGACGATGAATCTCTGCCGATGACGTACGACGAGAAGCACCAGCTGAGCCTGGATATTAATCGGTTACCGGGCATGAAGCTGGGCCACGTGGTTCACATCATTCAGACACGAGAGCCCTCTATGTGTGACTCCAACCCAGACGAGATTGAGATTGACTTCGAGATACTGAAGCCGTCCACTCTGCGGGCGCTGGAGCAGTATGTCAAGTCTTGTCTGTATCAGAAGTTTAAGAGATTTCAAAGTAAGTGCGAAGCCTTTCCACTACCTTCCTTCCTGACGTTTGGGTTTACTTGTTAAGGTGCTAATAATGGATAGAATTTAAATGCTGTGATCTGTGACGGTCCTTCCTTTACTTCTCTTCATCCAGAGAAGAGCCGCCAAGCTTTGTCTCATATCATCGGCAGCAGCAGTTCCTCAGATTCTGCCACCAGCGGCTCCAGTGACTCCAGTTCAGACAACAGCGACTTGTGACGACCACATTGTTTTTATTTATTTCTACTGTTGTGACCAAAAGAGAGTTCTTCAATAATGTTAAACATGTTTATTTTTGTATTTGTCGTATGTTTACTGTGTTGATAATTTAACTCGCCACATAACGTTTTTGTATTCATCGTGGCTTTTCTGGTTCTCTTTCTTTATAAATCGCAATATCCGTCACCGGTGTTTCTTATCAGACACTATAAATCCACAGCGCAGCCGGATGGCATTCTGCTCGGGTTAGGGCGCATTTCATAAAATCTGAGCTTCAAACCAATATCCTGTTTCTGTCCTCCTTTTTTGTCCATACTGTTTAATTAAAGGGCTTCTTTCAAATGCGTCACAGAAAATGTAGTTGTGTTCTTTTAATCATCCAAGTGTTGCATTAGACGGCTCTCAGTAGCAGCTGTTTGGTCTGTTAAGTCCATCTTATACATGTAAAATTAAAAAAATATCTGCTGTAGCATAAGAATGTAAACATGAAAGGTTAAAAGGGAGCAATTTGAAAGGCAAACCGCTCGTTCTGTCAGTGGTATTGTTTGTGCTTTGAGAGGTTGCTGTGTCAAACATGGAAATACAGGCGTTTAAAGAGGACACACCGTGAGGTGCAGATCACCTGATAGGACCAGGTGTGAAAATGTTGACAAAATGTAAATCACATGACCAAATCATATATCCTCAGAATCAACATGGTGCTTTGGAATCAAATTCCACCAAAATTTAATTTCCCAAAATGTTATTATAGAGTATATAATATTAAAATGCATTTTATATTATGAATAAAAAACTAATGCATTGTTTTCTACTTACTCTTTTTGATAGTGTTCTTTTTTTCAGGCTCTGGTCAGAGGGGAAAGTTCTTGTGTGTTTGTGAGTATAGACTAAACTGTGGTAGAACGTATTTCTTCATCCAACAGTTTAACAACTGATTAACAATAACCTTTGTAAAGAGCTACACCAGTGTTTAGCAAGGTGAAGTCAATTTTCCTCTAAATTACATACTAAATACTTTCAGCATGATGTCGTGTTTTAA
Source organism: Toxotes jaculatrix (assembly GCF_017976425.1). NCBI lineage: Eukaryota > Metazoa > Chordata > Actinopteri > Toxotidae > Toxotes > Toxotes jaculatrix. Next base: position 9,515,282 of record NC_054409.1, on the reverse strand, counting down.
TTGTGTTTTCCTTCCATCCAGGCTCCTAAATATTGTGGAATGAAAGTCAACTTGCAGAGACTTGAAACTTGAGTTCAGTAATCCATCAAACTGAACATTATGTCTGCTGGTATTCACGTCTCCTACATTTTTACTGGATGGTAAACGCAGCTGAGACCTTTCAGATCACTCTGCTCTAATAACCATGAAGCTGTGGAACGGCAGTGCAACTTTGAAAAGAGTAAGAGCACAAAGTGATGCTGATTGCCTAACTCATATTTCAAGTCTCAGCAGTCAGGTATTTCTTAATTCTGTATGAAAACAACCAAGCTGGGCCTGGAAAACTATATTCAAAACACAATCTAAACAGCAGGAATGTAATTTGTAGTAAATGAACCACAACATGAAAAACACTAAGGGGTCCTTTATGTTATTATGTTATAACTTCCAGCTGTTTTGAACTATGTGGTTGCTGTTAATATATATATATATATAAAGTGAGTTTTAAAAGTTGCTCTAACAAAATGTATTTTTCTTCAAGTGCCCTCCATGCAGGCCTTTTTGTTTGTTTGTTTCTTATCTTAGCAGTGAATGACTTACACTTGTTTATACAGCCTGCTACATAAAAATGGAACTTCCTACTTACATTGAAAACAAGAGGTCACATTTCAAAGCTTGTTAGGTGTGGGAAAAAAACAAATATTTAACCTGTGTTCTAACCTGGAGAGAGGCTGCTTTTGTTAGGTCTATTTTCATGCATAATAAAAGAAAAAGCTCAAATGTTGCCTTGTGTTTATTTATCAGAGCAGGTGTAAAATACCCTTAATATTATGCTCTTTAGTGAAGAGCACCATGGTGAAAGAAAGGCATCTTGCCTGAAACCCTTACTCCGCTTTCAGCTGGCCTGCCAACTGCTCTGCAGAAACTGGCACATGCCCAGAGCTGTCCGGTTCAAACAGCTGGTGCCTCCACCAGCTTACGCTCCATCAGATCACAGTGCTTTGCCTCTTTCAGCGCTGGACTTGAAGCACTGGATCTGTGCAGTCGGGGGGCGGGGGGGTTATATGAGAAGCCTGTGACAGTAAAGCACTGACAGTAAAACATATTGGCAGAAAGAAGATAAAATCAACTGGACAAGGTGGATGTTTGTGATGAAAAACACTGCTTGTGGTTTAGTAATCAACCAGAAGATGGCCATCATGCACCATCCCAAGCTTTACAGGGATTACTTAACATAGTATCCCTTTTGCATTGAAGAAAATCCTGCAGTTTGAATGGGTTATATACTGTGACTTATGACCTGTGCATTTCTTTTTTAATCATTATTTCAATGAATTTCAGTTATGTTACTGCTTTTCATAAGAGACATGAAGTTTAAAAGACTTTTCCTCGATAGAAGACAACTGAAAACTATGTTAAGGACAGAATAGACAGGATACATGATTTAAGTTCCTAAGCTTATGAACGTTCCAGCAGCCTCCGAGCCCAGATTGCTGTCTTTGCACAGCTTGTGTATTGCGAGGGAACATGCTCTTTGTGACCTGCATTCCCAGTCATGCGACATGGAACATGCCACCCAGCGGCCCCCAACAGCCTTGGGGCTTGATTGATCAATGCCATGACTTCAGTGACAACTAGTCATTTCTGCCACTTCTGGCCATCACTCACAATGCATGAATCCAATATTAAAAAGACCACACACACACGCACGCAGGCAGGCAACTCTCCCTACACATAACATAAGAGACTGGGTTTGCTTTGATTAATGGATCTCTGGTTTTCATTTTCACTACCTCGTAGGAGGAACATTTAAGGGGGGAAAAAACGAATAGAAACTCAATGAATGTGGCTTCACCATGTCCATTTGAATCAAGGTGTGTAGAATGAACTGCACATGCATGCACTTCTGTTCAGCTAAACGATTTATGCTAATGTGACATATCAAGAATCTTAATTGCAAATTAGCTGATAATACAACTGTTCTCAGTGAAGTTCTGTTTTAATATATGTTCGATTTGTAACATGTATGGTGCTTATTAATCTGTTTTAAATACATTACTTATCCAGGAAGAGATTTTTGCTGAGGATGTTGTTTTGCAGCTCTGCACTGCATCATGTTCTCATGCAGTATAGACTGTTCATATATATGTTCACTTCTAGGAGCTTCCCAGGACTACAAGCTTATACTCAGCAGTATCCCTGAATCGGCTAGAGACTACATGCCTTGCACAAAGGCACTCCGATAGTTGCTGTTCAGGGACAGGAGAGCATTATTTTTCCCCACGTTTGTTTCGCAGCCAAGAGGACTCGACTGTTTTTAACTCCTTTAAACCTTTATTCATCTAAGTGCCGTGTGTCCCCACTCAGATTTATTCTGCCGTTCTGGCAATCAAACCAGAAACCTTCAGGTCATAAGCCTGTTGGTGTAACCTTTCGGCCACCACTGTCTGTTCCTTCATCGTTTAGCCCACAGATGCCCCCTGTTCCATGTGTTTATACTCTGTGTATTTTCCTTGAATGTTTTCTGTTGGTTTTCAGTAAAGTGCAGGGAGGAATTAAAGTAAAAGCCATAACAGGATATTCCAGCAGCATCTAGCTGAATTTGTCTGACCTTCACTTATCTGTCTAGACAGGATTTACAGCGTACACAGGCGCTTCGTTTTTCACAATAGTTTTTCGAATTGTATACAGCTTCACTACGTGAACGCTAATCAGTGAAACCACAGTCTGGTACTGCTGACAGCCACAAAGTTCTTCTTAAAACTGCAGAGACTTAAGTCTCCTATCCGAAGATATTAACAAGTAACATGCTTTCTCCAAACTCTCAGCTGTAACTCTCAACTTGCTGTGGAAATGGCAACACGGTTCCCCCTGGAAAAAGACCCGCTTAAAGATTTATAAGCCATATTTTAGGCTGATGGGGCTGTTCAAAAGGTCTTTAAAGGTTAAGTGATCTCAGGGCTCCATCGGCCAAGCTCAAGAACCATTTGTACATCACAGAATGCATCGTGCAGAGGACATTATCAGCAGCCATTCACCCAGCCCGTTTTTATACGCCCCAAGATTACAGAGTTTGTCAGAGTCAAATTTATCTTTGACTCACAACAACCGTTGAAAGTCAAGGAGCATAACTCAGAACTGGTTTCAAGACCAGGGAAACCTGAAGGGATGAAATCTCCAAATGTCCACATACTGCATGTAAATGCTCGGTGGATAAGGACTGTAGGTTTTTGGAGACCTTATCCTGAAGTCCAACAGCACCTAAGGCAACTAATCAAGCTAGGGCTTCATCATTCATTAAGCCCTGGGGCCAAGAGGCTTGAGGTGAATAGGGGAATGCACAATCAGTACTCAGAACCTATAACACAGGCGCTCTTTGACTGACTGACCGCATCAATATTTGCTGTAAGCGCCAGCAGAACCAATGAAAGAAAGGTGGAGTTTATAGATGAAGCGTCTACTCTGCAGTCAGAGGTGTCTCTGGGGCAACAGGTGCATAGAGCAGAACGAAAATAGCAGCTTTCATTGTCTCTGCAATACACTTGCAATTAATAGCCCCAGGGTCCCTGTCTTTGGTGTATTAGCAAGCGGAGACAGCAAAAGGTGTCAAAAGACAGTCACCATTTTGGTTACGCTGCTGTAATTCTGTCACATCATTCTGAAAACACCTTGTGTGTTGCATCTCTATGCCTTCTGGACATCCACTGGTGTTTTGTTACTTGCCAGTCCCCACTGGTAGACAAGAGACAAAGAGTCCACAATATTCATGTCTGCAGAGCTGAAAGTGGCTGTTTGAATCCTCCCTTAAGCCTGCATGTAAGCCCATGCATGCATATTGATGATTTCAATGTGTCCACTGTGCATAGTCCTTACGTATGGATCCTGCTTTGCAATGGTTAAAAAAAATATCTTCTTGTAGACACTAAAGAAAAGCACAGAACCTCAGACTTTGCTCTGCTGTTCTGTTTTATGCTTGGAGATAAATTAGCCAAATGTGTTATATCCCTGTGGAAATCTGGAGGTGGGAAGAGACAATGATGATTGAGTTAGGAAAGTAATGAGACATGACCAGGAGGATTTAACAAGGAACAGGTGGCATATTGATGTTAGTGTTAATTAAGTGATTAAGTGGCCAGTTGTGATTATTTTATTAGCAAGGACCGACACTGGGAATCTAAGGGAGAGGAGAGAAATCGGGAAAGTAAATGTCAAAGAAGTGAACTAAATAAAACCCAAAGTGTCTAAACAGCAGTCAGCAGTTGGCAGGCGAGCTAAGCTGATGTGTCAAACTTTTGCTCTCCGCAAACTCCTGAGGGAAAAATCTGGCACTATAGCAGCTAAATGCTCAACAAGTTGCCAACTTTATCTCCCATTTGGCGAAAACAGCTGCCTGTTAAAAATTAACCTTTTGTAAAACTTGCTCCGCAAAGCATAGAGAAGGTCGTTTCCACAGAGGACATTTTAACTTGTAACTCGTGGTAGGAGGTGGTTCTGTACTATTCAAGTGCCACAGTAATTCATAACAGTGTGACAGTGAGTGAGCATGTACAATACCAGGACCCTGAAACCGAAGCAGCTACATGGAATTCAGCAAACATTCATTTTATTACTTCTGTAAAAAAAAAAGTTATTTTCTGTGTAGTGTGAAAAGAGATTTTATGGTATCACCAAAAAATGACAGGAATGATGGGACAAGCCATGACAAGCCTATCACATTTTTCAGTGGCAGAGTATAGAGAGTGTTTCCAACCATGGCAGGATCTGATGAATCTGGATTTCTGCTGAGGCACGCAGATGGTAGGGCCAGATTTTGGTGTCATGAATCCAAGGATCTAACCTGGCTTGTGTAAATAGTCCGGGCTGATAGAGGTGGTGTAATGGTTTGGGGAATGTTTTCTTGGCAAACCTTTGGCTCCGTAATACCAACCAATCACAGTTTGAACGCCAGAGCCTATCTGAGTGTTGTTGCCGACCACGTTCATCCCTTTATGGAAACAGTTTACCATAAAGGAACACAAAGCAAAGGTCACCTTAAACTGGTTTCATGAACACGACGGTACGTTCAGAGGCCTCCCCAGTCACCAGATCTGAATCCAGTAGACCACCTTCGGGATGTGGCAGAACAGGAGACTGGCAGCATGAATGTGCAGCTGACAAATCTGCAGAGATGATGTGATGCAGTCATGACAGTGTGGACCAGAATCGCAAATCAAATCATCTTGAATCCAAAATAAACAAAATCTGTTTACTGTATCATTAAATAGATGTGGTGATGAAATCACACTGTCCCATTTATTGTCCTCTGCCTGCTTTCTGGCTGCTTTCACCACATCTATATTTATGTCCCTGATTTTATTGTCACTGTCAACAGGATGTTGCTATAAAAGATCATCTATACTCAGCCAGCTCAGCTCTTAAAAGTTAAGTTTAAATACATTCAGTTTAGTTTCATTTTAGATATTTCTCTCAGGGGTAGCCATTAACATTATGTTCCTGTCAGTGTTCTCAGTAAGGCATATCAGGCCAATATAGCAAAAGAAAAAAATCGTTCTTTTATGTGAACCATTCAGGCGTGGCCCGTCAGTGTAATCTGAGTGGTTTGTACATCTGAAAGTGTGTGTGTGTGCATGGTGTTGTTCATAATTTCATTAAAGTTGCAGTGATACAGTGATTATGTATTGTGCTTCCATTATGTTTGGTCTTGTGAGAGACAGCAGCTATCATGCAACATGCCAAAATGCTACTCAGTGGCATCTTTTTGTTTTGCCGCACTCACACCACAAAGACATGTTCTCTTCCACACCAGCCAGAAGCTTGGTTCACCGTCGCACACCATTTCCAATAAAAAGAAAGAGGAATATTAAATGCTCTCGTTAGCTTAGCTTGCAAACTTCATCTGTTTTGGACTCTCTGGCTCTCCATCTCCTCAAAGGTCATGAGAGCTTGCTGTTGGTCGATGGTGCACATTTGTGTGTCAGACTTCACAAAAGTCGAACTTTACGCAGAACATTTCACGCAGATTGATTTCGTCTCCTCGAGCTGATCCTCTGATCTTGCCGATTCCACTGGAATGAATTGATTTTGGTGTTTTAAATCCTGGTGTGTCCAGGCCTTCAGACCCTCACTTCAGGGTAAACGCACATCTTTCACACTCCACACCTCCAGTTTATGAATCGAGCTTTTCTGTTCCAAATGTGCACTCTCAGAGCCCAAGCTTAGACGACCCTGATGGCATCATCAGGGGTCACTTTCTCAGACTTTATAAAGCTACTCCAGAGGCACAGAATACATTACACAACTGTTTTCACAGGCTGAAAAGTATAGGCAGATTTTGACATATAAAAGTTGGTTTTATTGTGTGTTCATTGTTTGAACTGTCCCTTTAATTCCCTTGCGTCAGTAGCCCCGTGCAAACTGCGCTTCGTCCGTGAGAGGGCGCAGCCACCATTCTCAGCTCAAAAATATTCCCTGAAACTCACATTCTTGGGAGTATGGAGCCACTTTAACAAAGTGTGGACACACTATCCAAGTTTTTACCTTTTGCATGAGATAATCAGCACGTGTGTGTCGAGCCCGTTCAAAGCACCGAGGTCAGCACCGAAGCCCGAACCCCGGACGCTTTCTCCTCACATTTGTGCAGCACGGGTCGGGAGTTTGGGACCGCTAAACATCTCCGTCCGAAAGGGAAACGAGGAGACAGAGAGAGAGAGAGGACATGAACGGAAGGGTGGCAGAAATCACAGAAAGGCAAAGCTGGGTAAACGCGTAGAGCTATTTTGGGCGTGCGTAAAGGCGCGAAGCAAAAGTAACATTAACCGGATAAATGTAACCTAAACGCGGATTCTTCCTTCTTCTTCACTGGACATGTTTCCGCGGCCGCAGAGGCGATGTTTAGATTGTGTGGTGGGAAGAGGGTGATCCTGGCGTTGTGGACACGCCGTTCTGTGTATCATCTCCTTTTCTTTCCCTTTTTCCTTTTAAATTTTGCTCTGGAAATTACGGGAAGCTCTGGTTTTAGACGTTGAACTTGTGAGGAAACGTTAAATGCAAATGCGGTAGGTGACCCCGGACTTCGGTTCAACAGCCGATCAGACTTGGAAACGCTGTTTTTCGTCCACATCGTGTTGTAGCTCGTGCTGCGTTTGGTTTTTATCTAAACGTGAGACACCAGTGAAGTCGATACATGACAAACCGCTGCATCCAGCTGTTTTATTTCTAACCCCTCTATTATTCACGCCTTTTTTTGTTTTGTTTTGGGTTTGGACATGCGGAGAAAAGTTTTTGAGAATGAAGAAGGTTCCCTTAGCCCGTCTCTGTTTTCTGATCACATCGCCGCCGTGTGCTGAGCCCGATTTGATAAAGCGCTGCTTTTATTTTAGTCATTTTCAAGCTTTCAGCGTTTCCACGTTGGGGAGACAGGAGAGCTGACATGCGTCTTCAGCTGGGATATAGTGCGGTGACGTACCGTGATTAGCATAAAGTTGTGAAACTGCCTGATTATCGAGCTGATCGTGAATGATTAAGACATCCGGCGCTGGTAGGGAACCGACCGTAGTGCCTGCTTAGTGCGCCGTGAGACGCCGCTTCTATCCCGCTGTGAACCAGTTCGTGGACTCGGTTACTTTGTGAGGAGAACCTCCGGAGCCGATATGGAAGAGTGGAGACAATGCGGGCGGTGGTTGATAGACTGCAAGGTCCTGCCCCCGAACCACCGGGTCGTGTGGCCCTCGGCGGCCGTCTTCGACTTGGCACAGGCCCTGCGAGACGGGGTGCTCCTATGCCAGATGTTGCACAACCTCTCACCGGGATCAGTGGACCTGAAGGAGATCAATTTCAGACCCCAGATGTCACAGGTGAGTCGGCCCTCGGCGTTCAACTTCAAACCGGCAGATGATGGGTTTGATTTACTCCCCCAGGCTATGTCTATGTGTGACTGTGCACACATGCTTTTATATGCATTGCTATGCTTCTTATTCACACCTTGGGATTGCCAGGGCACAGAGATGCTCCATGCGTCGCTTTGATTGTGTGAAAAACATGAATGACATTTTACAGCATCTTGTACCTGGATTTTTTTTTTCCTGCAGTTGGGCCACAGATTTTATGCAGAAACCTTCCTGTCACAACAGGCCCGCTTCTTGGCTCCAGCCCAGTGCAGATCTACAATCAGTACATCTTTGAGAATACAGTTGTTCATGGCACACACAGTAGTACGTGCTTAGACACATGCTGGGTCCATTCAGCTTTGCACAGGTGAAGAAAGGAACTATGTCCACAAACACAGGTGTTGGTTCTCTGGAAGTGCAAGGGAGCAAAACTGATCATCAGCTTAAGGAAGAGGAACTAACAATTCACCAATCCTAGGTTATTTACAACAGTTTTTCTTTACTTTGGTTGATGTTTTGCAGTAGCAGGTGGATGTGACAGTTCAATACAGAGCTGGACAAATAAATAAATAAACATGCTTGAAAATCAGTGCTTGATGGTTAAGGAAGGTTTAGCTGATACTGTCCCTATTTTTTTGGTTTAGTAGAAGCTGTGCTGCCATATGGTTGTATCAATTTAAATCCTAAGTTGTGAATTATTTGCTTTCAGACTTCACAAAGCAGCATGAGGGTGAAAAGAGAAACAACTGTCTCGGTATATGATTAGGCTCAGACGAAACATAAGTCTGCGTTGTGGTACGATTAGAGGTTTTGGATTCTGGACGTCGCAGGCCTCTGTTTCTGGAAAGCTCCTTCTCCACTTCAGCTCATTCACATTTCCAAAGCCAGTATGAGGAAGCGTCGAGTGCCACAGGAAGTTTACGTGACCACAGCAGCAGAGTTTAAGTGCGCTGTGGCGAACCTTTATATTGACTTTTATTCACCCTGAAGTCTGCTCTGAAGTACCACAGAGCCTCCATGACTGTATGGTGAAGAGTCAGGGAATTGGCGTGGCGAATGGATCACGGTTGCCTGCATGCGGAACTGTTTCAGTTGCTCTTATTGTCATGCCTGCAGAGGCCCAAACAGCTATCATACCACTGCCAATGCCCACTGACAGCACATTTGTCTGATACTCTTGGCACACCTTCCATGACCCGTTTCTGTCATAATAATGTGTGAATGTCTGACTTTCAGTCCCTGTCTGTGTTGTTGGCTGCCACTTTTTCCTCAACATTCCTTTGCTTTTCCTTCATGTTTCTGGAAATTGGTCCATCAACAGAATTTTATTTGATGGTGAATTAATACTTTAAGTCATTCATCAAGCAAAAATGCCAATTATTCTGGTTCTGGCCTCTCAAAAGTGAGAGTTTGCTGCTTTTTTTTCTGTTTTGTATCAATGTCAGTTGCATGTTTTGGGCTTTTGAACAGTTTGTCAAACAAAAAGTTAACAACATCATACCAGGCTCTGGGGACGTATGATGTTTTTTTTTTTTTTTTTTGCTATTTTTTGACATTTTTTAGACTGAATGCTTTAATAAAACCACCTCTGACAAATTAATCAGTAACAATAATTGTAGCACTCGTCTCCAGTCCTTCTCTCTCTGCCTTGTAAGCACTGGTACCCTCATCTTATCAGCCCCAGAAGCCACTGACGTCCATGATTACAAGGTGAGAGAGAGTTCTGGATGGCATGCTTTGATCCACCCACTAATCCCGTGCTTCCAGTCCCACAGTGGGAATCTGCACTGAGGGTGGAAGGGGTGTCCTCAGTGACAAATTGGGTTAAACAAAATCCTGGCAGCAGAACAGTGTTATGTGATTTATGATAAGGAAAAAGGTCAGAGCGAATGTGCTTTAATACTCCGAACACACAGAGTCAGTGGCTCAGCCAAATGAAGAGGAGGTGAAGCAAGGCGATTACATGATTTGCTCTGGACGAAAATTTCTCTTCCCATCAACAACTCTGTGGTGATTGATAGTTTCCGAAGTTGAGTTTTGTCTCTCAGTATGCCTTGCTGTTGCACGTTTAGTATCTTCAGATTTGTCTGGCACAGGGAGTGGGTGTTAACACTGTTTCTAATGTTGTGTGACCTGCATCAGGATGGGGGTTTTGGTATAAGAGTAACACTCAGACAAAAAGGGGTGTGCCTCTACTTTTTTTTTCTAGTGACCCACTAATTCTATCCAGTTGCTGCTGTTAGCACACAATAATCACAACAGTGCTTTATACATTGGCATTGATCCCAGTGTGTACTCCAGTGTATTATCATTGTGTTTTAGTGCCTTCTGTAGAGCTCCAAGAAAAGTTTTTCTACTGTTAATTTTATGATTTGAGATTTTAACGCTTTGCGATTTTGATGGCTGTTTTCTAACATTTTGTAGAATAAACATTTGAAAACAATCATTCACCCTAGTTGGTTTCCTCCTACAAGACATGCAGGTTATAACCCTAACCCATAAATTGCCCAAAGCTGTGAATGTAAGTGTGGTTGTCTAGTTGTATGTGTTAGCCCCGTGAGAGCCAGGTGACTTGTCCAGGTTGTAGCATGCCTTCTGCCCAGTGCATGCTGGGATAGGTCTGGCCCCCTGTGATGTTTAACAGTGACATGGAAGGGTGGATACCTGTAAGTGTGACTACACCATGGGTTCAGAATACGTAATTCAAACAAATTCATAAACATGCAGCGTTTGCTTTTAAGAAATGACAAAACTGTTTGAACTCATGGATTACACTTCAACACCGTAAAAAAGAAAAAAGTTTGGAAAACTTGAGATTTCAAGGCAACAAACTTCAGTAAATTTAGATAGGGGATTTAACTTCACTTTTTAAGTTTAAACTTTGATTTTATCCAACTGAATTTTATTACTCTTGAACTCCAAGTCAGAGTAATGTCTTATTTTACACTATCACAATTTTTACTTCTTTTTCTAAGTTGGATTAACTCAGATTTGTATTTTCATAAATTAATAACACAGGTATTTTATTTTGGCAGTCATATATTGTATCACGTATTGTCCCTCATGACAGATTTAATTGCACTCAGTTAATAATAAAAGTTTATTTAATTTAAGGTGTTATGGGTTTTTTGGAGTGAAAATTGATTGTCCTTTTATTTTTCGTTGAAACAAGAGACGAGCATGAGAGAGAATACAAGCTGCAGTTTTTACAGTGGACAGTTAAACATAATTTAGCTCCTTCTTCAGCAAAGGTGAAAGGTGTCTTAGTTCAGTCTCTGCTTGAGTTGCAGGTGTGAAAGTGTCTATAAATATTTGCATAAAAATGAGGAAGGGCAAAATCAGCACTCAGCAAAGTCCAACTGAATAAATAACGGTTGAAAATGTCTCTATTGAAATGACTGAAAAGGCGAATGTACATTCATGCATCCTTCAGCTATACAGCGAAGAAGTTATATTCATTTCGATACTCATTAAGTCATTAGTAAATTAAAAAGCACCACACTGTAAATACATGTAAAACAGTCAACCGTGTTTCTGAAGCTTTGTTTGCTGTGTGGCTCATGTCAAGGGATCAATATAGATGTTCATTTTTAATGCCAATAATGCTGATGCTAAAGAGGTGTTGTCATTGACCTGAAACATATTCATCACATCACTTGGCGGACATGGAATTTAACATAATCTTTAGTCTCGTTCTTAATAGCGAGCGTCCGTTGGCTCGAGTAAACAGAGTTCAGAATTCTCTGCTTTATCGTGGACGGGGGAGGAGGTGAAGCTGCTCTTGCAAAGAGGCTATCAAGATGACCTTCATTTAGATGGTCAAATAAATCCCTGGTTGTGTTTTTAAAGGGTAGAGAGGCATTTGTCTTTACCTCAAGGTTATAAACGGATGCTTAATGAGCACTGGTGTTTGGAGATGCTTCCGTGCTCAAAGTGTACATATCTGGAAGCCAGCGCCTCAGGCTGTATCTAAAAGACAAAGACTGAGCTCTGCTCTCTCTTTTGCAGTGTTTTTTTTCCTGTTAGTGAGGTAGTTGTGAATACCTTTGGGATGACTCAGGCGGATATGTTTGTGTGTGCTGCTGTGCTTTTGTTTCTTTATGTGTGTGTGTGTGCACACTTGCTTGCTATGTGTATGTCTGTAAGTGTGTGTGAGAGATGTTTCAGTACCTGTGTTCAGATTGAATCACTGAGCTCTCCTGCAGCTACTTGGTCCTCCATAGAGTTGCAGATCTCACACAGAGCCTGGCGCTTCCACTCACAGTAATTGAGGTTCTCCTTCTTTGTCCAGCTCCCACCAGAAATATTGGCTGCTACTGGCAAGTAACCAGAGCTGATTTGAATTAGGGTTTTTTATACTCCTTTTTTCATAATAAGACTTTTTTTTTTAAATGTAATTCTAATTTTGTAAAGAATTTCTACAGTATGTCTGTTCATACATCATATCACACCGTGCCAAAACAACAAAAAACCTAGAAGACACAAACACCTTGAGTGAAATGGGTTATCTTGTACGGCACAAAATTGAAAGTCTACCTCTTGCTGGAAAATCTGAGATGTGTGTTATTTGGAGGGAGGGTACCTAGTCAAGAAGGACTTTGAGGACCTCAAGCATCTTTCTGAGAGGATTACTAAATAGAAAAGAAGCAGGAGTCATCTAGACATAAATTGTACTTGCTTGGCAGATAAAACATTACTCATATTGACAGTGCATATAAATGGGAATTGAGCAGAATAACCAGTAACCTGAGGAGAAATAAGTACGTGTTCAGTCTGATTGTCACCTGCATTCAACTGTGTGGAACATGTGAAACAGCTCATTATGTCAAATTGTGTAATTTTCTGGTCTTGCATCTGTCCAAAGTAGTGACTATCCCACCATAGTTTCCTCCTAAAAACATCACTGGCTATGGCTAACGTGTTAGCCACCGGTTACCTGAAAGCAGACACAAAGCAGCATTTGGGTTTATTTGGAGTTAAGTTCACCACTTGACAAATTTAAATATCTTCTCTCATCTATTAGCTCTGGTTTGGTCTCTATCAGCCTTTTTGAGGCCTGAGCTTTGGCTTTGAGCCTGGCTTTTTAGCTTGCTAGCTCTTTGACATTTTTCTGTAGCTTTTTGCTAACTTTCCTGGTTGATGCTTGATGCAAACCAGGTAGACAACAATGGATTTACCACAGTGTGTTTGCTGAAAACATCGACCTACTTCTGCTTGAATTGTGTTTAATGAGACAGGAGAAACATATGCAGTAAATGTGCCACAAACCAAAACAATAATAAAGAAGCTAAAAAGCTTCACAGAGCTCTGGAGTTGTGTGGTATTCTTTGTTACTTTGGCACCATTTGTGCTTTCTCATTACAGAGTCACTGTCTGATTCAGTGTTTAAGTATTTTCCTCAACATCTTCTTTTGGTTGGCAAAGAAAAGAGATAATGACTAGACCATTTTGACTGGTCTGTACCCCTGCTTAGCCATTAGCCGTAAGTTTTTGTGGCCACTTATTTTGTTCTTCGGTATATTTAGCGACAGAGTTCGAATTCACGTATATTTCTGTTTCTTTAGTTGGCTGCACATGTCGTAGCTTGATCGCCGGTCATGCCTGTAAAACTCAAAGCCCCTTCTTAAAGAGCTTTGTGGGGCTGGAAATAAGATCACAGAGAGTGTATGAACTGGAAAACGACATGGTAAATGCCAGCCCACCTACTATTCTGAAATCGGTTTGTGACCGACGTGGGGAGGGAGATGGTTACTACTGTAGACAACCACCCACCCCTGCCTCCCTCAGGGGTAATTTAATCTCTGCGTTTGGTCTGCTGTTGACCCCGTGACCCCAGTGCCTGCCGGATGCAGGTAATACTGCTAATGGAGCTCGTTAGAGACACGTCCTGGGTTGCACAGCTGGGACGGTGCCACTGGCAGCTAATGGGATTGACAAGGAGTGAATGGGTCTAGACCGGGGGTTTCTAACCTTTTGTGTGAGGTAATCCTACTCCTAAGGTCATGAAAATCTTTTTAACTGAAACTTTTGAAATTCATGTGACTTGTGTGGTGACATTTACAGAACTGGCCTATAAACAATGTTTATGGATGGATATGGCCTTTGTTTCAACTTGTCAGTGTAAATGGCACGCAATGGGAGTGAGCTATGAGGTTTTCCAGTGGCATTTGAGGAGTTACAGGGCTGGGTTTGTCAACTAGGGATGGGTTCTGACGGCCGGTTCTGTTTTGGATCCGGCCCTAAGTTGGGAAAATACCCACATTTGTTAATATTTGCTGCCAACGAATCCCTAATTGAATCTTTCATTCACATTCTTGTACAAAGAAAGGTTGCACGAAAAAATATTTAATATTCCTTTATTCCCAGAAGATACAGTACAGTGTGTAGCAATGCATTGATCCATAAGGTAGTTAGATATATTTTTTTCTTAACCTCTAAACCTGTTTTCTCACTGAGGCAAGAGTACGGAGCAGTATTCCCAGAGCTGGTAGGAATTCAGTGTCCTTTTCAAGGTCACTTCATTAGAGCGGATGCCTTGCAGCGGGAGGGAGCTCAAACTTTCTCATGTTGAAGGGCAGTCTTAGTATCCACTTGGCCTAAAAATAAGTATTTCTTTGCAAACATAAGTAACAGACTCCCAGACCAGCAGTGAAGGTTTCAGATGCGCAGCTGCTACTGTTCAAGTGATCACTTTTTCTTGTCAGCTAAGTGAGAATTTATCCTGTTAAAATAAATCTATGCTTCAGCTGTACAAACGTGAATATCCTTAGTATGTCAAAAGAGGTGTTGAAAGGTTTCTTTATGCTTCTGTGGTACTTGCATTAGCACTGTGTAAGTTGTCCTGTGACAGCATATGAAGAGGTTAGTTAAACAAGGGATGTAACAACATATTTTACTGTAGTAATTAGTCCTAAAAATTCAAAATTAAATATTGTCATGCGACAATAATAGAAATCCGACTTCTTTGTCTTTTCTATTTATTTTTCATCTGTGTTCTCGTAGTGCTTCATAATTAGGAAAACCTCTCACTCTCATCCTCTAAATCCCACCTGAATAACAGAACAACTCTGGTGCTGCCATGTAGGTGTGAACATCTGTCCGTCTTTGCAAGTCTTTAACGCTTATCTATCTATAAAATATATCACGATGAAGTAGAGGTGAGAGAGGTGGTGAACTGAAACTACTGTTGTGTTGAATTTCTGTGTAACAAAAGAAGAAACAAACTGGACAGAAAAGTTTTAAAGCACTTTAAGAGATACAATTCTAGTGAACTACTCTAGAAAAATTCTTGTTAGACTCTGCATCAGATGCCTAAGAGGAGATGAGATGAGTCGTTGCACAAAAACACTTTCCAAAAAGGAGTTAATGCACTATAATACCCTCCAAGGAAACAAGGAAATTTTGTCTCTGTGCAGTAAATTGATTTTATGTCAGACTTTATACTTTATCCTTTTGTTTGCTCATGCACTTTTTGCTTTTAATATATAATCAAGTAGGAGTTAACATCTCACCCCCACCACCATAACAACCTGGTGTATTATATTGTATATAATATAGTATTTCTATTCTTTCGTTCTATGCTATTTTTATTCTTCTGTAAAATATTCCTTTCAGATGAATAGGGTTTGCCTCTAAGTATGGCAGAACATAAGGTTTTAGCTTTTCTATACATTCATTAGTGGGATGTCATCTCAGTGCCATAGGCTCTCATAAAATAAATAAGGACGAGGCTGTAAAAGCATACAGCTTGTGGTGTTATGTGAGAGGAAGAATGCATAGCACAGACTTAAACAGGAAAACAGTGGAGTAGTTGTTGTATAATGCAACAGTTGAACGAATCGCGTCGCAGTTGAGGTCGATATTCATTAAGTGCAAATGAATGGCTACACATATACCGCTGCGTGGGCCGTGTTTCTTGTGCAGTGGGACAAAGAAACAGGAAGTGAATTTGTAATTCAAACAAGCCCCTTTATTTCTGACTGTCTGTGTACAGTAAATACCTGGTACATCTGCATGCGCTGCGAGTAACACAAACCACAGCTACCACAAGATGTGGTAATTAAACAGATTTTAGGCTCAATGCAAACACTTGAATTCCCTCCAGACATTAAGGCAGTATATAAAGCAAGAACGTAAATGTAGATTTAAGCATGGATTATTAATCAATGCATACAATCAAGGATTTAATACTCGTTGAATAGTAATGATTGAATGCTGTGTAATGTCTTACAGTGAGTATTGTGGACCATGATGTGGCCATTTGGGCAGAAACTGAACAATCAAGGGTGGAGCATTTGATTTTAAAGAACTAAAATCATGTATGATGTTGGAATGTGAATATGTGTTAATCTCGCGGCTCGATTTGACTCACGACGGAACTAATAAACAGGACACCCTTGTGGGTGGATAGATGTTGGGAGGAATTTTATATCAGTTCTATATTATCTTCTGACAGTTGTTTAATATGCCTCAGGACAGGGCTGTGGCATACATCTCTTAAGTAGGACATGTACATGGTGGCAGAGGTTGCCAGGACATTTTGACATCATCTTGCTTGCTTTCTGTCTTTAGAGTCAGAAATTAATTTAGGACCAGACCAGAACGTGACTCAACAAGCTGGTACTGAAAACCAAATCCATGCCTTTTATCATGTGTATTTAAAACCACTTCTCCAACCAAAAAAAAAAACCCTTTAGAATATTCATCTGCCTCTTTGTCCGCTCTTTTCGCGCTGCATTCCTCAGGGAACACTGTTCATCTGAAATGCGAGCACAGTGTTTATGTGGGGAACTCCGAGTTGACCTAATCTTTCAGACCGAGACTGGGAAAATTTAAGTGATGTCATGTAAATGCAGCTTACGACAAATCTAGTAAAGAGCAGTTTAGTGTCAAGAGTGGAGAGCATTTTTTTTCCATAAGTGACGGTAGAATTACCTTTAATTCTTGCATATGTGAAAACATCCAGAGACTAGGATCACTCTGTTTGCATCCTCTCATAATAATCTTATCTAACTAACCTCTGGGGACACATTACACTTTGAGGAAACAGATCCCCCATGACAACATACTGCCAGTGTTGCCATTCCTCTAGAGTTGGACAAAGAGATCATGGAGCCTTATGGACACTGTCTGATTTCTGAAGAGGCTCCATCTGCATAGTGGTTGTTGGGGGTGATTAGCATGGGCATGCAGCGGAATGGCGCCTGACTCTTTCTGCAGCTAGCCATGCTCTGCTGGGCGCCATTGCTCCACAGAGAAACAAGAAAGGCGAGGCCACAGTCCTGTCTCTGCAGTGGAGAGCCAGATGGCTGAATCTCTCCCCTGCCGTTCTTCTCAAACCAGACCACAGAAGATCTTTTTTTTTTCACTGCTTTAATTGATTTCGACTCTTCATTTGTTAATCTGTTGCCAATTTTTTGTTTTTTTTATTCGTCCTGGCCTTGACGGGCGTCTGTCATCATCCGTAACTGTCAGTAGTGACACTCAGCTGTTGTCAGAACAGTTCTGGTGGTACTGTGGTGGAAGACTGATTGTGGCTGTTTGCTGTGGTCGGGAACAGATTAGGATCTGTATTGTACAGCGGGGAGTGGCGCAGCAGTCCCCATCCTCCCCACGGACACCTTCAACCCCAGCTGTACACACAGACACAAACACACACAAACACACACTCTAACACATTAGCAGCCTTTTCTGGGGGAAAGATAAACAGCTTCATATTTTCTCTATCTCTTTGTCAAAGGAAACGGGTAATATGCACCCCAGTGATGCACTGCCTGGTCGCAGCTAAGTATAGGAGGAGTGTTTATATGTTGCACTAGCCATGGATTTTTCTGGCCTTTGCCACAGATTCGCCACAAGAAGTGCCGATATCCCATTACTGACGCGTATTGATCATATCACATAATTGGCCGTGGAATAGGAAGGGCACAAAGCTAGGGTTACAGCATTAGACTCAATCCCGTAAAAGGCCAGTACTTATTGATCTTTTCCACAGCTCAGTCTCTTGTTAATCATGCAAACAAAGTGGAACAGCGTTGCAGGTTATAGAGGGCGGAAGAGATCATTTCCTCATGCTCCACCTTTAGCTCAGGGTGCGCTTCTTAGTGACTTGTAATTTGAAACGCTTCCCAATTGGAGATTTGGTGTTCTGTTACAGTATCTTTCAAACATGCTATATTTTATTTTCTTCACATTCATTACATCATTTAAGTTATAAAATATGTTGTGTGTACAATGTACACCTGTACTTATTTAATTGAAAATTAATTCTTTATCAGTTTTTATGAAGCTATAGCCAGGTAGAGTTTGCAGTTTTCATTTGACATTTAACAAAATAGATGAATGAAAATCATAGCAGATCAGTTTTCTGTTTAACTCATCAACTAGTCTTTTCAGCACTGCAGAGTATGAATGTGGGCCATCATAACGGGATGCGTAACTTGCTGATGTTAGAAAATACCCCACCATCACCGGTTCCAGCACCATGCTCAAGGACACTTTAGCAGGGCCAAAGTCTTGCCAGCAGGACTAAACCCAAGTTGTGCAGTTGAAGGTCAGTCTCAGAGAAAGCAGAACTACCTTGTCAGTCTGTAACAGACGTTAATTTGTATTCTGGAGGTTTCAAACAGGCCCTTAAAATTCTACGTTATTAGTCGTTTTCCATTGAAGGGAATCTGTATCTGAAATAAGCTGCCATCTTGCATACTAATTAAATCGTAATTGTCACTGTTAACAAAGGCTGTTAAAAAAAACCTACTTTAAGCTTTTATATGCTCTGGAAGTTTATCTTGCTGTATTTTCATGGCAAATTAGGAAATCTGTTTCTGGTGGATGGGATAGATGAGGAGGAAAAACTTTGGGGAGGAAAAGTGGAAAAGCCCACAGGAAACACAAATCAGATAACAGACAATTCTGAGAATGTAAATATTATATTATGACTGCGTAGAGCGTAGCAACACTGGAACATTTTAAAACTGTTAACACTTCAGAACTCAGGACTGTATATGTGTCGTCGGGTTTATATTTAGTCTGCTGTCATACATCGCTGTGTGAGGGCCTGTTTTCTTTCATTATGCAGTCGGTGTGTAACTCCTGCATAATGTAACTCTCTCTCAGTGCTACACTGCACTTTCTGTAGTCCATTTGTAGCATGTGAAAATAATCTTAGTTGAGCGTTTGGGGTTGTGGTGTGGTTGCGTTGTTGGTTTAGGAGGATAGAATAGAATAGAATGAGACTATGAGTTGATTTATTATTGATCACTGGCTTTTTATTTAACGTCCATGTCATTTACTGGCCTTGTAAAAACCTGTAGTTGTTTCAACATTTGTCAGCGCTCTCACCACTTTAGACGCTTGATTCAGGAGGTGAGAAAAAGAAAATGTTTTATTTCTCTTTCAGACAGAATTTGAATATCTCCATGGTTTTCTGTAACTCAGACCAGTTGTCTCATCCCTCTGTGATGTTTCTATAAAACAATTTCTCATAAAAGCCAGCCACAGAAAGGCAGGTCAGCTTCCTCAATTCCATTTCCCATCACAAAAAAAAACGAAAAAGTGAAGGAAAACGTTAAACCTGCCACCAGTTTGGTTTTAGCATAATGAAAGCAACGGAGTGTGAAGAGAGAAAAGCTAAACAATTTAGAATTAATGGTGGAAGCTCCTGGGGAAACAAAAGAGGAGGAAAAGAAAAAAGAAACGCACAGACAGAAGGTGGAGATGCAGAGAATCTGATTGAGAGGAAGCTTTTAGAGGCTTTCTCATGTGAAATTGAGCATGTCCCTCACACTGACGTACAGCGCTCATCTGGTTCTACACAACTTACCCTCCATTAGCAAACAAAGATTTTGCCTTAACTACACAAGACTGTGACAATAAGCAGGATTTACAGACACGGTGGTGTTGTCAGGGTTTGAAAACCTGTTCACAAACCTGTACCTAAACATTTGTTTATACTTTCCTTATGCAAACTCCTAAAAGACCAAAAAAGGCCTGATATTTTTCTGTTTTAGAAGTTGTTGGTTACAGTCCTTAAACAGGACACCTAAAAGCAGACTGTTTCCAGTCTTACCTTTGTAAATCATCCACAAATTATCCATAAACTTTGAACAGGTTGTACGTTATAGTTGGATATTAATACACTTCTTTCTTTATTACCTTTGGAAACCCTCTTGCCTAAGTAAAGCATGCACAACTCATACCCTAACAGACTCTGATCACATAGTTGGTTATAGTTTATGAAGCTGAACCCATGCTTACTTTTGGAGATCGGAGCTAGATAACTAAAACTACATAAGGTGAAGGACATTTAAGGCAAAACCTACACAACCTCTGCAAAGCAATAAAACTCACCCAGCTGAATACATTTGCAGTTCAGGTGCTTACCCAGCACATTTGCCCCAAAAGGTTATTCCTCTTCCTTGTTGTTCTTCAGCGTTCGGGCCAACACGCTCTGCTTAGTGTTGCTTCCCTTATCAATGTCAGATCGTATGATAGAGCTCACAGATAAAAAGTTTCCTTTGGAAATGTTTTACAAATCCGGAATACTGAATTGTCACGGTTTAATAATTCACAAAGCGTAGTCATTGACATTCTATTTAAGGTGTCCTGTAAACAGGGTGTTATATACAAGTAGTGGCAAATGGGGAAAATAGACTCATTCGCCTGTTTATTAGGTACGTTTTGATGTAACAAATGCAGTATATTACACCAGCCCTGCAGTAAATCCAAACCTAATGAAGGTTATAATGTTTTAGAGCTTATTTTAATGCGGCATTTCATTTTGGAGGTTGTAGATTGCACTGCTGTCAAATTGTGTTGAATAATAATAAAAGGTGTTTTGAATGTCTGCCCTCATAGATACAAATCGGATTAATAAAATATAAGAGGCACTGATGAGTATATCTGCATTCAGGCAGAGTAAGACTGAAAATAATTTCTCCTTGTTAGGTGACTGGTGTGTGATGTGTAATGTTCCATTCAGGACAATAACACCAAGATGTTGGAAAAAGCAAATCTCAGTCACAATAAAAGACAATAACGTTCATGCCGGTAAAATGCAATTAGGAATGACAGGGTTGATTTATCTTCCCGTGTCTCTTTATCTAAGTTTTCCTTTTACATTTTTGAGGAAATTCACAGCTTCCTACTTCCTGCTTAGCATAAGCAGTTGGTGGGTTAGAGAGTCAGTGAGAGAAGGAGAGAGTTGTGTAATCCCCTCCCCTCCCTTCCCCTGCACTTAGCCAGACAACAAGAAACATCTGGACGGAGAACAGAGAGTTCAAAACGCACCCATCCCCACCTTGGATGAGTCCAACAATGCTTGGCTCGGACTGTGCTCTTGGAGTCTGGACACCCTACTGTTATCCCACCAAACCCTGTGCAAGTGTTGCATTCTTATCATGACTTTGCTGATTTCTGAGAAAAACATGTGGGTGTATTCTGTTGTTGAGTGCTCGCTGTGTAGTGAAAAGTGTGTAATTTTCTTTCTCTGAGTGGGGTAAAAGGTGTTATTTTCCTCTCTGCATTTCCATCATGGCAACCTGAACCTGTTTTTTTTTCCCAGTGGTTTTAATGTTGTGCATCTTCACATTGTTAGTGGAGGTGTGTTTTCTCACTAATTTTCACATCTCGAGCTGTTTCACTTTAGGATCTGTCATTTCAAGGATAAACTCCATCATTTCTATGCCTGTAGATGTTGGTTAAGATCACAGCAAATGTCCTGTATGCACAAGCTTCTGCTGTTCTTGTGTTTTAATATTTTGAGTGCCATGTTTCAGAAAGAAGGCTCCCTATACTCATGCCACACAACATTTTTTTTTTTTTTTTTTGCTGCATCGGTGATCCCATGTGAGTATGCAGTGCAGGTGCTGCAGCCAGAATTAGAACTGTGGAATAAAGCGAGCTGACTTCTGCTTTTATATTTGCCTTTTTATTCAACTGTGTCTGTTTCAGTTTCTCTTCTTTCCCACTTGTGTTTTTGCAGCATGCTTGGTCATGGCGAGACGCAGTGGTTGGATGCAGTGGATACATTTCCCCCAAACTCAATCAATAAATAGGGCCAAACAATGAAACATTTTTAGACTCAAGTTTCAGTTTGAAAGGGGGCAATTTTCCAATTGCAAAAGATGCAGTTTACACATACATTACAAATAGTGTCTTGAGAAACAGGGGCACGCAAAAGTCTAAGCTGACGGCTGCAGATTTCACTCGTAACGACAGCCATCACCAGCTAATTTACTCAGCTGTATATAATTAATGTTAATTCTTTGAACTGGCAGAACAACAAGAAAGAAACTTGTGACTGTTGTATTGTTAAAATCCTCTTTGCATTCTGCAGTTTGTGGTATTGACACTTGGCCAAAGATGGTTTGCTCAAAGCAGATGCATAGTACATCAGTATAATTTTGATGTCTGCCAGAATAAGGAGAGGGCAAATTACTCTTTCTGTTTTCTGGAAAGGCCATCAGTCAGCTAATGTTAGCAGCTAGCTCGCTTGTTGTCAGCTGGCAGTCTGAATCAGGACCTTTTGGATTCAGTGCTGTGAACAGCTTGTCCTGTCATTCTGTGAAGCTAATGTTTCTGTTAGATTTAAGAAGCATTAGTGCTGTGACAGCAGTAGCAGTTGTTAGTCAGAGACATGAGACATTGTTAGACATGACTCACCATCTACTGTTGTGTAGTTTGCCTTGGTATATCTGGGTCCAGACCTCTGAATATATCAAACTCTGGAGCGTTTCAGGTTTTCGAGTATTACACACCTCTCAGGTTAGAAGAGCAGGGATATGATAACAGAAATAAAATACATTCACACTGAAGTTGACTTTTTTTTTCTGATGGACTGGTTTAAAAAAAAGCTTAGCATAAAGCACAACATGTCTAATACTATGTAGACCAGAAATTCAGGCCAGTAGTTTAATTTATTGAACATAATTGCAATTAAAACTACATTAGAAATGAGATATTTTCCTTAAATTGTTCCATTTTAACTGGGGAAACTGGGCGGTGAGCATGGACCATTGGGTTTTTCCCCCAGTTTTTTTTAATCAGGCATCCACAAGTTTGACCTTAATTTTTCAGATAATATTGTAGCTCTTTGTGTGCACATTTGTTACAAAATGAAACTGGGTCTTTCCCTCACTCGTCTTTTCCACCATGTATACATTAACTCACAGACAATAGGGTTCTGTCACGAGAGAAATGTCTTTCATGTCTGAAGTCTTCTGCTGCCTTCACCTTCAAACACCTTCCTCGCTGAGGTTGTAGCCTTTGGTATATAGTACATCGTGACGTGACCGTTTCCACTTTACTGGCTAACATTTAGCTGAGGGGCTGATTGTATGTTGAGTTTGACCTGCTCGTCTTTGCCCCTAGCAGTGCTCTTTCATTTCTCTCATCCTTTCCTTGTTTTTCCAATATGACTTGACCTTGATAGAGGGGTACAGGGGGAATACGGGATCACATTTTCCCTGACCGCCACCCTCAGATAGGCTTCCGAGATGATGAACTGCGCTGCTTGGTGACATTCATCTTTCCCACCTCCTCTTCCCTTCACACCTCTCGCCTCACCTCTTTTCTCTTGGTCGTCTTTGTTCCAGTTTAGATGGAGAGGAAATAAAAACCTTGCAGTCAGAAAATAGTAAAATGCACACAAGATAGAAAGCTTGTTATCAAAATGCATTTTCAGAATTCAACCAAAAGACGCTGAATGGTGTTAAAAAACATTTACAAAAACAGACAAAAAAGGAAAAGCTCCTATGATGTGTACATAGCCAACAGTATTTCTGAATAAGTGGGGCAGTGGAGCTTGATAGAACAGGATGATGTGCCCCATTAGAGGTGTGCTTCCAGTTACTCTGCACATCATATTGGCTTTGAAAGCAGTGCACAGGCATATTGCGTCTCCTAGGTGTTTAATTGTCTTTAAATGTCAGCACAAGTGATGATACTATTGGCAGATCATTACAGGCCTCGCTGGCTTCAGTGAGCTTACGTCTAACCAGGCAGCTGAATGGCACTGATGATTGGCTGTTAGGCAGAACTGATGTATTTTCTCCTGCTGGAATTAAATTTGTGTAATCATCAAGGCAGCCTTTTAGAAATCCACAGCATCATTGGAGACTGGTTTGATTGATAATTGCAAATCTGGTTTGGGCCTGTCAGTCATGCTCCTGTGTTATTTATGGGAAACAAAATACTTGACCGCAACCCAGTCAGAACCGAAACGTTATTTTCTTGCAGTATTGTCAAGGAACTGCAAAAGCCAACACGAGTGTAGTTCATGATCTTTATTAATAGTGATGAGGTTGTTTAGTTATTTGATTCTGACAGAGCACCAGAATGTTTCAGTGCTCTGGTGCATCTTAATATAATTGATGTACTAGTCTGTTAATTTGCATGTCTGGACCAGTTGGCCATGTAAATAATGGTGTTATCATCATACAGGAAATCGAGTGGTTTGTGTGGCTTTAACTGTCTTGAATTGTAGTCTCATCTCCTTAAATGGTAGTGTTCTGTGGTGTTGAGCCAAATTGTACTTTTTCTAACAGGTTTGTGCGATGGCAAGAAAAATTAAATCAGTAGTGTTGGAGTCCCAACAGAGGATGCCTCAGTCAGAGCTTTTGTGTGGAAGAACCTTTGTTTTTAGCCATGCTAGGGGTATAATGGATGGCAATGTCAGTCCCTCTGTCGGTCAGTTGGTCCACCACTTTGGTTCAGACTGAAATATCTCAACTGCTATTGGATGAATACCCATCGAATATCATTCATCATTTGTGTTCACAGAATATAAGCTTTAGGACTTCGGTGATCTTTTTTTCTTCCTGTGCCATCAAGTCAAATCTTCAGTTGCTTGGTAGAAAAAATACATTTACCTTAATTACCACATTAGTGCTTGTAAATATATATTATTAATGAATTTCTTTTTACATGCATGCAGGTCGTTAGGTCGCAGGGGTTATTTTTGGTGGTTTACTTTCACAGAGTTGAGTAAATTTAGCAGCTGATTTGTTTTTTCCTAGTATTCTCTCCACTCACATCCTGGTAGCAGTGAACACTGAACTCCTGTCTACATAAGAGGATCTTGTCTAGTGAACAGTGCTGTTCTGTAATAGGAAATACACCTTTTGAATACATGGGGACAAAATAGAATTAGTGTGAAATCCATTTCAAAGAACATCTGCATTTACAAATTATAGAAGCAACTGCATCCACAAATGTCTGTGTGTGTGTGTGTGTGTGTGTGTGTGTGAGAGAGACGTGTGCAAATGTGTTTAGCTAAGGTCCCTGAGGAGGTTTGGTTGAGGATGAAGGTTTTGTCTGTCAGCCTACATCTCTGAGATCACTAAAGGAGCTGTAGGTCGTGAGTGAGGGTTTTCAGGGCGACAAAGGGAACTTCTTCATCCATGAACTCCATGAATCCAGACAGCTGAGTGTTAGAGGCCTCTCGCCCCCTTGCTCCCCTGCTGACACTCCTGTCGTCTGTGCTTCCGCCTCCATTAATTAGAAGAGGCCTGGCTACCATCTCTGGCCAGTAGACGAGAGACTGCTGAAATATTTAACTTGAGTACTTGTACCTTACCTCTGGTTAAGGACATTTGAGAGAATATTTAAACATTTACACATGTTCCCAAATGTACAGTGTTCAAATCTGAAAGTTCTGTGGAAGGTTCAGTAGATTCATCATTTTTAGTCACGGGACAGATAAATAAAACTAAGAAATAAGACACACACACACATACTTAAATTTACCCGTTATTACCTTGATCCACATGTCAGTATCACTGGATGATTGTTCACTGTTAGACACTTCAACACAAGCGTCCTGTAATACATAGCAGCTGTGGAATTTGCTCTAGTACAACAAGCAGCTCTATCAGTTCTTCACAGCCTCGTGTGTGCGACAGGTGTACTTTTATCAAGGAACATAAATTATTATCTGCCCTACTTTGCACCTTATGAAGATACAGAGAATAAAACAAACAGAGTCGTGTGGGAACACCAACGCTTTAAAGCCGCTGTAACCTTGAAGCGCTTATTCCTAATTAAAACAGAGTCCACAAGGCGCTGAGAACAAACAGGATCCTACACAGCACTTTGTCTTCAGAAGCACAATCAAACCAGCGGAATAAAAAGAAGACATTTCCATTTTCTCATCTATTTAATGACAGGTTCCTAACGCCTCAGGACAAACGAGAGCGCACTAATGAGAAAAACAATAGGATGGCTTGCTAGACAACAAAATGTGATGGGAACACAGGATTCCCTGCCATTTGTTTTATACCGACTTTAACGATGCACTTGATTAATTGGCTATTTTGTTTTAAAGAAGTTTTAGCAGCACTTTCCTTTGTGATGCCTTCGGGGTAAAGCAGCTTAAAAACTTTTAGCTAACATCTTCGGGATAGCCGTGTTTTTGACAGCTGTGTCCCCATACAGTTGATTAAGCTGGAATGTACCAGAAAAGTGTCTCCTTCATGACTTTACTCTTCACTCCGGCATCTGCTTTCTAAATTATTCAACTGCCTGAGATCATTAGGTCTGTCTCTGGTTTGCATAACAGCGATCACAACTGTCCCTACAGCTGTACGAGACTCACATGTTATGGAATGGTCCAGATTGTAGGTTTGTTAATGATACACAAACAAACTAGTTTTCTAGGGTCACTCAAAGAGATGCTGGGAAGTTTGTTGTGGATTAGTTGGCATTTTAAAGTGGGAAGTGGGTCATCATCTCATCCCACCAAAACATCCACTCTGTCTAGACCACAGTGCAACTCTGGCCAGTTTGGACAGCCAAGTATATGTTGTCAGAAAGACTCAATTCAAAGGTGGGGCGAGAAGCAGTCTGTCAAACTGAAGGAATGGAATTATAAACAGAAAAGGGAAAAGACATGAATCTTTGTGGAGAAAAAAAAGGTATGAAGGCAGCTTCTGGCTGAGCACATGCAAATAATGTTTACTGACTGACTACTGTCTGGCAGTTAATGATATTCACGTCATGATTTCAGTTTTTACGTGATAACATATGTTCTGTGTGACTGTTGTTGGTTCTATAAAATACCAAATTAACTTCCACATTTTGTAGAGAAAGCTGATTGTTTGTGAGATGCACAATGGAAACTTTAGTGAGAGGGTTCTTCTTTTTGAACTGTTATTCCCTATTTCATTAGAATCACAAAAAGAGAGTTTGTACATGTGGCACAGTTCCAGCTGTCAGGACTGAGTGGTTGAGCAGTGACCGAACACTGTGGCAATAGTAGTGTAACAAACAAACAGAATTTTGCGTAGCCCCTTTTCACACTTGAAAACACCTGTCGTGTGACACAGAGTGATGGGTTTTTAGTTTTGGAAACTTTCAATAACTGTTGGCGCCTCCTCCCCCCACCTCATAGTGACGCCCCCCTCTGTACTTTGTTTAAGGCAAACTCTGGTCTTTAGCAAATCAAAGAGCGTGGGCTGTTTGTCTAGTTTGCATTTTTATCTCATTTGGCCCATCCGGAGAGCTCGTGTGAAAGATCTGCCTGTTCATTTGCTGAATATTAAAGCCATCTGTTGGCGGTTGCTTCCTCCTCAGGACATCCCCCCGATGTGTTGTGTATTTGCCATTCATTATAGAGCACGTGAAGCACCCCAACAGTCCAATTAGATTCAAGCCGCGGACTGACAGGACAATGAGCGCACACACGCGTTCAACAGATCACCAACGGAAGGTGGAAGAGGAAGGCTCTGACATGCTCACCCATGCACGGAGTTGTGCGCCCATGCAAATTCATGGACATGTGCCAGCTGTAAATCCTGACTCTAGCTAACAAGTTCACAGTCACATTTTAAATCCCTTACCAAGATCAATCTTGTGCAGTTTATCTTCCTTTTCCTGTAAGTTTTTTTTTCCTTCTGCTTCAGAGGCAGCAGGGATTCTTTAACATAAGCCTTTGTTCAGCAGTATACCGAGTCACAGTCGCACACCATGCCTCTCAAAATCACCTGCATGTATTGCCAGTTTGTGATGGATAGTTTCCAGGTCGAAAGCAAAACTCTGTGATTGGTCGCTGTTGGTGAAAGTGTGAGCACTGATCACGCCGCTGTTACATGGAGAAATTGATCAGAAACTCTTAGCGGGCAGATCTGGCTTGAGGTTTAATGAATAATTTAAATGTGGATGATGACTCAGCGCAAGTAGCTGGGTTTACCTTGCGGGAAATATATACAGTAAAATCCAATATGGTGTGTTTTGTTTAAAGGGGCGAAGTGTCAGAAAAGAAGGCAGAGCAACGCTGATTTCTGTGGTATTAAAATCCATCCATTCGCTTACTTCTGTGATACTTCTGCTGAATTTATACTGACTTCCACTAAGCATATGGAAGCTGAATTGCAGATATATTTTTCTGCTTCCCCACATTGTCCCTCTATCAGTTTTATGACCACAGAACACACACACACACAAAAAAAAAAACTTCATCACTCTTCATTCTGACAACTGGATGTTTTCCTCAACCTACAAAAGTGTTATTTATCTTCCCAGAGCCAGATGCCAGAGAAATTTTCTTGTGTTAAAATATCCTTACGCAGTGAGCTGTATCGCTTCCACAAATAAAACAACCAGCTTACATAATGTCTGCTCACGGTCATGCGCCAAAGCAACTTGCCCAATACTGTCGGAAATGTCTGGAGCAGAAAGGAAATTCATTAACAACTAAAAACACGATTCTGGCAGTTTTCTGGTCTGAAAAGATTCCTTTCAACGATGGTGTCTGCCTGAAGGTTTTGCAGGAGTGAAATGGACTGGGGTATAGTGCACTCGTTCTGCAATTACTATATGATCGACAGAAAGATTATATAGCTTTAAATTGGATAATATTCAGGTTTTGGACTATTCATTGAACAACATTGCAATTTGAAGATGCCATTTCAGACTCCGGGGAATTTTCTGACTTTTTATTGCCAAAACAAAGATTTATTAATTATGTTAAGGATCAATCAAAACACATAATCAACAGATAAATTAATAAAAGAAAATAATTGCAGCCCTGGAACATATCGCTTGCTCGTTGATCCCTGCAGACCCAGACATAAATCTGATTAATTAGAGAAAAAGCTTTAACCATCCATTACAGCTCAGTGTTCCCAGTCTAAACTCGCTCCAGGTAAATGACAAGATTCAGATCCTTATAGACAAATGCACAGCCCCTGGATCCCCTCGTTTCAATTAGGAACCTCCCTTTATTCTGTTATGAGCTATGAATTATGGAGTCCTCACAGCGTGTGTCTCTCTCTGTGTGGTGGAGTGACTGCTCTGATTTAATGCTAGGAGCTGTTAGTCCCTCCTCGCCAATCCTGTCTTGCGCTGCAGGCCCGAGCCTCTAATGGATGTGGAGAGAAAACAAGCTTGTCTATCTAATGGCCGGGCTTCTAATGTCATGCTAAAATAATCAGCAGGATGGAGGGTGGGGGTGGGGGCGAGTTCCGGTTTGAGGGGTTGACGTGCCGGACAAGGGACTTGGAATCTGGGAGGAACGACCCTCCCCACTGTCCCCTCCTCCTCCAGTGACCAAGGGGATTGTTGACCCCTCTGGGAGGAAGTTGTGATGTAACTCCTCTGGGATGAGCACAAGTAGATTAGATCAAAAGTAATGCTGATGAATGTGGACGTGATGGTTCATGTGCTAAAAAATGTATTTTTTGGTTTTTGACATTTGAAGTTCAGACAGTGGAAATAATAAAAACAAAACTGATGAATACTGGTTAAAATCTGTAAATGATTTACTACTGTTGTTCTTGACTTGGCATCTCAACCTTTACCCCATCTTAAGGAAGTGTTCAGGGAAAAAGTTAGGCCTGATTTGTAATACTAGCCCTGATCCTTTGACCTCATATTTCAGACGTTTATGGAACGTATTCGGTGCAGAGGGACCCAAGCCATGTTCTTTTACAACAGTTTTATTAGAGGTGAGGACAGATTGGCCCTGTTGCTTGTTAACAGCATCTCAGCTTGTGTCGTGCTTTGCTCTTAGATCTTACTTTCAGACATGATTAACCAAGCTTGTCCCCAGCGTTATGTAAGTTTACTGGTCAGCCGTGAGTTTAAGCGCCGCAGACGGGTCTTTGTAATGCTCCTGTTGCATGAGTGCAAAGGAAGTCGGGACAGAGGCTGTTTATTTATAGGACAGGGAGGTCTTTCCCTCCTCTGCGTAACTCTCAGAGTCAACCAAACTGCCAGAGGAAGCTTCATAAATGATTTCATGTCTAGGCCTGTGGCTCATTTTACAGATTCAGATGCAGCTAGGATAGCAGAGTCAGGCCTGTAAAAGTTTGAATGGCTTCCTTGCTCTGTGGGAAAACCCCTTCTGCAGCTGAGATCATCAGCACTGGCTGGATTTTCATTTGTGTTGAGTGATGACACTGTTACCGGCTGCTCTTGTGTTTTCATGTTTTAAATGACAATGAACTTTGCTCTGTGTTTGCCATTACACACAATTAAAGGATCAAGAATTGAAAGCCTCATGTTATTCTCATAAAAAAAAACAAAACAAACAACAACATACATCTGCAGAGATCAGAGAGTTCACGCTAGCGTTTGTGCATGTTTAAATTGAGGTTACTACGTAGTCAGTCACGCCTAGAGAGGCGTGCTCCAGCTCCCGCGACCATCACCGTGACAACAACACCCACTGCGTTCACAATTAGCTTTCAGTCACTCGCTGATTAGCAACATGGTGTGTAGTGGACCGCAGAGACCCTTTGAAAAGAATGCCTTTAGAGACTGACAGACAAACAGAAATATACACCAAAAAGGTTGTGCAGGTGTGATTTATTCTCCTCCAGGGCATTTCCAGATGATGTGTGCTTTGCTGTGTATTAACGAGAATGCAGCTGTGTATCATCTGGGTCTATAAACCAAATCAGGTGGAAACCATTTGAACCGCGTTGGCCTTTATGAAACCATTTGCTCTGCTTTACTGCACAGCCTCATTGTGCAAACAAAGACACACACAGGTACACAAACACCCCAACAGCAACACACATACACATATTTGCACGTATACAAATGTACAAACGCTCCGTTGGCACTCCTGCCCATGGGCTATAACGGATGATATTTACATAGCAGTTTGGATAAGAGACCGGTACCATTAGAAAGATGGATTGTTGCAAAGTGGATGGGGATTTATCACAAAGCTGAAGCCCGGCGTGAAAAATGAAGGATGTCTCTTTTTCCGATCCTCACGTTTCCATTCATTCTCTTTGGCTGTGCTTTGCATGTAGTCGTTCTTCCTGGGCGTGGCCTTTGCCGCTCTGTCACGCCTGGGCTCTCAGCCCTTCCTCCAGCAGATGGAAAGGCTCTTCTATTATCACAGTTCCCCACCACACCTCTGAGACTTCATCATCCTCATATCTCCTGCCTCATATGGGCCTCGCACGGCCCTCGTGTTGTGCTCCTGCCAGGCTCTTTGCATCTTTAAGATCCTGCGTGTGTGTGTGTGTGTATGTGCTTGTGTGTGTGTGTGTGTGTGTGTGTGTGTGTGTGTGTGTGTGTGTGTGACGTTATCACTCTAATGCTTATCTGGCCATTTGCATTATCTGGGCACAGTGACTGCATTGTGTTGAATTTACTGATTGCTGGTAGTGAGATGTTACAGTTGTTATTCCACATGGATGGGTACAGTGCAAAGGGACAGGGAGGAGGAGGAGGGACAGGGAAAGGCCAAACCATTGTCATGGATCAAAGATCAAAGATTGTCTATGTGATGATGGAGAAGCAGTTAAAGCAAACGGGCGCATGAAAATTCAGGGAGCCGCTTTGCCTCGCCTGAGGCTTTGAGGCAATTTGTGTGTGTCACGTGTGTGTGTGTGTGTGAGGTGAGCATGGGTTCTTCAAATGCTGCTGAATCTGATGTGGTTTTATTTCTTATCCAAATCCTATTTGCAGGGGGTGAACGGTCAGTTTGAAAGCAGGCTGGCTAAAAACGTCTGACTCATACCTTAAAGTCATTTATGCAGTCGCTTTTTATTTTGGAACTTTAACACCTTCTCAGAAACAGGGGGTAAAAAAAATAAAATAAACTAACTGTGCATTATCTTTAGCCATTTAATAATGTTCACTCATGGGCCTGAATTGGTCGCTGACTGTGATCCACCGCCTTGTCAATATATGCACTGATAAGTGTGAAAGCAGCTCTAGGGTTAGATCTATTGCTATTGATCAGTGAGTTGAATAGAGACGGCTCCTTCAGTCAGTGGGATGAACCGCAATGTGGAGGAGTTGAGAATCTGTTGTCCTCTGTGTCTTTGTTTCCAGATAATATTACTCAGCCAGAAACAGCAGGTGAGACTTAGCTGAATTTCCCCACTTCCTGGATAGATATCAACAATATGTTGCTTATTTAAGATGCTGTTGCATTGAAAATGATTGGAAATATTGGCATTAGTGCTAAAATGATTAGGCGATTGAAACACAATTGATAGGCTAATCTGACCTGAAACAATTAGTTGATTCATTGATTAATCACTCAACAGAAATTATTTTGATAGCTGAGTCATTGTTTTAGTCATTTTTCAAGCAAAAACATCCATTGGTTCCAGGAAAAACACACTTTATTGACCTTATTGTTGATTTAAAAAGATCAGCAATTCCAACAATATAAGACAGCTTTATCTATACAGTCCACAAAATGTCTCGCCCTTGTCCCAGACTGTTATCTTTTTTGATATCCCCTCTTTGAGGAACACAACTGCTGTCATCTCATCCTTTCATCTACACAAGAACCATAAGGGCACTTGTCACATGAAGCTGTGTTCCTTGCATCAAAACCTTCTCACTGTTATCGCACTCTTCCTGTCTCCTGATCACCGCTTCAGTTCTGTGATGAAGTCCGGTGCAGCAGAGGGGAAGGTGCTGCACTGATGTTACCTGAGGTACCGAATTACCCAGCATGTGATTGGTATTTTCACCCCTCTTCCATCGCAGTGTTTCTGTTGTTAAAGGAGAACTGGCTGCTGGCTTTGTCCAGGTGGGGAAACTGTGCTATTAAGATGAACGAAGAGCCTCTTGGGAATTCTTAGTAAAAGCTGTCTGGGGTGAGCTGTACGAACTTTTTTTTTTTTTTTTTTTTGCCTCCAGAGCATCTTTTGATCTGAAAGTGGTTAGACGAGAGGGGTGGTATTGGAGAAGGGAAGGAAGGAGGAGACTGAGCAAACAGTCTGAACTGAGAAGCTGAAACTGGTGTAAATTTTTGCTTGACAAATTATTGAAATGACGAATGAATTCTCAAATTATTGTCAATGTCTGACGATTTAGTACACTAATTGTTTCAGCATTAACCAGTAAGCATTTTTGCTTTGGTAGTTTTGTTTTGGTAGTTTTTCATGAACTTGGCCCAGGTAGCAAATCTTATCAGTTTGATAACCTTATCATTATACTTCCCCTTACAGATAAATAAATAAATAAATAACAGACAGACGCATTTAGGTGGAAAGCACAGACATTTCACGACAAGTAGAGAAAAACTGAAGGCAACTGTTTTCAGACTTTGGAC
The DNA here is from genome assembly GCF_017976425.1 of Toxotes jaculatrix. Lineage (NCBI taxonomy): Eukaryota > Metazoa > Chordata > Actinopteri > Toxotidae > Toxotes > Toxotes jaculatrix. The sequence continues at coordinate 9,481,889 of NC_054409.1, read as the reverse complement.
TAAAGAAGTTCTTCATGAATAAGATGTATCTGTGTGTTTGACCAGCATGTTTTCCATCCCTGGCTGCACACCTTTCTTTTTTGCCACTGACATGCTGTAGGACTGAAGCAGTCCAGTTGGGTGCCAGAGAGAGAGAGATGCGGAGACGCACGGGAAGAGGGAAGTCACGGCAGTGCACACGGCAATTTAAATTTTAATTGCCTAGATTTATCTTCCCCATACAGTGCGACGGGCTGATAACTAGGGCTGATAGCACAGAGAGCCTGTTTGTTAAACCTTGGCAACATCCACATATCTGGGCAGGAGCCACCGCAAAGAGCAGGATGGATTTACTGCAACATTTCTTAACCTCCGACAAACACCCACGTTCACAGTACAATGCACAGTTCAGCCAAGGCTTAAGTGCTGGGTATACTCTGAAAGCCTAGCAAATTGGCCAATTTCAGTCTGTCTGTGACACTATATCACCTATGCTCAGAAACACAGTGTGTTGCACTTCAACACTTCAACGCTCATGCAACAAGCAGGAGCGTACTAAAGGTAATTTTTCCTCAAACATTTAGCTGTGATCAGAAGCAATACAAGTCACTCTGCTGCTTTGGTGGTTAGTCCAAGGAAGTTTCTAAAAACCTTGTCTTAGTGCCATCGTAGTGTAAAAGTCGTGTTTTCAGTTTTACTACTTGCTGTTGCCATGGTAGCATTGTTGTTAAAAAGCACCATGGCCTTTAAAATGTTGTAGAGAATCTTGATCTGCTATAAGATGGACAGTGTCCCCTCATGTGGTCTTCTGCAAATAGATTTGAGCCATCTTGGACTATTAGGTATATTTCCTGTGTTTGTATGTCTCACTGTCCTATCCAGTAGTTTTTGAGCATGATACATATTCCAGGAATATTCAAAGCCCTAAACAATGGCCTAACTGAAAATGGACTCTACTGTCACATTAAATCTACTTGTAACCTTAGTGGATTAAAGTTTGTCTGGTCCCTAGTTCAGGACTCCAGGTGATGTAGCACTAGGGGCCATGGAGACAGACAGGCTGACCTGTCACGATAAGTTGGTGATCTGTTTGAGACAGTTGCCTAACCGTGGGACTTATAATCATCACAGCTTGTGTTTCACCTTTTATACAGCAGTGGGTTGTATCTTCAAAGATTATTTTTGTGTTGCAGTAGACGTCTTCTGTCTGACGGGAATGATGTCAGCAAATTGTTTTGTTTGAAATCAGTGTTTACGTTGGAAATTTCCAAAGACTTTGCCACTGCTTTAATGTACATTCCAGCGAAGAAGAGGGACACAGCCTGTGGTTTTAAACATTAGTTTCTCCATGAGAACATATTTCATCACTCTGGGTAGAAAGCAGACACGTGTAAGAGCAGTAAAATTAAGATTTGATTTGAAAAATAAGATTTGCTGCAGGGTGGCAGGTAAAAACACTGGCATCAAGCTTTGTAACAGTCACTAACACAGGATGGTTATTGTTAGTTAAAGTAATGATAGCTCGAAAACATACTTTTAGCTGGGAACTATTCTAGCTCAAAAATGGTAGCGTGAGAAAGTGAAAGACATTAATAGCAGCATGGTAATGAGGAAAAAAAAACCCCCACTACTGTTTCACCAAACAAATGGTACTCTTACATTTTCAGGTTGTTGTTTTAGTTGTTGTTGTTGTTTTGGTGCCTTTTAAACCTCAAATAAGTAACTGGAGACAGCTGTTTGAGCTTTAACTTACAACTTAATCACTTCTGTATCTGTCGGGTTAATGTCCAAACCAGCCGCTTTATTTTGACCTACATCCCCCCTCCATCTTCTCAGCTGAGGTCTGATTAAACATTAAAACTTTAAAAGTTCTGAAAGTTTTCCAAGTGCATATTGGCTCCGCTGGCTTACTTAAAGTCATAGAGCTAATAATTCAGTGATTCTTTCCTGAAACCCTGAGAGATGGTTAATATACTTATGTCGGTGCAGATCCAGTTCATAGTTAAGAGCATGTTTCCATAAAGTACTGAGCACAGGAGGTCCACTGCTTGTCACACAGCGCAAACGTCATCATTTAGACCCCCCCCCCCCCCCCCCCCCAATTTATTTCCCCTTCCTATTTCTCACTATCTCTCTCTTCCATCTCATCCATCCATCTTTCCTTGTCATTCCCTAGCTCCTTCTGCGAGTCCATGCTTCACTTATTTTTCCACATCTTTCATGACACTGTGAATCTCTCTATGCCGGTCACATTTTTATAAGTCGACATCAAAATAAAAATGCTTGACCTCCATCTGTGCATTTTTTTTCTCTCCTCCATTTTTTTTTCCTCCATCTGTTAATGCTCTATTCCCAACCCCCATTGAGATTAATTTTTCAGGCAAACTCAACATCAACAAATGCAATGAAAGTGTAATTGAATTATTTTCTTATGGGACACAGCGGCATAATGTGTAATTTCCTCAGTAAACACTGTGCCACCATGCTGTTTTGTAATATGCTCTCACTGAATAGGCATTGTGCCCTGGAGTTGCATCTCAAATTGCGCAATATGAAACAACAACCCACGTGGGCGATGGTGAGGAATATGAACAATTACATCTTTTGTTTTCATCATATTTCCCCTGATTTTCTTTCCCTCCTGCCAATATTCCATCAATTAAAACCTTACAAATGTACTTAATTAACCACGATAATATGCATTTAACTATCTGTTATTGGAAGTGTAATGAACCTTGTCTGTGCCCCAAATAAAAAAAAAATGGAGCAAAATGAAGTTTAATACATCAATTATCTTATATTTTGCTCCTGAGCAGCTGAGGAAAAGGGAGGCAGGGGGAGGAGAGCAGTGAGGAGAGAGGGGATTGTGCTTCGTTTAAATGGCAGCTGCGTGAACTTGTCTGATGATTGAGGGTTCATCAGGTAGTTAATTTGCTAGTGAGCGACGCGCCGCCTGTGAGTGATGGCGTTTGGATGATAGTGCAACGCTGAGCGGAATAACGACTGTGGCTGCTGCAGAGAAAACTTGTTATCTGACTGTCACTAGATGGATAGACCTCACTTGTAATTAGCACCAGGATAGGAATTTAGAAGAGCTCGCTGTTATATGTTCATGAATTCGCCTTGCTTATTTGATGGTTGGAGTTTTACTTGCAGCGGGAAAAAAAAAAAGAAAGGCTGGCAGAATCAACCTTATGAGTCCAGCATAAATCTATAGAAAACATTAAGCCTTAGTCATCAAAAGATGTTACCCTGGATGTATATTTCTTTATGGTGCACGTCAGCAGCAGCAGAAGTAACCCGATCGCTGTAGCAGTGTAATGATCACAATTTGTTGCCTTAATTCAAACATTATCTTCCTACAGCTCTCCCTCTACACACACACACACACACACACACACATACACACACACACACACGCACACATGCACACACACCATAACCAGTTAAATTGCTTTATGAGATTTTGTGTTTGTGTGCGTCTTAAGGAACATACAGTAGAGGGCTCAGTATCTCACTCCCTGCCGCGTGATGGATGGATGGACAGTTATGTCTAATTATCATTAGCCTCCTGGAGAGAAAAGCCTATTGTAACGGGGAGTCTTATAACTGTAATGTCTTTATCAGCACATAGATGTCCTCCTGCTGTTTTGCTAAGCCAATGAGGAGTTGACCGTTTGCCTTTCACAGAAGTCCAGATGCAAGCTTTGCAGTGCTATTACTCCATTATAATTGTTTGCTGCTTGTAATTGTGCTTATCTAAATGTCTGCTCCTTTGCTGCACTCATTATTCTCACTTTGGATAAGGCTGTAAAATGTTAATGAATCATAATGGATCTGTGGTCTTCATATATAAACCTCTGATGTGTGGCTGCTACTGTCACTTGACATGATACCAGCTCCAAATCACAGAATGAGGTGACTTGAAAAAATATGAATACCCAGAAACCGTGTAGTGTGTTATGTTATTAAACCGCACAAAACATGTTTATCACCAGCCTGAGGCCTGACCCATAAAAGTCAGTTTGGATTTAGGACTAAAGTATGCGCCCAGTCAACGCATACTTTAGTCTTCAACAAACTATGCGTGTTCATTAGTTCAGTAGTCATGTGTATGCATTTTTTTTCTTTTACAGTGTTTTATGACCATCATAATTTGCTGAAGCACTTTACAGGATTTCAGCCTGAATCCCGTCAGTCTAACGTGGGGATGATGCATGAAAATCCTGCTGGCCCCACAGGAATGATGAGGCATCATCTCAAGGAATTCCTGCATCATATTGTTAGCTTAGTACTGCTGGAATTTAAGTTGCTGTTGCTAGTGCTAACAGGATAGGTTCAAATAAATCTAAATGTGACTGTAATAAATAAATAAATAAATAAATAAATAAAAATAGAGAGAAAGAGAGAGAAATGCCCTTTGTCAGTACTGGATGCATTGCCAAAGTCTACTGCAAAGTGTGCCTGGAGGTATGCGCACGCTCATGGCACATTCTTTTTAAATAGCTTTCTTTGTACAATGCGGTGCATGCAGTCTTTTTATGTAGACACGTAGGCTACATCTGGCCTGTGGCTGGTCTGTGTTATTCCAAAGCATATCAAAGGAAGGAGAAACAAAAGATCTTCCTCTGGATGCTGCATCCACCTGCTGCTGTTCAGGAGGAGTTTTTGCAGTTTTGTTTTTTCTTTTTTTTTTTTTTTTATTCTCACTCCCTTTGTCAGTAAAGTATTGATGCCAGGATACTGTACAGCTGTTTGGGAGAATACAGGCTAAAGAATCTCAGGCTGCAGATTCAGTTACTCTCCTCCGATGCAGCCTCGCTTTCAGATGTGTATTTGCATAAAATATTGTACGTACACTACTCAGCATTTACTCAACGTCTTTCCCCCGTGTAGCTTTTAAACATGACCTGATAATATGCTGATGCAAATGTCAGAGTTTGAATTGTAGAGGTGATTTTTTTTTTTTTTTTTTTTGCAGTATTCTACCTCAGGTTTCGCTCCATTAACTATCACAGTGAGAGCTATAAACCAAGCTGTGTGTTCAGCATGCCAGCTCAGCTCACCTGAGTATACATGTGCCTGCTATATCGACCATTCTATTGAGTCATTAAAGAGTGGAGTCGCCTTGAGGGCTTGTGTCTACGCTGTGTGTGTGTGTGTGTGTGTAGAGGGGATAAAAGTTTGTGTAAGTGTAGAGTGTCGCTATATTGAGATGGTATCTGGGGTTTATTTGCCTGTATATATTTTCTCTTACTCAGCGCAGATAACTTCTTCGATAAGGCTAAATGGACTGTTTGTCTCTGGTGTTATCTAAGTCACATTCGTATGGACACACACACATACTGTACACGCGTGTATGGCTCATGCATGCACATACACACTCGCAACAACGGAAGACAAAACACAGACACACGTAAGTAGACTCGCACACATTCAAAGCAGTGATTCCAGATAATGTGGAATATTTGGGCAGCCGGCCCAGGAAAATAATCAGCTGAACAAGTGAAATGTTAGTTTGATCAAACCGAGATACTGTAATGCATGGAGCCGAAATTCAAATGTCGTCATTCTCCTCGACTTAATTAAGTGCACAATACAGAATGTGTACCATTTGGCAGCAACAGCTGTGCTTTGTTACCTGTTTGTTTAACCTTATTGCCTCAGAATTGATTTTTTTTTTTTAATTGAAAATAAAATATGCCTGGATTACAGTTTTTATCAAGATATTATATAAGATATTTTGATGTTGAATGTATCTGTCAACTGTTCAAAGCCAACACCAAATGTTCACACTTAACACACCTGCTAAATGTTCCTTGTGTTTCCTTGTTTTCCCCACAGTATCCACTCCTGGCAGCCTGATTAATGGTTTTCATGTTTGCACAATCCACAGAGCTTGGTTGAGGTCTGGGGAGAGATTGTTGTCTTGGTAAATATTGCTCTCCAGTGTCAAATTCATGCGCTTTGTTTGACCAACTTTTGACCAATTTCATCTATCCTCCTCTCCGGCACAATACCTTAATACCACAGCCTAAGAGAAACACGGTTACGGTGTTAGCTGGCACGGTTTTCAGTCGTGATGCAATCTGCCACAGATATTCCACAGATTTTTGTGCAGCTGCGTTTCCAGATGAGAGTTAAGCAGATAAGACGATGTTGGAAACAAGAGATACGTTTGACGTCAGATGAAATGATACAGCCTTTTTTAAACTGAAGAACCAGAGTTGCGATTGTACTTCGCGATAAGGCGAGAGGTTTCATCTGAGCGACCTCATGTTACCTCGATCAGTGTGTCTGTGTGCGTGTGTGTGTGTGTGCGCTCTTCAATCTGTGGTGGTGCAGTGATTATTTTTACGACTTTGTCTGAAACATGGATTTCAGCCATATTGTCCAGCCCTTGTCGTAATGGGTGGGTCTCAGATGTTGTATGTGTGATTGGAGACAAAGTTTCAGCAGCTCAGGAGCCAAGTGCACAGTTCAGATGTTTTGGACAGCTGTCAGCGTGCTTCATATCTGCGGGAAAGAGTCAGGAACAACTCAACTAGCACTTTCCAGTCCACTGTGTTTAAAGGACTCCCTTGAGCCTTGAAGAAGGTTCCCGTAGTCATAGATAACACAACTCAAATGCAACATGCTTGCTTCTTATTAGCCCTGTGCTGTGAATCTGACCTGGGGGAGAAATATTTTTTTTATCATGCATGTTGCTTACTCTGTCAGGTTTGTTTTTCTCCTCTGTGTCCCGTGTTAGGATAATGGGAAAAAAAAAAAAAAAAAAGAAGACAGTTGACTTGTCCGACATCCACATATTAGCCCCACAGTGTTTGAGCTGTTGTGCATCTGCACTGATCAAATATTCCATTACTCTGCCAGCTCCCCTGCATGTAATAGAGTGAACCAGATCCATGTCCAAATAGTATTAGACTCTCAACACTCCCACTCTCTCGCAACACTATCCAAATAATTACCTCTCCCCACATCTGCTCGCAGAGGCCAGTTACAGCCTTGGCCTAGTCCTGTGACACCTAATGTGCACACAGTGCTGATAGAAATGACTGTTACACCTTGGTATATTCATTCCATCTCTCTGTCAGAGCTTGAATAACAGCGTTGCTTTGCATCAGGTTTTTTTTTTTCAGTTTCATGATCATGTGTCGACATTGTGCTGCTTTATTTGTGGAAGAGTTCATGTTTTTTTGCTGGAACAAACCCGAGGTGTGTTTATTGTGTACTTGTGCGTGTCTGTGGAGAGGCTGATGTACATATTGATGTGATGTTTTACTGATCTTCACAGAGAAATCCTCAGGCTGTCCTACTGAAGTGGTCAGAGGTCAGGGTCATTTCGAGCTATTTATTTATTTATTTATTTATTTTTGATCATTTGAATCAGTTGAATTCTTCTTTTCGCTGTCGGCACAGAGCACCGTCAGGTATTGCGCTATTGCTAGGCAACACGTTACAGCTGTCAATCATAATGTGAGTGAGGAAGCTACGCTAAACTGCAGCAACATTCACTGAGGAGACTTAGTAACACGCAAGCCAAATACATTTGTTAAAGCTTTATTTTATTGGCCTGTAATTTGGGGATAATTTCATAGGAGGCTTGTTGATTGATCTGAGTAATTTCATACTAATTGTAGGAAAAACAGAGACAACAGGTCATTAAACATACAAAAAAAAAAGTATCTGCAGACAGCATATAGTTAAACTTAAATGGAGCATGAAGGTTCCACTAATAAAGGAATAATGAATTAGCCTTTTCTTTGGTGTAAATTCAGCTTTTCTTTGAAGCGAATTCCTATTTTCCCTATGATTATTACCAAATTACAGACTTCTAAGTTATTATTGAAAATGATGGACCTATAAAGTGTTCCCAAAAATGTACCTGAAACTCTAGTTGTCCCACTTGTGTTCCTCCATGAAGTTAGTGTTTATTTTATCTCAGGGTGAGTCTCAGACCAGCAACAACCCAGCAGCCCGACTCTTTTGACTGTAAACTGTGGTGATCAGGGTCTTCTTGGAGCACGACATATAAGACCTTTAGGGTGGTTTGGGGGCATTAAGTCTCGCAAATCTGTTTAAGCTGATCTGCTCCTTTTTTTACGTATTTTCCTTTCAAACAACGCGGCTTGAACGTGGGTCTTATCTACTCTTAATGCCGCCCTGCTGCTGCTGCTGCTCATAGCCGCAGATTTATGTTGGCCTCCTGCCTCCTTCAGCTGGTTTTCTCCTCCTGAATAAGGATGACTGGTGTCTTGGTGTGGGAGGCGGTGACGTCATGTCACAGGCTTGTTCAATTAGTTTGAGAGAGGAGTTCACTTAGCTCCGTTGGTCCCCCTTAGAGACAAACAGGCTGATTTCTCTTTTCCTCCTCCTCCACCTCTGCCCTCGGGTGCACTTCCATCTCTCCATCCCCTCCTCCCCGTTTCTCCTCGCCCTTCCCTCTGACTCAGACACATCGTCTCTCCGCGGTGTCTGACAGTAAAAGCCGACATGCTTTAGCGGTTCTCAACAATGAATGCATGAGGAAATTCCCATATGGGTGTTAGCGTTGATACCTTGATACGGAAACCTTCAGAGAAGCCGGTGAGCCTGTAATTCTGGCTGACAAACACATGTTAGCAAAATACCTCAAGGACGCTCGTCATGATGGCTGATCTTGTGATTAATGATTGTCCTTGAGGACGTCTTGTTTGTGATATGATTTACCAAAATTTATGTACATCAGCTGAACCCGCGATGGGCATGCATGTTAATTAATTACAGATAGACTGATTGCAGTGGAGCTGATTGCTTCACCTTGCTCCCAGCTTATAGGAATTGCTTCATCAGCGCTGCGTGGGGTTGTGAGGTCTTTATGGCAGCGCTGTTTTACTGCTCTCAATTCCTGTTGGTCTGCAGGGAATGTTTACATCATACTATAGAGCTGTATCTCTCATCAGGCTTGTTCCTCCATCTCTTTCTCCTTTTATTTCATTTCAGAAAATATCTTTGATTTATACGTGGACCTCTCACCTCGTAAATCCCCCCAGACAGGCTTAGGAGATTAGTGCCTACAAGGGAAGTGTGGATACACGGATCGATAAAAGTTTGGGCAGAGCAGTACTTCCCAGTGAGTTCCTTGCTTCACGCAGCATATTATAATAACATTTAAAAGCGATAAACTCCTCAGGATTATCATCTTTTTAAATGATAAGGCTTTAAAATAACTGCTATGGCTGTTTTCTTAGGTCATCACACTCTCTGCTGCCACTTTCATCTGAAGCTCTCCACTTAGAGCGTGCCCCTCCCTCCAACCCACTCTCCTCTCTTTCTCTTTTTTTTGCCATCTGCTTTGAAATTAATGGGCATGTTGGAAAGTAGGCTAAATCCAGAGTGACAGCTTTTTCTCCCTCCTATTTAAAAAAAAAAAAAAAAAAGTGCTGCAGGCGGTGTCCAACAGCGTGGGAGACGGAGGAAAGAGAGCTGCTTTATCAAGCTGCTTCTGCCTCTTAGATTTTCTCACCTGTGCCCTCTGGGATGCTCCGGAAACCATAGCTCATAGCATCACTTAGCTGCTGATGGTTGGCTGTGTTACTCTTGCACTGGTTCATCAAGTTGTCGGCCGTGTTATTCTTATAGCTCAGTTGCCATGTATGAATTTATACAGGATCTGGCGTCTCGTAGAGTTTATTTTTTTTGTGATTAAAACATGAATTCATTTGCAGAATTGGCATTCTTTGTAGGAAATCAAGCTAAAATTTGCAACTAAATTGTGTTTTGTTTTGAATTAAATTGAGGTAATATGTTGAAACGGCTTCAGTAGCTGGAAACTGTGTAGTTAGCTGGCCGGGAAGTTGAATATATATATTTTTAAACTCCTTTTCTTGAGTTCAGTCTGTAAAGTGATTTTATTGCCTGTGGCCTTGATAAAGAGATGCCAACAAGCTCCACAGACCTTAATTTTAGAAATGGCTCCGTTTTGATAACTTGGTCACAGCTTGGTTACGGCAATAACTAGAAGATTGTCTGAGAAGACGAATTCAGGGAGGAAAAAAAAGAAAACACTTCCCTGTATTAATGAGAAGGTTTGTTTGTGGTGATTGAGGCCTGATTTTTTTTATTGGACTTTGGCTCATAAATGAGATTAGAACTTGGATAAGTTTTATTCAGAAAACTGTGATGATTGCTAAGCGTTTTTTCTCTTTGATCATTTCTCTGGAACAATTACGGGGAATTTCAAAATGCTAGAATTCACAAGTCTTTGTGAATTACAGAAGAGCCTGGATAGTGTTCTGTCCTAGCATGGTTCCTGCAGATGTTTCTGGTTTTCCTCTCGTTTATGCACGCAGTTTCCACTGAAGTAGTATTTTACCTGTACAGATATGGATAACATTACTTTCACATTTGCTATTAAGGTTATCTGACTATAACTGTGCAGTGATCAGAAGGACTTGGCTGAAAAAAAGAAGCATTCGAGATATATTTTTTAAAGCTGGTGTTAAATGTTTTATAGTGTTTCATATGAAGCAGTCCCTGATGATACAGTACTTGACATATCTGTTGAATATCTAAATACACTACACATGTTCTTAGTCTTATCTTTGATGTATAAAAAGAAGGATAACCCTGTGCTTTTCTGGGTTTCTTTACACTGCTGCCATGTTGTGGTTTTCAGACATTGTACGTGGGCTAAAACCTCCAATTATGCAGCAGGCACAGTGTTCCATCTGAAAAGCATAAGCAGCTTCATATGGGCATGTACACACACTGTCTCTCCCTCACACACGCACACACACACACACACACGCACACATACACACACACACACACACACACACACACGGAATCTACACATACTCTTTCCATGCTTGAGGCTCAGAGCTCTGATCTTTCCAAAGGTTTCCTCCTGTGGCCCGTGTGCCAGACTGTCTGGAGAGCTGTAGAGGGGCTGGCCTTGCCTCGCCTGCTGGATGAAAAACCCAATAACATTTGCTTTCAGTGGCACAGTAACCAGCCTCTCCTCTCCTCCTCCCCTCCTGCCTCCATCTCCCGACTCCCCTCCTGCTTCTCTCAAGAAGGATTACCGGCAGAAACTGGACGTTTGATCCTGCCTTGCTCTCCACCGCTGCTATATCCATCTGACAAGTCTCTTTGTATCTCTTTCTCTTCCACACTTCTCTATATTTTTCGCTTTGACTGTCTTTTAGAGAAAGAAAAATAAAGATAAGAGTTAAGCCTTTTTTGCTCTCTGCTATTTGATCTCTCAGATTTAGCACTAGTCTACCTGCGAGCAGGCAGGACAGCTGGGTCACACATATGAGAGAAGTTAATTCAATTTCATCAGGAACAGTGCGGAGAAGATCACAGAGACAGGTGTGGGTAATTTATGACCGTTTCCTCGGATAATGTAGAAGGAGTGATGTAAATGGATAATTAACTGTCACAAAGATGAGAGGTTTTCAAAGCCAGTACTCCCTGTGTGTCTTTGTATAAAGCTCATAAACAAAAACATACACACCACCCTCCCATGTCTCCTCCGCTTAAGCTTTTTCTGTTTTTCCTTCTGTTCTGACAATGCTTTTATCTCAACAGTGATTAATTGCAAGGGACAGTGCCAACAAGCTTTCCAATGTAATTTGCAGGAGAAGTATAAACAGGAAGTACGCTCCCAATACATAATGTTGTTGATTGCGGCTGCACTGGGTGACATGGGCCCAAAAAAAAAAAAAAAAAAAAAAATGTTGTGACAGTGTGATGCGATGTGACAGAGGACGGTTCTTACTGACCTTAAGCTGTCGCGCTAAAGTATAAACATGGTTACTTCATTTTCGATAGGCTGTTGATGTGTTTGAGTCAAGAGAAGCCACCCGAAGAAAAAAAAAATAAAAATACAACAACAGCAACACGCAAATAGCTCTGGAAGGACCAGCTAACTGTGACTCATTTCTGCTGGCACAGGTCACATCACTTTTTAGCGCACTCAGCTGCTGCCCTGTCAAAATAACCAGCTCACTGATACCGTTAATTGGTCTTGTGGATTTCAAAACACAAGGCTATACATTCATTATAGACATGTGTATTCAGTGTGGGATATAATGGATTTATAAAAGAGAAGTATAGAAACAGGTTTAAGTTGGAGAACAAAACTTTTTTAAGTTCCTTACTTGAAAAATGTTTCATAATGCATAATGCAAATAACATTGTCATCATCAGAATAAAGAAAATAGACTCAAATAGGCATTTTGATTGATATCACAAACTACCTGAACAAAGAATAAGTAGCCATTTCATTACAAATCTGGCCGAACATTTAATACCAACTTCTCAATACTTAACAGTTTTCAAGTCTCCATGTGTGAGACACATTCCAGCCATGAGTCATAATCATAACCCATGAATCAAAGTTTTTGTTGCCAGTTTAACTCACAATTAGGTTTCAGTGAGTTATAGAGTGTAAAAGTATCGTTGCCAGCTGGTGGCTGCTTTGTGTGAGATGTTTTGTTACTTGATTTCAGTTGACTATTTTAAATAGAATGTTTTGCTTGGTCATTGTATAAAAAATATCAGTGTACACTGGCTGCAGTCGAGCCACCGGAGAGTTTGTTGGCGTTGTGTACAAATCTGCAGCTGTGAGTGATATTTAAGTGTTCTGTGCAAATAGCATATTATCAGTATGTGCAGAGCGTGCAAACATGAGTTGTTGACTATTCCTGGTGTGATGGTCGTTCAGGCAGCTTCACATGAAATCAAACTGCACAGTGCGTTTGCAAGTGAATTGCTGTGGTTTCATATTTCATTCACTCTGGCTGAGAGCCCACTGGAAAGCTCTCCACTGTCCAGTGCACCACTGAATGGATGCAGACTGTATCTCACAGTATCCATCCATCCAGTCACTTAATCTGTAAATTGGCCGATTGCTGTATTGTGTATCACAGCAAAGCTGTGCGATGATTGAATGATTGTTTATCCAAGCTGTGGGTACGATGATTAAAGCAGGCCCAGACCCACTTGGGTAATTAACAGGCTATTCTCCATGTTAATAGCATTAGTCACCTTGGAGATAATCACAGCCATCAAGAGCACAGAGCTGCATCCCCTCTGTGTACCTGATGGCCTCCTTAAACAAAGGACTGACAGACGTTCAGCGTTTTGGCCTTTTACTGTGTTGATTTCAGAGATTTCTTCCATACTTCTGTGAATATACAGCGGTGGAAGACATAATCAGATCCTACTGGTAGCAGCATTAGGGCTGCAGCTAAAGATCATTTAATTTTGAGTTAATCTGTGGATTCATTGTTCATTTGGTATTTACAATGTCCGAAAAAAAAAAAGAAAAAAAAGAAAAAGGATGTCACAATTTTCCCAAAACCAGCCTAACATCTTAAAATGTGTCTGGAAACTCAGTTAATTATAGCAGAAAGACGAAGAAAAGCAGGAACTGCTCACACTTGAGAAACTGCAACCAGAGAATTTGGGGCAACAATCACAACAACAGATTTTCTGTTAATCGACTAATCTATTAATTGTTTCAGTTCTGGTAACAGTACAACATCATGTAAGTGCTACAGTGATCCTGAGTACAGTGAAATATATGGAAGCATTAACAGCAAAATGTATCAGAAGTAGAAGTGCTTATTACAGAGGACGCCTCTTTCAGCATGTCAAATTATTGATCTTAGCTGCTGTATATTCACTGTTGTATTGTTTAATCTATACCAACTGATTATATTTCATGGGCTTATCATATGTTTTGTGAGAGACTGTTATGTACTATGTACATCAAACAGTTACTGTACATATAAACACACATGCAGGTTCTGATGTGTAGCCAAAAAATTCATGAAAACCATTATATTCACAATGTCCTTTTCACAAGTAAGTCTCAAAGTACTTGAGAAAAGACAGGAAAAAAGTGACCAAAAAAAGTCAAAGTGATCAATATGTGTTGCAGATTTTTATCGATTACTATTATTTTAGAGGTTTTGCTGTATTTTCAAGGCTTGTCATAAAAACACAGGATTCATCTGCATCTGAGTTTTGTTTCCAGTGTATCCAATGTAAACATCATCTGGTTTGGAGCTTCACGGCTATCGGTCTTTTTGATTAAGCCGTGTCAGATGAATTTTAAGTGTTAAGTGAGTGGTAATGTCATTGTTGCTCTGCTGTGTCAAAACATGTAAGTCTATACAGATTTCACTTCACTTGTTAGTTCTTCGGCCATGTGCACATAAGCCTCGAGCTAACGCAGCTCTGCCAGAGATCGTTTAAAACTGTGAGACTCGATGGGCTGCGAATGTGGCCGTGCTCGGTACAGTTAGGATCTTTTATCTAAGTAATGTTTAACTTATGCGTGTGATGCCAGCATTTGTTTTGTGCAGAAAGAAGTGAAAGGCGACTTACCTAACGGGGGGATCTAAATCACCACAGTGAGCCTTAAGTTGTGAAGGAAACTCGCTGGGGAAGAAGATAGATGCAGTCTTCTTCTCCCTAGCCTGATGTCATAAATTACGTGGCCATTGATCCATGGGTGTCTGGGATTCTCGACAGACCTCCTTCTCACATTAATCAAGCCTGGAGTCTGCAGTTTAGCCTGAGTGGAAACGCCTCAAACACACTCTCCCTTCTTGAGTCTCTGCAGCAGCATGGCCTGTTGCTTAGATACAGCATAGATTCATATGTACATGAAGACTGGATAGAAACTGGAGGACTGCATTATGCAACAATATGTTTTAGCATCTTAGCCTATGGTAGACCTGGAGGGTAGAAGGGTTTAAACAACATTTGCCATAAGAAAAAAAAAAATACTTCTATAGCATTCTCTCTGTCTTCAGGCTGGTTCTTTGAGACTTCCTGAGCAACAACTTAGGAATGAAACACAGGACAGCCAACAGGGCATCCAGGCGGATGATGATTTTATTTATTATAGTCAGTTGTGCAAACCAGCTGCCTCCCTTTGACAGTGAAAATGGAGATAGAGCCGGTCATGCAAAGGTGAATCCTCTCTTGCACAAAACAAAAGCACCAAAAAACAAAAGCAGAAATCTTCTGCTTGTAGTTTTTACCACTTCAGAGTAAAGAGGCTTTATGAATTATTACTGGTCCACAGAGAAAGGAGGGAACAAACAGTAAAGGTCAGAGGAAATGGAAAAAATCAGGTCGGGTAGAATTAAGATGATAATAATGAAGGCTTTTTGTTTGCTTTTGTCTTAAATTCGCAGTTGATCTCTAATTCACCTTGGCATCAGAAAGCTCACTCTTCTCTTTTCCTCCACAGTAAGTTTCACATGATTAATTTGGTTGTCAGCTGTTAATGTAAGGCATCCATGCTGATTGTGTTATAATCCAGACGGACCTTGTTTTGGTTCAATAAATTAGATCTATAATGAATTTCATTTTCTTCTTTTGACATTTATCTAACTGGACTTAATGGACTCCAGGGTGGGACTAGGTGTTGAACCTCAGTACTTGACTACCGTCCAAAGTATCTGTAGCATCGTGTATGTAAGATGTATACACCAAACTAAGACTTTGAAAATAGGAACGTTCTTGTATCAGTTTGAAAACTCTGGAGACCCAAATCTTTTTTTTTTTTTTTCTTTTTTAGAGTGTTCGGATCAAAGTGTGAGTTGCAAATGAATGCATGAACAATTTAATATCATAATCATACTATTGTTTAATATTGCTATATTAACTAAATTATCTTGTAAAATTTTTCCTTCCACACTTTGCTAACATGCTGATGTTCAGCGGGCTTAATGTTTGCCATATTCTACACAGTCTCAGTCTAGCATGTTAGCATCCTAACATTTACTCATTAGTATTGGACTACTGAAATTTTGACCTGATGATGGCATTAGATGAGCAGTCAGGGCATGAATGTGTGTACAGAAATTTCATGGCAATCCTGACACACACTGCTCTCCATAGAGCCAAACAGCATTAGTGTCACAACAAAAACCAATTAAATAATATATAAAAATATGAATTAAATATAAAAATGATATAAATGAAATAATATATAAGAGACAACTCATAATACCTAGCACTACTGTACTGGCTGGCATTTTAAAGCATCCCCACAAGTCAAAATAAAAAACTTGCCCCTTCTCCCCTTTCTCTCCATTATCCATGAGAGCAGATTCTTTGTTCTTAGCTGTGGTTGTTTCCGCTTCAGTAGAGAGAGAGGAAAGAGCAGTACCTTGAAGACATATCACTTCTCTTTCTTTTCACCATTCTCGTTCACTCTCTCCCACACAAAAGCTTTTCTTTCCCAGGAAGGGGGTCTCCTTTTTAGTTAGCGTCAGGTTCACTGCTTCTCTATTCTCACGAATGACCTAATATGTGTCCGTGTTCCGAGCATGTTACTGTACTTGGGCTAATGCTTTCGTCCTCCTGCTGCGTGCTTCTTATCTTGGGCTTGCTCCACATGCAATTAAGAGTGTGTTTTTATGAGTAGCCAGTGTAAAGGTGAAGGTGGACTTGATTTAATTATGTAGTCATGCTCTACAATCATGGTGACTTTCTCCCTCCAGAGTCTGCGCTCTAAGCTGAATGATCTTCTTTTGTAATGGAGATTAACCTCACTAAAAACTGTACTTAGCCTATTTAACTTCCACATTTTAACACGAGCCACGCGGGCCTCACTAACGAAGCAGTTCTGCCTCGTCTGCTGAGGGTTGTATGAGATTTAAAACTGTGGTCAATCCGTGCCTGCTTACAGGCTTTTAGGGGTAATAGGATAAGATTAACACATTTGCATACTATTTCAATGCATTATTCATGCGGCGTCCTCGTCTCTAATTTGCAGGAGCAGGGCCTTTCTCCTTTGCTGACTTTAACATCTGGGTGACCTGGAAGTGGGGCGTAGGAGCCCCAGCACTCATTAATCCCCTATCGGTGTCACCCGGCACATGCCACCTGAACATTTACCAACCTGGTACAAAGCGGTGTGCATGTGGAAAATAGAAATGTTTCCATTCTTCAAGTTAAGCTATAAACTCCTGGTTACATTCAACACAACAAATAATTCTACATTGTTAGCAGTGTTTTCCTTTTCTAACCCTCGCCAGTTTGCAGCCTTGGAAACTCAGAGGAACCATTTACTGTTTTCAGTTATTCATCAAAGCAAATATTGATTGAAATAAGGGAATTCAAAGATCACAGACAAGGAAGTCAGTGATCTTTGAAAAAATATCTGGATGGATTTATGTTGCATGTTTGAAATGGAAAAAAGATATAACTTGGCAGACTGAGAGGAATGAGTCTTTCATCCACCCACTTTGTTATTGGTTACACCTTTTAGTGACTCGTGGGACCCAAAGCTCAAGATTATAAGTTGACTCATGTTCAATATCCACATTGTGTGTAGTAACACTCAACAAAGGCAACCAGCAACATTTTATTGATGTGATTTGCTGTTATTTCATGTTAATAATCCCCTGGTTAAGAGCTGACAATGTAATATACATCGATGCCATACTGGGTTAACTTAAGCCAGTATCAGTGGGCTGTTTTAATGTGACGTTACCCCTGGATTCCCCTGGATTCCCCTGGATACGGATCTATGACTGTGCATCTGCGATGCGGTTTTGTTCTGGCCATTCGTACGGTTTCACACCGATCGAAAGCATTTCAGAAGCAGAGCGTGTTGTCTGCCTGATTTTATGACCTGCCGATTTCTTCATTTTTCCTGGATTGCTTCTACCAGGGGTAAGTATGCTACAGAATTATGATTTCTTTTTTTGTCTGTTTTAAATTGTTTATTGTTATTTTCTTTTTTGCTGTGCTGTAGCCTACAGATAAAGTTAATATGTCCAGTTAAGAATGACATAGATCAGACATTTGTGGCTGTGTTTTAGTTGTTAAAAATACATAAATCCTCATAATAATGTTGCATCTATATTTCATATCCAGTGCCTGTTAGCAAGATGAGAACACTTACATTTCTTCTCCTACTTGAATGACTACAGGAGAGGAGTGTAGGGGGAGAAGGAGCTGGTATCAGGTGCATCCCCTCAACCAGAAAAGGAGACAACAAGTGGATTTTTATCACCATGCGGCAGAGCTGAGGCTGGACAGCCAACACCATCATCAATATTTTCCAATGAGTGCAGAGCAAATGGATGATTTTCTGTCCCTCATTGGCCGTGCACTGATCAGACACTCAACAAATTACAGGCAGAGACTGGATGTTGGACTGAGGTATGCCACAGATTTCACAGACCACCACCTTAAAAAACATTTTCATATACAAAATTCTCAAGCAAAGAATGCAAACATCGGTGAACAACAAATATAAATAAGTGTTCAGCTTTCTAAAATCTCTATGGAAATATTACAACATGTAATTATAAGATATTTATGTGTTTTTACTAGATAGTCAAAGTCAACAAGAGCCACTTTCAAAACAAAATCACCCCATCACATTTTTAAAACCAGTAACTATTTATAGCCTAGCACGTTTAGCTCTGTACCACAGGTCTGTGTAGTAAAAAATGTTCATCTCCTCATAGTGGGTCACTGCTGGAGGACAGCATTTGAGTGTATGGCCCTGTTGGTCATGCAGTGTTATGTGGGGGATGGGGAATTGGCTGAAAGCCTACTGGCCTGGAGGTGTGACTGGTGTGTTCTGTGATTTCCTAAGTCGGGGGAGTGGGGGAGACATTGTAGTGTATGTGGTGGTGGGTGAATGGATGAATGGGTGAATGGGCTGCCAACCAGCTGTATATTGTGGGGGGGGCACAATAGTTTGGTGGCGTTGAGCTGTGCCTTTTTTCAAGGTTATGTAAAATGTTCAAATGCTTATTTTGGTTTGTTGCCTCAAGTCCTTGTCCTGTCTGTGTAACACTGTTCATCATCTGCCGTCAGGGAATTGGCTCTTGAATTACAGACATCAGCTGTAGTGCCTGTATGTGGTCTGTGCCCTCCTACTTGTGCCCTATGTAGAACATAGGTCCCACTGCTGGTCTGAACATCTGCTCCCTGGAGCAAAGGAACTTAGAGGACCTAGAGGGAAGTGATGGGCCCAGAGATCCACATGTGGTCCTCTGTATTTGTTCTAAAATACCGGGGGTGCTGCAACTGGTTCCTCCAGATCTCCATGTTGCTTTTTGAAGTATGTGAAAATAATAAAAAAAAACAGCAAAAACAAAATGGAAAGAGTAGAACTACTTTGAGACTGATGAATCAAAGAATTTCACTTGTAACTTATCTTTGCTTGTTTCTTCCCTCACAGGTACTTGGTCTCTGGAGACTCACTGCTTAGCCTAGCACTCAGCTATTGCCTAGGGCACCCAACTGTAATCAGCTCTGTCCATATGGTGTGTGCAGCCATTGAGAAAGTGATGATGGAGAGGTTCCTATTGAGGCCAACGCAATACACTTGGAAGAAGGTGGCACAAGGCTTCTGGGTAAAAATGGTATTTCCCAAATTTCATTGGAACAACAGACGGAAAACATGTAACCATACAAGCACCATCAGTGTCTGGAAATCCGTCAGTACTTCAACTACAAGAAGACTTTCTCCACAGGGCTTTTGGTGCGTGTGGAGGCCTTCTCTGACCTACCTGAAGACACTGTGTCTTGGCAGGATAACATGACCTTAAAGGTTATTGCTGACGCAAAGAAATTGTACATATTAACTTGTAAATCTCCCTCTTTTGTTTGGTCTCTGAATTGTTGGTATCATGCTAGGAAATTATTGTTATTGTAAGAAATTATGTCTCCTTTTCAAAAATAAAATTTAAGAAAAAACTGTTTTGTCTGTGAACTTAGATCTGCCAAGTCTTCTTGTCCGCGCCCTCACAACATTTACAAGTGCGGTTGTAAAATTATCACCCAAACTTTATCCATGGTAAAAGAGGTCATCCCATTTTTATAGAGCCATTTATCAGCAATTCACATTTGTATAAAGAAAAGCTAGAAAAGTCTGGAAGTGCAAGTATTGTAAAACAGCATATGTAACAAATGGTTAGCAATAGGCTCATGTTAGACTTAAGAAGGTAGTATAAACTACCTACCTGAAAAGTAATAATTACAAAATGTACTCTTTGCTTGTGCTTAACTGCATAACTGCACAAGTCACCTTCATGAAGTTGGGCAAAATGACATATTTATATGGTAGCTAGTTACTAGGTTAGGTTATTCCTTATTAAAAAACGATCAGTTGACTTCTGGCCTGGTGGCGTGACGCTCACGTAGTGATATGATATATGTCTGCACAGGGTGTTTTATTTTGAAAACTGACTGGATGCCCTGACTTGGCATTTGTGGGAAAAAAAAGACTATGTGCTCATTAATAAAGCCCAGAATTTATGGGATCCATCAACACCAAAACCTGGCATTTGTGTGTGTGTATGTGCAATTTTGTGTAGCAATGTGTGCGTATAGACAACTGGAAACCTCTCAGCCAGTCTTTTCTTGCCTTCATATGAGCTCCTTGTTGGTGCTCTCTCACCTGCTGAGAGCTCCTTCCTGTTGTTGCTGAAGGTGTGGAATGAATCACTGCCCTAGACACAACATGAGGGGATATTGTGTGCTTGTCTGTGTGTGCGTGTGTGTGTGTGTGTGAATACGTGGCTGCATCTTAGTTCCCAGACAGGCATCAGTCTCTTTCATTGACTCCAGTTGTCTGACTTGTTGTCTGAGTATCTGATCATCTCTCTGACTCACCTCAGTCTGCTGGTTATAAACCCCCCTCTCTTCTCTCTTCTCTCTCCTCTCTTCTCTCTCTCTCCTCGGCTTGATTTCATTCCCCAGTGATCTTTTTTTTTTTTTTTTTTATTGATTCCTTGAAAGCATCCGGAAGCTTTTTGTTTTCCTTTGCCCCAAATTGACCTAGTTAAGTAATTTGAAAATAGAACTGTTTGGGGAGGAGGAAGACAGGTGGATGGACTTCTTTTTTTTTTTTTTTTAAAGTTAAGCATGTTTTCTTTATCAGGAACGTTCACCTACAGTTGACTGCTCTTCACTTATTTTATCTGCTGGAGATGAACGGTGCCTTCCTTATTTTGGTTCTGAGTATGAAACTATTTGACCAGTGATTTGACTCATGAACTGACAGGCATATTGTTTTAGACTCATTCAGCAGAAAACTCGCTAATGTGAGGGTGACTTCTGGTTTCACCTGTGAAAGAGAGAACAAAAATTGTCTGAAACAATGATGCTCTTTTCTTTTTGTTATGGTTTAATAAATGTTAGCAAATTAAAACTAACATTGTATTTCCCAAGGTAATATAAAGTATTATCACTACTGTGGGAAATAAGATGAGCTAGAGTCAAATGCACAAGACTGAATCTGCAACCTTGTCCACTGTCTTAGTACTTGCGCCATGTGTCTGAACTCGCTCAGTTGTTTTGTTTGACCAGCTTTCTGCATTTATGTTTACCCCGTGGTAGCAGGGTGAGATGTAGCAGGAGCACATCAGGAATCTTTGTTGCAGCTTGTTCTCTGTTGTGTACAAGTCACACGAACTGTTGCCGTTTTTCATTTCCATCACAGCTGTGAATCGATAATAGGTTATTGATCCAGGAAACATGTTCTGATCAGATCAGTTCTTGTGCCATTGTAACTGCTTCCTCTGGTTTCTCATCCTTTCACACAGATTCCTCCTCTTTTGCTGCCACCCCCCCCCGGGTTGTGTTCTCTCCCGGCTTTCCTCTCCTCAGCCCCCGTCTTCTTCGACACCAAAGAGCTGCGGTTTTGGGAAAACAACCCACCTTCCTCCTCCTCCTCCTCCTCCTCCCATGTTCTTCCTGCATCCCATCTCTTTAATTTGCTGGATTTTTTTTTAGGTTTTAGGAGGAAGCTCTAATTTGTATCTCCTCAGATACAAGCATCTAGGAGTGTGTGCAGATAAGGGCCACCCTCCCAGAGGAATAATACATTATTCCTCTGTGTGATGTAGCGTAGTGATATAGTGGAAGGGCTTGTCAGAGATGTGACGGGTCTTTGTTACCTGGCTCTTTCCTCTTTGCTGCTCCTCTCCCGTCTGTTTCCTTCCCCCCTCTGCACTCTCTCCTCTTCCCAGCCTTCCTGACATCAACTCCACCTCTTTAAAGAATTGTTTGCTCTTCACTGAGAAGTCAAAATCAGAGCTGTCGCTCCAGTGGAGCATACAAGCCACCTTGTAAAAAGCCTACTGCTATACTACAGCTGAGACCACCTACAGGCGATCTTTCTCCATCCATTTCTCTTTACCTTCCCCATACGTCTCGCTCTATTTCTCACTCTCTCTCTCTGACCTTCTCTTTTTCTCTCTCCACCCTAAAGGGATGTGTTTTAATTTGTAAAATAGTCGGATTTATTATTCATATTTACACTGTAGGTTGGCGCTGATGATTACTGCACTTGCTTTCGGGACTGAAAGCCTTGAGAAGCACAGGTTTTAGAAGCCAGGCAGAGTATCAAGTGAGTCATGAGTGGTGGGTTGACACAGTGGTCGCTTCAAATGGCAAACACCTGAAGCAAGTGGTAAACACAGTTGCTTGAATGCTCACAAATGCAGCATGTTTGTGTCCTTTTTTTTTGTGGTCTAGGTGGGAAGATGTCTTTTTAATAAAACACCGTGCCTGCAGTTTCCCCCCAATTCAGCAATTTTTTGGTCATGTGACGCAGTAAAAAAAACAAAAACAAACACATTTTGCACACAGGTACACAAAAAAAGACCTAACGATGTAACTGCTAAAAGGGAACAAACACCTGCACACTGTCTTCACTTGCAATCAATTTTTATTGCAGTGTTTTAGTCGTAAAACCATATGTGGGAGCTAGTTTCTTTTTGTTGCTTGAAACACGGCACTCCCAGGGATCTGGAGTAATGAAATAGTCTAAAGCTGCAATGCAGTAATGATCCAATCTGCTGTCCTGAAAATTAGAAGTTTAATCTCTTGCAGTTGCTGAGAAAAACAGGTTGATATTAGTTAGTTTTTTTTTTTAGGTAGGGCTGAAACTTATATATCGTTTATATATTATTGTTTGATTAACTGTTTAGTCTATTAAATGAGACTCAAATAACAATGGCATGGAAAGGAAATGTTGCCAGTTCACCAGTAACAAGCCAAAGTTTTTCATTTCCACTTATCAAAGTACTTGAAACAGTTGTTAATTAAAGCCTTTTTTTATGCATTTTCTATAGGGGACTAACTATTTAATGGCCTAATTAGAAATTAAACATGCTTTTATGGTTTAAGTATATAAGTGCATACACGAAAATTCTTTTAACCTTTAAATTCTTTCGGCACTGAAGTCAATTTAGCACAGTTTTTGTGTATCTTGAGATTGTGTAAGATGCTCTCGCAACACTGAAAAATGGAGGAATATCTGTGCTTAGCCTTGAATGTGTTGCCGACCACAGTGAGGTAATTTCAGATGGATTGTGCTGAGGGCAGCCTCAGCCTAAGGAGATGACCATGGTTGGTTTATTCCCAGGTGCACTCATACTTCCCACTCCACAAGAAATGGTGTTTTGTTTTTTCTTTTTTTTTCATCAAGATCATAGCAATTCTCTCTACCACTACCCCGGCTCTCTCTTATCGCCAAACATATATTAGAATGTCAGACACATCTTCCCCTTCCTGATACATATCTGTTACCTTTTCATATCTGGGCTGGGAAAATAAGCTTTTTTTTTTTTCTTTTTTTTTTAAACCACTCTGCACGTGAGGATCTGCAGACAGGATAACCTTCGCAGCTGAACTGCAAATGTCACATCGGCTAGCTAACCAACCACATTTCTTTTCACTGGCCAGTGCGTCTCTCTAATGGGGTTTACACCCATGACACTGGGACTGAGCAGATGTGCACGCATGAATGAGAATGAGTCAGCAAGGCTCTCAGGTGTGGCCTGGAGGGGCCAAATGAAAATACCACAAAATACCAGATCATACCATATCAGATGACACTGTTTTTTGTTTTTTTTTTAATCTGAAAAATTACCGGAGTGGTAACAGTGAGTTGATTTTTTTTTTTTTGCAGTCCTCATGCAAAGCGCGAAAGCTAATTAGTACAGAAAGCTGATGCAGATGATGTCTCACATGCTCGATTGTAGCAACAGGAAACACTGTGGCTCATCAAACTGCAGGAAGGTTTAAATGAGAACATTGTGCACTTTTCAATGCCGGGGGAGCGGGGATGCTCTGCAGTGTATCACTGTACCTGGTGCTGTCGTTGCTGCCTCGAAAGGCGTGCTGATGTTTTAAGCCAATAAGAAGTGCGACTTGCAAGGATGCTGGTTGTTTTACTGCTTTTATGCAACAGACATTACAAGGATGAAGCGTGTTGTCAAAGCTTTCAGGAGAATAGGCAATCAAGCATTTTGTTCCACATTGGCTCTCTCGCTCAGATCTCTTTTGTGTGTACATTCTGCTTCCATGGCCATCAGTTCATATCGCTCACGCTCACAGAAATGAAAGGGCATATCTGAAAAGCATCTGGATTTGCATGCTAGGTGATGTGTTCTTCACACACAGAAAGATGGGAGATGGGAGGCAGTTATGCTTAGCATTAATATTTCAGTACTCCTGTGCTGTTATTAGTCTGTTCCCCATCCCCGAAGGTTTATCTTGTGTGATGGCATATTTTAAGGGACTGGCACCATCAATATTCGTGAACAGAGTATTTTTTATGTAGTTTATTATGAGTATTTTTGGCTGCTGCAGGGTCTCTGTTATATGAACCATCCCCCTTATATGGGCTACCCGTCTCAAGTTCAGATATGTTTTATCTGCGTGACTGGTGGGTAGTAGCCATTGTAGAAAAAGCAGATATCAGTGTGCAATAAGCTAATATCAGCTGATATAATGGCCTAGTCTGTTTGTCTCCCCCAGATGAGGTGAAAACACCTTGGATAAGATATTTGTTTTAAGTTTTCTGGATGGCAAATACATTTGTCACACAGGCTAATTAACCATGCTGAAAATTTAACATTAAGAAAGAAGTGCTACACACTTCTATGATTCCATGAGTTGTAAACCCCTCTTATCTGGTGCTGAGAAGAGGTTAAAACAGACACTAAAGAAGCGTCTTTAATTATTGCTTGACAGCCTCTCTCTTCTGTGTCGTCTGATCTGTATCTCTAACAAAACCCCCCAAAGTGATCTGCTCTCATTCCCTTTCCTGAATAACTGACTTCAGATAAAAACCAATTTTAATGATGTAAAAGCCTTTATTGAGTGCTAAAGCATCAGTGTTTTACTTAAAGACGTTTTCATGGTCGTTCTTTGTCAGATTTGCGAACTGTGACCTTTTCGGTGTGAGGACATTGTCTCGATCCAGAAGGCCACCTTTACCCCCGGGGCAGGTCTTTGCTGTTGGGCTCGTCTGAGGACACTTTGTCTGCACTCTGATGTCGGGAGACAGGCTCCTCTGTGGCTCTCCTTATCTGGATCAGAGAGGCAGCCCATCAGCCTCAGGAGCAGCAATCAGCCTGCTCACCTTCTGGGGCTGAATAATCACTCATATACCAGGAAGGGATGATATAGAGAGCCTGGCAATCATCAAGCAGGAAATTAAATGTTTACAAAAATACTGTTGCATTGATAGGGAATATTAACAAAACTGGCGGAGCATGTTTCTAAGAGTAATCAGTTTTCTGTTGTTACTACAGTGTGAATGAATTCAAGCTGTTAGCTCTCCACCACTGCTGGAACTATGTATGCAAAAGTCAGTTTGAACGTGAATTAAATTTGTTTCATTTCCGATCTGTCTGTCTTTTGTAGTTCCTGTGCCTGAAGAACATCCGGACGTTTCTCAAAGTGTGCCACGACAAGTTTGGCCTGCGCAACAGCGAGCTGTTTGACCCCTTCGACCTCTTCGACGTCAGGGACTTCGGCAAGGTGAGTTAAACATCAGACACAGAGATGGATGCTTGATTTTTTAGGCTCCAAAATACTCTGCACTTGAACTGACACTGTGGTCAGCTAAAAAAAAAAATGGTGCTGCCCATAGGCGACATTCTAACTACAGCGGGTGCTTGGAGACATGATGATGCTGCTTGTGTCTCTGGTAATATCATTTAGGAGAGATGAGATGAGATGTCCTTCTTTTGTCAAATGAAAAGCTAAGATGTGGCGTGTGGTATTTTTACAATTAGATCTTGTTACACAGGCTGCCCTGCTGTAGTTTTCTGATTTTTGTTTTGGAACTGAAATGTATTGCTTGTTGGGAATGTATGCTTTTACTCATGTTGTGTGTGCTGTGAAATTGTTTGTGCATCCACATTATAGCACGACTTGCTCATGTGATTTGCTTGGGTTTAAAGGTTCTTCAAAGTCCAATCTGTCAGTTTCTGTCTGCTCAGATGAGCATGTGGTGTAACACTTTAGGGTCAGCAATCTCATCTCATGTCACTGAGTGACTCGAGTTAAACTCAACTCCGCTTTGTAACAGTCTGCTGTGAAGATACAGTGTGAATGTGTGTGTGTGTTGGCTCAGCATTAAAGATGGCTGACTCACTCGCACATGGTTGCGGCTTTATGGGGAGTTTTTAATGGATATTCAAGTGAATTTTTGTATTTATTGAATGGGTGGGCATGAGGCCACTGTCTCTGGGGAATTTTTACAACTTCATCCAGTGGGTTAAAGACATGGAATCTGTGAGGGCGATGTCCAAACCTTCCACTGGGGAAACTGCACCTTAGAGTTGTGGCTGTGTTGGAACTCATTTAACAGGAAAGAGGAGAGAGTAGTGCCTCTTCTCTTTTGCACTGAATGGACACCCTTTGTAGATAGTCTGGGCATGTCTCCCACCAGTTGGAAATAGACACAGAGTGCCCAGAAAACTCAGGAGGGATTATGTATCCCACCTCGGGATCCCCCAGGAGTTGCTGGAGGGTTGTGGTTAGGGAGCAGCAACATCTGGGTACTTTGCTCAGCCTGCTGCCTCTGAGACCCGAGACCTGGATAACTGGTGGAAAATGGATGGATGGAGGGATGGATGGATGGAAAGATATTGCAGGTCTTTGGTTTAACTCAAGGTTGGTAGTTTTACATGTCAGATATATAATTAAAACAGGTAGTGCACAGTATATGAAAACAACATTATGACATTCATGGCATTTCAGCATCATTACTGAATTGCTGCAAAACACAGGAAAAGAGGTGACTGGGTTATGGCACCTTTTCTTTTCACGTGACTGAAAGTTCCTGGAAAAGGAGCCGTTTGATAGAGGAGGGGGGAAGGGAGCGGCTGGTAATCTATGATCGGCATACCCTGTTGGCCTCAGCTTCTGAAAATGAATTGTTTCCCTCCACTTTCTAATCCCTCTGACTGCAGCGTGGTGTGTATTTGTGTGTGGCTGCAGACACAGGGGCGGGGGGGGGGGGTGGGGCAGGGTGGTTAGCTTCTTTCTAGGCAAGTAGGCTATTAAAACAAGCAGCTGGGTTAGTATGATGTCATTGAATTGATGATGACAGCTGATGCCATTGTGTCAGGACTGGTGCGGTGGGAATGTTAATACTGTACCTTTTCAGTATTATTTGTGCTCCAGCACTGAGGATTACTCTGCGGAGGTGAGATGTGAATAAACTGCATAACATCTCGCAGTGATCGATTACAAAGAGGACGTGTTTGCAGAAAGTCGCCTGCTCATTTATCTAACACAACCAATCTAATTCAACGTGTCCGCTCTCCCCACTTTGGGCTGAGGAGAAGGGCCGAGGAAAGACGGAGAAAGAAAAGATGAGAGAGAAGAAAAAAGAGACAAGGGTTCATTTGGCAGTTTGTAGATAAACCACAAGACGATGTCTGAGAGTCAATGAGCTCGCAGTGAACGGTATTAAAATCCAACAGCAGTCAGAATCAATCACATAGGCCCTCCATATGTCAATTTGGAAATTGCTTTTGTATGGTCTCAGCGGTGGCGGGCTTGTCTCACCATTGATTTTCCATTAAGGCCAAACATCACATTATAATATATTGAATTAAGTAGATCCCTACTAATGTGACATACATTTAAATAGTGAGAAAGCCTCATAAACAAAAGATAATTCCTGCAGTTAGAGTCTCTTTAGCCTTTTTCTTTTGCAGCTCATTTCTTTATGTTCTCTTTCCTCTTTCTTGTTACCTTGACACACTTTTCTCTGTGTGCACATCTACAAGAATATATATATATTACAGCATGGTATGATTAATCTCTTTTTTCCTCTTAAGTGGTGGAGTCATATGCTACAGTCATACTGGATGCAGCTTGTGCAGCTCATCTCTCCAAAGACGCATTAGCGGACAGTTTTTGCTTGAGTGCATCCCAAATTGCTCACTCTTGCATTGTGATAGGAATACCAAATCTTCTGGGGACGGACAGTGTTATCACAGTGGTGTTCAAAACTATTTAAAAATGATGTAAAAAAAAAAAAGCAGTTACACATAAAGTTTACATGGTTTATCCAATTTGTTACCATTATCTTTAAAATGCCAGAAGTGAATTGAAACACTGGCTGTTACAAGCTTTTTCAGAATGAAGATATTTTGCTGTTATTGTAGAGTGAATATCTTTGGGTCTGCTGGTCACAGACAAAATGATCAGTTTTTTCAATGAGCGCTTGGAAATTTTAATGGGATTTTTTTTCTGGTATTTTAAAGCCCAAGTAATCCTCAGTGGTAGGGCTGGGAGATGCAGCCCAAAATATTATCACAGCAGTTCTTTTTCTGATATTGATCATTAGTTATTCATATTTACATTTAATACAATTGATGAGGAAGGAACCACCACCATGTGAAACCAGATCTTTCCGCCGGTCTAACTGGCATCATGTTTTCTCACAAAATTTGAAGTTGCACTCGCTGTGTTCCTGCTTCTGCTTGAGCTCTTATCTCATTGGGTAATCTCTGATATCTGACATCTTTGTTGGCACCGGTCGTCTGCAGATTTTGCAACGGATATTGCCCTGCTGTTTATCCAGCTTTAGAAATCACCAGTGTTGTGTGACTTCTCTTCAGTGCAATTTCATCGTCCCTTGCGGCCGTCTGACTCTGCTGACTCGTCTGATTGTGCAGAGGGTCGAATCAAAATGCAGAACAAATACACGATTATCGAAAATTACCCATCCGTTTGCTATCTGATCGCTATTGTGGGAATTTCTGGGGTAATATTTATCGAGGTTGGTCATCGCCCAGCCCAGTCCTTGTGTTAACAGTTTTGTTTCGTCAAAAAGACGAAGAACAGGAGAGGAAAGGAGGAGAATAAAAAGGAAAAGCAGAGGTTTGTTAGTGGACGAAAAGGGGTAATTCTCAGTGGAAATGGGGAAAGGAGGGAAAGAGTGAGGGTTGTGATAGCAGCCTCCTCTATAAACATTAATCAGCCCCTATCCACCTTTCATACCTCCACACTGGCTGCCAGGGGCCCCAGAGTTCATCTCCCCTGGCCTCTGATCGCCATCTCTCCTTCTAATGATGCCTTTTCCTGGGTCACAGGCAAATTGAGACTGGGGTGGCCAACAGGGCCCAACTCTGAAAAAAAAAAGTAATTGCCCCTTCAAAACCTCCCCCCTACCCTTTCCAGTGGGACTAGTACTGAAACAGATGGAGCACATATCCTGCTCGATGTCCTCTACTGATTTTTATTTTCATTACTTAACTCATTTCAGCCAGGAACACTCTTTGCCACACACTGCATGAGCTAGTTGCTCCCCTGTTGTGTTCTCTTTCCGCAGGGGGAGCAACTAGCTGCACTGTACGTCCTCACGCACATATCACCACACTTCTTCTTTGCGCCCTGACCCATCCCCCATCATTAGAAATTCATTATGACATCATTAAACCAATGAAATACAGCTTATTACAGTGGACCCCAGAGAACGCTTTTATTTAAACACCTCCCTCCATCCGAACCCAACCGCCTCGTTTCCTTTCTCCCAACCTATTTTAATTAGCCACCAAAGGAACATTGCTGTCATTTAAATGAACATGGCAATCAGTTTATTTGGCTGTTGCCATGATTAGCATAATTAGCCCCGCACCTGTTAACCATCTATCAACAGTTTGGTAATTTTCCGTCTGTGACTGGAGAGCGGTGGAAAGGAAGGGAAGCGTTCTGACAGATTTGCCGTCTTCATTAAAGGAAATAGCGTCATTTGTTTTGAAATGCAGACAGTGTCTCTCGCATCAGTTTCTGTCTCATCCAAACAGCCTTGGAGTCATGACTGACTTGACTTGTGAAGCGTCAGAGCCATTCAAGTGATGCTCATTGACTTATATAGTTGAGGTGAATTTTATTTTATTTTATTTATTTATTTATTTATTTTTTTTGTTTGTTTGTGCGCTGCATTTGAATGGAAATTGGCCCCTCAGTGTGAGCTCTTTGTTTATATGACACAGCTCCGGTTCAGGTTCAGGTGACTTCGGGGCAACTTTTCCCACAAACACACAGTGATGATTTGTATGTGTTTGTAAATCTTTCCACTTCACAGCTGAATTGTTCCTTCTTCCAACTGAGAAATTGAAGTGGTGCTTTTGGTGTTCTGTTGGATGAAGTCTGATATTTTCTTCAGAAATGTGCTCTGCATCATAACCTATAATCAGTTTATTGTAATGTTGAATACACAAAACGCATCTTGAAACAGATGGAGGATACTAATGCGCAAACACACACACACACACACCAATCCCCTGATTTAATTTGTACCAACTGCTCCCTTTTTAGCTTCCATTTCTTTCCTTCTCACCTTCTCCCCCACATCTATCTCTCCTCCTTCCTCACTGTCCTCCTCTCCCCACTCATTCATCTCACACCCACTCTCAGTGTGAGTATGTTGTGATAAGAATGAGCCAGCGGCAGACGAGCCGTCACTGCGTCAGGACAGCATGATTGCCATTGGTCGGCAGTGTTTGATTACCCTCTGTGCTGCTCTGAATCGCACACACGCTGAACCCCTGCTCCTCTCATTTCCTTCCTACCCTCTGTGGCTGAAAATAGCTAGTTGCTTAGCATCCACGCCCAATGCTACTAACATCTGGAACGTGCCTCAGCCACAGTTGGCCCGCCTGCCTGGATGCTATTTACTGAAGTAGGTTTTAACCTCAGCCCTAAGCTCTGAGCCCTGTGCTCATTTGTTCTCACTATGTGATCATTCTCGAACATGCAAAATACATTAAACCTTTGAACTCTTCGCTGTCTTTTGTTGGTTTTCAAGGTATTTACAAGCTTGTGGCATGTCTTAGAGGAAGGCATGCCATGCATTGTTATTTTAGGGATGAATTCTGCCACACGCTTGTACCATCATTTGGAATTTCCTATGGTTCATATTCTGTTTTTTTTTCTAATACAATTTGACATCATTTGGATTTTTTTTTTTGCATTTATGTCCTGTATTTTCAACACAAAGCAAATACTAATAATTGAACAGATAAAGGAAAATGCCAGTTTCCAGGATTATAAAAACCATGTTGATGAGGCTGCCAGCTCTGTGACCACACATATACTAACAACTGTCCACTGGATTTTTCGTAGTACAGGAAAAGTCTCAGTTTGATTACTGAGGCAAGATAAATCAAGAAAGTTGTGACATTCTCTGTGGACAGTGGAGAAACACTGTGTTCCTGTAACTCTAACACATATTATATAAGGCTGCTCGACAATATCCATTCATTGTGGAGGGCCACATGCATTGTATGTTGGTATTTGTATCGATTCATACTCTGATTTTTGTAATTTAAAAGAACAGCGGTAGAAAATGTAGTGGCTGTCCACTCTCTCCAGACTCAGGCTGGAGAGAGCGCAGTAAGTGATGGAGGGTTGGGTTTAAGGGTCAAGCAGCCAGGGTCAATGCATCCC
This sequence comes from Toxotes jaculatrix, assembly GCF_017976425.1. Taxonomy (NCBI): domain Eukaryota; kingdom Metazoa; phylum Chordata; class Actinopteri; family Toxotidae; genus Toxotes; species Toxotes jaculatrix. The sequence goes on along the minus strand of NC_054409.1, from coordinate 9,450,161 downwards.
CCTCCATTAGTGACCACGTCCTCAGCAGTAGTCCTTTACTGTCAAGGCCCAAGTGGATTTTTTTTCACAGCTAGGATTCTCCATGTTACCTCGCCCCTCTGGAGGGGGTAAGTGGTTGGAAGGGTTATATGATACGATGCACTGTTACAGATTAAACTAACCTATCAATATAAAGTGTAGTTAAACTTAGCTTAACCTTGTGGAGCCACAACATGCATTGCGTGTCAGCAGCATTTCATCAGCAATCTAATGCAAAAAATAGTACTTACAATAGAGTATTCTGACATTCTAGTATGGCTGCTTTTTCCAAAATAAAAGGATCTAGTCTCATCCTGCTGCTTATCCCCCAACAACATATTCCTTGATCCAAGATTACACCAAGTGCTCCCCTCTGAGAGAATTTGTCTCCACAGCCCTTCTCTGAAATCACTTCCTCCTGCCTCAGCAGACTGTTTAGCGGCTGCTTTATCTATCCCCGTGCCCTCTTACTTCACGCCCTGTCCATCAGGACCCCCCGACTGCAAGTTTTTACATAAAGCTTCCAAGACACAATCAATAATTCATCCCAAATGCCACAGTGCTGATGATAATTCTACTGACATGAATTATAAATGGGAACTTCCTCCCCCTTCCTGTGTTTAGACCCCCCTCCATCTCTCCATTCCATGCTCCACTCCCACGACCTCATTATTCCTGCAGCTCGTTACTGTGATACCTGCGGAAACAGGTGGTTGCTGAGCAATGGGTTGTCATCCGGGGACGTGGCCCTGCATTGGTGCTCGGCTCAGGGATGCTGGCTGTTGTGTGGCCGCCGAGTTCGCACTTATGGGAGCAACGGAGACGCAGTATGATGGACTGGTTTGCGTGACGGCTGAGCAAAAGCTTGAGGCCCACATGTGTCATTTGAGAGAAATCACAGTGCCATCTGGATTTCCTCCAGCTGTTCCTTGCCCACCCGCTCTATACTTTAACTTTTTTGTCGCACATGAATGCCCCATTCTGTACATTATTATCAGAAATGGGCACATTTTATTATTATAATGCATTTGTATCCCATGATTATCCCATGATACAAAAGTCAGGATTTCAGGAACATGTATATTTTTACCCCTGTGTTTCTGTGGCAGTCTTTTACTCTGCTGCACTGAAACTATTCTGCTGTGGCAGCTGAAGAACCAGCACCTTCCCACATCAGTAAGCACTCTGTCTACCATTTTCCCTTTGACAGCATTGCACAACAGTGTCATTTAAATCCAATAGAGGAGGGAGAGAGAGAGAGAGAGAGAAAGAGAGAGAGAGAGAGAGAAGAAAAACAAAAAGTGATGAGCTGTATAAACATCATTTATTGAACTTTTATATCCCAGTGCAGTCAAAATCCTGTTGTGGAAATAATAGGCCACTTTTGTTTTGGGTGGCAGTTAATGTTACCAGACAAACTGATAGACTGAGACAGTGCAATTTGGCTCAAGCTCAGTGCTCAGCCTGGCTCTTTGAAGTTTCTTAGCTCACTGCTGCGCGGTGCCGAGCATTCAAAAAGCTGCTGAGGTGTGATCACAGCCCTCTCTCGCCTTTGGATTATGAGTCAGTGGTCACTGGAGGGTGTGTCCCTGTTGTTAGGGTGGCGTCTTTGGAGCGCTGCAGGGACTAAAGTGGTGGCATAAAGAGGAAGAGCCCCCACAGAGGGAGAGCGTCTCTGAATTCCTTGCAGCCGATGTGAGCTCTCATTATTTCACCTCCCCCGATTCCTTCCTCCGAGGCCCCACAGGCGCAGCTATGATGGACAGGTACATTCTCTGAGGAATCACTGGCATGAAAAAAGAAAAAGGGAAGTCCATCCTCAATCATTTTTTCATTGCATAGGGATTACTCTCATAGGGAGCCGAAAGGCAAACCTACTCTACTCCTAAATCACACTTATTGTGCTTAAATTTGAATGTGCATTTCAGTGTACACAATGTTATAATACCTTATTTGCTCTCATACTGATGATAATTTCCCAAACCTTCATTTTGTCACGCTGTAAACAGTGGCCCAGCACTTTGCCGAAGACATTATTTTTGAAGACATTTGGCACACCGTCCACAGAATGTCGAGGTAGCTTTGCAGGATCATCAGAATAAGCTGCTTTTCAAAAACCATGATTAAATCATGAGAGTTACCAAATGGCAGCGTGTCATAAAAAAAAAAAAGAATCCTCTTTGTTTTTTTGACAAGGGAGGAAAAAAAGAAAAGGAAAAGCAGACAGATTGCACTGACGAATATGAATCCGAATATTGTCTGTGCTTCAGATGGTTAGTTTTTTTTGTTGCAGCAAGTGTCAACATTGGTATTAAGTGGTAAGAGCAGACAGATTTGTAGTATTAGAAGGCACAGACAGAAAGGGGGTGCCCTGCCAGTTACACGTGTTAATGGACCATGTGTTCACTGACAGTGCAAACAGCCAGTCATCAAAGTTTGGCTCAGATCCTCACAGAGCCAACTTCCAAATGTTGGAAATGCCACGTGAACACGAGCGTAAAGTTTCAGTTTGAATATTTCACGAGATAAGGCAGCACTTGATGTGACTACGACGGCTTTGTGTCTCCTCAGTGGAGGAAGACAACATGAGGTGTTTTCCAACATTACTCTCGCTCAGTTTTCAGTTGTGGTGTTTGTAGACATCGTTGTCCCACAATGCTACACAGAAGTGGAGAAACTCATCTCTGCTGGCAAAAAAAACAGTTAGCGAAAAGCTGTGATTGGTGTTGTGACAGCTTGGTCACACGTTTTTGGGACAAAAAAAAACATTTGGAAAACATGCCTCACTTTCAGCTTGAGCAAGCAGAAAAGAGTGATGACTACAAGCAGAGCTACAGTGGTTCACGGTTATCAGTGATTTGTCATCATTGCTGTCACCCAGACTAATTAAATTAAATTTCATAAAATGAGTTACTGACCTTTTTCTTCTATAAATGAATAGTTTGATTTCATGAAAACACTGCATTTGCATTGCTGTGGACACCAGTTTGGTTGTTTTACATGTGATTTTAAACACATTTACCGTTGAGATCTGGAAATACCCTTGTAAATATTTGTATACTGGTATTTCCCCAGCCCAGAGAAGAAGTATCTATCCAGGATATTGTATTTGTTAGGTTTTTAAATGTCCATTGAAAAACATTTGTTTTATGAAGTAAAATTTGAATCAGTCGTGTCCCAAAGTTGAAGTTTTAATGGTAAAACTGTGAAGTGCACTGATTTCTGGTACACTTTGCCAAAATTGTTCACTGCCAACATGAGTACACATTGTAGACTTAATAGCATTTGTGCTGTAGGTGTGCAAGAATCGGACCACAGCTCGAGTTTCGTTCCAAACCCCAGATGCCAGCGTTGCTGTCATGTCCTTGAGCAATCACACGAAACTGTACCAGCTCCAGGGAAGCTGCAGTGAGGCTGACGATGACCTCTGACCTCTGTGGGCAAAAGTGTAAATGTCCCCCTCAGGGATGAGCGAGGAATCAAAGCAGAAACAAAATGAGATCCACAACTTAAGTCCTCTGCGGATTTAAACAGCAGATGAGCAAAACACTAAAAAAAAAAAAAAAAAAAAAAAAAGTAGACAGAATTATTATGATAATACGAAAGACCCAGAATAACCTTTTTCCATATCCGTCCTGCAGGTTCAGTTGAGCGCATAAATGCGGGATTATCACATGCTCTGACCAAAAATTACTGTGTCAGATATGCATGACCGCGGAAGTGGAAATAACCACTTTACTCAATTGGAACACTGACAGCACTGTCCATAGCACTCATTAAATTTGTCATTGCTTTTTACACTGTCCAGTTCATCAACAGGAGCACATCAACGTGCTGGATGACACACAGACACACACACACACACACACACACACACACTACAGCCCTGGCCCATAAAGTCTCTGTTGGAGCCAGTGCTCTCTGATTCCTCCTATCAAAGGGCTGTAAAATGGAAATTAGACTGAATGGATGACACGGTTCCTCATTACCCGCGGCATGTATTATATAGAAAGTTGTAGCGACACATTTGAGTGTGATGGCGACACAGTGATATTAGCAAGATGCTCCAGCCCACTTACCTTTTACGGATCCTATTAATCCACCTCTCCTCCTCCTCCTCTACCACCTCACTGCCAGATTCTGCACTACATGGTCCCAGCGTCTTCATTTTCCCATCCTTTCCTCCCATTGTACTCTCATCAGGTATCTTTTCCTCCCACCAGATGTCATGTTCTCACTTTTCTTTCTCACCTCTGATCCCTCTTGGTTCCGATTATTGTGTTTTTACCTGTGGCTGTGGCTTGTGTTCAGCATGGTACATGGTAATTCGATACGGCTGATAAAAAGCTAGCAGCCAGCATCCTTATTGTGCGGTGTTGGGTAGCTTGCCAGGTGTTATAAATGCCCCCTGCAGTGACCACTAAACTGATGCCCTCCTCCGTGCTCCTATTCATTTATTTCCCTGCAGGTGCCTCGTAGCAGGTAGTAATGATGCACAGCCCTTGTGTGGCTGACGGGGGAGGGGGCTGCCTGATGTGAAGGTAAAAGTAAAACTTTCCACATTAAAGGGAACATTAACCATATTTTTGGAAAAAGAAATGTTAAAATTAAGTACAGGTCGCTATATTTGTGTTGGTAGTAGCAATAAGCAACAGAAACCCTGGAAAAAAAAGAAGGAAAATGGGCGTGCTGAAAAATAATATGTGAATATAGAATAGTTAAAAAATGATTACTTTCATATATAAACTTTATTATCAAAGATAACAGTAACAGTAGATGTAATACATGTAATAGCAATGCTGAGACTCTCTCCAGTTTCATTGACCAGGAGCTTGTTACAACCCATAGTTAAATTTTATTCTTAGGCAACTTGGAGCAGCCGTAGTAATTATGGCAATGAATGAAGTCAGGTGACGTAGTATAAAGAGCGACAGAGCCCACGTTAGGAAGGTGTTAAGGTGGATGGATGGGTCGATGAAACATTCTTTTATCTGTGACCATTCCACAAACCGTCACCGTGATGACGAAGGTCCTCTATTTTCACCCAAACCACGATCTTTTCTTCAACCTAACTAAGCTGCTTCTGTGCCTAAACCTAACCAAACCATTACAGTTCCACAACCATAACCTCATGTTTATTATCGTTACCATGATGACGAAGGTCCGGTACGCCTGCTGCTGGCACACTCCAATTATTATTATTATTATTATTATTTCCATGATGATGAAGGTCCAGTACACCCTCTGCTGTAGGGAAGCTAATTCGGGAGCTGCTCCTGTGGCAGATTGAAGCTGAATATTTGCAAAGCTAATTGCTGAAAATAGTTTTGCGTCATTTGCCTCCATGTTTGCTTGCTAGCAGTCATGTTGTTCTCTGTCTTTGCTGGCATATTGTTTCACTTTGGATGTTGTGCATTTAGTAATGTCTTCCTGACCAACACACATGCTGATTCCAGTAAATCTGTGATAACCTGCCATTGGCTGATCATATCACGCTGCCAAAGAATTGGTCATTGCACTAATAGTTTGAGTTTATTGAGTATAACCCAAATTACTTTCCCAGCGCATTTTACAGTGACCAGAGCCAGAACAAGCTTCCAGGAACAGGAAGTGAAAATAAAACGGGAACAATACAGGGGAGATTAGCCAGAGTCATGAAATAAATAAATAAATTAATACAAATTGAAAGAACAGATGATGAGCTCTGCAAACATTTTCGGAAAAAAAATTCTATAAATAATGAATACGAGACTTGTTTTAAGACGACCATTTCTGACATTTTGTCCAACCTCTGACTTACAGAGACAGCCTCCTAAACATAATAGTTGTGCTTGGCTTTGTATGTGCATGTGTGTTTGTGTGCTTGCGTGTGAGTGCGTGCGTGCGTGCCTCGCCCCCATGCTGTCCTCCGTCTGCCTCAGCTGCAATTACCAGTAGAGAGAGTGCCCATATAGCTACCTGCTCATCATCCCAGAGCCAAAGCCCCAGCCCCTGGACAAAGCACATACAGCAGCTCCTGCCAGAGACTGCATTATGGAGATTAGGGTGAAAGATTGACAAAGAGGTAGAGGGAGGTGGAGGGAGACAGGTTCGATGAGAGCAGCGAGGCTTCAGGGAAGGAAAATTAGTTTGCCTCCGGATGCTCCCCTAAGGCTCGAGGAGAAGGGGAGCGAAAGACGGAGGGATTAGGGGAGGGAAGAAAAGGCAAAGACAGACAGAGGGTGATGGACAGAAAAAGACTAATCTTGCATAGATAAGTCAGTCTCATAGAGGTCTGGAGCAGTTCTGAAATTAGCAGAAAACTAATTAACAACAAACTTGATCATCAGTTCATTTAATTAGTTTATTAAACAAACATACCAAATATTCTCTGCTCTCTCAGATGTGCTGCTTTTCTCTGTCTCTGAAAATCTTTAAATTTGAAGATGCCACATTTGAACTCGTGAGTCATTTTTCACCATAATTTGACATTTCATGGATCAAAGTCTTAATGGATTAATTGATAAAGATTAGAAAAAAAAATCATTAATTTTGCTCTTTCAAATAGAACAATTATATTTCTGCCCTTTTTTGAACCAAATTTTTGTACCGAGGTTTCTCCAGACCTCACTGAGCTTGACAAGTCATGTGACCATGCAAGATTAAGACGGACAGAAAGAGAGGGAGAGAGTCAGTGAGTGAGAGAGAGGACACCCACAGAGAAACAAGGGCCGTAGATGTGACACAGAGACAAAATCCCTGTCAGACAGAGGTCAAGTATTTGACAGGAGAAAGAATGTTGGAAAGGAACAAAGTCTGAGGTAGAAAAGGGGAGACACAGACAGGAAGAGACAAGCTAATTGCACGAGATTGAAATGAGAGCATAAGAGAGAAAGATGAAAAAAATTCTTGAAGACATAATGGAGACGAAGAAAAGCCGCAGAGAATGAAGAGTGACATTGCTGTCATTCCCATTGTCGTGGGAGTGCGTTCGCTCAGCTAGGCACCTCCGTGCCCTTTGTGATGAAGGAGAGTGGTTTCACTGCAGCAGTCAATGGCTGGGAGGATAGCAAGCTAATGGCCAGACTGGGCCTGTGTCAGCCTAAATGGCAACAATCAATAATCCCCTCAGTTTCACCCTGAGAGGCCTGGAGCCTGAGCTGCAGTGATGCACATGGTGCTGAGATGTGTGTGTCTGTGTGTGTGGTTTTCTGTGTATCCACATTTTCTTTATGTTTTGCAGAAATATTTGCTTTGTGTTTAAGACCTGTGGTTCAGGATCCTGTATGGGGTCACGAGCTGAATATGAGGGGATGCACGATTATGTGCAGGATCAGACAGAAGGTTTTATATGTTTATATGTTTGTTTTTTACTATTAAAGGGGAATTCCACTGATCTTACACATCGCAGTCTGTTTACAGGTCTTGGGGTGCACTATTGCATATGTGAGGAAAAAGTTTAAACATTTTGTTGCACAAAACAGGGACCAGTGAATAGCTGAAAAATACATGACATGGCTTAGACATTGCTTCCTTTTAAAGGATCACTAACCTAAAAGGTCTGGGATCACTGTTTGTGGCATAAACCCTCCAAAGATGGCTCCCGGTGCAGCATCAGTTATAGCTCTGCAGTCAGACCTTTACTGGTGTGAAAAGTCTTATTGGGGTTGTTTATATTCTCCTATTTCCTCTTGGATAGAGAAACATCTGTTGTTAAGTTCAGCTCAGTGGGATTTGCACCATTCAGCAAAGAGGTGCCAAGCTGTGCACAACATTAAAAGCTAAAGTAAAATCGCCGACTGCCCACACCTGCAGCACTGCTCCAGAATGGACAGCAGAGTGTTTTTAGAAGGCCAACACACTCTCACTCTCTCACACACACACACACACACACACACAGTGGGGACTTTGTTAGCCTGCTGGCACAGTCAGGCTTCCCGGTACAGCTTGTTTCCACCCCGACTAGAACAGTTTGGCCGTTGTATGTGTGGTTGCAGCATTGCGTGGACGCAGGCATGCAGTTAGTAGTCACACTGGATTGTATTCATCATAGAGGGATGGTTGTAGACAATCACTCAGCATAGTTCAGTGTCAGTAGAAGAGTTATGTTCTGAAACATGATCTCTACCATTAAAGTTGTGTTTTAGTCAGAAAAAAAGACAAAACAGTAGAAAACTACTAACAAACAAATAAAGGTACTTTTACAAAACTGTCTAACCTGTTTACTCATATTTTTGTTTCGTGTTGATAGACTGACATCAGGATATTGATAGTGATGTTTGAGGACTTTGTGATGCTTGGCTGCAAACCACATTTTCTGCAAGAAAATAATACAGTTTGAAGTAAATCCATAATGCTGTGAAGGAGGGAAAGAAACCCTGAACACTGTCCAAGCTCCGAAAGTTTTTTTGCGACGTGGAAACAAAGGAAACTTTGCTCCACAGAATCTTGCAGCTGTAGTGGGCACGTTATAAAGCAACTAAACTAACTATGGAGCTTTCCCAAAGCCAAGTCTCTGCCACACACACTTTTTTTTTTTTTTTTTTTTTTTTTTTTTCTTCTAGAAAGAGAACAAGCGGCTGTGCTGCACTGTTCTGCTGGCAGTGTAATATATCACCTCCTCCTTCTGGCTTTTCCAATATCAATTGGTTTTGTTGTTTTCAAAAGGATTTCTGAGCTCATTCTGTGCCGCACTGAGGGATGTTTAACGGCATCTGAAATGCCTGGATCATTCTTTTGGATTATTCTTTTTTTTGGGGGGGGGGGGGGTTGCTGTTGTGGCTTGAGCCTGGCTCCCACAAATGGAAAATCATTCTAGTGCAGAAAGTCTTATGGACCATAGAGAGTTGTTTCCTCTCTCTCTCTCTCTCTCTCTCTCTCTCTCTCTCTCTCTCTCTCTCTCTCTCTCTCTCTCTCTCTCTCTCTCTCTCTCTCTGAGTGTGAAAGCGTCTGCATTGATCTTGCTCCCCGGGTGTCTGCACTGCACAAGTTGGAGCCAGGGTTGATGCAGGAGGTGATGCTTATAAACGCAGGGACTCACATATACACACGACAAACAAACATGGAAAACAAAATGCCACACATACACACATACTGTACACACATTAAGTAACTTGATTTTATTTTTCCTTCACACACACACAGTCATGAACTCACACATTCACTTTCTGACTTTTTATCGCTCGTGACACTTCTTCATTTGACTCAAGTGACTCACTTGAAGACAACATGATGTCTTTAGCTTGAAGTGTGTATGTATGTGTGTGTGTGTGTGTGTGTGTGTGTGTGTGTGTGTGTGTGTGTGTGTGTGTGTGTGTGTGTGTGTGTGTGTGTGTGTGTGTGTGAACTGCCAGGAAAGGACTCTTTGTGACAGGGTGAGTCAGACAGTACTGCTGTATAGTGAGCTTATAGACACAGCAACAGGAAGATAACATTTGATACCATGTGGCAGTTTGTAAGAGGAAGCTGGAGCTGAAAGTAAAAGGAACGAACACTGATACCGACTGAAATAACATGAAAAGACATTTGATTAAAGATGATATTGTATTTCCTCTTCCAAAAATGTGGCTGTGCAGGACAGTGTTTAAGTTTTTTTCTCAATTTATCATCACATTATATTATTTTTCTATCCAACACACCACTGGATCTCAGCTTCTCTGTGCAAAATAGCAGATTCTACATTCTTTAAACTTGGATTTTAGGGATGGTCCCGTCGCTTTGGTCCAGACAGAAGTGACTCACTTGGTCTCTGAAATGCCATGAACTTTGGTGCAGATTATTTGTGTTCAGTACTGGATGAATCCTAATGACTTGTAGTGATCCTCTGACTTTTCCTCTAGTATCGTCATTAGGTCAAAATTTTTTCCAGTGGTTTGTTTCATGACCAAAATCCTGCAAAACTAATGACATTCATTCATCAGCCTCAGAACCAGGTAAATATAAAAATGTTAGTATTGTGGCTGTGATCATGGTAGCATAGTACATTCTTCCATAAACTGAAAATCATATGCTAAAACAATATCTTTGAATCTGCTTCCTTGTTTAACCCTCTCAGGCTCAGTCTAGAAAACTAAAATGCCTTCTTTTCCAAGAAGAGCTGTGCGGCTTATTTGATTTTTTTTTTTCCTTTTCTTTTTTTAATGACCTTATATCAAAGCGAACACTGACCTACAACTGGCTTGAAGGTACAACAAAATAGGGTTAGAGTTTACTCCTTACCACTGTTCCCAGAATTACAGTAAAATAACAAGACAAAAAAAACAGAGAACAAGGGAAAGAAAGTCTGTTAGATTTCGCGTTGTCTCGGTGTTCATACCCACAAGTCCTTTAAAACACTCGCTCATATCAAAGTGCTGCTCTATTCATCTAAACATTTTCATTTGCCCTGAACAACAGCTTGGATGCCTTTGTATTACTCAGCACTTTGATGTAAAACGCAGTGATATTTCACCTTATATGCTGAGGCAATGCAGGGGAAAGTAATGAGATTTATGTAGCCTGGAGAAATGAAGAGCTTTCAGGTTTTTCAAAGTCCTAATGTCTTGTTTTTGAGCGTATCTCTCTCTCTCTGTTTTCCTGTATATTCTCCGTTGCTCTCTCCCTCCCTTATCCCCCCTCTGCTCTGCTATAATATGTGCAGCTCAACTAAAAATAGTTGAGTGAGGATTTATTTATGATGGGTTTTTGAGGGAAGCTGAAACTCTTTATCCTTGAAAGACAGTGTGTTATATTTCTTTTTAACAACCATAGCAGCTGAATATGGAAACGATTTTCACTTGGTCTTGAAATTATGAGAATGCTTATCAACACCGTCGAATGGAGATGGATCCTTCACAGCTGTCTATACATTACAGCCGCTGCAGTATTTACTGTAGTCTCTTTATCATTTGATATTGCTGCATAGACAGTATTCAGGTGGATGAGATAAGTCTGCCTGCTGGTTGAGGCAGGGGAGGAAATCCAGAAAAAAAAATGGCTGTGCACAAGTTGTCATCCATTTTTTAAAAAGAAAAGTTCAACTAAGTTAGAAAATAATATATTTTCTAACATACCCTTTGTGTTATCCAGCCATGCGGATAGTTTTGGTTCCATCACCATAATACAGTGGCTAAGAAATTGAACTTTTTTTGTGCTTCCCAGAGCTTTAAGAAATTATGTTTAAGCACATTAACAGCTGCCTGTCTTTCCAGCAGCATATGGCTAATTTGTTGACCAGAACAATGTCCAAACATTGTTTCTTTGAAGATATTTTAACAGGCTTTGAGATGCTGATTTATTTCTTATATCATAAGAATGATGTTAGTACAGTGAGTGCCATCTGCTTCAAGGTTTGACACACATCTGAGATGCTGTAGCTTTTCCTCTTTCTGCTCCAACCCGTCTGACCTCTCCCATCAACACGGTGTTTCTGTCCACAGAGCTGCTGCTCACTGGATGGTTTGTGTTTTTGGCTCCGTTCTGAGTTAAACTCTGGAGACCGTTGAGCGTGAAAATCCCAGGAGATGAGCAGTTTCAGAAACACTCGAACCAGCCCATCTGTCACCAACAATCATGCCACAGTCAGACTCACTGAGATCACATTTTCATTTTCTCCATCCCGCTTGTTTGATGTGAACACACATCTTAAGCTCCTGACCTGTATCTGCATTATTGCCACCGCATGATTGGCTGATTGGATGACTGCGTGAATAAGCAGGCGTACAGGTGTTCCTAATAAAGTGCTCAGCCAGTGGATGTGTCGAGCTCTGTTCATGGAGAGGTTTGCTTTAATGGCCACAGAAAAACCTATACACATTCACATACTCACAGGGACTCTCAAACTTGTATTAGATAGTTTAAGTTTCAGTGATTATTATTTGCTGTAGCTATAGGATGCGGTGAATGTGTAGATGTCAGACGTTATGAACTACGCTGCAGTTTGACTGTACTTTCCAAAATATGTAATTTCCCAGAACTGAGAAGTCATTTGGCCTTGATAGGAGAAATGAGAAAAAAAGCGTTCTGCTCTGGCCTGTGTTATAGCGATTTCTTTTTTTTTTTCCTGTGAGGAGTGAGTCACAATATGGTGATTTTTCACTGTGTGGGAAGTTTTAAAATCAAAGAACTTGTTTACTGCGTGCTGCATGGTGTGGAGTGAGGTTCTACCACATCATTTTTCGTGTGTGGGATAGGCTGCAGGGATAGATATTAAAACTGAGCACAGTTCTGGGTTCATTTTAAGTTTGTGTATATTTAAACCAAGCTTCAAGTCATGTTACAAGTTGATGTAATACTGTAATACATTCTTTATGGCAGTTAATCTAGCAAATACTCATGCATCAGCTTTAAATTGGAAATAGAGTTTGACATTTCCCCCCCTTCCAAACCAAAAATGAGTCAAACACGCATACTGAGGCACATATTAAACCGAGAGTTATTTTAACCTTAAAACCCCCCATCACTCAGTCTGAGGGTTTTCTAATTATGACAGTGTTTCAGATGTGGGAAATGGATTAGTTACATTTACATGCTGATATGCCATAGAGTCATGATGTTAATAATGTCAGTTGCTATCAGCTGTTGCGGCGTGATTGCGAGGAGCAGCGCTTTCCCGCCGAGGATGTTGGGTGCTGCAGAGGACAGTGACACAGACCTCAGTGACAGTGACAGGAGACAAAGAGACAGCACACGTCTCAGTACACATCTTTACATTACAGTTTCATCCTCTTCCTCTCCTTTTCACCTCTCCATCTCCTCCTACCCCAGGCTCCTGACCTTAATAGCAGCCTTTTTTCCCCGTATGACTGGGAGATACATAATCCAATAAGCGCAGCACCCTGCCTGTGGCTGGGACCATCGCGTACTCACAAGTGCACACAAACACACATGCAAACATGAGCGTGTGGAATCGCTCATCAAGCTGACGTGAGAGTGCTTTTTGAGCGCTGTGTGCATGTCATCTCATGTGAAAGTGCTGCACATGAGGAAAAAAGCTCTGCAGGGGAACTAGATGTTTTGGGGAAACTTATTTACAATTCTTTTGGCTTTTCAGCTCATGCAGGGAGCTGAACAGGATGTTGTCTTTGTCTCAGAAGCTCATGCTTCCTGTCTAAGAAAGAGGGCTTCCCATGTACACAACCTCTGGCCTCTGCTGTTCTGCATCTGCCCCCTCTTGGTCGAGGAAATTCTTAACCTTACAGAGCCCTCTGCCATCTCTCCATGTTAAGGCCGGCCGGGTCTCACAGCTTGTCGGACCCTTTTGGCATCATCTGGGTAGTTTGATAGAGCCCTCCGTCTCCCAGCTGCAGCTGGATAATGAGTCTCCACCTCTTTTCTGTTCTCTTCTTTATGTGTGTGTGGTCTCAATTTGCGAGCACGTTTTGCCTCATGTATCTGGTTTTCTAAAGAGCCACAAGGATCTAGTTAATTGCTGTTTTGTTTATTTTTTGTTTATTTTTTTTTTAAATGCACAAGTTGCAGTGGATAACCTCAGCAGGTGCATGAAGCTTGATCATAACATCTCTGGCTGGTCTACCAGAACTGCATTAATGTCTGATTTGCACCACGAATGTCACTCTTAGTCCCTTAGTCATCTGTGTGAATGAAAATGAACCTCTGGAGGCAGAGGAGCAGGGAGATGCAAAAAGCAGGCAAAAGTGCAGACGAGAGGAGACAAGGGTAGAAAGGGAGCAGAAAAGAAACCAATAGAAGAACCCACATCGTCTCAGATGCACAAAAGCCTCACACACCCATAGATAAGGTCTCCGGTGGGTTGTTCTTGACACAAATAAATTCAAGATCAACAAAAGCTTTGGGTTGTTTTCTAAGGATGCTGGTTGTGGAGGTGGCGTATAGGTTTTTGTCTTCTCTTTTACTGACAACATCTTCCCTGTTGTGAATGGGAGCTGGCACAGACAAACAGCTTGTCACAAAAAAACAGCCTTGTCTGATATTTTTTCATAAAGGAAAAAAGAAAAAAACATGAGCGAGGTGTTTTTGCAATAAATTGCTGAGTCCATTTCATAAATGTTAGACTTCGGTTCTTATTGAAGCCATTTCTTTAAGGGTAATATTCCCTATTTTATTGTATTACAATGCTGACATAGCAGCATTAGTAGCGGCGGTGAGCTTTAAATCTATTGTGTTCTGTGTTCTGAGAAAGAAAATGCCACAGTGGGACATTGGTTCACAAGCTTCAAAAGAGCAGGAGTGTGTGAAACGAGCTGAAAAACCAAAGATATCTCAATGCTGCAGTAATCATCAGATGCATTATTAAAACCTGCCCTGCCTAATTTCAACTAATCTGGCCTGAATTGGCCAGGTACACTTGGGAATTGATTTGTTGAGCCTGGGAGCTGTCCAATAAATTGCAATGCTAATGACGGGGCTGAACAGGCTTCTATCCCTGATAAAGGCAGATTTAATGGAGATATTTCACACAGAATCATTTATCAGGGACTGACAGGCTGGCAGTAAGGGCCCCCAACCCCCTCCCCAAAAATAAAAACTACACACACCTTGATAGGCATGGGCCACGTCCTCGCTGTCACTGCTTCATCCATTACAATACAACTTTATCTGCCTGCAGCAGATTAACTTAACTCAGTTTGTTGTGAAATTAGACAAAAATGAAAAAGGGAAAGAAAAAAAAAAACAGAGCATATTTACGTCAGGGTGGATGAGAGCTCATTTTTGGCACCACTGAACCGTGAACGTGGAGAGACAGAAATGGAGAACAGGCTGTGAGATGTTTTAAATGCTAGAGAGGATGCATGTGAAGCAAGCCATAGATCACTGATATCATCTGACAGTACAATCCAGAAATGACTGTAGCTGAACACAGAGAGGCGTTGTTATGCACGTGGCACATGTGCGCACTCTTGTTGGTGACATTAATAGGCTTTCCCAGCTAAGCAAGGCAGTTCATAATGCTTGGGTCTGTTGTAATTTTTTTGGGGAAAAATCCATGTTGACTTGTGCAAGATAGCTGCTGTAGCTTTTTCCAAGCACAACAATACACAGCGTAAAAAAGCCTGTAATGTGATCTAACACGGTGGTTACATACTGTAACCCTAGCTCTATGATTACACTCAGAACACCCCAGCTGTACTCTGTAAGCTGATTTTTGTTAATGCTTACGTTACTGTGGTTACATTTTATTAATTTTAGTCTTGTTTTCAAGTCGTAGTTCTGACTAAATGAACACTACCATCATGATCAACCCATAAAGGTCTGTGAGTTCTCTACCTACAGGATGGTAGCATCATTCTTCCTCCAAACCAGAACTGAACTGTCCGATTCTGCCCACCAACTCTGCACTTATTGTAATGAGCCGTCTGGCCTGGATTTTAAATTTGCCCAGTGCACAGTAATTGATAGCCGTACTGAAGTGTCAAGCCTGATGCAGAAAGAACATACCAGACATCAGACATCAATCAGAGGGGGCTACAGAAAGCTTTCAATAGTGTTGATATAGTTTTTGATTTGTGCACTTAAGGCACAGAATGTAAATCTCCCACATAAAAATAATGAATGTGCCAAAGCTAAACGGCCTTACCACTCACTGTGAATGAGCTAAGATGTACTTCCTAGAAGAAAATGATTTTTATAGCCCGTTTGCTATACCTGGCAAGTCCCAGCATGTCCCATATTTAACTGTATCGTTTCTCAGAATATTATTAATAAGATCCTAAGGCAATAATATGATGTGAAATCAAAATAAAAATACATGACCTGAATAAAATGCTAGGTTTAATAACAATAACACAGAAAATAAAAAAGGAATTAAAACTTCAAGGGTGAAGTGAAATTGTATGAAAGCCAAAATGACATGTTGTCACCATTTAAGTCATCAGGCGGGCTGCTCTAAAGCTTTGGGACACAGAGGGCAAAGGTCAGATTACAGTCAGTCTTGAACGGAGACTTTGAAATGGGCAGCAGCATTGTTCCTGAGGATGTCTTTGTTGTCCTCGTCATGACCTCACCTGACCAGAGCCGCCACATTCTCTTTTGTTCATCTCATCTGTCTGTTAATACTGCTCCCGGGGGACATGACTACCCTGTGTCTCCCTCTCTCTCTCTCTCTCTCTCTCTCTCTCTCTCTTCATCTCCTCCCAGCCTCGGTCTCCGTCTTTTGTTCACCTCCCCCCAGTCCATCTATTCCTGGAACTGGTGATTTAATGAAGAGCTCGGTCACTGTGAATGACCTCTCCCATCATGAGTGTCCACTCATTTTTTTTTTTTTTCCAGTGCGGGTTCATCTCTGGTCAGATTTGATTCAGCAAACTGCAGAAGTTAAGCCGTTTGCTTACTCTGCACTCACTCTCGCTGCAGTGTGGGTTCTGTAAGTGAACACCCGGCACTAACAGAGGCAAACACAAGGCTCATTAGAGGAAAATCTCTGAACTTATCCTCAGCTTCTTCGCCTCGACTTTCCCCTCAGAGAGCGCTGAAGTTAAGATATCAATAGCTGTCATATTTCCGGCTCTATTTCCAGGAGAGTTAATTTAACCAGTACACAAATAGTACTTTCATCAGTAAAAGATGTTTGACAATGTGATTTCATGCTTTACAAAGCTAATGGGCTGGGGCCATCTAACTAATAACATCTATCTAACCTCCTCTGTGTTTCCTTTGAAGCGAGCTGGGTGGTGTTTCTGTGTGTAATCTAACAGGGGCAGGGATTTGGCTATCCTGCTGTCATGGTAATGCCCTGTAATTGGCCTTCTAATTCTGTGAGATAATGAGACTAGAAGTGGATGGCAAAGGCTACGCTGCTGTATTTACCTGCAGCAGCAGCAAATTAGTGCATATAACGCTAATCACAGGCTGGCAGGTGGACCTTTTAATGAGCCCCGAAAAGGATTTGTTCTCACTTTCTGCTTTCACACTGTTTACAATCTTGTAATGATTATTATTTAATTACACTTTTTTTTTTTGAAAGAGCCTTTTCTGTTTTCTGAGCAAAAGATTTTATTCTTATTCATTTCTTTATCTAATTTTTGTAAATTATACTTCACTTATATATTTATTAAATATTTATATTTAGGTAAGGCCAGGTAATGCTTGTATTATAGACTAAACTACACTGAATAGTATTTTAAGAAAAAGCAAGGTTATAGCTACAAAATGGCACAATCTGAAAATGGACTTATTATAACTGCAGAAATATATGTAAAAATATAATCAGTGCATTTCACCTTTATTTGTACAAAACAAAGAAAGAAACTAAATACAGCGATGGTAGTAAGTAAAACAACTCTGAAGACAAATGTCAGTGTTCCATTTCAGATTTTTCTTATTCTAGCTGTTGGGAGAGCTCATGGAAAAGTTATTAGGATTCATCCTCTGGTAAATCTGAATGTACAAAATGTGTACAAAATTTGACAACAATAGATCACGTATTTGTTTAGATATTTCAGTCCGGACCAACTTGGTGGATCGACTGACAGACAGACTTGTCCTCCTTCTGACAAAATGATGGTCCTTTAATGTTTGACTTCAAACCCCTGGTTCCTCAAGAGGCCGGAAATAGGCTCCTCCAGACGGCCTGTCAGTCTCTCGTGAACGGACCACACCAGGATAACCCTTTAGGGATTCTCAGCACCACCCACCCGCAGTGGGTGCAAGCCTCTGAGGTCATTCAGCACAAGCAGAGACAGGTGCTGATTAAAGTAAGGCCCTCTTGGGATGACAGTGAACTGTCAGATATGTCAGCTAACACCAGCCCCTGTAAATTGCCAGTTACAGATCCTAATTTAGCTGTCTTTAACATTTCCTCCAATTCCTTGGCTGCAATCCGTCTCAGGTTCTCTGCTCTGAGGAAGGTGAGAGCAGGAGGGAAAGAGACTGGTCTGTAGCCTGAAGCTGGGAGAAGAACTCTTATAGAGGTGGGAACAATGGTGAGAACTTAAGGGTCTGTCAGGACTGACATTCGTCTCAGTGGTGCTCTGCCCTCCGGACAACATATGCTCCGTCCGATGAGACTCCCCATACGGGCTCACAGGTTTGCATAAAGACATGGTCACATGTGCATACAGTGGTGCACAGATGCATCCACTGGCGTATTAAATACAAAGACATATACATGCTTGTGTGCACATGTTCAGTGGAGTTCGGTCACACAGAAATGCATTGCACGTAAATATTCAGGCTTAATCTCATGCCCCAGCTTTCTTCCTTTCTCTTTATGTGTGTGGGTGTGTGTGTGTGTGTATGTGTGTCTCTTTCACTCGTCACATATGTGCAGCTGTGCATTTGTCCAGTGCTGCCAGACTGATAATCAAGGACCAGAAACATGACACAATCACACTAAGAGATAAATGATAACTGAAATCAGAATATCCTTGTTTTTTTGTTTGTTTCTTTGTTTATTTTTAATGGCTTACTTTAATGTAAGTAATAAAATGTGTTTTCAGCTGATTTTTTTTTTTTCATTGGCAGGTAGATCAAGTTTTTGTCTTTTTTTATGTTTTATAAATGATTCCCCATTTTCCTGCAGTTTGGCTCATTCTGCTCGCACAGTGGTCCTTGTCACTGCTAACACCTGCTGTTGCCCTGGTCACAGACACGAACTTCCATATTTCCTGCAGTACACGTGTAATCTGCAGTATTATTATTATCACAATAATAACCATTTGTTTGAAGCTGCAGCTCTGAAATTGTGGTTTTCCATGTATGATTTAGACTGTTGTGATTAATTTTGTTGAGTAATACGTTGTTTCACTCCCTTGATTTGAACTACATACAGTTGGCCTCTAGTTCGTCATAGATGAATAGAATTAAATTACTTTAACACTGATGTAACGTTTGTATTAATATTATTTTTTCATTTCCTCAACATTGTACTTTCCTGGTGACACAAAGGTCAGAAATAGGAAGTCCATTAAGAATTGAAACTTCTTGGTTCAGTCTCCTATAACCCCAAGTGTCTCTTGAGCAAAACCCCTTAATCTTCTCCACCTTCTCTCTGACCACACTTTCTCTGTGATGTGTGATTTGCTCCATCATGTCACATCAAATAGTTGTGTGCTCAGACAGCTTAGGATACACTGCCCTCCTCTGAACCCCCTTTTTGTCTTCCATAGAACCACCAGCTCTTGTGGGCTTCAGAGCCATGTTTATTAAGTCCATCACTTAAATACTGATTAGATCAGACACCCTTGGATCTTGGAGATTATGAGGACACCGAGCAGGTATCCTATCAGTGTGCGTGTGCATGAATGCATTTGTGTTGCCTCTTTATTCATTGGCGAGTGTGAGATTGTGATTTGTGATGCTCCTCTCGGGGTGAGGATGAATAGAAATATCTCCCCGTGAAGTAATAACCCCAGGCTTAAACACAACACAGTGGCAGCATTTGTGTTCCTTTTATTTTATTTATATATTTTATTTGTCCCTGAGAAAGGGAGCCATTGTCTGCGCAGGACCATAAAGTGGAAATCAATGACAGTCTGTAATTCACAGCCCCGAGAAAAGATCCTGCTGGATCAATCTTCTTTGTTGCTGTGAAGACATATAGAAGACCTCACCAGTGACTAGATGTTTTTGTCTGTTTTTCCTGATTTTTACATTAATATCACAGCTACAGATTATTTTAACACATTTCTAAAAATGTGTTAACATTCATTCATAATGCATGAGCATGTGTGTTATAGCACTTACAAGATACAATGAACAGAAGGGCACAATCTGCAGCTTTTATTCCACATGGCAAATGGTAAATGAAGAGGATGCTCTGCAACTATATTCTGCAACACACTGTGTGTTTAGCGATGGGTGTCAAACAATGTCTATAGCCTTGAGGGCTAAGAAATACCCAGTATTAAAATTTGACATTGAATCCCTCTTAGAGTTGTTTGCATATTTTCAATCAGATATTTCTTGATATAAATTGGGAAACCTTCCTAAAATTTGACAGTATTTGTTTTAGGCAAATGTCTTTATTTAAAACTGATGCGTTGAACAGTTTGGCTTATTGTGTTAAATGAAAATTGGAATAAAAGATGTTAATCTTTCCCAAACTAATGCATCAAAAAATGTTTTGTTATTTCAGTATCCACCCGTAAACTCGTACACTGTTATTATCCAAGATGGGTATTATCTCTCTCCGTTCGGAGCTTTCTGTGATCACAACAACACAGCTTTGACACGTGAATTATACCAAGATTGTGGTAGAATAACTTGGTACGTCAATTTGGAATTTCGGTCCTGAAATAAGTACTTTCAAAAAACAAGCTTTTTATGTCAAGAAATAAATATTTTTTACAAAATGATTGCACATTTATTGTGGTATTCTAGGATGTTTTGGCAAATCCGGCTTTGACCTCATCGTGGAAAGTCTCCCTCCTTTGTGTGTCACAGCTTTCCCTCTGGATTCCTGTACATCCACCACAGCCATGTTCTTTTTATGTTTTCCAGGGATTCCTGTTGCTATGAACATATGGTTCATGCCCTAGTTACAGTATGTCTGGGAATACTGTAGCAGTGTCCCAGGTGTACAGAAGGATATGACCTCATGTCCTTGGGGCAAGTCAATGTCAGGGAGCAAGTACAGAGTTCAGCCGCACGTCGTCTCTTATCTCCTGGGAAACAAGGCGGCAGCATCTGGACTGTAGGATCCACCACGCCCTTGTCATCCCCTGTCACCGTGATGGTCATCCCTCATCCTGTCTTTTCCCAGAGGCTTTAATGTGCCATCATCATGCCACGCGCGGTGACGGTTGTTCGTTGACAGCTGGTTTTCTAATGGTCGAGCTCACACGGGAGCCAAAAATTGTGTTTTCTCCTCAGAATGTCCTCTTTGTAACAAAACTGACAGTGCTCGCAGGCTGGGTGACTCACAGAGCGCCTTGGGCTTCATCAGTCCTTAACCCTCTTGCCTCAAGTCTAAACGGGCTTCCTTCGTCACACATGGGGAATACATAAACCTGACATTTAGCTGCTGTGGTTCCAGCCCCTATTCTGCACTAAAAAATAAAAAAGGCTTGTATTCCTGCTTAGAGCTGAGAGGTGGTTATTTACAGAGATCAAATTGTTCATATGTCACATCTCTTATCTGAAACAGAAAGATCAAATACACTCTGTTGGCTCTGAAAAGTTTGTATTTTTCTCCTTTGGGAAGGAGCTATATACCTTTTTTTTTTTTTTCTCATATCAGCTACATTGGATTCTAAATGCAGCCCAAAGACGTAGCCATGAAAAAAACTCTACAGACGTTTCTTGAACCACTCCTGGAGAATAATCCAGTCGTCCACTGTCCATCTGCTTGTTCCAGACACTCATGTTTTCACAGCTCGACGTGTTAGCTGTTGCACGCATTTGTCTGCATTTGTCAACATAAGCTGTGTATTTGGATTTATTTGGCTGTAAAATGTGAGTGTTCTGAGTACAGTGTTCTGCAGAGGAGGAGTGGAATATGCTTCAGAGCAAGGTACAAACTTTTCAGAGTCAGCTTTCAAGGCTCCAAACTCTGACTTTCAGTGGAGTTTTCTTTAAACTGTTGGGACGAGGCTAATTCTTCTTCATCAGCTGTTGGAAACCTCATAGACGTACCTAAAAAACATTCCTGGTGAAAGTGGTTAGACACAGTATAGTTTAGCTAAAAGCTAAGCTGCCCTGCAGTGAGTTTGTGGAGTGAATAATGCCTGGATCATTCATGTCTGCAGTCTGTGTGAAAGTAGTCAGCGACTGGATTTACCCTCGGCTGCCTCCTGCCCATCGACTGTCTGTTCGGTCTCGTGTTGACTCAGGATTAACACATAAATGACCATATAAATGAGATGTAATAGTGGAATAATCTCTGTGACCTATTAGAGTACTACAGCAATAAAACAAACATACACACACACACACACAGTAACACGCACAGTCATACACACAGCACACTTTAATTGATTTGCTGGGGTTATGCTTTGTTGCATGCTTATTTAAAAGGAGGTTTTGTGTGCATGTGAGGCATGATAATAATGGACTGTTGAGTGGCTGTGTTTCAGTGAATGCTTCAGTAATTGTAGAATGACATTTTTAATGTTTGCGTATTTTGCTAAAAAAAAAAAACAAAGATTAAACTGTGAGCGATAAAAGTGTTGCACAGTAACACTAATGGCCTCAGTCAATAGCATGTTTTGGGAGATTACGTTGATCGCATTCAGGGCTTAAGCTCCCCCGTAACATGAAGCCATTGCTTCAACGATTAGCAGAGCAGCACAACAGTAAGCCACAAATACTGAGGCCATAGAATATAGCTGGAAAAGACAGATACAGAAGATAAAAAGACAGATTTTCAAATCAGACCAACAATCAAGACGGAGTTTCACTCAGACGAACAGAGAGTCTAATGTGCTGCATCTGAAAACAAATCAATATTTTAGTATTTTCACGGCACTGCGAAGGCAACACATCTTATTTTGGAGCTCTGAAATGAACCCATAATATGTTACTGACTGCTGTGAGCTACATAAGGCTGAACATTCAATATTTTGCTAAATGTTTTGTCCTAATGGAAAAGTTTATGGATGATCACAGTGCTTGTCAGTTTTAAGAGGAAGGCAGAAGCAGACACAAAATGTTTGATGGAGACTCCAGTTGTGAGCAAGGGACAGGAATAGTCCACACGGCACTTCTTCTTGTTCTTAGTATTTTTGAGGGTGGTTTGAATGGGTGTTTAGAGAATTGAATGGGTATAATGTGATGGTGTTTTCATGTCTTTTGGAGGGCTGGACTGTTGGCCATTAACTGTAAAGCTAACCAGCCATTTCAAAGCAGATTATGTCGAACTAAGAGGCACTCTGCTGGACCTGTTCAGCTCTGGCAAGGCTTCAGACTGTTTATGTTGTCCTGATAATCAGGAAGATTTAATCAGCCACTGTGCAAACTCTAAATGTAATGCCTTTCCTAGTTTTTCTTTCTTTATTTCCCTTGAGCGCTGCCTTTCTCAGATTTCACCCAACAGACCAAAAGTTTTTTTTTTTTCCTGACAAATACTGAGGAATCAGTGACTGCAGATTACTTTTTCCAATTAAACACGCATACGACCGCTGTGACAAACCTGATCCTGACCGAGAGAAGAGTCTTTTCGTCGTCGTAAATTGAGTCCACGCAAAGAGCAGGAAACGTTAAGCGATGCCAATTTGTTTCCAGCTCACTGTTATTATGTTATGACAGGCTGGGGACTCTCAGTTTCTCTGGTTTTCATAACCTGAGATGTGATACCATGTCAGAAATAGAAATCCCTGGTTGACGCATGGCCTGATCCAGGGGAAAAAAAAATGCTACTCTACATGCCTCAGGCGCTCACACACACACACACACACACACACCTGCGTTGCTTTCCTGAAAACAAATTGCCCATGGGTACATTTGTCAGCTTTTTAGTCATGCACAACTGTGGTTTAAAGTAAATTTATTTTCAAATACATCATTTAGAGTCGCTGTCTGGGGGATTCATTTATGCAAAATAACAGGTATACCTGTAGGACTCTGTCAGTTTAGGCTCATTAATTAAGACACTAGTCATATACAAAGTCAGATGATCATGTTCCTCTGATGTTAATCACCATGGTGACTGGAAATGAGTGCAAGGCACCAACCTGCAGCTGCTGAGAGTACTATCTTCTAAAATAATGACTCCATTAATTACCAAGCGATGTTACCGCGCGACGGTGCTCTCTCTCTACACCGCGTTAATTGAATGTACCAATAATGGATTTACAGCAAAGTCAAAATGCGGCAGCTGCTCTCAGAGCTGTCCATCTTGGGCCTGTCTTGTCCACCTAAATCAAGTCAAATGGAGTGTCAAGGCGCTGTTTTGGCAAGACAGAGCGAGGATGAGAGGAGAGCGCAAAGATAGAGGGAAGTGAAGTCAAGCTAATGATGGAGCATAAAACAAGCCGTCCATGTTTGATGAATGTTAGCCCAGAGACTGGAAAGTGAGATGAAACAAAGATGAAAAGGAGAGAGTCTGAAGAGTGCAGTTACAGAGAGAATGGGGTGATTAAGCTGCTAAGATAACAACACAGACACACATGAGCAGCGAGCTCGGATAAACAAGACAGTGCCCCCCCCCCCCCCCCCCCCCCCCCCCCCCTCGCCTGTGGAACGTATGAGGTTTGCCACTGTTCATTAAACGCGTAAACATCTGCTTTTTTTCTTTTTTTTTATTCAACTCGCACTATGTTCTGTCAACTTTGAGACTTAAAGACTAATCACTCATCAAGACGAATGGACAGATTTGAGACTGGCGTATTGATCCTCTTGTTTCAGCTCCCGACAATGAAAGCAGATCAGCATATTTTCCAAAATGTGGAAACGTTTCCTTCAACTGAAACTAAACCATCCTCGACCAAGCCATTAAAAAACAGCCCCAGAATAAAAGAACACAGGATGTGGACAGGGGTGCCCACATACTTTTATCCATACAGTATGTGTGGTAGTCAGGATGGTCTGTTTTAAGACTGCTAGCAGACAAACAAAAGACTGGCTCTGTAATAGCTGCAGGCTGCCAACAGAAGTGGGCTCTTATGCTAAATTCCATGCCCTCTGTTTTGAATCAACCTGAAGTCTGTGCTCTTCCTCAGTGTAACTATTTCATAGCTTGCTCAGTGGTGCATTGTCCCTGGTGTGAAGGTGTGCCAGACGCTGTCTTCACAGTCATTAGTGCTTTGCTACAGGCACTAATGGAGTGACTAGCCTGCTGCTTCTCTGCAGGCCTGGTTAAAAACTTCTACAGTTGGTTAATGTCCTCCAACTCTTTCATTTTCCTGTCTAGTTTTCCGTTCACCCCCACCCCTCCAGCTTTTTCCTCCTGGTGTAGTGTCCTCTCTTCCGTCCTCTCAGCCTCCACCATCTCTGTGTTTTCCTCTCCTTACGCCGGGATCGATCACAGAGGGCGTGTGATTCGCAGTGCGAGCTGTGTGCTCTGTCTCCACTCGCTCACGCAGGGATGAATGTTAATCAATGCGGTGGAGGAAACGCATCAAAACCTGCCGTGTCATGCTTGTTCGTGATGTGTATCATCACAAATGATGATACACTTCATCGTCTCATGTCTCAGTCAGATACTGTATGTTTACTGCCGCACAGTACCAACAGTTCAGTCCCGTGCCAACTGGTTAGTGAGCGGCTGGTGACTGCTTTCGTCGCACAACAATGGTTGATGTTACATCGTCTACATTCAGCAATTGTAGGATGTGTCATCCTTTTTTAATTGAAAATATGTTGATGTTCCACAAGCAGGGCTTCTGAAACCACTTCCTGTTTGTTCAAGGACACTTCAGTGTTCAAGGTTTGAGTTGGCAGCATCTTTCAATGCAAGGAACAAAGTGTTCACGTTTTTCTATGATCTGTCATAGTGTTTTCTTACTGTTTGTCTTCTGTGAATTTTTCAAAAATATTGTTCATGTATGTAGTGTTGAAGCAATATGTCGAATTATCGAAGGACTTTGACAACTGATGCATCACGCAAGTCGTTTTTCAAGCAAAAACGTCAAGCATCTGCTTTCCAGAGCTTCTTACCTGCCACAATTTTCTGCTTTTCTCTACTTTTTTTTGTTTCAAACTTTATGGGCTAAACAGTCTAAAAACACACACACGAAGTATGACTGCAATGAAACCAGTATCCCAATGTTTGGGTCCCAGTTCTGTTTCTATAGCGAAGATGCAGGAAGATTCACCCCCCCCCCCCCCCCCCCCCCCCCCCCCCCGCCAGGAATTTATTTCCTCCGAAACATGTTAAAACATGTTACTGTCGCTAACTTACCATTTCACCAGATAATAATATTCTGACTAATACGAGTTAGCATGTAGGAGACTTTTCAATATGTTCTTTGCTTGCAGCTGCTTTACCGTGCAGCAATAACATGCTGTAACTCTGTAAATGAAGATGACTAAATGCTCACTATGATGGATTATTAGTCTGAGCTGTGTTTCAAGCCTGCAAGTTGATTTTTATAGGGTATTAAAACAAAGGGAAACAAATGACTGCCTGGACAGTAGGTTACCAATGTAAAAATTTACACTATGCCTTGAGGGCAGAATTTGCAATTAGTAGTTTATTGCTTCAGACCTGGAAAACCGCTATATGGTGCTTTAAATCTGAGACGCAGACAATATTATAATCTCTTTCAATCATTATGCCCCTTTTTGTTTCTTTTTTAAAGGAAATCTTTGTCTCTCTTTCTTCCTTTCGCTTTCGTCTTCAATTTCAGGCTCATTTGTGCATCCGTCTAGCCTGTCTCCTCCTCTATTCTGCTTCTTCAAGGGCTTGATCCATTATACATCAGTGATAAATCACGATTCCTGGGTCCTAATACAAGTCCACGTCTCACCTGCTCTGCTCTTTCTAAGTATTAGTCTGAAGAAGATCAGTCTCCATAAGTCAGTCAAACAGCCCTCCAGGGGACCTTCCCACCAAGCGGTTCCACCAAAGACACTTGGAGCTCGGAGACATTTTAGTCCGCCGTCTGTGTCGCGTTAAGCCGCTCTCATTTGTCTGAATCCGTCTCCCCTCACAGCCGAAGACAATATTTTCTATTGAAGAGGCCCGTTTTTGATATGATCTTTAATCAAAGCGGAGGTGACAGCATGAATGTCATCACACAGTGGGAACTAAAGAGGCCCTGACTGCTGCGGTATGGCCTGGGTCATTAACGGATGCTAATATAATCTAGAAATAGAGGACACAAAGTGAAACCACAGAGAAATGAGTTGGTGTCGTGTTTGATGCAGACACCTTTTCAGCTTCATTACCCGGCGCTGTTACAACTCGTGCCCGTGTGGATCAGTGCTCATGTCTCTGGGCCATCATTAATATCACACGGTACAGGTTTTACAAAGGTATTAAGAGATTACTGTGGCAGAATAGATCACATTTTACAACTGCTTGCGGAAAAAGGATTGTTTTTTTTTCTACTTCCCTTTATCCTTTCATGCTTCTCCTCCAATCGTTGTCATTAGGATAAATTTCAGTGTGACAAAGATCCATCAGGGCCATTAATCTCAGTTTATCATTCTCTTTCTCTTGTCGTTTTGTTCATGGTTTTATTCGTCACATCTACTCACAAAGTCAAATTGTGTTTGGGTCAGAGTTGCTAGTTTTGATAGTTGAGTCATTCATCAACTAGAAATACCTTTCATTCTGTGTTCCAGCTTCTTGAATGTGAGAAGTTGCTACTTTTCAGTTGGACGAAACAAACAAGACTTTTTTTAATTTTTCTTTTTGCTTTCTGTTATTGTATAGACCAATTATAGTCCTATACTGTACTGTCAATGTGTAATCCAACAGGAAGATGGAGAACAGGAATAGTCTCCCATTGTCTAATGTAACAGTAGAATTAAGTAGAACGTTTTAACGTACGCTCTACTGTGTGTGAGTCCCAGGGTCTGGTGACAGTGATGACGTTCAATAAGTGAACGGGGTCAAAAGCAGTTTAAAAGGGCGCCCCATAATGAAGATGACATGCAGACCCACGTTATGGAGTTAGGGCAAATCACTCCTAATGTTTTCTGAAAACCTTTTTTTGAAATAGGAGATGGACGAGGTGAGGAAGCACAGCCAAAAGCACACTTGAGGGTTTTCTTTTGATTTTTTTACACTTGAGACTTGTCTGTCATTCCTATCAGTTATAAAAGCTGGTTTCTTGCCGGCTTTATTTCTGAGATGCCCCAGTGTAAATTAGTCCATAGCAGCAAAGAGTGAAAGCTCGAGTCCACAGCTGAAGTGTGAGTGTTAAAGTTGTTGCCTAAATCCAATAGCTGTGGTTTTAGTTGTTTGCGTTCCAGTAGAAAGTAAACCAGGCTAAAATAGTTTAAAAGCAGATTTCCAATTGTACACATTGGAAAGCTCTTAAAAATTACTTCCTGGTTGAACTTTGACCTTTCGTTCCTCCGAGCAGTTAAAACTGAACATGTCAGAATTACTTGGAGGCAGCAGAAACAAGTTGTAAACACAACTCCTAAGTTGATTTGTGGAACATTAGCACTTATATGGAGTCATATTTCCTCTGAAACGGTGAATGTAGGTTATCTATTCACATAACTAATTGAAACAAACAAAAAAAAAAATCCATTTCAGTTATGCTGAGATCTTTTACTGTGACTTAACCTGGCAGGGACTGAATTTTCCTCTCTCTTGTCTTAATGCGCTAAAATATTTAAAGTCTTTTCAAATAGAGCTCTGCAAGTTTTTGACCCAGATCTGATGACAGAAGTACGGTGAGCATTATTCCACACTGGGGTTGATCGCTGCTGTAAGAAACGATTTTAATGAAGGTTGTCAGTGAATCGCAGGTGTAAAACAGACCGCTTACCACAGGTACTGATGTGCGCTGCTAGATTCACATTACATATATTGTGAGAGACAGTAAAGACCTAATGGACCGCTCCAGAGTCAGACGTAATGCAGCATAGAGGACAGGACAGAATATCAGCCAAATACAGCAATGAAGCTAACGCAGCATCACATCATCACAGCAGAGACACAACACATCGGAAGGACGGGATGAGTCATGAGACAGTTGAGGGTCAGCAGACTGGGAGACAGAAAGGAAAACTATCACAATGCTGCTCACTTCACTGAAGTATTACCATTAGACGTATTTGGACATGATGTTGATGTCATTGTTTGCAAAACAACAAAACGCACTCCGTATTTTTCTTGTGTGTTTTCATTATTTATCTCAGTGAAATCGAAGAGCGGCTTTCATTTCAAACTTTCAAAGAAGCAAAAGAAAAAAAGAGGAGCAGAAGTGAAAGGGACTGCGCGACAGTAACACGCTGGACAACAATTTTTTGGCAAGAAAGCGCTTTCCACGCACTGTGGTACCCAGAGGGCAGGACTGTGCATCTGTGGCAACATGCCAGCGTGCAGCAGAGTGATGCCATCACCACCCTGCTGCCTGCTTGATGTTGGTGCAGACTGGCAGTATGCAACAAGCTATGGCAAAACAAATCAATCAACACCTGCTGTGATTATTCTTCCCTCTTCTTTCTCTCTTCCCTGCTCTTCCTTCCTCTTTTGTCAGACTTGCGCTGCACGGCATCTCTCCTGACATTTACAAACATCATCTTTCCTCTGTGTCTGAGCCAGGGTTTGGATGCCAAGCAAGCGAACGAGTGGCTGGCCTCACGATGTCTGTGTTTTTAATGACCTCCTTTCAGCTAATTGAGCCCTGCAGTATGTGGGCAAATCTGCAGACCAAAATAACATTAAGATCAGGCCTGACAGGGAGACCCACACGTAGATTTTCAGATTTTCAGCTGGTGGTCCTGGGGCGGCCGTTACCTCTTGTTTGTTGTTCTGGAGATTTATTTATTTTTAAACATCAAAATATGGAATTATTTATACTTGTCAAACTTTCATTCTATATGCTGACACGCATCCTATGTATTGTACCGGACATGTGATCCAAATCTAGTGAGAGTTTTCCAGGTAAACACCCTGACATCAACCTCTGGGCTGTAGAAAACAGAGCTGTGACCTGTCAAGGTGGTGAACAGTGTCCCATATGGACCCTTGTCAGCTTGAACGTCCCCGTGTCCCCCGCTGCTTCGTCTTGGGATTACTTGGCATTCACTGGACACACTACAGCTTCCTGGAAACTGTCAGTGTCCTGAAATGTCGACTTCCATCTCCAACCTTTGCACTGAAATATTCTGCGTCCTCACGTGTCTCCCATATTAAATATAATTTTTTTATTGGAATTATTAAAACAGTACATCAATAATATGTTTTAGCCAGTTGCCAGGATACAAACAACATATGAACGTCTCCTGAAAGTGAATATTTCCTCTTTCTCTGCTTTCATTTGTCCCATGGTGATTCAGTTTAACATACCAAAACAGCTCTCCTCCTGCTGACAGCAGCCTCTGTATTTGCACGGCTCACGTTGAAAATACCTGGGAGACAGTGAGTCCCATTTGGGATGATTTTGAGGTAAACGATGTGAATTTAGATGAGGCTGCTGGTGCGTTTTATTTTGACAGCCTGAAAACAAGTAGCTGAGAAAGTGTTGAAAAATCCATTGAAGTCAAATGGGAAAAATTGATTTTACTTTTGTTTTGTTTTGTTTTTTTCTCATACAGTTCCTGTTGCAAACAAACCCTATTACCGGAGAACTGATGATTCTGAAAAACCGTTGATGGTACATTCAGTAACACAGGTTTAAAAATTCTACTCATCTCAGTATGGTACCTATGATACGGTGGGGAAATCACCAAAGTTCACATAAACCATGAATGTCTCCACAAATTTGCATGGCGCAGTTTTTCAATTCACCCAGCAAGTTGTCAAGACCTTTCACTCTGAACTGCAAACCTGCTGCCGGCACTAGATGAGTAAGCAAGTAAGCGGATCACCAAACACCTAAGGAGCCATCCTCTGGGCACCGTGAATATACAGTATGTGCCAAATTTCATGGCTGTCATATTTCAGTCAGCAACTCTGTGACAGGATGCAAACTCTAGTCTGCCCCAAGAAAATCTGACACACACGCCCCCATCCACCACCACAACCTCTACACCCTTACTTTCCTTGGGTCTTGTGCATTGACATTGGGTGGGATTGAATCATTCATTAGGAACGCAACTATTTAGGGTCACTGGTTAGGTTATATTGATTACACTGATTAGCCAATGAACAAATAATTAATCTGCATCTGTTTTACATCACTGTAAACTGACTGTCTCTTTGGGTTTTGGACTTGGTCAGACAAAACCAGGTATTTGAAGATACAAGCACCTGTTCTGAACTCATCATATAAAATACTAACCCTGACAAAAATGTTTAAAGCAGTTCAAGCAAGGTACTACATAATTTAATCTTAAACCAAGTAAAGGTTATTACATGGATAGGTCAACGTCAGGTCGCCATCCTGCAGCCTGAGCCAGAACACAGAATTCTTCTCCTAATATATAGATAATGCTGCAGGCAATGCTGATGTCTGATGATTTAAAGCACAGAAGAGATCTGTCACCGTGTTTCTATCTGACTTTCCGTTTACACCATATGCCATGTACTGTATGCATGCGTATGGACTCTTATGAAGCCCGGAGGCTTTGTACACTTTAGCTGTCAAACTTCAACAAACCACATAGCTCATGAATAAGCCCCTCTGTGTCACGGCGGAGGGCTGAAATAGCTGATGCAAACATCTAAAATAGATATGTAATGTCCATCAACACTCATGTCACTCTGATGCTCGCGGCTGGTTAAGATGACTTTATTAATTAAAACTGCTGTGATCTGAGTTTTGTAACTGACTCTTGCCTGCTGCGCTTGTTGTTGTAGGATGAAGAGATGAGTCAGTTGCAGGAGATTTAGAGCAAAAAGCAAGAACACAGTCTGACCAGCAGCAGCTTCACAGTGACCCCTCCGTGACTGACAGAAATAACAAGTAAACCCTTTAAAGTTAGAGAAGACAGTAAAGCAAATTCTCTTAAGTGCCAGCCGGGGGAGTACAGGAGCTTACTGTTCAACACTGTGTCCTTGGGGATTGAAGCTTGGGCGGGGGTGAGATATACTGAATAAATATTTTTTGACAGTTTTCTGTTTAATGGAAAACTTCAAGAAAAAAATAATATGTAATTTTGCATATGTTGAAGTGACAGGGAGGAGGAGGAGGAGGTGGCTGAGGCAAAAAGAGAAAGGCTTTGTAGAGCAGAACGCAGATAAAGTGGTTGTCAGAATGACTAATTTCCCTTATGAAATCCGTCCTGTAAGGCCTCCTGGAATAGAGACTTTATTGCATGGTGGGTTATC
This sequence comes from Toxotes jaculatrix, assembly GCF_017976425.1. Taxonomy (NCBI): domain Eukaryota; kingdom Metazoa; phylum Chordata; class Actinopteri; family Toxotidae; genus Toxotes; species Toxotes jaculatrix. Next base: position 9,418,432 of record NC_054409.1, on the reverse strand, counting down.
ATTACACACTCACTATAGATAGTCCTGGAATCCCTTATAGACCCTCATAGCCTACTTTCAGCTCACCAGAAAATGTGATTGGAGATTTGAGCGCATTCTGCTCTTACCCCAATGGTTTGACCTTCGACCTGCTTGTTAATACCTGCGCAGGATATGTGGGACTTTCTCATTGGATTAGCGCTGTGTAGTTTTTGTCCATCCGAATGTGACCTTGGCGGTGTTGTTTTAGCCCCAGCTGAGGTAAACCTGTTTTGTATATTAGCTCAGGGAGGCTAAAGGGGAAAATCCACCATAGTTTGTGGATTTATCCTTTTGCTGTTTTCACTGTTAATCCTGACCACGCTCCATTCTCTCGCTGTTAATACCCATGCCCTGTCCTTGATTGTTGAGTGTTTGTGCATAGGTGTGTTTTTGTGTGTACTGGACTCCGGTGGGACGGGAATCCAACCCCCCCCCCCCCCCCCTCTTCTAGTTGCACCTCTTCCCAACACTTCCCGATCGATTCCTCCACACAGCCGGACTCCCCACTTTGGCTCTCAAACCATTACACTGTCCCAACAGACTGACTGTCAGAATGAGAGGAAAGGGGCGGGAGACAAAATCAGAGAGCAGAGACAGTGAAACAAAGAGAGATATACATGTAAACAAAGAGAGTGAGAAAGAGTGTGAGGGGTGGAAGTCAAGAAAAATGACATGAAACAAATCAATGCAATTAAATTGCACGAATTATAAACATTGTGGTGATTTGACGAGCACAGTTCAGTTTGATTACATCATCTGTCAACACTTAGTGTCATCCAGAGTTTATTATTTAAACAATGAATTTCTTCTTAGTATTCAAGGTTGAGTAGCAGAAAAACCTGAGGGGACAAAAATTAGTGTTGCTCTTCACCTCAACTTGACTGATTTAAGTGTTGTAATGTGTAGATTTTGTTATTCCCACTGAGAGACTGTTACTGTAGCCAGGTCCCATCAATTACACTAACACAGCAAAATAATGACACTCGAGGACGAAGACGCACACATCGTATTACATATATGACTAAACTAAAGTCTGGGAGTAGAAATTGAGAGAACAGATAAAGATGAAGGTGAGGGAGTCAATTTGAAAATGGCCCCTTCGATTCTTGGAAATTGTGAACGTGCTTTGTCTCTACTTTCTCACATTTTTTATAAATTAATCTGAAAAATAAGACATTAATTAATTAAAAAGAAAAAATACTAGTTTTAGTTCCAGCCCTGAAGTCACTATTTTTTTCTTTATAATTTAGTTTGTGTGATTTCTATCTATCATGAAAAAAAAGTGAAATCACTGAAGCATTTTCAGGGACAGGGCAGAGTCCTGGATCAGTGTTTTCAGTTCTGTGCTCCTTCTAATCACCTCCAAACTTCTGAGAGTCCAAATGCTTGTTGTGCAAAACAAGCACACATTACACACACACACACACATACACAGCACAAACACACTCACACTTTCCAAACGCACACGCCCTGCCCTCTGACACGCACTCGTCCTTCCATACCTTAATGAGGAATCTCATTATGGACAAACAAGCCACTGCTCCTCTGAATAAGCAACTAGGACAGCTCTGCTGTTCAGCTGAGTGTGGAGCCGCCGGCTGAATATTTTATTGATTCTGCAAGTCCAGCTGTTGATCTGTCTTGTGTACTTGTGTCATTAATATAGTGTGCGCAAAACAAAGCCTCGTGTCCTTTGAGTTCATCAGGTTGCAGTACTTGTTAAGTGGTCACTTTGCCGTGGTGTTTGCTGTTCGGGGTCAAGGCAGCGTGTTTACATTTAAATCAAGTTTATGATCTCTGCCAATATGTTTGCCAGTGTTTGTGTGTGTGTGTGTTTGTGTTGCTGCCCCCACTTCTTCTGCACTGCACATTACGTGTGTGCTTCAGGACTGAGAGTAACCCCACTATATACCCGATATCCATGCAGATTGCTTGGAATTCAGAAAACCTGATAAGCAATAATATATGTAGCCTGCAGCACATCAACAGCAGGTGTTTCCAGAGGGTTCAGTGATGCTGTGGAGAGTCAGAGTCCTCATGTACGTTTTACCTTCATAGCCCTGTTTTAGTCCTATGGCTGTCAGTCCTCAAATCTCAGCAGAGTTGAATGCACAATGTCATACTGTGCTCACGTCATGTGACCTTTTATGTGTGTCACGTAATATATGCAGCAGTTTGTGTCTTGTCTGTGGAAGTTGTTGTCGACTAAATATAAATGCAAAATGCCCACTGCAGGACACTTACTACACACACGAGTGAACAGTGATGATGAGGTTTGAACAGCTTGACATCGCGTCATAAATGTGTTGTTTTATCAGCAGCATGGCTCTGTTGTGTACTTTTTGTGTAGGTTACATTGAGCGTGCATATGCGTTCATGTGCAGTTCTGTGGCTCTTTTCTCTTCTTCCTTATTATTTCATCTTCCACTCAATTCATAGTCAAAGCTCCTGTAGAAGAAACAGAATTCCATTGACATTATTCTAGTTTTTAAAGCTGTGATTATTTCAAAGTGCTAAATTATATATATTTTATTGGGAACATGTTTTTTTTTTTTATCCAACAGTCCCCCAAGCCATAAGGCTTTTTAAAACATAGAGTTGAAATGGAAAAAATGCAACAACCTCAGGGTGCAAAAAGCAATCTGAGGAGGAGACAGGATTTCCAAGAACTGCAGAAATATATTTATTCTGGTACCTTATACACCTGACGTCCTGATTTAAAACACAGTGAGATTTTGTCTGTTCTTTTATTAAGTAAAAATATTTCATTTCAAGGGGACAAGGGACAATAATTCCAATTTTCCTTTGAGGACCAAAGCAACAGTGACAGGACAGTAATTACCTAAGCACATATGCATATTTCTGCAGTCAGACATGTGAGCTGTTCGTACATGAGCTGGGTTTATAAGGCTGAGGTGTGCCGAAGCTGAGGCCTAGCCAGCTAATGAAGTTTCCCCCCTATAATATAATTAATTACAGTACTTATCTGACCAGACAAAACCCAGCTCGATGGATTATATTAGGATGCAACATCTTGGCCCCTGGATGGCCGACTGGGAAATGGATCGTGATTATCTCGCAACTAGAACAACAGAGACACACACACGGGCCCATCGCCTCATATCAGATCAATTACTCTCTCCCCTGCAATATTCAGTATCATGATGGCAGCACCCTCCAGACTGCAAAAAAGAGGACTGTGCAGTCATAAAGGAGCTAGATCTGTAGTTTATTTTCAGTTAGATTTTGGATTAAAAAGAAAAACGCCACGCCTTTTGTGTGAGCTTAATGTCTAGTCAGAAAAAACAGTCTTATAGTACCTGTAAATCCTATTCCTTTGATTTCATATGAAGTCAATAAGGAGCCATGAGTTGACATGAACACACATGGATTTGCACTAGAAGACACAAGTTTTGAGATCCAATCCAAATCTGATCTGCTCCGACATCTGCACAGTCGCTACATCGCCTGTTTGTGTAGTCTGAATAAATACAGACTACACTAATCAGTCAGAAAACCCCCCTAACCTCAAACTTCTGATTTAAATTTGTAAACTGGATTAGTCACAAACAGCTAGTGTACTGACTGTATGGGCGTGAGCCACCACTGCTACCTCACCAGCAACGTGTGCACTGACCGTGTGTGTTTGAGCGACAGCCCAGAGTTAGGCTGATGTCAAAACGCATCAGGAATTCCAGCTTTTCCCTCATTTTCCTCCATATTTTTTTCCCTCTCCTTCCTTTTCGCCCTTCTCGCTGTAAGCTCATAAAGTTAAGTCACACAGCTTTGGGACATGTACACTTTTTCTTTTTTGCTCAAGTTACGAAACACTTGAAATTTGCCTACAGCGAATTTGTATCCGTCAATGTCGATGTAAAATTCACTTCTTCCTTAAAGCAGTTGTGTTCTATCAGTATTTTAGTCACATCCCATTGCTCGCACATCCCTTGACGGTTAGTTGGTTGGAACCATGTTGCACAGTCTCGGCAAGATCCAGCAGCTCTGACATGATGGCTTATGAGGTGTGATATTTGGAGGTTTAATGCTGTACTTGTGACAGTATACGGCTTAGCAACCAACAGCAGCTTCTCATGGTGGCAACCAGAGCCTGTCTGTGAAAATGCAATACCATCTTTTTTTTTTTTTTCTCTCCCTTGGGGGAAGCAGGACGAGCATCTTTATCTCCTCCTGGCCGACGCTCTCCATATTCCGTCACTAAATTACTTCCTCTGCCTCTGTGATGGAGAAGTAAAAGAAAACGATAAGTCTGACGGTGTGAATGTGGAATTTTTATACTGTATAAATGGCAGTTTCTTATGGGATCCTTTCAAGCAGGAGCTTCTGACAGACTGGTGAAATGACTCTTCAGAGTCCTGTGAGAGCCGATAGGAGGAGATGGATCTGCGCAGGAGAGGAATGAAAGACGGAGTAGCCCATAACTGCTGTTTTCATCATCTGTTATTTTGTTGCATAGCTCACTATAACCTGTGTGTTTTGGTTCAATAAGCATATGAAGTACTTTATAGTGACGGCGGTGTAAAGAAAATAGTCCTCAGCACCATACAACCCTAACTACTGCAGGACTGTAAATAGGAAACCTGTGTATTCATCACATATTGAGACAGGAAGGGCGGTTTATAAAGAATGTAGCCTGAAAAACTGTTTGTCTCCTGTAAACATTGTCCTTTGAACAGAACGCGACAGTGAGATTATTTCAGCATAACTCTCACACTCACAGTGACACAATAGCAGTTCAATAGCGCCACGAACTAAAGCCTCCAAAATGACTCTAACGTTGTGAATGAACACCCCTCGAAAACAGTTTCAGCCAAAGCTGAACATTATAGTCTTCATGCAGGTAGGATTTATTACAGGGCTGTTGCATTAGACTGCACCCACAGAGAATAAACTGGCAGCTGAGTGTATATAATCAAATTCCGAACCAGTTAAAAGAATAATTTTTCTAATTGGATTTCCCTTGACAGAGGTGACAATATGTGTTAAAGTAGATACACTCACTACGATTTTTTTTTTCTTCTTTCTCAAGATGAAGTCACAAACTAAATATAAGGAAATGTTTGGAGCAAATTGAATTTGAATCTAATGAAATGGCCTAATTTCCCACTGAATATTTGTTTCACTGGAAGCAAGATTAAATGGCTCTAAATCTCTATGGAGTTCAATAGGATGACTGTATTCACTACATTTGTCAGTATGTAATGTATTTAATAGGAGAGCTCTGTCATCTCATCCCTTAGACTGATGATGTAGTCATTAGCCAGTCTATAGCTATAGAACTATAGTTTTCCCTGGTTAACTTTAATATTTATGATTTAAATGTTTAACTTTAGTTTCCTGGATTTCTAACTTCAGCTGTCCTGGGCCAGTAAAGAGGATATAGATGAGTGTGGAAGATTTAAACTGTGACACATGCGTAAAAATAAAGCTGAAATATAGTAAAGTGGTTCCTCAGCAGTCAGTCTTACATTGTTTTCATTTTGCTGTTTGCGTTTTCGCTCCGAGGCTTTGACTTTGCATATTCTGTGTTGTTGGGTTACTTTCTGTCATCACACACTCGCACACAGATACATCATCTCTCTCCGACTTCCCGCACAAACAGTGCGCTTCTGGAAAGTTAGGTTAATAAACAACAGTCGTGGCGTCATATGTCTCTGTAATATTTCCTCTCACACTCATTTTCAGACTGCTGCTTAGTGCTTTTGGATTTATGGCTTGTTGCATCCTCAGTTTGTTGCAGCTCAGTTTAAGTCATCCAACCGTATGCAATGAAAAACAGTACTTTCCTTCTGTGCGTTGCCCAGACGCTCGCCTGAAAGGCATCTGTGTGTGACTAAGAACATGATGATCTCGTTTGTTCGCTGATTGGGTCTTTTGCTCCTTCTTTTGGGTGGTTGATACAGAATGAATTGCGTTAATCGCTTTGACGTCACCGCAGCAAAAATCTCGCCCAACTTCCGGTTGAAAAACTCCTTCCAGGCACATCAGATTAAGTGTAATGATTTATGTGACTCTGTTAGGACACAAACAAGCCAGTTGAGTAATTGAAATATGAGCCCGATGTCTCCGCGTAAAGAGCTTTGTCAAATTGCGGCGTCTTTATGTAGCACAGATGATTTTGGCTGCTGAAAACCAGGGCAAGTGTGCATTTAATCAGAGGCAGAACAGAAGCCAGGCTTGTGTGTTGGTGTTTAAAGCAGGCAGCTTTACACGTCACTTACATAGTATGACGCTTTGTTTGTTTTTGGGGTTTTTTTTGCCTGTCTTTGTTTTCTCCTTCATGATAAGGCGTTTTTGTTTGTTTGTTGTATGTAGAACATTTGGACTATTTTGGACTGAGCAGTGTCACACTCCATCATTTTATCTGTCACATATAGAGATAAGACTGCAGAGTCATGGTGTTGAAGAGTGTCGGGTACTGTGATTGGTGGACATATCCTTCAGTGTCTCAGCGAGTGTCTCAAAAGCTTTTGAATTAAAAAAGAAAAGCTTTCGAAAGTGCTTTTTTTTTCGTGATGCAAAAGACATTTTCTCAGATGTCAAATGTGTTGTCAGTGGGACAAACCGACTACCCTGTTTCCTTCTGTCTTTCTCAAAAGAAGATGTACACAAGCCCGGGAGCTTTTACAGAGGTGACAGAGGTCATCATGCAAAGCCAGCCTTTTGCTGTTACCCCACACTTAGCACTCAGGAACTCACCCTGACCCCCAGATGAGTCGGCGATGAGGAACAGCTGTTTTATTGTGCTCTCTTGATTCTTGCTGTCTGAGCTGGTTACCGCTGGTCACCACCTTCCTGCGGATGAACACGCGTGGGTGCGAGGTGTAGCATGCTGTGGGCTACAGCCCCCGCCCGCTCACCTAAATACCAGCCAATGTGGCCTGACAGTCTCCACCTCGGCCTTAAAGGCACCAGAGTACAATCAACAGGAAGAGATGACATCTTCAACTTGCACATCTGAGACCGCAGTACTCACTAAAAAGATGAGACTATATTGGCATCATATGTCCCTTGTTCACTGGTCTTTCCCTCCTGTCTTTCCCTGTGAAGGTGTGAATGTCCTAACCTGAAATTCTGCTGAACAACTCAGACATTAGAGGCCAAGCTTCTTGGAGTCTCCTAGCATCACACCACAGCATCTTAGCTCCATACATGTTTACAGTGAGAAGCTTTTTAAGTCACAAAACTGAATATATTTGGACTTGGATAAGTGGTAAATTCCATACAATACTGTATATATATATATATATATATCATAACATAGCAAAATTGCTTGTAACAAATTTATGTTCATTATATCAGACAAAAGTACTAAAGTTTGGTACTTTTAATTTAAAAATGGCTCAGATTGATTAATTTGAAAAACAGTACTTTGTGCAACTATGACACAATATTTAATTACAGTGAGATCCCACCAAATTACAATATCAAATGAATTGCTAATATTTCTAAAAACAGTGTTTTCACAATGTAATTATGAGGTGTTATGAGTAGCTTAATGGACAAAACGAAACTCACAACACAATAAAGTGTGCCAGAAGTGAAGAGGTCTGAATACTTCCTGAAGCCACTGTACTGTTAGTACAACATGACTCTTCAGCACTTGAGGGAATGGCCATCTTCCCTGACACTGGTTATACCGATGAACTTAAACCAACAATAGTAATCTCCCTTCATTTTCCTCCAATTAAACTCAATTACTTCCTGCGGAGACCCACTTCAGGTTTGTTCAGCAGATGTGTGTGTGTGTGTCCACATCTCAATGCAGCTCCTCATCATTTGAGAGTAAATCTGAGATGATGTTTGATAATGCTCTGATTAATATTGCATGGTTCATCTCACTTGACTATTAATGCATTCCTATTGGCTTGTGTGGTATCTCTGTGGCCCATCTCTCAGGCGGTTCTGCTTGTTATGCCAGTCCCATGTGTGTTTGTAGGTATATGTGAGTGTGTGTGTGTGTGTGTGTGCTCAGAGCTCACACACAGCAGATAAGGACTCATTCTCAGCCCCTGTGTGAGTGGCAGTGAGGAGACAGCAGAGGGATAAAAGAAAACGATGGGCCACCCCTTTCTTTCTTATCAGACACTGAAGAGGAGGCGGCTGGATTAAAAGCAGACACAATGATACAGATATCGACAGAGTCAGTTTTAACCTACTCTATCCAAAATGTTGTTATTGGATTTATTGTGAAACTTAAATACTTTTTACACTCAGCCAGTTTTTGCTTATGTGGTTGCAGCTTGTACTTTTATCACTGTAGTTAGGGAAGAAATATACTCAGGCACAGTTACAGTGTGTGTGTATATATATAGAATTAGTTTTAAAAGTGTAATTATAACCATCTGCAGCCATTATTTGCCATTTAATTAACATTAATGCTATGCTATTAACTGCATGGCTATAATCTAAAATTGTAAATGCCTATAAACATGGTTTCCTGTGAAAAATGTTTCACTTTATCCCGTGTTTCAGTCACTAACAGTTGCCTTTTTGATGATTAGATGATTCTAAAGTTGTTACATGCTCTGTGCATTAACTTCACTGCCTGGTTCACATCAAACTTATAGTAAGTCATTGACAATCACACATCAGTTATAGAATCGGTCGTTGTTCTCTCGAGGGGAAAGAAAGAAACTATTGTTCAGCTGGAAAAATGTGTGTCTTAATTGTGTTCTTTCTGCTGGAAGTGACGGGTGATGCTTAATGCAGAGCCAGCACTCTGCACGAGAGCACATCAGCCCCCGGGGGAGTTGTCCCATCGTGACACCCCCCCGAGGAGCAGCCGGGGACGAGTGGAGGAAGAACAGAAGCGCGGGGATAGACAGAAGCAAACCGTGTTGGACATAGGCCAGACACCCCTTACGGCTGTTTGGGTTCCCTGCCACTCACACAGATGTCATAGAGCACTGACCCACGTGTTGGATCATTTTTAACTGTTGACTCTTACTTTTTCACTCATTGGTGGCAGATCTAAGAAGTTCCCCATGTTAGCAGTTATTCAGTTCCCACTGGTCCCCACTTCATTTCACTTACTCAGCGGTTATACTTAAAAGCATAGTTCTACCTAATATCCACAGACCCAACCTGTAAAATAAAGTCACATTTTCAAGTTAATTAAGAATTAACATTTCCTTAGTCTTTCTAGGAAACTCCAGTGGATACTGGTGTCAGTTTATGAAATATTTTTCACTTGAAAACTCAAATATAACTTAATAGTCCTTAATAACTGTAGCAAATTATGAGGAAAGTGTCCAGGAAATTAGCTGGAAAATACGGAATCTGTAAAATAAAGCATTTACATGTTTGGTAGGGTGAAGTGAGGGTTTAAAGACGTCCTGAGCCAGTCGTGGAGTATCATGAAAAACACGTGCCTTGGAAACTGTCTTCATTCCTGATTCTGTTATACAAAACAAAATCCAATGTTTTTACAATGAATTCAATATTTTCTGATCTCCAATCTGAATTGGAGCTTTTTTTTTTTTTTCCTTTTCCTGAATAATATTTTTGTCGGAGCCCCAGCTGCTGCCACGCTTCTCCAGTGAGATACTGTCATCCTCCACTGTGGAGGGCACTACTCTGAGTAATGGCTTAGATGGCCTTGGATATATTGCCTCTAGAATGATTTCCTCTTTCACAGAACAAACTACCAAGGTAATACTGCAGAGTGGAGGTCATCCGACTTTTCCTGTCTTCTGTGCTCTCCCTCATCCTCTCTGGTGGTAGATATCATGATAATTGTGAGTACTATTTTAGCCCAGTCAGATTGAGTCTCTTCCTAGCAGTCGGGCTTATGCTGTAGCTCTAGCTGGACACACTCAACTTTGCCTAAGTGACGTTGTTGGGGTGATAAATGTACATTGACATCTTACACATATCAACATATTTGGTGAAAAATATTTCAAGACAGGAGATGACTTAAAGTGCCAAGGAACTATGAGAGAAGTGACAATTTGCGAAAGATGGCAAGTTATATACAGCTTTTATTTTGTAATCTGCAACTGCAGACTGTGTAGGCCACATTTCGCTTCATGTGACACGAGTCAAAGATTTACTCTGAAAGGTTTTGTTTCTTTATGCAAATTCCCAAAAAATCAGATAGATCAAGGAAACGAAGACTCTGTCTTTCCACTGCAACACTGCAAGTTATCTCCACACGAGAATAAATCCTGTCACCAAGCATTTTCTCTCCCTCCCGTCCTCCCTCCTTTTCTCAGCTCAACTGTTTGATCAGTTTGATTTGTTCAAACAGAATAGGGCGCTCTGTGTTTTCCGGGCAAACTTTCCACTCCACAGGTGGCGTATCTCAGTGTACTTTTCATTTATTTTTAATGGCAGCCCCTTCAGGCGTTGGACTCATGAGCCTTCTTCCTCTTGCAGACTCCTGTCCGTCGCTGCACTCTCCTCCTCTGGGGGGCTCCCTCGGTGGCGAGGTTAAACGGCTTGAAGTCGAGGTTGTCCTTTCGTTAAGCGCGGTTCTCTGACTGCTAAAGCAGCCGTCACCGCTTTGAGGGCAGGATGTCTCACGAGTTAAGAGTTCTGTGTCTGAGCAGCAGCAGGGCTCCTCACTGAACTAATGCTTAATGGACATGGCAGTCCCACAGTGAGGCTGGTAGAGAGAAAATCAGTCCATCTTCCGACAGTATAGCAGATAGATATGACAAAGCCCCACCTGATGAATAGAACAGAATAGAATCTCATTGCCCCCAAAGGTTGAAATTGACTTCATCTCACTAAAGCTAAAAACGCAAAAGATTCTGCACAATATTAAGATAAATGCATTGGAATTAATGTCCGTAAAAAACTCTTGTACCAGATAAGTGGCCTCTTTTTATCAAGTGAATAATGACTGTCTTCTCTCTACAACTACTTCTGCACGACACAGTGTCATTTTTAAAACTCATGAAAACGACTACTGCGTCTGCTCAGCTGTTTTCAGGTAGTTTTAGTGGAGACTGCCTCAGCCTCAGTTAGGAAAGGAAAACACTGTGTGTCGCAGACGACATCTGGTGTGAAGTGAGACAGACAGCTTTACAGCTGCAACACTGTCTGGCAAAATGAACATAATTAATAACAACACTGCATCATAAACCATATCAACATTTAAAATGAGTGATCACAGAGAGTTCGAGGTGACACAAAGGTCAGTTTTTTTTTTTTTTCAGAGACACTGAAACATCACGTTAGTGTCTTAAGATTTATATCCTCCGTGTCCATTTTGGACAGTCTCAGGCTTTGGGCTAGAAAAAGATGCTTTAATCTGGAACAAAAACTGAAACGAAGAGAAAAAGATGTATTTACAAATAGCGCTGAAGTGCTCTCCGAAGCAAAAGTTGAAATACTGATATGTTATACCAAAGAAAATCCCTTAATGGAGGAGGTTGGTGTGAGTGGTTTGGCGTACATAATGTTTGACTTAAACACCGGAGACTGCGGCTCACATCCCGTCTCGTATTAAGAGTCAACGTTGGTTTCTTTTGACCATGACCATTATCTTCTGAGTAAATGGACTGTATAATTCATGCATGTAAAACTTCCGTGGTCTCCAGTGTCCAGTGGTGTAGATGAGAACTGTAGACTGTTGCTCTTGTTTATACCACACACTTGTCACACACACTTCATGAGAACCTTGTCAAACTTGTGAACATACAGCAGAGAGAAAGTGCACTCGAGCTAGTAGAGAATGTTTATTATGTCTCAGGTTTATGCAGAAGACAGTAGTAACAAGTCACTGAACGAAACGCTCGAACCAAACGTCTCCTGTCTCCTGTCCTTTTTCCATACAGTACAGAGCCCCAGTGGAAATTCCAACTGGTACAGCTAACTCCAGTACATTTTCTGTATATAAAGTCAATACTTACCACACACACACACACACACACACACACACACACACACACACACACACACACACACACACACACACACACACAAAGCTACCTCTGTCTGTTGCTTTCTCCTAGAAGGAGGCTGGGAAATTTGGTGGCCAGAGATGTCATTCACACATGCTTGCACACGCACACACAAATGTTTCATACACCAGTCATTTGCATATATAGTGGCACAGTAGCTCTTAAGCCCATTAGCTGACATGCACATAGTGGGAATCCAGGACCTTACCCAGCTGTTAAATACTCATATCTATGTGTGTGTGTGTATATATGTGTGTGTGTTTTCCAAGCTCACAGTTAGAGGAGCAGAGGAAGAGCTGTGTGAGCCAATTAGGCCGAGCCTCACCACTGTTAGTACACTCCTTAGGATTCACAGCAAGTCCCTATCCATTCATAGACCCATGCATGTGCTCAACAGGGTTCACGCTGGTGGCTTAGAAACTGGTAAGAAGCAGTTGAGAGGGCTGTATGTCAGGTAACAGGAGTATGCATGTGTGTGTGTATGTATCAGCCTTTAGACAGAAGCTTCTTTCTTATGTTATTATAATATGAATATAAATGTATGAATAAGACATGTAGCAATTACAAGAATCCATCTATAAGGACATAAATACTGTATTTGCACGTTTATTAATATTATAGTAGAATGTCACAGTAAAGCCCCACTGGCCTTTTTCTGCTGTGCTTCTTAAAGAGCAGTGTTTAATTTTAATAGAACAGTAAATAGAAAGACTTGGTGTTGGACAACAAAAGCTGCCATTGTAAATGATCTTTGAGTCATTTTTAAACACCCCCACAAGCTGCCTGTAGTGTTTAGACAGAAGGAAACAATCAATTGATCAATGGATGAAATTGGCCTGAGACTATACAAATTGGTTCAGAATACTGTGCTTGCCTTTGTGCAGATAGAGATTTCACACTAAGTCATGAAGCTTGCTAAATGCTATCACCAAGCACTCATCAATAGCTTTTAGCATCACTTCATCTGAATAATTTAGAAATCTCCAGAAACAGTTGGTCAGTTTAAAAAAAAAAAATGCAGTCACATTTCTCAGCAGTGCTAAAGCCTTTAATTGTTGGTGCTTTTGTACTCTGTCAAAATTAGTCAGATGAGCTTTTAATAGGAGCAGTTGGGTGTTTTATCTGAACAGAAGCCCCGTGCTTTGCTCTCTCGTAGTAAAATGGCTTATGGCTTGGAGAAATTGAACAGTAGGGAAAACGGCCTCATGAATGAATTAGTCGTCTGCAACAGATTAGTGCTGCAATAAAATAGCATGTTTCTCATTTCGACCTTAGCATCCTTGGAAAAGCCCTGTTGTCACCTTCAGAGCCAGGGCGGGCATATCCCGTGCTGGATTAAAAAGTGCTGTGTTGCATTTAATTCTTTGCTTTGGTGTTTTGCGGAAAATAATACAAACTTGGGAGCGATCAGTGTCGCACATCTGTTTTTTTTCTTACACTGACTTGACCTACAGAGGCCTCACCCAATGGGTGACACCCAGTGACTGTAAACCATTTACACACCACTGTTTCAGATTTTGTTTGATAAAGCTTTGCATATCACTTTGTACGTGTTTGGTCGGTAAACACCATACAGCCACCGGATGATGTTGTATTATGTTGCCATCAAGGTTAAGACAAGTTCCATTTTTTTGTACTACAAATCTGTTGCACAAAAGGTGAAAGATTACCTCGCCGAATCTCTCATGATTCTCTACATGAAAAAAAGTGAAGGATTGTGAGAGTGAAGCTTCTGAGAGTTCAGGGCCATAAAGGTAGAGAGAGGTTGAGTGTTGTCATTCATGTTTCAAGAGCATGTGTTACATTAGCAGGATTTTGGGCTTTGAAAACAGGCTTGAGGAGTGGAAGATACTAAAGGACTTTGTGAGCAAAGTCTTGAGCAAAGTGAGCTAAATCACAACTCAGTACCCAAACTCCCTCGTGTGTGAGTGTGTGTGACCGCGAGGGTCACACACACTGTATTATGGGTAGAATCTAATTAGAATCTGCGTCTGCTCTGATCTGCTTTTTGTTTGTTTCTGCAATCGCAGTCTGAATAAAGCCATCCATCTTTCCCCTTTACAAGTTGTTTCCAAAGGCCCCCGCTACTATAAAGCGTCACCAGCACTCAACTGTCTCCTATTAAACCTATCGAAACCATGTGAGGGTCCGGCCTGGAGCGGTTGGCTATGTGCTGTAGTCTGTAAGGAACACAAATGTCACCAAGCAAGAAAAACAGCAATCATCTGCCCCCTTGCTCTTTCTCTGTGGCTTTTCCAATACTCTGTGAGGTCCAGGAAGCAATACATAAACAATACGGGAAGCAAGTATTACATGCACAGCCCAGAGCCTAAACATGTAGGGTGGTGTGCTTCCACATGTCTGGCTCTGTTACTTCCATCCTGCCTTGTGCCTGTTTGACAAATCCCATTTCCTGGGTTGCGTGGGCTCTGTCTGATCAGGATGCACCATCTTCCATTATCAAAAAGGGGGTTTAAAACAAACAAAACAAAACCCACCAAGTGCTTTTATATTTCCTGTGTGGAGAGGGAAAGAAGATATGATGGCAAGAGGGAGAGAAAGAAGGATAGAGAAAATAGGATGAGAAAAAAGTAATTGAAGCAGCTTGTTGCCCAGCGATCTGGAAACTCTATATTATTGCTTTTACATTTCCTCCCATCTGCCTTTCCTCCTTTGGCACTTCCTCTATTTCCTCAAGCACACCACAACCCCAACCCCTTCCATCCTCATCCTACCCCCTTCCTCTCAGGTACATTTAGGCTAATGTACCATTTAATGAAATTAAAAAAAAAAAAATTTTAAATCATGCAGTGTCATCATGTCCTTGACCGTAGCCAGTATGTACGCCATCCAAACACTTTCATTGCTTCATCAGCAGTCAGAGCAGGAATCCTGGGTGAAACAAGTGCACCAAAACATCCCATGGTGGTGCAAACGTTCACCTTTGACTCAAGATAACATGTAGGTGACTGAATTTAACCTTTTTTTTATTTACAAGAGATTACATGTCTCTATTCTTACTGTGTTTCTGAGGGAGTCTGTGGGTGCTCCCCTGGGACAACAACAGGAGAAAACACATTCTCGTAATAGCTGTCCCTGCTTTTCAACCTTGTTTGTGCTCCTTCAGACATTAAACCTATCACCTTATTCTGGCAAAGGTGAAGCTTGTAACAGATTCTTTTCAAAAGGCAAACCCGGTTCTCTTAGAGGCTTTATGTGTTCTAATAGTGAGGACTGGAGATATTGGCACACTGGAGGACTGTGATGCAGTGACAAAGTTGATAGAAAACTGCACAAAAATCAATCAGCCATCAGAACCAGGTGAATTAATATTATTTAAATCTCATCTTCTTCAACACCTTGTTCTAAAACAAGGTCTTTACTCTGATATGTGGCTGTGAAACAAATGAATGTAGATTTGTTTTGTAGATGTGGATTGGTTCACCCTGTAGCTTTTGTCAAGCTAAACACGCTTTTTCACTTAGACAAACACACATTAGGGACCAGACGACTATTGCTCATTACTGAAAGTGCATTTACACCATGAGGTCTGGCTGAATGAGGAACAGCGTACACTAAAACCTCCTGACACATCCGATACGTAAGGCACCTTCCTTTATGCCTCTTGCATTATTCATTTGGCAGTGACGGGCTTTGTCACAGACCATGACCTTGGTCCTCCTCACTGTAAGCCTTAATGCTCACGGGAGATGTGTTTGGTGCAGGGTCATGGGACTGTTGTCTACCTGAGATGTTAAGAGAAAAGTCTTTTTTTTTTTCAACCACACACTATGATAGATCTCTAAACTTGAGCAGAATAGTTACTGCCTTGTTAGCCTGCAAATACTCTGCTGTGCATATGGGAACAAAAGAGACATATGGACACTGGATATTCAACTAACCTTGTTCTTGTCCCTGTGGAACATTGTACTATAAAATGAATACCCAGCTATAGGGAGAGTAACTGCCAATTGATTGGCTGAGGAGTGCTGCTTCACAAATCCAGCTTTCAAAGGCAGGTGGTCTTTTGGATTGAAGGACATATCGTGAAACTAAAAAAGGAGAGAGCTTAGACTTGTACTTTACCAAGGCACAGTGCTTTGAGAAAATTAAAAAGCCTTTAATAAATGGACTTAGTCTAAAGTACAGGTCTAACATGTCTCCTTTTTTAATAATGTGAATACCCATATCAGATTTTAGAGCAATCTGACCAGTAGTTATTGAGATATATTACTGTTGACTAAGGCATTGGATAGGCAGCTTGACCTATAGCCAAATCCAACCAGCAAATCCAACGACTATGTGTAAATGTGTAAAGAGGTGATCACAGTTATAGACCCAGGGAATTACCTCCATTACACCCAACTCAGGAGCTCTACTGAGCTTTTTTGGCTTCTTTTAGCTCATTGCAGTGGCTTAATAGCACATTTACAATATGGTTCACATGCACTTCTCTCATCAACCCCATTTCCAACTGCAATCAACAGCTGCTTCAACAAAATAAGCTCTGATAAACCCACTATATCCTATCCGTCCAGGACCAAACAGCAGGCAGACAGTTTGCTATTAGCTGGTGAACAAAGTGGGACATCTAGCTGCTAAAGAGCCAGATATAAATTTTATATGTTGGACTTTTGATCGGGTGGACAAGAACTGACTGTCAACTTGTTTTGGAGTTCTTCGGTCAAAAGATACCTTGGCAGGTTTTGCATAAATGTGTTTTGACTTATAATGATGATGAAAAGCAAAGTCACACTCTACCAGTTTCTCCAAATCATCAAAAGAAAGTATTTTTAGTTTAGTTTAGGCTCACAAATCTCTATTAGCACATCTTGATTCAGGCACAGAGTCAGATTTTTGTAGGATTACATCAAATCAGGCTCAAATTTTCAATCCAAACTCTCTGCTGAGAACTATTACAGTACCTTATTGACCTCTCACCATGATCTTCTGTGGTTTCCTTCATCCCCTCTTGTTTTAGCAGTGGTTTTGGAGCGCTCGGATAGTGTGTCTGAGCTGCTTTGTTTCTCAGCTAACGATGGCTGCGGTTGCCATATCTGTCCACTGGTGTCATGTCAGTGGCCTCATGGCCAGATTACATCACCCTGAGTGCTTTAAGAGGCGCCCCTGTCCCGCAGCAATGATATGCATATTGGATTGGGGAAACACATACGGCATAGATAACACACCACCTACGCTTTGTGCAGCAACACACACATTTATATTTATATGTGTGTGAGTGTACAGAGTGACACAAAGACGTCCATTAAGAAGGACCTGCTCTGATGTAAGACTGAATAGATAAAAGGTACGTCCCTGCGTGTTGTGATGCTGCGGTTTTCTCCAGAGACTGAATGAAAAGACTGGTAATAGCCTTGGATCCAAGCAGCCTCCAACCCCTGTTAGATGACAGGCCTGCTTGTCAGATTCTTCCACGTCCCCTAGATTCAGGGTTATTGAGAGTGTCACTGTCTGTTTCTGTTTGTGCTCAGGAGTGTGTGTGTGTGTGTGTGTGTACACTCACACACATATGGGTTTGTACGGCTCTCAGAGCCTGTTTCTCTGTGCATTTGTGGGGTTATTTTCTTGACAACTTTTGTGCTAGTGTAGGAACTGTATATATGTGTGCGTAGCTGTCCTGTCCACTCCAGGTTGTTGTGATTTGGGTTACCGTCTAAGTGACAGACAGGTCAGTGCCGTCCTCAGAGAGGTAAGCCGTTGCATCAGTAATAAAACCTGCTGTCAAATGGAATTGTTCGATGTGTGAGAGAGCGACCCACTCGACGAAATTCCTGACACCAGTAATGCCATTAAGGCGGCGAAGACGAAGTGCAGGATATTGCCTCAATGTTGTTCTGTGCTCATGTGTGCATTTGATTTATGGTTTGTGATTTTGAGAAACATTTGGGGTGATGTGCTCTGATGGTGGTGAGCAGGTCTGTTCAATAAAATGCCATCAAATGGACGGCCTGAGTGTGCGTTCCTTTGTACCAAATTCTATGTGAAAGAGGAAACAGCATGAGAAACAGGCAGGTCTGACCTGTGTGATATGTGCCATACATTTTTACATCCTTACATACATACATAAACTATATGTTAAGCATGTGAAATCAACACAATAAACCAAAAAAAAAATGTTTATTTTATGAGATTGCTTTCTAACCAGTGTGAGGGAGGAGGAAAAAAAGGCTGGGTGCTTTTGTTGTCATGGCCCCCTGCAGGTTGTCTTACATTATTAAGATGTGTACACCTCATTGTTGCTCTTAAAAGGCACAAGGCAGTGGCAGGGGGTTGTGAAAATAGCCTTACAGAGAAATAGTGATTCTATAGCCTTTCTCATGCTCTCTAATAGCACTGGCTTTACGAAAAAGAGCATGGTTTAGCAATAAAATTAGACAGGTGAGATGTGGACGGCACTTTCCCAGCACTTTGCGACAACTGACAACTTAATGGATTTCCCTGGTTTGAAAGCCCAGTATAAAATCCCTCCAGTGTCAGTGGAGGAGAAAAGGCAAAGCCGGCGACTGGGCTGTGAACCTGCCTTTCTGCTCACATTTCTGTCAAGACGCAAAACTTTAAGACTCAACGTGAGAAAGGAAGAATTTCTTTCTTTCTTTTTTTTTTTTTGGATGTGATCAGGCTGAAGGGATAACAGAGTGCCACAGAGGGATAGTTCCCTGCATTTTCACTCTGAAAGAGGAGTTGGAGGATGAGACCGAGCATGACAGCAGGTCCGGTAAAGAGATGTTCACTCTCATGAGGTCCCACGAGGAAGCAAGTGTTCTGAGAGAAACCCTGAGTCCCTCTGTTATCAGCCAGACGTTTCACTGTGAGTTTGCAAAAGGAAGTTTACTTGTTCCACTCTACTGTATGAAAAGTGCCATGTAAATAATTGAGAGCCCCTTTGGGGTCCAGGTTGACAACCGCTGCCTCACTGGAGGCCTTTTCTAGTTTTTGGCTTCATGATTATTTTATGATAATGAGGTGTACATGCTTCAAGTTAAAGGCACCCTGTGGGATTTCCATTGTAACCAATAAGATACACTTACATTCAGCGTGTCTCGAGAAGAAGACATTGGGTACATGTAAATTAGCAAAGCCTTTTTTTAATGCCTCCCCACTGGCGACAGCCGAAGGCGTCGTGTTGTCGGGTTGTACGTCCCTCCCATTACCGGGAACGAGGCATCTCAGCAATGCCGTGAGGGAGTGTCTTGGACTCGAGGATGAAATGATTACAATTTGGACTTCAAAGGTCAAAAGTAAAGGTCACTGGGACCTCACAGAATGCATTTTAGCCCACAAAATAGATTAATTATGACAACTACTACTAACTTTAATACAAACGTCTAATAGGATAAAGTGATGAAGTGATGGCATTTTATATCCAGAAGGTCAAAGGTCAACTTCACTGTTAAATCATAATGTTCCACAAAAACACTTTTCTGGCCATTATTCCACCATAACTCCTAACAGAACTAACTAACTAACTAACAGAAGCGGTTGGTCAGATGCTGAACTGGGTGTCCACCTTGAAACTGCGGTAATGATAGTGTAGATCCTCTGTGCTGCCGGGTTGAAGATGTTTGCGAACCAGTCACGTTTTAGAATTTGCAGCTTCTTTACAGCAACGTCCATATTTGAAGTATCGTTTACTTTCGTGGTTGTATGAGAATCAGCTTTATTTGCCAAGCGAGTGAACACATACAACAGGAATCATACATGTCAGTATAGTAATAACGTCCGTTTTGCCTAAGAATACACTTAATACCTTCACTTTGTATTATATGAGTCTGGACAGACATGGACGTAAACCTGAACTTGACTGGATAGCGGAGGACTGCAACTGCAAAGCAGTGATTCTGGCTTTAAAGCTGTTCTGAATCTTCTTTTATAGTTATATTCCTGGCATGTGCTTGTGTGTTCATGTGTGTGTATGAGATAAAAACAACATGTGGACTCGCTTTTCAAAATGTTGCCCTACAGCACCACTAATGGTCAAAAACTGCACAGGGGTTTAAGAGAACAGGGTGTGAGGTACATTTTTGATTGACACACCCGTCTGATGCTGAGTCATGTTACTTCACTTGAAGCAGTTTATCAGATTTCATGCGGCTCCCTGTGGAGACACGAACGGCTTTATGCCGAACAACTCCCCAGCACCTGCAACTCCCCAGACTTTAAAGTCCCTTTTAACCACAGGGGTGACAAATCAGAAAATAAACATCTGAGTCAAACTGGAAAACGTTTGACGACCTAGTTTGTTGTTGGTTTTTCTCTGTGCATATCCTACAAAACTCCTGCTCTCTGTCAGAGGTGTCTGAGACTGTGAAACGTGTGTGTGAAGTCAGAATCTCTAAACAATACAGCTGCGGCTTCACGGTTATTGACAGTAGATTCAGTAAAATACCACAGACCATAAAGCATCTTCCCTCCTCTGACTTTTGTATCATTCTTTTATTATTGTCTGATCATCCAAGGACTTTTCTGTCTGCATCTTGTTTTTTGTTTTTTTTTTGTTTTTTTTTTTCTTTTCTCAAAACTAAGAAAAAAAATCCTGATTTTGGATTCCCTTTTCTGTATCCTCTCCCCTCCCCCATTCTTCCCCATGCTGTCCCCGGTGAGACATGCTGAATGGAGACCCATAATGAGCCCCTGTCTGTTCCAGCTGACACAGTGAGCTGTCTGAGGCTGTGATGTGTCACTCGTGCAGGGGCTTCTCTCTCTCTCTCTCTCTCTCTCTCCAGACGTCTGTGTGCTGAATAAAGGGATCCCTCCCTAGAAATGCTTCCAACTGCAATGAGGGGATGGAAGAGGCTCGGACCTCTTGCGGTGCTGTCCTGTGTCCCAGACACACTCCATCACACATCTTCACAACAGTGAAGACTGTGTTTGTTTTTTTGTTTTTTTTTTATCTCTAAGGTCTAACCTCGCTCGTTTTGTTTGGAAAAGAGAGATAATGGTAAAAAATGCCTGTCTAACAGTTCTACATCACTTCTGTTTCTGCTCTACATCACTGTAGGGATTGCATTATGAGCTTTCACACTCTTCAAACCAATCACAGCAAAACAACTTAGTTTGCTGTGTCCCTGTCACTTTCTGCTATGCATTGCTGCAAATTGCCCAATTCAGACTCTTCAACGCATGGTCCCCGTGGTGCAAAGCAGTGTTTGTTTTTCATTAGGGTAAGTGAGGCAGTTGGCGAGAACACGTGTCTGGCAGCAGCAGCAGCAGGAACGACAGCCTGACAGCCTCTGCCTGGAAGTGCAACGTCTGCCTCCACATCTGAGGGAGCATACTGATACAGAGAAGCCGTTACAGGGTGGGTGATATTGTAAAGGCTCAAGAGGCGAGGTTGTTTCTGGAAGATCGTTGGTTTAAATCCCTCTCACACACTCCAGTGGGGGAGGATTTTTCTAGGCCCAAGACCAGACAGTTCCAAGACATTTGGTGAAATGTGAACTTGGGTGTGGTCCAGAGAGCTGGTCTGAGATCCACCACAAAAACCTTGGTTAACCTAAATTTATTTATTTATTATAGGAGAAAAATATGTTGCAGTGTTCGCAGTCCATGGTTTTGTGGGATATTGATGCGGAGAAATACACTTCAAGCAATGAGTCTGCCTTCCCGATCGTTCAAGAAACGTGGGTAGACTCAAGCATCCGGACCGAGTGTTAAAGTTGCCATCAAGCAGTGCTTGATTGCTAGTTGACTAGAATTGTATAAAGCAGCTCAATGATGTGGTTATTGTACGCTGAAGCACTCAACACTTGCTGTATGACGTCTTATGCAGTGTTTATTGATCATATGCAGGATGAATAGCATCCCAGGACCCAGAGCAGCACAGGATGTATGAAGAATGGATTTTTGTGTTTGAATAGTACATCTTAATGCCTCAGCCCTTTAATATCTGCTCAGACATTTGCTCCAGTGTATTCCATGACATAGCAGTACTGTCCAAGGCCTGTAAAGGCCATGTAGTAACAACTGGGGGATTGTATTCAACTCACAGTGGACACATTGTGGAAGAGCAAATTTAAGCTAAACCCAAAATGCCTACGTTGACTCATGTGGATCAAAAATAAAGACAGGCGCAGCAGAGCATCAGATTTTCCTTTTATATCTGACATTTGGTCTTTTTTTTTTTTTTCCTTATTTCTTCCTGAAGTGTGTTTTCATCTTGGGTGGAGTCTGTGAGCGCTTCACACATGCTCATCATCTCCAGAAGATTTGTATCTTTCTGACATGTCCAGAAGCATTTTTCCATAATTTTGGTTAAAACATAAATGTTATCTTTAGCAAACATAACGTGCATCATCCCCCCCCCCCCCCCCCTCCCTTTTTTTTTCTTAAGATCGCCCCACCCATCTGAGATTGACAGTCAGACTGTGGTGAATCTCTTAAGACATGTTTTCTTCTCTCTGACTCAAAAACTCAAAGAGGACACACACACACACAAATATGCTCATATGGAAATTTGCAAGCCTGTCACACGTGCACTGGGTGTGCACACACACAAACACACACATGCACACACACAAACACTCACACATAAGTGACAAAAGTTAAAAAAGAAACGCTACCCACATCCTGTTTAGTGAGCTCCCTCCTACCCACAGCGAATGTTTGCATTGCGACCACAGAAGCTGTATGAATCCTCAGATTCCTGCACTTATCTAACCACACTCTGCTTAACCTGGCAGTCTCCGTCTAAAAACATTCCCTTGATACAACATCACGGCTCTGCTGAGCGTTGCTCCGCAGCTAACAGGGATCAGACACAGTGTGGCAGACATTGTGTGCTTTTTCAGCAGCAAAATGGATATATAGGGTTTGTGGGTACAGTAGATTATCTTCAATATCTGGCATTCTACCAAATATTTTGACAGTTAATTAAGTAACTGGCAAAAAATGTATTTTTATAGAGCTGGAGAAATTAAGTAATTCAAGTCTGTTTTATAGGGAATAATAACTTTTTCCTTGTACAAAAATAAAGCATAATATTTACAATATAAAGGGGCATCATAAAAACTGGTTTATTTAGGGTAATAAATCAGTAGGTATTGGTGCACCGCTGGTGGCTTGACTAAGGCAATACGGTAGCAAAGCTAGCAGGGCTTGCCATAGCTATTGCCGTGCTGACATTATGTGGACGTTACTGTAATCACAAGTTTCCAGCTAAATGCTGTTCAACCTCAGACTTCTCTGAGAACAAATCTCTGAGGATCTCCAGGTGATCAAAGCCATTTAATCCTAGCGTCCAGCTCAGATCCCACTCACGTTAAAAAAAAAAAATCAGCTTTAAATCTGGGCATCGGGATCAATTTTCATTCTAATAAATTACAGTTATTTAAGGATCTGTTTGTGTAGAACAGAGATCTAAGTTCAACTGTGGCAACAACAAAATGCCATGGTGTTCCTGAGTGACATGCTTGCGCTGGCAGAACAGAGACATTACCCAGCCACATGAGAGAGAATTATTCACCAGTTTGGAGCTATACCACGGTGGCCACCTAACTTTCAAGCCTCAGCCCAATCCCTCTGCACCCCCCTCATCAGCATGCATTATTCTTTTTTTTTTTCAGTGTCTGTTCACATTGGCTGACGAGCGTAGTTTGGTTGGCTTAGCCCGGAGCTCCAACCACATCACACATACAGCGCACACATTTTCCTCACTCTCTCGCTGTCGCACGGGCTGTTAACAGTGTTTTCAGAGTCAGGGAATGTGAAAATATTCAGTGAGAAGCAGGGAGGGTGGAGGGGGTGGGGGGGTAAGACCAAAGGGGAGAGGATGGTGGTGGAGGGCGGGGAGCGCTTTGGAAACGCGACGCCACACAGACTGCCAGCGTTGGCTGACGGGTCTGGCTATCCTGAAAGGTTAACAGGCACCAACCTCCCCTCCGTCCAATGTGACATGACACTCTCACCACTCTCGTTGCCCAGTTTGATGGGTCGGTCTTTCACGGTTCATGAACTCGGGGGCTATGGGAAGGAGCTTTCACTTTGTGTTGTGTAGGACATCATATAGAGTGGCAGCACAAAGAGGATCCAGTTTATTGTTTTCTGGATTTTTTTTGACCCCTTTTGATCTGTCGCACACAGATACATGCATGCATACATGCATGAAGGAACAAGCAACGCACAAGCATGTGAACATGCAGCCGCAAAAACTCATTCACACACACTCAAAGACAGTATAATGGTCACACCCCCTGCGGCTGAAATGCATTGTCTCCCTTCAGAGAGGACATTAATAAGAAATGAATCCCTTTGAAGTCTGGCTATGGGCTGTCAGATCTGAACTGACATAATCATCCCCAAGAATAACACCTCCCACCTTTTAACATACACTCCCACACATTCAGCCTCCCTCGGTGCATATGGAGCACCGTAAGACGACTCCGTACCCAAAGGTGTCCTCTTAACGTGTAATCCAAATGGCCTTTATCCAGCTCTTCAAAACACACTGCATCCCCCCACTCTCCTGTAATCATCTGTAGTCCACCCCCCCCCCCCCCCCCCCCCCAACCCCCGCCAACTTCATAGCAACACTTGTGTTTTTTTTTTTTCTCACATTCCCTTCACCCACTGCTCCCCTCACTTAGTTCTGCGTTTCACACTATTTCAGCAAAACAACACCCCATTGTTATGACTTGCTTGCATTTATAAATAAACAGTATAGGCCTGTGTCTTTTTATGAACCGTATCAATTTTATTAGTCTAATTATTTGATATTATTTGCGTTAATCTTATTGTTTTCCAGCTTTTTTCAGCAAGTTTTGGATGTTGTATAGCTGTCTGAAATCCTCCATATCTCAGACTGTTAATTCCAAAACACACAGAAGACTGAAGCGAATGCTTTTATCTTCTTTCCCCCCACTCAGCTGCTCGTCTTTACCGTCTTTATAACATGACAGAAAGCAAACATGTCCCCACACAGAGCTGTCCTTGATGTACATCGTGTGTGAAGCTTGATCTGTCAGTTCAGTACCTCAGGTAATGTGAGGCATTCCTGTAACCTCTCCTTCACCCCAAAAACCCCCACCCGGCTTGCCTCCGGGTCATTATTTTCAATTTCTAGATTTTTATTCAGTTATGAAAATATTTTAATGTGTTGATTATTTAAAAAATGTAATTTGTAGTGGAAATACTGTGGTTTAATGGTTTGTTTGTTTTTTACTACCTTTGAGGGACTCTGGTGACTAATGAGTTGCTCATTACCGCTTCTCCCGGTGTCACAGGAGGATGTCATTTAGTGCAAGCTGAGGTGATCAGTGTGCTCGTGCAGATGACAACATGCCAACATTTTGGTGCATGAGGACAAATCAAATAAAATCCAGCTATTTTTCGGCAAATATTTCATTCTAATCTGTAAAAACCCAGTACAGTTACTTTTCAGTCCATTAAACATTAATTGTAATATAAAGGTTGATTCCACGCTCAACTATGAAAATAAACAGAGATATAAATATTAATTTTTTTTAGCGTTTGTAGCTATTCAAAACACTAGCAATAAAAACATAGCATTTTATTCATTTAAGCAATAAACTGCTATTGAGCAACTTTCCACAAGTTTAGCAATAAAGCAGGAACACATACATGCAATAACCAGTGTATTATCAGAGCAGTAGAGTGAGAGAGCTGCCTCTAAGACATGCATACTGTGTCCATAATATGTCACACCGCTCCATCAGTTTGATAGATAAAGTCGGACTTGGTGTTTCGCCCCCTCCTCCCCCTCACACCTCCGGCTCATTTCACACTTTCCGACTTCCTCACCTCTCTGCCAGGCTCCAGTTAGACCGGTAGGAAACACGCCCCTCCTTCTCCCTGTGCTGTGGATTTTGGATTCACGTTTTGGTGCTGGTACCAGTTAGAAAACCGGTAAATTACCAGTAATGTCTCTGCACAGACGTCACCAAGACAGTGTTTTTATTTTACTTGCCGTTTATCTGTATGTATGCTTGTAACACACATGTACAAGTACACTAACATAGCGTGAACATGCTCATGTCTGCAGGCACAGATGGTAACACACTTACTCTGTCACTGTTCTCACTTGTACTGTATGGACTACACACACACACACACACACACACACACACACCAGAGAAGCCTGCTTTTAGCGTGCATTCATTCCTTTGAGTTAAACTGAAGCGTAATCGATACAGAACATAACCAGCTTTAACCTAAGCTTAACATACAGTAACTGCAATGAGAATACGAATGATTTCACTGTACTGTGCACAGTTTTGTAGGTGAGGAATAAAGCAGCGGTGATGACACAGTGTTCGTCCCCAGTTTTACTGGTTTAAAGTCCAAAATTGGCTTTTGTTTGACAGTTTTGTGTCCTTGTTAACAAGTCATGGGCACACAGCAAACTGTAGGAGTTTACAATGACTCATAAGAGGTGATTTGATTTATTGGAACACCTGCGCTTCTGTAATCCTCTTCTAATTTTATAACCTTTTTTTTTTTTTTTAATTTTTGATCCAACTGAATTCAAACAGTAGAAAATCAACACTCATTTTGTATAGCTTGTAGCAATAGAATTGCAATAGCAACAGGATGTATCAGCTCTCAGGTAGATAGCATATGTTACTCTGCTCCTACTGACATGTTCCCAGAGGCTCAATCAGGGCTGGACTGTGAACCCCTGGCTTGTGATTCCTCACACATGTGGACAGTCCATGTTCATCCTGTTGCAGTCAGCATTTACAGGGCTTATATTCCACAAACGTATTTGCTAACCTAGACAGTTATACAGCGAAGCTGCTTCCAACCTGTGTGGTTAGTCTCCAAGTACTCCATGTGGTCCATGGATGCCCGTATTACTTGGAGCCATAAGCAGAATACAGAGGCAGGAAGCAGCTATGAGGCAAAACACTGTATTGTCAGAGTCTTTCTGGTGTTGTAGATCCTCAGATCTCATGAATAATGTGAAGGTGAGGTAAAGAAGATTATTTGTGTGGATATTAGATGATGTCTACAGCCTTGAGCTGCTTTCGTATTCAATCTGCCTTTTTTTTTTTATCACATCTCCTGCTTCTTCCTTATTTGAGGAATGCCAGCAGTAGTAGGATTAAGGATGTTTCTGTCCATATAGAATGTTTGTTATCTCCAGTTTATTGTGTCTAAACCTAATTTAGACATAATCTAATTGCCATTTAAATAATCATTGTTATGTATTACATAATTAGTGACAGTTAATGGCAGTAACACCACAGGACTTTATATTACACTTCCTTTCCTCCCCTCCTGATTATGTTCTTAGATTGTCTGTGATGTCTGTTCATTGAACATTTAAAAATCAAACGGCCTCGCTCAGGTGTCGATGACGTTTGAGTCCTCATGACCCGATCGGTTTCCGTTTGTCCTGCTCCTCCCTCTTCTGCAAAGTCATTAAATTTTGAGGGATTATGATTATGTTCTCCGTTGAGTAATAGGGTATAATTCATGATAATTAAGTTCCAATGAAAGAGCTTCCAATTTAGTGAGTGTTGGGAATTTGGGATTTGTGAATATGCACATGCAGCAATGATTGAAAAGACACACTTCTGCATTTTTCAGCAATCCCGGTTTGAGCATTTTCATTTTATTCTTTGAGTGTGAGGTATTTCCTAATTTGTATACTAAGCCCTGCCTGCTGTGATGGACACACACCTGTTAAATAAGCTACTTTCACACATGCATTGCAACCCTGAACTTTTCTGGACTGGATTACTCAGAGGACCTGCATGTCTGAACTCAAATATCTGAATCCTATATGAGTAAAAAACTGCTTTAAACTGCTGCACTGCTAAAATAACTCTAATTATCTATAATTTTATGGAAAAAAAAGGAAACTTTGTACCACTTTGTATCCCACGGCAACAACCGATTTCTTCTTGTAAACCTTTTATTTTTTTTTTTAGGCTTTTGATATTATTTGGACATTTAGGTGCAGCAGTGAATGGAATCTGCCCTGATAGCTTGGATTGGTCCCTGTTGCCTTGTACTCCTCTTCATCTGTCAGCAGCGTTAGGCGCCCCGCCGACAGGGTCTTAATAGTAGCAGAGCGAAGGGGACAGGGCCTTTAATGGAAGCCCTTTGTTCAGTTGTCACTTTCACTGCTCCCATGGAAACATCCTGCCGGCCAATCAGACGAGCCCTCTAGGTAGCGGCTGCTGCACTTCTGTCACCGCTCCACTAAAGACATCTATCACGCTGAACTATCTGAAGTTTCTTTCCTTTTTCTGTTCCCTCCTGCTCTCTTTTTCTCTAACTCAGCCCTTGCTTTACCCAACAGTGATCATGTTTTATGATTATGTACTTTTTATACTGTGTATAAGTCAAGGGAAAATTAGCTTTTGTATATTGTCAAAACGTAAAAGGAAGAGTGGTATTTACAACGCTGAACCCTATGTACACCAAACTGAAAGCTGTATTGTTGCAGTGTCAAGATATGCTTTGGTGAAGCTTGGAATAAAAGCTTTATTCTTTTAAAATTCCTTCATGTTTCAGATGCCAGAGTTCTCAGCTTATCCCTCTCCCTGAAGTGGTTATGAATACCTCCCACTTGACTTTCTATGAGGTGAATATAAAGGTGGCTCCGGCTACATGCTTCTCTCCCACCGGGTAAACATTGTGGTCTGTGATAAGGGTTTTATAGGGAAGGGAATATTGGCAGAGTTGAAGGGAAGGGAAGAGAGAAAAAAAGAAAAAAAAAAAAAGATCATCTGTATCTTTGTACTCAGCTGCAGCCAGTTGGAATACAAAGCACCAGCGGGTCGCTGTAGGATTCATCTTCCAGAAATACAACTTCTCTAAAGACAGTGGAGCGGGACTCAAGGCGCAGTCAGAGTCGTCCACTTGTGTTTGAAAAAAGATACCAATAAGCTCTACACTCTGGAGGCACTTCAGCTGTAAGAATTTGGAGTGTAATTGTGCATGAGTGCCTGCTGCAGGCACGTGCCTAGGAAAATGTCCTGGGGAATGTTATTTTCCCCATCAAAATCATCTTGGCCAATATTACATTGATGGTTAGTGAAATATCAAAGATGGTCATAAAATTATACTGTGAAGAATTAATTTGCTTTTCAACTGTATTTTATTTCCCACACCTGGTCTGCACATGTGCAGTATTTGTGATTGTGTTCTTGTGCTTGTGTGTGGAATAAAACATCACATTAATAAGGCAACATACGCTTCCTACAACAAAAGAAACAACTACAAGAACTTATGAAAACACCCTGAGTTTAAGGTTATAAATGGAATGAAATGATTTCCATAACTTTTTTTTTATGTTCACTACATTGGACTTAACATGTCATATATCTGTAGTGACCTGAGACCATTAGTGTAGTGTTAGAAAGTGCTTTGCCTTCTCTGTATAGAAGAGGGACACTCCTGGTGTACATTAGAAATACAATACTGAAACACAAGGGGTTTTAAGATGTGAGGTGAGCTGTTGATACTGTATTGAAATAATTGTGAATGTGAATATTAACATTACACAATTACAATTTTTCTGTTGAGTGATACAGAAACATCAGTCCCCTAAGGAACTGAAAATAAATACAGTGTTTATCAGTTTATTTAAAGGGGCATTCCAGCAATGTATTATTCCATAAATTTGGCTGAATTGTAGGAGACAGATTTAGACACGAACGGTCAAAAGTGAAAAGGTGAAAGGTAAGATGTCTCGATTCATAGTCCCCCTAAACTCCAAACATGCTGGATCCTGCATTTCGAGCATTTCCAAACTCACAGCCCATCGGAACCGTAATAGGAACCTTGATTTAAAATGTTTTAGATTTATCACACATCCCATCACAATGATAAAATCTAACCAATTCTTGTCACGAGGGATGCAACCCGTGTGTCAAGGATTCAGTATAATTACAGTACAGCTGAATGTGTTTACACATGTACATGTAGTGGCTCGTGATTGCCAGACATTTTATTCCTGAGGGTCGACCTGTGGCAAGGTATTTTTTTTTTTTCCAAGCCACGACCCTGACCCAAGGACGGCCAGATATTTCAGGTAGTTTTTTCTGAGCTAAACTTTTTAATTGGAGCATGTTCGTGTACTGTGGTTTCCAAAACCTTCATAAAACTTGTTGTCAGTAAAAAATGTGGTACAGGTCAGAGATGAGAGAAACAAGAAGACATGAGAGAAAAAAGAACGAGAGAAAAAAACGACAGTGTGTGTGTGTTACATACATGTATAGGTTATGCATATACAGGTATGTTCAGCTTCTGTTTCACCCAACTATCACTTTTACCATAAGCAGTACTATCAAAAACTATTTTAGTTATATAATTGTATCATTATTGCAGTGATTTATCTGAATATTAAACTTGCTTATTGGACAAACTCACTTTGTTATGATTTTGTTTACAAGGAATTGTGCTGAATCATAATGGATTTTACTTTGACGTCTTGTTTCCTGTCCTAACAGCACTTTTCTTGCTGTGTTGGCCCACCATCGCTGAGAAATGAGGAGGAAAGACTGTGTAATAACTAATAGATTGCCTGAAGGCAGCAGCTGTTTGCTGTTGTGATGTGAGCCAGACAGTGTTGTGTGGCAACCTGACCGGAACTGCTCCCTGCAAACAGTGAGCAGACATAACAGATTATGGGCCTGACAAGCCTACAAAAATTCTGCAACATCAAGAAATTCAGACACAGACCTGGCATAAGGCATGTACACACACTTACAAACAAATGCATGTGACACACACGTGAAAATAAAAGGGTGAATCTTTTTTTCTTCCCTCCTCCAACTAGCTGCTCTGTCTTAGCTGCTCTGACTTCATATGCATGATTTGTTCTTGGAGGATATTTTCCCTCTGCTTCCGTGCATTTATGGCTGCATTTGACTGCTTTGCAGGTTCTTTTTGCAAATCTGCCTTCATTCAACACATACCGAAGACCTCATGTCAGCCAGTAATGTCAGCCTGTTTGATGTACCGGTCGGCCTCTAATCCACAGATCCAGGTTTGGTCTCAGAACACTAGAGCACTAAACCACATAATAAACATTTTGGATTCCACTTGCTCAGATTTAGTCTGTGATTCAGACCTAATCGACACACTTTGCTTCACTGCACAAAACCGCCTCTGAGCGTCTTTCTTACAGCTGTTTGTATTTTTGGAGGCTCAGCTTAACCACAAATGACATTAGAGCATCATTTTCTGTGACACGTTTCGTCATGGATCGCCCTGTACACGCCTCTGCACGTGCCACTGATTGAAATGTCAGTGATGGTCCAGCAGGTTGAATAGTTCATGGCCTACAAAGAGCTGATGAAAGACTTTGAAACAATGGATTGACACTTGGGAAATTTTTATCACAGCAGGAGGTTCAGTCGTTCTAGCATGCAAAATGTCAAACACATGTTTGGGAAGAGACAAAAAAAAAACAAAAAAAAACTGGGCCAACCGAAACACGCATGCGGCCCCAGACAAATACACCCACGCCTGTGCACACATCCACATTTTCCTCATTTCCTCCTTTATTTTTGTTTTAGTGGAGCCCCTTAAGCATTTGAAGGAGGGGTGTGATTTTTCTCAGCAATGTGTTGAGATCATGAGTAATAGTGCAAGAAACGGACCTGGTGTTGTGTCGCAGAAGCAGCAGTGGACAGATTGCATGTCTGATCTTTCGAACTGCAGAGAAACCTGCAGCTAAAGACCAAAGACGCTTCAGAACTGATAATCCAGCCTGTGTCATGGCTTTATAATGAAATGCTGCCTGACAGATGAATGTTAGTTGTTTGTTTTTGTTTTCTTTTTCCTATTTCTTGTTTTGGCTCATCTCTCACTTCCAATCACATAGTTGCATAGTTGCAGCTCATTGTGAGATAATTTCATGCACCGTGTTCTGCCTCTGTGTTTTTGTGAAAGACTCAGAATTCATCTGCAGAGGACGGCTTGTTCTGCATCGCTTGTTTCGCACTGTCCGCTGTTTCGTCAGCTGCCACCATTCCCCTAAAGAGCTGTTTGGTTCGAAAACGTATAAATGCAGCCATCATCCGCTGTTTGCCGAGTGCAAAGTTGTCCTGTTGCCATCGTGCCCGCCGCAGCGTCCCTGCAGGCTGCTCAGACTAAAATGTGAAAGGGGAAAGAGGGGTTTATTTACTCACCTCTCTGATTGAACCCTTTGGGCTCCGAGTTATCCGGGCTTCCTTCAGCCACACATTTATCACATCCCATCAACACCCAATCCTCTTATTAACCTTTAATTGAACTCTCACCTAAAGAATCTTCAGAAAATTATTTTGACATCCTCTGAGAGAGGGTTCACACACACACACACACACATCAGCTGCTGGTCTTTTAAGTAATGACTCGACTGACGGTGAGACCAACAGTTCTTGACGCAAAGATATTCCACTTAAGTGTTTTAAAACAGAGGAAAAACAGCTTAGTGTCATGTTGGAGAAGCTGGAACCAATCAACAAATATCTGACATTATTTAACCTTAAAATGTAAAACACTTACCCGAATTGCTTATAAATCAAGCCACTCATTTCAAAGCCAAAACCAACTAAAATCAGCCACATCTCAACTTCCTTTTGTGCCTGCTCAGCAGAGCTCTTCGGTGGAGGGAGCGTTGTCCGACTCCCGCTGCTGAGTCACCAAATGCCTGCGAGTTCTTCTCACCGCCCCCTCGCTCCCGAAAAAACCTCCCACCTCCCTGCTCAGCCTCGAGCCCAAACACTGCTCTGCGATACTCTCAACACATCGCCTCCTCATTCATTATGAATGGCCTGGCTTTGCGACAAAATATGCTGCAAGCATAACAATCACAAGTGATCAGTTACTGAGCATCTTTTTGTGCTATTTATTGTTTAATCTGGGCTCATTTATAAGGGTTATTAACGCTGCTTTGATTCTGTAATGCAGAGATATTCAAGCGGCATTTCTGTCAAACTTTTAACCAAAGCATTTAGCTTTACGGGTTTATGGGGAAAAGAAATGCTGCACGCAAAGAGAGTAAACGCATGGCATCTTCCGCTGTTCTGCATTAAGACCATGATCCATTTTTAGTTGTTTTGACTCTGCACTCTAGCACATTTGATGTGAAATCAAATTAATGACTCTGGGGTTAAAGTGCAGACTTGAAGCTTTAGTTTGAGGGTGTTTGCATCAATGTCAGATGAATTTTAGAGGTTTAGAGTAATGAAGGTTTTGGACAGGTTAACAAACTTTATATGCAAATCTTCTATCTAATTGACTATATCTTTATTTTTGTATTCCTTTTTTTGTCTCCTCCCCATTTTTTTTCTGCTCTTCAGCCTCTTATCTGGACCTTAGACTCGTGGATCAACTTCCTTTAAGCCTCATCTCTACCAGGACCTGTCCCTTTACCAATATTGCAGCCTGTAGAGTAACATTGATCTGTGTGTGTGTTTCTGTGTACACGCCTGTGTGTAGGAAAATACTCATGCATGCACAGCTGATACACACATGTACAAGCATCCTGTGACACACTGACATAGTCACACATAAGTGAGCAGACCCATGTATGGTGATTTAGCGTGAAATGGGACATGGCTGCAGCGTATTGGCAGGTGTTTGCACATATTATCCACAGTTGCCCTTTATGCTTCAAGCAGCACAGGTTCAGATCAAATCAATGTTCAAGGTCCTAAAGCTAAATAAGCTCCAGCATTGATTTGCAGGCACATATTCACATCAATAATTCATATCAATGGTTGTAGGAAATGCGTGGAAAACTGCCCAACTTTTCCGAAACGCTTAAAAACCCTTAGCATCATCTGCATTATGTTAAGCTGACCCACATTTTCAATCAGTGATATAAGCAGTAACTCTGTACATTTGTGTGTGTGTGTGTGTGTGGGCTGAATGCCCGTCGTAGGCTTACCGCCATTTTGTCTGGCACTGGTGGTAAATGGGGTCTTTAGGTCATCATCAGCAGCACTCTTTCTGGCCCTCGGGCCAACCCGGAGGCTTGTTTTTTTTTTTTTTTTTTTGCCTGGACAAACACAGTGAAATCCCCTGTAATCAAGCAGCTGGAAGGTCTGCTTTGAGGGGATTTAGTGCAATGTGGCAGGTGCCAATCTGACTGTGGGATCAGGATTTGCAGAGGCCCGGCTCCCGATAGCATCCAACAACTTTAACATGAGCTGATGGCCGGAGACTAATCACAGTAATTCATGCGATTTCTTTGCACAGCACTCGCTGTTTGTCAGAGACGAGGTGCACAAGAGCCCATTAGAGATGTGCTGTGGACACTCAAACACATCCCACGAAACTTTGTGCTGTGTCTTTCGTTTCCACTTTTATTCAGGATGGTAGAAGTTCATCATATTTGGCTTCATCTATTGTATTTTATTTAGTTAGTTTATTTTCTTATTTCAGAAATATATTTATTAAGTTCCTGTTTCTTTGTGTCTAAGAGTGTGGATTGTTGTTTGTCATCATCAGGGCATTTCTCAGATTGACTAAACTGTATGAGTGCCTGGCTGAGGGCATTAAACCTGGGTAACCTGGCTGTTACCTGATTCATATTTTTTCTTCCTGGTTTGATTCCTTTTTTCTTTAGCAGGACCCTGTAGAAAAATTAAGGCTGAATGAATAAATGGAAAAAAAAGAAAAACCTTTTTAGGGGTTAATATTTAAGGGAGCAGCTTTGCTTTATGCCCTGTGACGTTTGAGGATTAATTTTAGGAGGACATTTTCGTGTGTGAATTGCGTGCATGATACTGGAAAGAAGCTGTGAAAGAGAGTGAGAGAGAGAGAAAGAAAAAGGGAGACTCAGCCCAAAGGAAAAAAAAAAGACAGAATAAGAGAAGGTTTGTAAAAGGCAGGAACTCCCGGAGGCAGTGGGACAGTAGGATGTACACACACACACACACATGCATGCACACGGATGGGCTCAGCCGTCCCTCCTCTGTCTGTCTATTATTGATGTTGGGCACGCAGGGTTCCCACTCAGCCATCTGTTCTCAGCTCTCCCACTCCGTGCCCCTTTTGCTTCATGCCTACCACTTTGGCAGGCTGGCATAAGCAGAGGAATGCTATCCTATCAAAGTGTGAATACTTCATAAATATATCACACTATCAGGGAGTTGGCTGTTGGAGGAGGAGCCCAGAGAGAGAGATGAGGAAAAAAAAGCACAATAGTAATGTGATGAATTTTTCATTAATTCTGCCTCTTTGTTACATGACTTCCAACACATGCATTGATTTGCGGTGTGAGATATGATCACATCACGGCCGTATCACATATAAACAGAACTGGCGGTTGGGTGTGTTTTATGATGGACTGTCAATAGTCCTCTTGTGCACGTTTTCAGATCCTAATCCGATCACAGCCCCGCCCTCCTACGGTTCATGGCATATGGCTGCAGGTTTGATTTGATTTGTAATTGATGACCATGCATATTCAATCAAGCCCTGGTTGTCAGGGGAAACGTGTGTTTGCAAACACTTGGCTTCGCCTCGCGGCTAAGCCATAGATGCAATCCTTATCCCAGCTCCCCCTGCTCTGCCACGTGCTCCACACACACACACACGCACACACACACACACACACAGACGTGCAAACAAACTTATAATGCAGCAAATGGATTCTAAATGTTGCATGTCAGACTCATGTAGGAACTGCATGCATCAGTGAGGCTGTCTGATTTAACATGTGTCTTCAGTTGCAATGTCCTGACTGACAGAAAGGGTCAGATGTGGGCAAGGAGATGCCAGGGGGCTGTGGGGTGGTAATTAAGGTAAGATATTGGTTTGG
This sequence comes from Toxotes jaculatrix, assembly GCF_017976425.1. Lineage (NCBI taxonomy): Eukaryota > Metazoa > Chordata > Actinopteri > Toxotidae > Toxotes > Toxotes jaculatrix. The sequence goes on along the minus strand of NC_054409.1, from coordinate 9,382,732 downwards.
GGCTTAAGAAACCAAAGCTGTCACTCCATCGTGTGACTTGTCTTTTGCATATTCCTAGAGGGGTGAAAGAGGCTTTATTCTCTGGCTAGCCCCAGCGTTAAGACCCCCCGGGGAGTACGAGATGAGAGGGAAATTAATAATGTGTAGAGACTCAAAGGCTTTGACTCAACCACAAGGATCAGAAGAGGGCGAACAGAGTATATTAGACACAGACAGGGAAATAGAAACACGGGTGAGAGAGAGAGGGAGGAAAGCACAATCAGACAGATGGGCCACCTTTGAACAGAGGCGGGAAAATAAGGAGAGTGACATTATGAGACAGATGAGAGAAGTCAGCTCCAAAAATGTGCATTACAGGGACACGCCACTGAAAATCTGTCTTCAGATCACCTACAGCCTCTAGGCTTCAAAGGCTACTTCTACATAGATTATTGGTGGAGTGCTTAAATAAAATCAAGCACTACCCTGTGTTCACATTACAGAGATAAATAAAAAATGGAACTGTCATTTTATTCATTCGTTACAATGTGAGAAGACTTTTCTTTTTTTTTTTTAACTTCTTCAGCTGCACTGAAAACAGATTGCAAATTAGCATTTCTTACCAAAGCCAGAGGGAGTCACGGACTGCCAGTGCTCGTGGTATTAGAGACATATTTTTCACATTATGGCGTGTGAGGCTAACATGAACTAAAAAGACGAGAACAAACTGCTTAATGTTAAGGAAAGTTGAGATTTAATATTAATAGACTTTTACACTGTGATGTGTGGAAGTCACGCTAGCTCGCTCAGTGCTGGCACACTCGCGCCTTGTCTCCCCAGGCCAATCAGGCCTTAGCCCTGCTGTGACCTCTCTGGCTCGAAGCCAGCAGCTCCACTATCCTTTGAACCTGGACGAACCTGCCGGTGTTTAGCCGGATCTGCAGCTGATCACAGCTGATCACACTGCCGGGCATCAAATACGGATTGCTACTAAATACTGAATTTACCCACCTATCTGTCTATCCATCCATCCAACGGATACTTTTTCACAAACATTTCCTTTTTTTTATGTCGGCTTTCCTGATGTCCTGTGTTTAAATTTTATTGGCTGTTGCCCCTCCACAAAGACAATGCAGGCTAATAAGAGAAAAAAAAATGGAGCTAATAATGATGCGGGGGCAGTATGCCATATGTGGTCCCTCCCTGAAGCATGGCCAGGTGGGCAGCATGCCACCCAGCAGCACAAAGGGTTTATCCACAGTGATTTATTAAACACCCTAACCACTGACTAAACAGAGGCTCTGAGATAAATTAGCAATCCATTCTTCTCCCCTCTCTCTTCTCCTTTTTCTCCTTCTTTGTCTGCCTCTCTCTTTCCTTTTTTGGTCTCTGTCCGCAGAGTGCAGTGAGAATATATGTTAGGGAGGTGTGTAATGGTAGACGAGGCACATATTGGAGCCATTAACCATGAACATGACTGCCTATTACACGGGTCTTTAGCAACACAGAGAAGTAACCCCTTATCATCCTGCCGAGCGATAGCCCCTTCAAGGCCCCCCCCCATGTCCATAGAGTGGTTAGATCTAAATGAATGTGATGCATTCGCTCTCCATGTAATCCCTCCACTCTCCACAACTGATTATGTTAAACATGAGAACAACTTGAATAGAGAGAATGAAAGGTTTTGGTCAACACCACTTCAGCATTACTCCAGAGTCCCCAAAAGTGGTGGTCTTCACTTCACAACAGCCATTAGCGTCGGCTCATCTGGAAATTTAAATACCACAAGCGCTGACATGCTGCATTGTGTGTTTAGAGAAGAGGGAGTTTGATGAGAGGCTGTAGATGACACACCTGCCGAGGAACAGGGGTTGAGATAACAATTTTCTCCTCCCTGTCGAGGAGGCATCTGGCATTGTCACGGCGTTGCAAACGGAAATACACCCAGGAGTGGGTAATGAGGCGTAAGAGACAGGGTTTGTGTTTTGTTGTGTGTGTGCGTGTGTGTGTGTGTGTGTGTGTTTTGGGGTGGTGGTTTCCTCATCTTCCTGAACTAGCCTCTGCAGACCCAGCAAGCACGCCATCTGTAGTCCTCCGCTATATGCCCATTTGCGTGTAACTCATAACCAGCATTAAGTCAGCTTAAAAAACAGGAACAGATTTAACTCTTTTGTACTAAAACACAAAAAAAGGAGAAAGGGAAAGTTTGGAGATTATCATAGGAATTAACATTGAAAACAAAATAGTGGATTAAAAAAAAAGGAAAATGTGGGGATGGTCAAGTATGTCGATACATGTGTGTGAGCTGGTGTGTGATCAAACCACGGTGGCTGCCATCCTTCGTGACTGTGCACCACATGTGTTTGGATGTCATCATTAACATGCTGGCCTGCATTATGTTCACACACAGTCCTGTGGGGCGGCTGAGAACTGCAACTTTCTTTTGTTTGTTCTGTCTGATCTCCATTCACTTCGCCAAAGTATTTAGTCTGCAACCATAAAAGATAGCAGAAAACTAGAAATAATTTATTTATAATTTATTTTGCCAAAGAAAAAAGACAAACAATAAATTTTTTTCATTAAGAAAACATTGACAAAATGGACTTGATCATCTTGTGTGACAAACAATCTTTCTGTGTGTTTCAGGTCATCTCTGCACTGTCAAGGATCTCCCACCACAGCATTGCACAAATCAAAGGCATCAGGTACGTGTCTCATCGGCATCCCTCTCATTTATCATTTGAGCAGCTGCTGCTCTCAAGAGTATCGGTGTCAAAGAAACGGTTTGCATGAATGTATTCCGCGTTTACTTGTCGGCCTGTATTAAAACAGAGGTGGCTGTTAGCATCTGCTGCTCATTTAAAAGTCAATTTACATTTTTAGGCAATTAGCAGCAGCTTTTAGCCACTGTTATCTTGCAGGGGCACAAAATAATCCACAGCTCATTTCCATCTGTCACTCATACAGTACTGCAGTACACTGCTTATGTAGTAGCAGTATATCATAGGCTCTGCCGTCTGAGTCATAATACTACATTGTATACAGGGGTAGTCATTTTTTTTCTCAGATAATGGCGAAGCTGAGAAAATCCTTCACACTGTTTTATCAGGCCTGGAATGGTCTTCTGATTTCTCTTCATTTGCTCAATCTGCTTGGAGCTTGGTGGCTCACCGGCGCCACATAAAAAGCCATTTTATCCATTTGAGTAATGAGTTGATGGAGCGTGCCCATTAGGAGCCATGCCAGGAAATGAAAGGAGGAGAAAGAGAGGGAGAGTGACAGAGAGAGAGAGAGAGCAGGTCCCTTGCCATTAATAAAGACAACACAACCTGCTGACTGCTGGCTAATTCACTGCCTGGCCACATTGGCCATTTTGCTGGGAGGTGTCAAAATCAATGCCCATTTGACCTCAGTGTAAATCGGGCTCCTGGGTTTCTAATCCCGAGTTTCCTCTCAACTCAAGAATCAAGAATGTCAATTACACAGTATTTTAAGTTCAGATTCTCAAACTGTGGGTCAGAGGGCAGCAGCCCCACCCCTCCCTATATGCATACAGGTTAGGGGTCGGGGTTAGGGTTACAAAATCTTGCTTGGGGCCCCTGTTTGGCTAGGGGTGGCCCTGGGGGCCAGAACCAAGATGGCTGCAAATCTAATCTCATCATAAAAGGAATATTGTAGTTGGGATTGCTCTTCCTTTAACCGAAGGATAAGCACCTCACTGCTGACGTGTCCTTGAGAAAAACTTTGATTACCTTCCAGCCCCTGGGGCTGACCTGACCTCTTACCCTGCTTTTGGAGGGAAATGAGCGAAAACAGACCAACCTTTGGGAGATCAGTGAAGTATGCCTTTATTAAGTGAGGTCAGATTTGACTCCTGACCTTTAGAAGAAAGCATCGATTAAGGTTGTTAAATGGTACGCTGAGCAGCATTCTCTGACGGGAACGTGTCAGTATAGGAATTGTATGGTATGGTATTGTATCTACGGTCACTATTCATTACTACTATCTATTAGTCATAGATAATCACTCACTTTACTAAAAATCATTTTAATGTAAAACTTAGGAGTGTCTTCAGAACAACAAAATGTATATGGTCCATCACACACAATCACTACTGCATCTGCTGAGGATGATCATTTAATACAGCCAGCTTACTCCAGCTTCCCTGTATTTCATTCTGGGAAGTCACCAAGCAAGTGCCTTGCTGGAGCTAATACAATCGGCTGCTATTCATCTCCCTTTTTCATATGGGAAGGCTTAAGATAGCTGTTAGGAGTCAACAGTGCACATTTAGAGATCAGTGCTGATTCGTGGTGGTATCAGCAGTAGGACATATTTAGTGTTGATATCTAAAACAGGGCTTAATGGGGCTTTAATCAGTCGTTTGTCTCTCACTGCTCCTGCTACAGGCTTCACAGATACGCACAGGGGCATATGACAAATGCGTGACACGGTCCGAGGCCATGTACTGAATGATTTAGCACGAACAGGACGCTGCTATTAAGGATAGCACTTACACAACATGAATGTTCGCTGACCCAAGTTGGCCTTTCTATAGGGTACCTTCATCCATTTCTTGGTAACTCTGCTTAGGGCAAGGTCAGCCACATTCAAAGGTCCAAGAACCTGTCAGACCTCTTCTGTCTCACTTCAGATCCCCTGTCGACTGTGTACAGGCCTGACAACAGCTATAATCATTCAAACACACACCATGTCCGACATGTAAATGGTGTACCATATAGACAGCATGCTTGTGCCCTCCAGGTCTACTTGTACGCTGACTCGGTCATGTATAGCACCTTTCAGAAAAAGGTTGCAAAGTGCTTTACAGAGGAATGCCATTCCAAGGCTAGAACTAGAGATGATAGCATCAAAAAGTAAAATAGAATCCAATGAAACCAAGTAGATAAAACAACAATAAGGACACAGGTGGAAGTGGAGGTTCAGCCTAATAAGTGCTTTAACATTAATCAGTGAAATATAGAAACCAATTACAAAGTGAACAGGTAACAAATGAAGAGAAACCAGGATAGAAGAATAACACCATATACTGTAGCCGAGGACCCCACATTTGATCATAAAGTTGTTTAATAAAGGTGCAGCAAAAAGGCAAACATTAGAATTCTGACATTTCTTTAGAAAATGTCTTTTCATCGGGTGACTTTTCTAAGTCACCCGTCTCTTTTGAGGTTATGATAAGAGAGGTCATTATAAGAGAAAGATGAGGTTCAGTTGGCAAAGTAGTAAGTGCTCTTCTTCTTCACTCAATTTTCAGATGAATATTTCAGTTCCCCTTTTTTCCTAATTTCCCAAAAGAAATTAGGAAAATCCACTAATAATAAAAAGGCTCACCTATTTTCTTGATTAGTTTTTTCTTTACTTTATTTTCAGCAAACAACAAATTGCACCATGTACCCTGTGTATTTTTGAATTTGGCTGTATTTGAATCAGGGTTGTTGAATTTCACTCATCGTCTGCCTCCACTGCTGTAGAACCTAAACTAATATATATGAACATATTGCCTGAAAGAAATTGTTTTAGAAAGTGATTTAAAAGATCTTTTCCAGCTTTAGTTCCTCAGGGTGGAGTTCTTGGTGCTCAGACAATAAGTCAAGTGAAATTGCTTTTATTTATATAGCACCAAATCATAACAGAAGTTATCTCAGGGCACTTTCTTTATTTAGAGCTTGTCTAGACCATCCTCTTTGTATTATTTACAGACACAACATTCCCCCATGAGCAAGCACTTGGCAACAGTTAAAGGTTCCACACAGAGATGTATACTGATAACAATAATAAATATAACAATAATAAAAATCATCATCAGCGTAAGACAAATAATAGTATAATATTATAATAAGACCAGTAATGATAATTGTAGCAGTGGGTGATGAACAGGATGATGGGGGCAGTGGGTAGTTTGAAGTCACAGATCCAGACTGTACAGCTCCTCTGTTCTATAGGGTGACTTAGAAAAGACCTTGAGTGCCGCTTCAAAATTCACTTGAGGAATTCAGAATTCTTGTGTTTGCCTTTTTGCTGCCCTTTATTAAACGTCTTCATGATCAAATGTGGGGTCCTCGGCTACAGTTTACGGTGTTATTCTCCTATCCCACAGCTGACTTTCCCAAGGATCTCAGGGACCTCCTTGACCCGTCAAATTTGGCAGGGCCCAGTAGAAAACTACAGAATCCAACATTATCTTTGCATATGTACACACACACACTCCGTCAACATTTACCATTATCACCAAAGAAGCCAGAAAAATAAGCTCACTGAGCAAGAGCTAAGCTAAAGTAACCTGCAGATCTGAACGGTGTGTAAACAATCATGGGATTCTCAAGATTGTTGCTAAAGGAAGGAGAGCGCTATGAGAGCTTGAGCTAAACTAGTGTGAGTTTAAATATACAGCAGCTAAACGGCTGCTGTTATGAAGAAAATAACAAAATAACTGAGTTGAGATAGAGCAGCAAAAAAATAAAAAACGCTACCGCTTTCCGCTGTGTCCCCGATAGCCCCATGGTCTCAAATGATGTAAGTAAAGACACCCCATCAGGCCGCCCATTGAGCTTTAAATGATTGGAGAGCTCCTCACTCTGTTAAATCTCTGGGTAACGTTGCCACAGGCGTGTTCATTGACATTCTGTTGAAGCCCATTGATCTCGTCTTTGATGTCTGTTCACTGTAACCAGGCCTCAATTGTTCACGTCTCTGTCACTGTGTCAGCATTCCAGTCCTGCTCCGAAATTAAGGCTTTATTTTAGACCCACGCAAACGTGGGTCTAAAATAAACGTGGGGCTTTATTTTAGACCCACGTTTGCGTGCTCCTCTGCGCACACAGAGATGAAACAATACCCGTGCAATCATGTATTCATTCAATTATGAAAATTCTCTTCTTGTGGACTCTGCAGCCAGCTTGAGTTCTTCTTTTACATCCAAGAACATACATTTTGCTGGTTACAGAGAAGAATGTTCCCCTCTTTTATTTTTTGCCCTCAGTTTTACTTCTCAGGCAGCTGACAGGAAGCCTTGCATACGTCATTCAGGGCTTGTATTGCTATCTTCTGTATATTTTTGGGAGGGTTAAAAATCCTAAAATTTCTATTTGGACTTTACACAGTTTGAATCATCCCCTAACGAGATGCTAGAGTTGAACATCAGTCAAAGCACTGACAGAAGAGAATTCATGTTTAGCAACTGAAATCTATGCTTCAGTCCTGAAAGCGTTGCATGTCTCTTTATATATTTTTGTTAAGTTTGTATTTAATTTGGTCTGGTTGAAGAACCTCTAACTTCCTTGTGTTAACGTCTCTCTATCTGTGAATAATTCACCTCAAAAACTGTCTGTCAGAAGGAAAAGTTTTTGTTAGAGAGACAAAACCCTGGATAGACAGGCAAAACCCTAAATCCTCTTGTGTGCGACCTAATGTTACCATCTCTTTGTGTGTCCTGGCAGTTGACCTTGTGTTTCCCACAGCTTATCTGCAGTATAAGCCTGCGTCATCCTCTGTCCTGTTATTCAGCCTCTCGCTCCTTGCTTATCTCTACTATCCTCACCTAACCCCACTCTAACCTTCAACCCGCTCGCGCGCTAGTGTCCTAGTTCATCGCTGATCCCAGCGGTTTGAGCCTTCTCGTCTCGTGGGGTCTCGGAATCCGAGTCATAGAGTTCGAGAGACCTCAGCTCAGCATCGAGATAGAGAGCAGATGAGGAGGAAGTTTGCTGAGGGGTTTAGATATTGATGTAGACCTTTAAATCCTCCGGTTGTCAGATGTACGCTGTGTACTTCCCTTGATTGTGGGTTTTTTTTCTTCAATGAAACTTTATTTGTTAGACTTGCGTATTTTACAGTAACAAACACTAGTTGTGTGTAAAATTAAAAATAAATTTGATAAATCAAACTACACTCTTTCATAGAAATAGGACATATAGAGGAGATTGTGAAGGAAAAGTGGTGACAATACATGCCTAGGCTTAGAAATACTGGTAACCAGCATCAGATGCCAAAGCAAAACAATAAGAGAAATAAGAATTAGTAATATAAAGTACTTAAAAACTAAACAGTCTGAAGCAAAAGAGAAAAAATTAAGAAAAAAAAAGAAATGAAAAATAAAGAAAGTACATCTATGGTTAAATTCAAATCCTTCTTATTTAAATGACACAGAGCTGAATTTAGGGCTACTACTAACAATTATTTGTCATTATCGATTTACCAGCCAACATTTAGTCACTTTTCAATCACTAATTGATAAATTACCTGATGAAAACGCATATGATTTGATGGATACTTCCTCCAAATAATAAATACACATAAGATCTAACAAAACTATATAAAATTACGGCTTTACTGACATGTTTTGTACTTATTAGAGAAACAAAACAGATTTGTATCTCTGTACTTTTTATTTTTAAAACAGATGAGGAGTTCAGAGCTCTGTAGGCACAGCTCTGCCTCCTCACGCCACTGAATTACTTCCCATCAGTGCGCAGTTATCACGCTGTACATCCCCTCCTCATTCTTAAACATGCCGAATGAAAACATCGCACGTGCTAATTGCACACGTAAATGCTGTGAAAATATCTTAGACGTGCAAAAAAAAAAAAAAGGCTCTTGCTCCTGTGTTACTTAGCACACACACACCCTCCCCACACAAGAGCGTCTATGAAATGAAACTGCTGTTGCCAGGTTTAAAGGAGGAAGGGGAAGGTTTATGGACAGGCGTGGTACAATAAGTGCACTAGCTTTCTCGAGCTCCAGCGATTTATCGACCCCTGCAGAAACAAAGCCGTGTCCTGGGACATGAAACTGCCTCCAACGCTGTTCACTGAGCTGAGTTCACACCTAACGACTACACTTTTGTTCTGCTGTTCGACAATAGTTGATCAATGGGATCGGCTCACTGTGGCTTTGTCCAACACACGTGTGCCAGCAGTTCCCTTTACTCAGTTCACCCTAAGACAAAACAACTAAATGGACAATAACACACACACAGTGGAATCATCCAGCCCCCCATACCTGATACATCTGAGAGCCATCTTACTCCACACAGCAGAGTGAACAAACAGATAATACTTTATGTTATGGGGCCAGGATTTTCGATTTTTTTTAAAGAACTAATTTGTTAGAAATTATAAAGAAACATGTTCAGTTTCATTCCAAGTAAATATTCACTTTATTGTTGGGGTTTTTATTCTTGCCTGTAGATAAATTTAAAATTTTTACAGGTTCAGCTGACCTGCTGTTCAGGGACTAAAGAAAACTGAATAGGGTTGCTATTAATTGGAATTAATTCAGTGGAAGTGTGTAGAAGATAAACAAATACAGTGAATAGACAACTGATTACTTCAAAAAACCTTTGTCAAATACCACAACATCCACTCTGGGTCACCACGCAGCGCGCAGACCTGAACAACATGAAGTAACATGCTTGCAGCATATACAATAGAGCACTATTGAATAGCCAAGAGACGGCTCATCAGAGGAGCTCTGATGAAATTATAAACACAGTTCAATTACACCTGGTTGCACCATTTAAGAGAAATGAAAACGGCAGCATTGGACAGTGCTTGGCTCCGCAAAACAACACTGCACTGATAGATATGAGCGCATATCTCCACCAACTAGTTTGTAATTAAATTTTGCCCTGCGGGACTCCATTAATAACATAATATAATGCACATTTCATTGGAGGGGGCCATCAGATCTGCATGCGTTATCTCACTCTAGAGGCAGCACCTCCTGCGTTGGGTTTCTGCTCATAACAGTGTGTGAGAACGTAACATAAATCAGATGAGGCAGTCTTTGTGTTATTGTTTCTTAAAAATAATACTTGTAATTAGCTCTTGAAAATGCAGAGGTTTTAATGTTTTAATGAAGTTACGCCACTTAAACGTGTGTGTGTGTGTGTGTGTGTGTGTGTGTGTGTGTGTGTGTGTGTGTGTGTGTGTGTGTGTGTGTGTGTGCTTGAGGGTGGTGAACTAACCTGTGACTCTCTTGCTGAGCGTTCATTAACCTGATGCCTGACACATTATTTCAGTGTGACCACTGCTTTAACTAATACAAAGTCTAAGAGCTAAGATGCACAAACCTGTATACACAACTGAAATGATACAATAAACTACTGTACACACTAACAGGTCATGGCTGTAGGGTCTTTATGAAGACGCTGGACACAATAAATGTTCACCTTATTAAATAATTATTTATTAATTGTTTCGTATTACAACATAAATGGGAAAACAGATTAGTTAGTGGACACACACAGGAATCATTAAGAAGCACAACAAAGAGGAGCCCCGCTCTAAAACAGTCACAGAGTGCTTCACATGAAAAAAAAAAGTGAACATTCTTAACCATTTTAAACACAATATTTGTTTTGACTTGCTCTCACATGATTTAAAAATGCTTTTTTTGGGGGGGGGGGGGGGGTATAGGAAATGTGGATCCAGAGGCAAATCTCACTGTGCTCAGTTCTTTCACATGCCAGCTCACGCAGGCTTGGAAGCACAGGAATTTCTTGCTGAATAGAAGTTTTTGAATGTGGTATGTCCCACTTTGCACAATGGGCAGTGTGGCTGGTTGAATTTAATTGATTTGTTATGCATTCCAGACATACTGAGGATTACCAAATTGCAACTGGTTTGGCTACCACGGTGTCATAGCTCACAATACTATCATTTTAGACTCCAGAGTAATTGTGGTTGTTCCTTAAATTTATTATTAAGTTAGGCATGTTTGAAACTGACTACAGTACATTGTTGTTGTTTCTACTAGTCACAGGCAAGTCCAGATTAAGGTCAAATATTAGTTAATGCTTCTTAAATTATAATCCCTTAGGAGGATGTTGAGAATGGACAGTCCTGCTGTTGTTGTGTTGTAACTGATAGTCAAACATGTAGATGCAGCCTGTGCATCGCTCCTCCTACGAACTCGAAACCCTCACTCTCCCCCTGCCCCCTCTCACTCTGTCCTCCATCTCTCTTTTTTTTTTTTTGAGTAATGGTACTGTAGAGTCCTTTGTGTGTACGTGTGTGCGTCATGCATGCATGAGAGGCTTTTTGACAGTACGAAAACAAATCACACGTTCAGTAGTTACATTACACAGTGGGAGTCAAGGTCAACCTTACAGGCCTGTTTACCATGGCAGAAACCAAACCACTGCTGCCTGCTGCTTTGTGTGTTATTCATTGTTTGAGTAGAGGATGGTAAAAGCAGCCTGCTGCTCCAAAAAAAAAAATCAAATTTCATCAAATGACCAGTAAACTGTACAGTACGTTTCATTCCCAAAGAGTTCATTTTTTCCCACATTAAACATTTTAGCGTGATTACAAAGTGAGGGTTAGCTGTTTGTAAGACGTACTCAGGATTAATTCTAATTATACAGGCTATTTCCGTTTCAGTAACTTTAGCGTGCTTGATGATTAGCGCCGATCATGACCTCACTGATTTTAATGGGTTTCAATTGTGCATGGCATTAAGCTAATAGGCTGTAATTTGTAGCAATCAACTCTTGTGAAAGAAAAATGAAATGTTATAAACACGGTTGACCGATCAAGACCATATCAAGCACTTCAAGATAATGTTTGCGGAAAACAGATATCTTTCAAAAGATTAGAAATAAATCCGCCCCTGTTTAATGAGCTAATTGATTAGTCTTCCAGTTTTATGCTCTGCCACTTCCCAGGAGTGTTGGGTTTGTTGACACTGTGTGGGCGGAAATGAGAAGTTTAAGAAGAGGATGGGACAGGATGAATCATTGGAATTATCGTGCAATGAGCTTTTATTTAGGCTGTTGTCACTCACAGTGTGTCTCACTGTGAAAAAGTGAACATATGAGTAAAGAAGGTCACGGTTACTCTCCCTGAGGGTTCTTGAAAGCTGCCCAAACCCCCAGAGAGGTTCTATAAGACACCTGGCCATCCATCTCCAGGAAGGCTGTTTACCTTCCTGAATTCCTGAGAAAGTTGGCTGTGGGAAGATGCCAGTTTTTTTTTTTTTTTTCTAATGTGTCAGCAGCAGTGTGCTGATGTGTTTTGACAATGTTGTTTGTGACTGATGGGGTCCTCTGTTGAATGCATTCTGCTGTTGTGCTGCTGCAGTGATGGAGCTAAGAGTGACAACCTGACAGATAGAACACGCAGTTTTCCACTGGTTATTTTTCTACCTGGGACGATGTGGTGTGTGTACTGATAAAGCATTTTGTATCCTCTCTCACTCTCTGTATCTCTTTGTGTATGTGTGTGTGTGTGTGCCAGGCCCTTTCCATCGGAGGACACAGCTCTGAATGAGGATGATGTGTACCGGAGCCTTGAGGAGCTGGCAGAGTAAGTATGAGCTCCACTACAGACACCCATAAAAATTTGTTTTTGTCACCTAAGAGGACATCGCAGTTACTTAAATTCAATATCTTTAGTCGTACTCTACCCTTACACATGTAAAAGCACATGATTTACTCCAACCCAAACATTTATATAACCTAAATCTGACTTGATGTTAAGTGAAAAGCAAGTCTAAGCCCTAGAATTTAATGGTTTACCTTGTGGGGACCAGCTTTTTGGCTTAAAAGTGCCCCACAATGTGATTAATCAAATTAAACTCACAGATCACACTGTTGCATGTTATAGTAAACAGGATCAGAACAGCTCAGAAAATAAAATAAACATTTATAAATAAGTGATGAAACCACAGAACATTTGTGTTTTTGCACCACTGGCATTTAGATCTGATTTTAAGTGTGTTTGTACCGTCAAAACAAATAAATACAGATGAATTTCTGGATCTATTAAGAGCATATTTGGATGCTCATAAAAATTCTCTAACCATCATGTAGATACAAGACATCTTGTGATGTTTCAAAATGAACCGTGATTGCTGCTTCTTCCAATTTCCTCTAACCGCCTAATTACATAAGCGTGGAGCCCTCTGTCACTCTGCCCGTTGCCATGGTGACACCAGTACTGCTCTGGCTTTCGGCCTGGCTGCCTCTCCGCCTGTCTCAGTGGCTGGCTGCCTGGCTTGGTGTATGTTCGATGGGTGGGTGGGTGGGTTTCGCTGGGTGTGAAAGAGAGTCATGGGGTCTCAGAGCTGGCAGCGGTTCCAGCAGTGACAGCAACCTCTCGACTCAGATTAATGGACAATACTTAGTTAACCGCTCTGAGATGGGTGTCATTCATCACAGAGAGATAGGAGGGAGGAGAGCGAGAGACAGAGAGGAGAGCGCTATAGATATATGCCCGCTGAATACATGATTGTGATGTTCTTTAGGGGATGGGGAATGTGCTATTGTTGGAGGAGACTGCCAGCCAAGCAGACTAATGCTGGCTTAGAGTGCAGCTTAGCCAAACATGCAGCACTTCATGGTTGGAGCAAGCCTTTACCTTGAAAACTGAACTCCTGAAGTGATCCTGAAGAAACTAGAGGACATACTAAAAACATGTTCATTTAAAGTTAACAAGAAAAATAGGGATAAAAAATACAACATCCAGATATTGTTATGTAGCCTTTGAGGCTTTTTTATGAGCCTCCCCAGGGGGTGTGGAAGAGTTGCAGCGGAGGATAAGAGATTTGAGGCACTGAGGTGAGGAGAAATGGGACAGGTGTATACAGGTGTTCCACAAACAATGGCAGACTTTTAACGGTGCAAGTTTGCCAAAATGTAAACAAATGCAGTTGCAGCCAACAGCTTCATTCACTGAATCCAGAACAGTTAGTTCCAAAATTCAGAGCATGAAGATGTCAGGCTTTGAAAACCCCTGGTCTGACTGCAGGAAATCCAATCCAGAACAGAGTTTATCTTCTGTCCTCACGCAAGTCCCTTAAATGCATCAGGAAATATCAAAGCGACTAAAGTTAGCTCTCTTATTTTACTCTACATCCATCATATAGAAATGTTGCCTGCACAGAATACTGATTACTTAAGTGTGTAAATTACCATTGAAACATCCGGTGGCTACAGCAAGTGCATGGTATCCATAGCAACAAGTGTCACCAAGTCCACCAGTATAGCAAGTGAGCATAAAAGTAAGGAGCCTGATGGTTTTTTTTTTTTCTACAGCTGATGCTATGTCTTTAATTTGCCTCCAACCTCTAACCTGCAAAATCTCCTCTGTCTGCCGCTGGGTTTCAGCCACTGTAACCATGGCAGCGGCTTTCAACGAGCCCGAAGCTCGAGTTCATCTGTTTTTCTGAAAGGGTCAGTGGTATGGTAACACGGTGCTCTTTGTGTAACCTATAGGTGCAGAGGGCAGGCTCTTGTTGGATTAATCACGTGGCTCTGCAGCACAGCTGCTCTTGACCTTTCACAAAGAACATGTATGCATTTCGTTTCATCATTGGGCAGACGCATAATTGATTCATCAGCAGGTCCTTCACCTAATATAGTTGGACACACTAAGCACATAGGCCACGCTAGCAATAACCCCGCTCTCAAAGACTTATTAATTACCTTGAAATATTGATGCATGCATGATTTACAATGAGGACATGACTGAACTGCGAGAGCGAGGGAGAAGACAATGATGACCTTACTACAGCAGTAATAATCATTTATGATGGATGATGTACTTTATAAAAGCCTCCAAGAGGAAGAAAATAATTCAGTGACAGGACATATGGTCTCATAAAAACAACAGTATTTAAGGGATAAAACTGCAACATTGTCACCTGAAATATTTGGTGTGAGATATGGTGTGAAATATGGACTTAAACAGAATATAACAGCAAAAAAATCATTAAAATGGCATCATTACGTTCAGGGGCAAGGTAACAGCTATGGAAAGCAATCTATAAAAAATGGATCTTGAGGTGAGATTTAAAAACAGAGACCAGGCCACCAGACCAAAAGTTAAACGGGCGACTGCTCCAGCAGCCATGCAGCTAAAGATCGATCAAGGTTTTTTTTTTTTTTTTTTTTTTTCATTTAATCTGAAGCAGCCAAAAGACTTGGTGAACCTCTGAGGTCTCTGAGGATATCTGGAAGTTCAGTCATCCCCAATATAACGATGGCATTTAAAGAAAGAACTCATTTATTAGATACTTTTTTGTCAAAGATTCTACGTGCAAACAGCTTCGCCTGAAGGATGTGTATCACTTCAGAGGGTCTAGTGGAGGTCACTTTCCTTGCTGGATGATTTCCATATTTACAATATCATGTCAGAAGAACTCATGTAATGTGAGGTGAATTGAGGCTTTAGGCTGTCGGTATGAGCTCACCTGGAAATTATTGCTCCAAATGAGTGGTATTGAGGGTCCAGGATAGGTGCTGGTGTATTTTTACACAGCATTCACTGGTTTGCACTCTGTTGAGCCAAATCTGTTTTGCAGGAGTATCTTCAGTGGGGTCGAGGCCGGCCTCTATCTAATTGAGGTCTCCCGGGTTAATGTGGTAAACCTGGTTCGTACTTTCCTCCCTCTGGCTTTGTGATGTCAAGTCTTCATATTGCTTAACTCGGAGTCCTCCCCGTCTGGAATGACTCCATCCTGGAGTTGACAAAGCATGAAATGGGAGTGGATCGGACACAGTCGCCAGGGGACTTTTTCCTCTGAGAAAGACACACACATAGATTTACATTCCACAGCAAACAGTGTCACAAGTCCTTTGTGTCACTCTTTTGCAGTTTATTTTGCTTCATTAATCCCTTGGGCAGGTTGACATGAAAAATCAATAGCTTGAAAATGGATGAAGCTCAGTCGTGGTAATATTTACTGCAAAGTATCAAGTCACATATTTATTTTAAAATGAAGCTTTATGTAACCGCACGATCACTATCGGAATTAACTATTTTGTAACTAGAGAGGGCAGTATGGTAATATTTGTGAATTCTGGCGGCCTTAGACGTACTTTTGTTGTTTGGTTTTGATGGTTCTGGTTTAATTTATCTTCTGAACAGATACAGTGTGGGAGCATTATGATGCAGTGAAGGCTGAGGCAGGAGCTCCCCACTCAACTTCCTGTATAAAAGAAACAATAATATTTTTAATAGAAACCTGTAAAGCAGCCAAGCGTTTGGGGACATATGCTCAGTAGCTCAGATATGGTGAGTCATACTCCGCCCCTCCTCTTCACGGATGTACCTCCATGTCGCTGAGGGCTGGGAGCAGAGGCCAGCGGGCCAATTGCGTGCAAACACAGCGGACACTCTCTGGCCTGTCACTGTGTAATCAGTCAGAAAATTAGACCTAATTCATGAGTCCTCGGGACTCTGCTCCCACTCTTTATCTCCCTGATGCCCTGTGGTAAATGCGCAAGCACACACCTACACATACAAACACACTCTCATAAATGTATTTGAATGATTTATTAATATCCACTAAAGCCTAAGAGACAAACGGATATAAATAGGAAAGTTGTAGTGCGACAGTTTTAGTACATTGGTTAGACATACACCAATCAACCACAGCATTAAAAATGATATACACACATACATACAGTAGATTGATTGATTGATTGATTTCATACATATAACATTAAAACCAGTTACTGTTTTTTATGCTGTGGCTGATCGGTGTATCTCCCTCTTTTTTCTTGCTCACACACATAAATACACACATTTGTAATACCTGGCACCCTGAAACATTAAGCATCAGTATTACATGTCTAAACTATACACATGAACTTTTTTTAACCTCGAACCCAAAATGTTTTTTTAAAAAAAGGACACACTTTTGTCTTAGGATAATTGTCAGTTTCCTGTGAATCACTTGTGCGTATGACAGAATTAATGATGGAGTGTCCATCGGGAGAACAGGGGCTTATCCCAGTGGGCTGTCACACAAATTGGACTGGTGGCTTAATGTAAAAAAAAAAAAAAAAAACAACAGAGAGAGAGAGAGAGAGAGAGAGAGAGAGAGAGAGAGAGAGAGAGAGAGACAGATGTGGTGGTCGGCCCAGTGGTACAGGCTACGCGGCCCTTTCTGGTTCTATGTGGCCGTCATCTGTCATATACCTCACGTCTGTCTGTCTCCCCAGCTAACCACGCTCTGTTCAATCCCTCAGCTCTGCCCACACACTTACCATTTATGTGTTGGTGTCTTTATCATCTTTTAAACACAGAGGCAGCCAGCTGTGGACTGCTGCTGACTCGTTTTACATGAATAACAAAGTAAAAAACATATATAAAAGTCTGGCTGAAAAGCTCAGAAAAAGGAAGGTAAATCCATAAAAATCCAAATTGCTTCCAGTACTTGTGCATCTTGCAGCAGTAACTCTGCAGACAACGGAGAGGGGGAGCAGAACAGCAGAGTGTGTTGAGGACCACAGCTTCCAATGAGTCCAGTACAACACCACCAGTCAGGTTGTCTGAGTTTATTTAGCAGGATTATGTTGTACTTTTTGATTCTGTGAAACCCAGTACAATATGTGAGTCAGGCCTATAGGTTTCTACATAAAGATATTGATGTGAAGTTATCGTTACATAACTTGACGATCAATGCATATTGATGGTGAAAACAGTCAGTCAAGGAATCTGAAGGAGGCTTTAGCATCTAGAGATTTTAAACAGTCAGGAAAAGTGAATGGGGCAAACACAGTCTTTAGATTCCTGATTCCTCTGGCTAACATATAATCAGATATGTACTAGATTTGGATCAGTGGAGTTAGAAAAGCAGGAAACTCCCCTGGTGCTCTCAGTAAAGTATTCAGAAAAATCAATGTAGACAGTGCATCAAAGGAAAAGCAGATGATTAGGAAAAGGGAAGGAGCAACATCCAGGACCCTAAGTTTTAGTCAAAATTAAATATTGTGCAATGCAGTGTGTATTTGGGTTCAACGTATGCAAGCAGTCACATCAGTGAGGTGTACTGGGGATTAGTAAAAAGAGAAAATGAAAATAAAGAGAAGCAGAAGAAGAGGGAGGGAGGTTTAATGAAAACACCAGCCGATAGGAAGCTTTCCATCAAACCTCAGGAGCCCTCAACCACATCAGTGTAATGCAGCGATCAGTCAGTAATCATTGATGAAAAGCATTACAGATATCTGGAACTGACCGATTGGACCAAAGGAGTAATGGGACAATGACAAAATAACGAACTGGGAAAGAGGAAGGGGCTTAAATGTCACCACCAATCAGAAGAATATTTCTGTTTGACAAACTGTCGTGTGCAAGTTCAAGATCAAGAGATACAGATGATGGAAACCAGGACAAACTTATTCTGTTCAGTTTTTCTATTTTCTATTCATTGTTCATTCTTAATGTTTTTTTTTCTTTCTTATAATATTTACTGCTTTATTAAAAGAGCACTC
This sequence comes from Toxotes jaculatrix, assembly GCF_017976425.1. Taxonomy (NCBI): domain Eukaryota; kingdom Metazoa; phylum Chordata; class Actinopteri; family Toxotidae; genus Toxotes; species Toxotes jaculatrix. The sequence goes on along the minus strand of NC_054409.1, from coordinate 9,364,512 downwards.
AGAATGCCCTCCAGCTCCTCCTCCACACTCTCCCTGGAGATCTGGCTCCTCTCAGATCTCCCTATAGGTCACATTCAGATCGCCGCACTAGGCCTCCCTCACATAATACTGTCTCTGAGGGGTAAGAGGAAAATGAAATACAACATCTGCTTTCCCAGAACTTCTCTTCCATGCAGCACATCAGTCTCTGCGGAGCGCACTGTAGTCTCAGAGTTCAGAGAGGAGACTGATGGGTCAGCGTCAGCTGGCCGTCGTCCTCCCACACAGCCTCCTCAGTATGAACATGAGCCATTTTTACTTAATGAAGAAGGAAGCAGCACATCGCTGAGGGTGAACCATCCGCCTCAATTAAAACTTCAAACAACCCCCGCACGAGCATGACCACGAAGCTGAATATTCATTTGGGGCACTTCTATCTCATTTTTTTAAATCCCCTTTTCACACATGCAGTGAAAGGAGGAATATTTTAGACATGATGGCAGGTGTAGAGGGTCACATGTAGCCATGTCACAGTGGAGAAAATTCAGCAATGTTTTTTTTTTTTTTTTTACATCTTCGACTGCAAATCTTGTTTTAGAATATTCATATTCATCACACTGGTGATCTGGCATTAAGTGTCCTGCTCAAGGACATTTAATCAGCATGGGCACTTGCTGAGCTTGAACCCTGGTTCTTTTCTAGGTGCAATCTGTATTTATTTATTTATGGTATTATTTATCTGTTTCCCCCAAATTACAAAAACTCCAGTCTGTGTAATTGTAGTATTCTAAATATATGAAATAATATGAATATTATTTTAAAAATCTAAATATTCTAAATCATTAGTATTTGACCTGCTTATTAACACTGTCAGAAGTTGGAGCAGCAGCAGCAGTAACCAGCAAGATACTTTAAAAGCCACAGCAACTGATTGCAGCAAGTTGCGCCAATAATTGCACTCCCTCTCTGAGTCATATCTCAATCAAGGCTGAACACACAGACATGATACACTTATTTTTAGATTGAATGTGACTTGAACTTGCTGAGGATATTATTATCCCCGAAAATTAGCATACCTTATGACTGCAGAACTTGCCCCCAGAATCATCCCATTTTTAGTTTTCGTTCAGTAGCAAAGTAATCCAGTAACTGGTGTCCGTACGTCCAGGGGTACATTGCAAACAGGAACTGCTAACAACTAATTTGGCATACAAAAAAAAAAACAGGGCTCAAGTTGCAGGCTTCAGCCTAACTCACTGAACCCATGACACCATCAAACATTAACTGCCTCCACTACAATACTACTGAGGTGAATGGAATTTAGTTTAAACAGACAAGCAGTTGCCAAGTTTGACCTGGAAACTGCTTTTTGCCAGTTCAAACTTTTCCATTATTTACCAGGCACTTCTTACTACCTTTATTTGTTTACACTATTTAATCATTTATTTCTTTTTTTTTATGACTTAAAGCTCCCGGTTTATTAGCTACATCAATACGGGCCCGTTGCCAAAGCGTTTTTTCCTGCTGAGGCATCTCCACAGCCTCAATAAGTTTCCCAAACAATAATTGCTTTTACAGAACAGAGGGAGATCCAGTGTGAGCACCTGGAGCTGGAGCATCTTTCCCAGAAGATGCAGTTCTCCACATAAACTGCCTGTGCTCTGCTGGCTGCTTGCCTAATTAAAGGTCAGTTAGCTAGCTGGGTGCCAGAGCAACATAAACTCATTAAAGGGAAATGCCACTCAATAACGCAACTCGGCGGAGGTTTGTGAACATCGGGTACAGTGTCCCCGTGCCTGCAACAATATCACTCTTCAGTCAGGGCTTTTGAAAGATAACGAGCTTGTACTGGTTTGACTGCTCAGTGTCTTTCCGATGTCGGAGCAGTTTAAAGGCGACATATGAGCCCGTTTTTCCAGAGTAAAAGGATTCATCCTTTGAGTTAAGGTTGTGTTTAGATACACGTGTTTGTCTAACGTGTTGTGTGTGTGTGTGCTTTTCCCCAGTGAGCATGACTTGGGTGAGGACGACATCTATGACTGCGTGCCGTGTGAGGACGATGGGGATGATATCTATGAGGACATCATTAAGGTGGAAGTACGACAACCCATGGTGAGAACATTGTGCTGATGATGTAATTGTTTGTCATATTGTGAATCTTACTGCGGGCATTTTCCTATGCTGACAGTGTGCAGGAGTTTTTTGTTTTTTTGGCATGATTTCATTTTCTTACGCTCCACGTGTCCATCAGTCAACACTTAGTTGTTCAGTATTTGTATTTCTACACACACTCACAGTAAACGTCTTCCGTAACTGGTGCTAATTTTGACTTCTGACTTGCACTGCTTTGCCTTTCTCATGCTGCAGATCAGATACATGCAGGTGAGTGCTGCTGTGTTTGTGACTCACCCCACCATGTCAGCTAACTCCCTCCACCACTTCATTTAAAACAAACTCATAGCATCCCACGAGAATGCCCTGCCAATTAGATTAGTGACCCATGCATAGGGGAAAAAAAAAACAGAAGACCCCATCTGGTCTAAAGACTGACTCAGGGCCCAGCAGACTGACTTCAGCTTGGTGACTGAATGTTAACTTGACGTCAGCGAGGACCACCAGCTGCCACATCGAACCTCAGAGCATGAGACAAATAAACATCATCCTGCTGGCTTTCAGCTCTGGCTCTGATTGGCTGATTACATGCTAGATAGAGGCCTGGACCAGACTTGCTGTTCTGCATTATCATCCCCAATTTCTGTAACATCATCTCTGGTTATCAACAGCCAAATCTGCACCAGGTGACTTAGTTGCTTATTCACCAGTCGAGCTGCTCCTATCACTGCCACTGCATAGAAAATTGGTACAGGCAAAAAAAAAAAAAAAGCCTGTGTGTGTGTGTGTGTGTGTTTTTTTTTTACCATGGTCATTAGGGTGGCTGACTTACAATATGCATAACAGGACATGGTTCTTTTAAAGAATGAACATGTATATGCACACACACAGACTTCCTTAGACATGAGGCCTCCTGAGAAACACTATAGATAGATAAATTTGTGTCTTTTCCCATCCTCCCCTGCTTCCTTATAATGTGCAATCTGCTCGCATGACTGTAATTTAATTGCCTCTGATTCATCTACATTTACATACATATGCCAATGCCAGCCACACACTTTCACACACAAAAGCTCGGTAGTTCACATGCATCCTGCAAAGTCAGTGTTATTGCCACCTCGCTTTACTCAAGTCATGCCAGCAGCTGCAGTCAGTCACTGTAGGTGAACATTTGTATCTGGTTCAAGTTGAAAATCAGGTGTCAATCAAGTGTATGGTCTAACCTTTTGAATGTATTTTTCCTTCTGTTTCAGCAGCCATTATTTTCCTCTTATATCTAAACAGTAGTCAATGGAGACAACCCTGTGGCAAATACATTGATACTGAACATATCAGTAAAATATTTACAGACAACATATTTGTTTTCCACCAAAATATCCAATCTTGTAGTAGAACATCCACTTGTAGAGGCTACAGCATTATTAAACATTTTAATGGTAAGTTTAATATCATATCACTTGGTTAAGGTCAGGGACAGGCCGTGGTCTGGTTTAATGCAGAATAAGTCCACAGTGGCTTCAGACACAACGTGTACATTTAATAAAAAACACAACTTTTCCCTAACCTGAACCAAAGTGCTTTTGTTGCTTAAACCTACTCACAGATGGGACTTGGATGCAAACCCAGGTCTCATGTGTGACAGCTGTGCACTTTGTACGCCTGCCATCCACCCTAACCACCTCCTGGTGTCTCCGCTGCTGTTAATAAATATAAAAAATACGTTGTGTCTGAACTTAATCCAGCGAGCGATTATGTTTCCTACGAATTGTATCTGCTGTTGCAGTTTAGTTGTATATATAAATGTAATTTTTAGGAGACCGGGTTGAGGAAAGCAGTGCTGATAATGTGTGGACCTGAAAACCAGTTTGAGATCGGTGTAATCCATCACAGTGAACGTCAATTCTGCAATCAGTTTTGTCAGTGTTACATTATAGTTGCATGGTAATGCAGTTTAAGTATAAAGTGAGGGAAAGTTTGCATTATCTCATATCAGTAAATACAGTTTTACAGATTGATTTAACCCAACAACTCAAGTAATGTTGGAGAGTTTGCTAATTGATTTACATACTGTTTATAAATAAATAGAAACCGATGACCGCCTAAAATATATTAATATTTAGCTTCTTTTATATAAACACACACAAATCCCTATTTACATGAAAAATCATTACTAAAACACCAAGAACTGTATGGTCATGCAACAATGGCAGATAGTAATGATAAATAGTACAGATAAGGAGTTCATAAATAATCATGCAGCCCAGTTGTCCTTATTCATTATGTGTATTATCTCTATAGAAAATGGGTATGACAGAAGATGACAAGAGAAACTGCTGCTTAGTGGAGATCCAGGAGACTGAAGCAAAGTACTACAAGACTTTAGAGGACATTGAGAAGGTGAGTGTCAGAATGTGTGTGTGTGTGTGTATACATACAGTGCATTTGTGTGTGTTGATAAGTGTGCATTTTTATCCAAGTACAAGCTATTTCGTGTAAGTGAAAATCTTTCTTTCTTGGTGTCTCGGGCCTGTGGGCTGGGTCACAGCATGGAAATGTCAGCTATTGGCAGATTGATTCGGGAACACAAATGTCACAGGAGGTTATCGATATGGTTATTACTGGCTCAGCCTCCACAAGAGACACTGATCCCTGAGGCTTTTAAGTTTACGTGGACACACACACACGCACTGTGCTGTCAGCGAGTGTTTTGGAAGTTATCCAAAAAACGAATGCATTACTTATTACGCATTGCACATATTACATCTCCTAACATAGTGAGATGAGAATTTTACATTATTTTCTAAAAGTCATAAACATCTACCTCTCACTGATACGTTTTTTTTCTCCTGCCCAACACATTCTCCTTGTGTTAAAGCTGCATAACTGGTCAAAAACTAATCTAATTTAGCAGAGGTTTAGATATTTCTATGATTTTCTGTAAAAGTAGTCTTGCCTTGTTTTCTGATTAAGATCTTTTCTTTCTAAGAAGTTTTTTGACTGGTTGCCTGTGGACTCAGCTGGAGTAGACAGGAGAACCTGGACATATTTCACGCTGACATTCCTATTGTTAAATGGTGTTTGCAGAACGGCGAGCATCAAGCCTCCTCTGACGTTTTCCTCTTTATTCGCATTCTTCCCTCATTCACACAGAAATTTCTTAAGCGGGTAGTAGAACGCACACACTCTTTACACAACCACCCTGTTCTGCCTTGACACTGTTTGTTTTGCCCTTGCCCTGTTTTTGTTTTGTTTTGTCTTGGCACCTTATGTTGTCCTCTGCACCGTATGTTGTCTAACAAGTTGACACCATCGGCCCCAGAGAAATTAATCGTCTCCTCTGTGTTAAGGATCAGCTGACAGCAGAATTCTAAGTTCGCTTGAAGGAGAGTCCCTTGTGTGGTCACACATACTTTATGACAGTGGAGGGACCATGTGCATGTTCACTGTCCATGTTACGCATCCCTGTCTGTTTAGGACCATATCTGGGACTTCACAGCACCATGTTACCTTGGACATTACTACCTTCAACATAGCTTCCTACAAATTTAAACAAAGTCAAGGAGTTTCCCAGTGAAACAGCAAACTATGTGTTTGAAGCATCCTAAAGTTACACACACACAACAGCTCTTTGTGCGGTAATGGACCATTGTTGAGATCAGTGTTGCCAATGCATCAGTTTCCATGTTGACAGATTTCATTCGCGATTTGATGGAGCGCCACAAATCATCCGCTCCGCTAATTTCATTAAACTAAATGTGTATCCTGTGTTTCCCGAATCAGACCAACACAGGACTAAATGAGAATAAATAACCTTCTTATGATCAGAGGACTCGTTAAGCTTAATTGAGTTGGGGTTAATAAAGCCTGTCATCTCTTCATTGCTTCTTCGTTGATCTATTTGTTATTATTATGATGATGGAATGTGACAACCATAAAACAACGTTAGAGAAATAACAGGCAGGTTTTTCTTCTGTAAGCATACGTGCAGCACACAGAACAGCTGTACACTTTGTATTTATGGCATACTTAGTGTTATAGCCTGAAATTAAATAACCCCACACACCCCGTGAACAGCAATAGAATGTCTCCATATTTTACAGTGTAGCCTGGTATTGATATTCCATGTTGCTGCAGTTAACTTTCATTTGTGCTGTTCTCAGAACTGCCAAAAGCTCGGCCACAGCTTTATTTCATTTAATCAATATGTATGTGACATGTAAAACTGTTAAGTCTGGATTTGTAAATAAATATTTTAGAAGAAAATTATGAATATATTCTTAAAAAAACACATTTTCTGTTATTTGTCTCTTGTTTTTCTTTCAAGAATTACATGATCCCGTTGAAGCAAGTCTTGAGTCCACAGGATATGGAGGCTATCTTTGTCAACCTTGAGGTGAGTAACCACTCATGGAAAGAAAATGATTTCTGTACAGCACGCCTGGATTTGTCACACGCCAAGTGAATAATTCAATATGTGTATGGATGGCTGAATGAATAACGGGATGTGTCGTATATACTGTATGTATATCATGGGCGTTAACAGTACTGCATGCTAATTCACGGTTCAGTACATAGGGAGATTTTGGTGGATTTAGCTCATGGACATTTTTTGGTGTAAAACTTAAAAGAGCACAAAAAGCAGAATTGCAGTATTGTGCTGATTATACCTAAATAATTCCACTGCACACACTGCCGCTTTATTACAGTTAACACAGCTACTGCGGTTTATTTTGAGTCACTCCCACATTCACCATACAGCTGCTGCTGTAAATACTCACCACAGACACCAAGTGTGTATTAATCCGCAGGTGAAAATAGTCCTCAATAGATACACTATAGGTTCTATTTGAGTAATGTTTGCTAAAAACTACAGTGCCCAGCTGTTTTAACTTTTTTTTTAAACAATAGACAGTGCAGTAGATGTTTGACATATTTTTAATGATGTATGGCCTGTAACTCTGTATAAAGGAAAGAATAAGCATTAAGCTAATGATTTGAATGTTTACTGTGATTTGGACTCAGGATGTTATCAAAGTCCACTTTGCCCTCCTGCGAGCCATCGACCTGAACATGGTCAGCGGAGGAAGCGGCCTTGGGAAGATCTTCCTCGACTTCAAGGAAAGGTTAGTAACGTTAAATTCATATATGATGTGTGTGTCGACATACAGGTTGTGCAATTTTGGTTTATGTTATGTACTTAGAGTTAAAATCCTTGTATAGTTTAGGGGAAGCAGCATTTTTTTTCTGGCCTTTCAAATTCAGGAGGCTGCATCAAGCTGAGTATTCAAAGAGCGGGAGGACTGATGGGATTAGTGTTCAAAGAGTAAGTCAGTTAAAACAAAACATGTTAGAGGAAAAAGCTGAGAGAGCAGGTAACCAAATGTTCCCCAGTCAGCGTTAATCCATTTAAGATTACATTAGCTTGTCACAGTCATATTCCTGTACCGTTGTCTTTCCTCTTGCACTGCCATATCATTTTGTTTGGTTTGTAGTACGTTTTTGCATTTGTCGTTCATCATTTCTAAACCTAACCGAGGTTCTCCAACAACCTGGATTTCAGTCGGCTTTTCAAATGCATTCCTCTGGTGTCAGTACAAGAATTATCTTTTTATCAAGCAAATTCTGTTCAAATCAGTTAATTAACCAGTTAAAATCTGTCATTTTTGCAACAAGTGCATTTCTACTGGAAACAAACTGAATTGGAAATTGACGGCTTTTCGGACAGAAATCACTTGATGAGAGAGAGATTTCTTCAGCATGGGGATTAGAAAACAGGGGACAGCTGAGGCGTATTGGCAAACGGAGTTTTGTCTCAGATGGGCCTCCATTTTGCCCAGCTGCTGAGCAACGTGTGGATAATTTGCATCCCTGAGGGGAGTAGTGATTTGCCTCCCTGCTGTGCGTGAATGTGGCTGCTTCATAGGTCATGGTAATGATGGTGATGATAGGTTCTGGCCCCAGTCATGATTCCATACACAGCTATGGATGTGCCACTCTGCTCGAATGATACAGTCATTACTGTAAGAGTGAGTCACACACTTGCCTGCAAGTGCATGTGTATGTACCTGTTCTTGCATA